>NC_059073.1:206827101-207465963 GCF_020497125.1 Mauremys mutica
CTTTGCTGCGCCGGAGAGGGTGTGTTTTCACACCCTGCTGCAGCGCTGCAAATTTGCAAGTGTAGCCAAGGCCTAAAATTCCTGCTGAATGACCTGCCCTGGGAGCGAGTTACCAGTGACCCAGGAGTGTGGGGGTTGAGAGCCCAGGGCTGGGGCAGCAGGAGGTGTGTGTATGGGGCAATGGTGGGAGGGAAGAGGGGAGCCCAGAGCTGGGGCGGCAGAGGGTGTGGGTGTGAGTGTGGGTGGGGGAGGAGAGCCCAGGGCTGGGGCAGCAGGGGGTTGTGGTGAGGAGCCCAGGGCTGGGACAGGGGGCAGCCAACATTTTTTTTGCTTGTGGCGGCAAAAAACCTAGAGGTGGCCCTGATGTTGGGAATGCAGTAGCATACTTGTTCGCAGTTCGTACATTGCCAGACCTGCATTCCTGTATTGGGTACCTAAAAGTGTCAAATTTACTTTAAACTGGCATTGTTGTTTTTTGCTGGAGAGCCTTGGGCATACCCCCCGGATGCATGTCTGTCTAGACACTCCAGCCAACCCTCCTGCCCCCTGTGTAATGAGGCAGCAACAGCCAGGGAAATTATAGTAGTTCTGTAGCTACAGTAGCAGTGATGCACGGAGGATGGAAATATTATGGGTCGTTAGTGCACATGATTTTAATTTAATTTTAATTTGAGCTTTTTGGAGATGGGGGAATAAACTCCAGAGGACATTCCGGATATGATTTGGCAGTGTTCATTCCTAGGCTTCATAATGCAGTAGAATAAGTTTGCCTACAAAGCACAAATGTCCCCTTTATTATTCAAGAATTCCTTTCCCCCATTTAAGCTTCAAGGTCTCTTGGAGAAATACAAAATCTCATAGTTCCAGGAAATTGTTTCATGGGATATTCATTTTGGGCCTGATTCTTCTGCCACTGCTCAGCTTGACTAAGTGATTAGTACTTACATCGTGAGTAGTCCCATTGAAGTCAATTGGCTTACTTGCAGAGGAAGATACTACTTCACCTTCGTAAAAAGGGAAGAATTCATCTCTTTGAGACCGTTAGGCATGCGCTTCATTTTCAAAGAAGCATAATCGCATTTATTCTTGTCAGATACTTTCTTCATGAGACTTCTTTATTAAAAACGATCTGGAGGCTGCCCTGTGAAAAATAGATTAACATCCATATGCAAACAAAGGCGCCTGAAATCTGATAATTTACTGTGTGAATGTAATTGCTTGGTAGCTACTGAATTTTGGCTCAGAAGAACAGGCAAAGGGGAAAGTCATCACTAGATTTAAATAATGAAAAAGCCAATAAAACTTAAGTAACTTTCTAGCATTATATTTAGCTCCTTGCCATCCCTCAGAATTCATTTTGTATAGGACTGTAATTCATCACCTGTTTTAGCTGAAGAAATGCTCTCATTAAAATAAAATGCAAAGAGGTGTAGTGTTTGTAAAATAAAAATTAGAATGTCATATATAAACATCTCTCATCTATAAAAAATTCACCCATTCCTAAATGCAGCAAACTCTGGGGTTTTAAAGGCTCAATCCAAAGTCTACTGACTTCAACAGACAGTGTATTGGTCCCTAAATATAGCATTTTTATACCAGCACAGGGCTACAATAAGGGACAAAACTTAAAAAAAAGAAGAAAAAAAGCCCCTTATCCAATCAAAATTACATAATGAATTTTCAAGGTGGGCAGAATGTAGTTACCAAAATTAGAATTTAACCTGGATGTCAGGGTTAGCATCCCTTCATTTCACTTCCATGTCACCTGCTGCATTAAAAGTAATGTCACTAATCTGTTTTTAAAAAGTAAAGAAGGAAATATAGTTGGTTTTTGTCTTTGGGAAGTTTGGGTTTTGGAAGCCTGGATGGACGAAGTTACAAGTATTAAGCTGTCTGGATCCTTTTCTGCACTGACTTTACAAAAGTAGCTATCTATAACAATGATACAACTTGTTCATGTTAAGCCAAATAGTGCATATATTTTATGCTTACTAACCGCCAAAGAGATGCTTTATGGTCAAAGTCCTATATTCAGAACATTAATTAAAAAAGAGAGAGAAAAAAGGAATTATATTTGTTTTTTATTCCTCAAGGCATATTCCGTATAACACATCAAATCACAAAACAAGCTACTTCATTGCTTAGTATCAGAAAGCTACGTCAACAACTCAGTCTTTCCCCATTTTCCAAACTGTGTGTGTGTGTGTGTGTGTGTGTGTGTGTGCGCGCGCGCGCGCGCAGGACAGTATAGGCCAGCTCTCTCTGATGTCTTCTCCACCCACCTGGCTCCCACTGACAGCAGCATATATGGAACGAAGCATCACATGCAGTTTTATTTGTGACTTCTCCAGTACTTACACTCTGTAGCGCATGCAAAGGACAGGTTGATGCCCTTAGCTTGGAATGTTATTGGCTTTGAGAGAGTTATGATTAAGGCCCTATTTGAATTGTGGGATGATTGTCAAATAATTGTGGCTGAGTTGTGGACAAGGCATGGAAAATAGTGGAAAAGTAATAATGGACCTTTATTAATTGCAGCAATTTGGAAAACCCAGAGAAGACCTATATTGTTCCAGTTAATTAAAAAAAAAACAAATAAGCACACAAGAATTATGTTATTCCTGCTAATTTTTTTGATAGCCAGACATTTTGCTGCAACTATATTGCAGTCATTAGTGCGCGGGCCCCAGCCGCCTGGGCCTGACAGCCCAAGCCCCAGCTGCTGTCAGCTTGGATAAATGGGGAAAAAGTGTTGCAAACCTCAAAATGTATGCAAAATTTTGGACTGTGCAAAGTAAGCTAATTAAAATCAAAATTGCCATGGAAGACTAATATTGCGGGATCCGTAATATTGCAAATTATGTAGGGCCTTAGTTATAACTGAATATTAATACTAAAGGTTTTTTAATAGACTTCTCTGCCTGAGGGAAAGGTAGTACCACCCAAAAATATAACTATCTATGCACTGGAGCCAATTTGGGAAGATATACCTGGGGTAGCTCTAGTTGAGCTAGAGTGCTAAAAATAGAAGTGTGGCTGGGGAAGGGGCTAGCCACCTAAATACATACCTAGGGTTTCAGATGGGTTTGTACTTAGGACAGCTAACCTGTCATGCCACTTGTGCTGCTATGATTATATGCCTCTATTTAGGGAATTAGCTCGCTCAGAGCTGGGGGATATGTCTCCTTGAGCTGGAAATTGTCCCTTTGAACTCCATTGCAGACATACCCTAATATAATAAGTGAGAGGTCTTGAAAGTCAAGGTATGCAGGTCATGCCTTAGGTTGTGTATATTTGTGGTTGGTTGTATCTTTGCCTGAAAGATCCGTTCATGAACTTTTTCATTTTGTTGAACGTGGACTTCACCAAAGGCCTGTGCTTATACAGACATCGCTTTCATTTTATTGTCGGGATGGAGCACTATGCTGCACATGAATCCCTCTCTCCTTCTAGAGGTTTGAAGTCACATGGCTTTTATGTCCCCTCGCTGTCTGAGCAGAGCTCAGTGGAGGATACCAGTGCTTCCCTGCAGACAATTTCTTGTATCACTATCAGCTTTAATTCTTTCTACCCTTGTGCATTACCTCAGTAACATGTCAGATGCCCACCAATGTATGAAGGGAGTAGTCTGCAGGTGTTCCCAAACTCTGGAGTTGGCACGCTGTGTTTTACAGACTTCATGCCAAACTGGCTTTTCTTTCTTTAAATTGATTTTAATGGATCTATGGTAATTTACACTAGCTGGGGAGCTGAATATGAATAATCTTCATTCTAGGAATGGTGCTTTTTCAGAGGGCTGACTTGTTCTTCCATTAATTTTAATAGCTGGGGTGCAGCTGTACCAGGTACCCAGGGCAAAATGCTTATCAGCTGTTGTCCCATGCCTTGGGTGCTGTCCATCTGAGGAGCTCGAATCAAAGCTGTAGCAGAATGGAGCTTTGAGAGAGTTAAATGGGGTTTCCTTAAATTAGGTGTGTGTATGTGACGCCATTGGATCTGTCATGTAGGAGGCTATTGTAATTCTGGCCCATGTCCTGTGACTGGTGACATGAATTAAAACTCAGTCTCTTACCAGCATTTCTGTGTATGTCACATCCTTATTTCAGGGTGGGTGCCAGTTTCTTCAGTTCTTGGACACTCTGGCCCATCACTCTCAGACCCTGTCCATCTCCCTGTTTTATGGAACAAAAGCTTTTTTGCTGCCTTTCCCAGCCCCAGAGTTTTGGCAGCTGAGAGAGTCCTGCAAAAAAACAAACACAAAAACCCAACCCACTCATAACATGGTAATAGACATGCTGTAAACACCTTTAGTAGATAGGAATGCCACACATGACCACCTTATTAGCCTGAGCCAGCCCTAGGGATTGGCTATGTGGTATCTCATCTGTGTCTGAGAATGGGGAAAGGCTGAATGGCAGGAGATCCTGGAGAAGGGAGGTTGAGGACTGAAGAAGCTGGAGACTCCCCACCCCCAACACCTTACATAGTGTTTGCCCTTCTTCTAAAATCTGCTAGAGTGGCACAGCGTGAAACAGAGGCAGCTGTCTTAGTGTTGCATGGTCTGACCATGCTGCACCGGATTGCACTGTCTTTATTACACAGTTATGTGTTGATCCAGGAGGTCAGATATTGATAAAATTCAGCTCTGAAATGGTCTTATTTTCAGTATTTCAAGCACATTATTAAATCCAGTGGTCAGTGGAGGAAGGAAGTGGTGTAGTACTCATACCCAGGCTCCACTGGGAAACTGTCTGCTATCCCATCTATCTTCCCAAATGTTAAGCTCCAAATATGCCCTTATATTGCTGGAGCATTATGCTTCATATGTATATGCTTCACAACCACAGGAACTCTTAATGAATTGCCTCATTCCTAGATAATCTGGTTGATAATTGGCAGCATTGTTATTTTGGACAGAATTTTAGGTCAACATTTTCAAAGTTGTGCAACTAAATCCATATTTAGGCACTTAAATAAGCATTTTGATTTTCAGAGGTTCAGCTCCTGTTGAAATTAATTGAACCACCAATGTAAAAACTTTAGTCTAACTGGCTAAAGCTGAAAGCTTGGGCAGAACTGGAAATAGAACCTAGATCTTCTAAGTCAGTCCAGAGCCTTATAACCACAAGACTGTCCTTTCCCTTATAATACAAGTTGTTAAGAAGTCAGGTTGTATAGCTGAAATGCCTGAACAGCTTCAATTATCAAACTTCATATATGTCCCACAGTAGTAGTTAATGTGCTATTTCTACAACTGCTTGGAAGATAGGGATTTTCCCAGAAAATATTGATGAAAAATATTTTTTTCATTTCTGTCTACAGTTTCATCAGAAAATTTTGACTTTGTCCAAAAACATTTATCTAAAAACTGCAGACTAAGTCTCCCTCAAAATTTGGTTTTCTGACAAATTAATAAATATCTTGAGGAAAACAGACCCTTTCTGTGAAGATTTTGTTTTGTCAGAAACCCAGTTTTCCACTGGGGAAAAACTTTGGATGGAAAACTTTTAAGCAGCCCTAATTATTTCCATATGAATAACTTATTTTGCTTAATTCAAATACCCAACCACCATATATATGTAATGTAAAACCTCATTTAATCAGAGTGGCAGGTGCTGAACACTTTACAGGAACAGGTGTTTACTGAACATGAATATAAGATTTGTCATACTGGATCAGATCATTTGTCTAATATGTAGCCAGTGCCTAATGATTCAGAGGAAGGTGAAATGCTGACTCCATAATGCCCTTAGCCAGTTTCACAACACTTCCTATTGGGGAAGAGGAATTCCTTGTTGACTCTTGTGGTGCATAATTTGAGATGTGATTAAACTTTAGTATGCATAATTCTGTGTCATAAAATTAGACTGTCTCTTTAATATCCAGCCACAGCATTTGACTCCATTACTTGCTATGATAGTGATTTTTTTCACAGGTTGACTATAGTGAATAACATTTAATATTTAGTTTTGTTTATGAAGACAAAATATTTAATTTTTTAACACTGCTAAAATCTGATTATTACTATTGATTGAATCTGTCTAATGTAATCTAATCTAATTTATATTGCACTCATCACCATGGTATCCAAGCACTTCATAAATGTAGAATTGTGCTATTATCTATGTTCCAAAGGTGCTTTTTATCTTTTCAGTACTGAAGTTTGTAACTTTTATGTTAGTAATAATTTGTTAGAGAGTAGCTGAATAATGTCTTGGAATATTGTTTTTTTGTTAAAATTCTACCGGTGATAAATACAATTTTCCTTACTTCTTTCAGGAATTCAATACATCTTTTGCAAATTATGTAGCACTATAAAGCCAAGGTGAATTGAATTACTGTCTTGCAGCACATGCCTGCTTTAAAGTACAGAGAAATTTATGAAAACATTAAGGCACAGTTATTCACATAGAGCAAATTTTTACAGCCAGATTCTCCTCTGCTATGCTTGTGTAAAAATCTGGAATAAATTCATTTAAGTTGGTAGTGTAGCTTTGACTATCGATCGTAATCTTGCAAAGGGATCCACATGGGTGGAAACTTGTAACAAGATGGAGTCCCAATAGTGTCAGTGAATCAGAATCTAGCCTAGTATGGTAACTTCATACTAAGCCGAGATATGCACCACAAATCTACATTTAGAGCATAACCCTAACTTAGCACTCTTCATTTATGTCATAAATTAGTTTTTTATTGTAACATTTACTAGTTGCTTTCAGCTGAGCGGGTTATATTTATGTATGTGGCATATTTATAATTTAAGAACTTACAATTGCTTTTTATGGCTGAGGAGTGGGTAGCAGCCAAAGTGAAGCACAATTTCTCCTTTGCGTAAAAAGAGAAAAATGTCCATTAGGAAGATATGATTCTTGGTTTCCCTGTCTTTCCTCGGACGTGTAGGTACACATCCATGCAATTACACAGTGCAAGTTAGGCTGGTATACATGTGTGCATTATACCTCAGTTTCTAATTGTTGCTGCTTAAGAGAGGGTAAACATTTGAAAAGGAGAAAGGGTATAGGAGGGAATGAAGAGGAAGAGACAGGCTGGAAAGGGAACATGAACTACCCATGCCACTCCCCCCACTTTTTTAAAAATTCTGTTTGAGAACTGCATTACTGTTAATGTGAATAAACCTTGTGATGTACCCCAGCAGAGATGTCAAGGGGTTTTACACAGTAACAAAGATAGCGGTTGCGAGGAAAAAGACAGATCTAGAAATAAAGGTCTAAGACGTTATCATCAATTCAGCGCATTCACATTCATCAAGCATTGTTGCTCACAAAAGAAGTAGTTTGAAGGACACAATGGTAATAAGACCATAAAGATACACAAATGGAAAGAGAAACAAACTTGACTTCTTTGCAAGAATAAGTGATCTCAAAGGCAGATGCACCATATTTCAAGTTTTCATCTCTTGCATGTTCCTTCATGACATTTCCAAAGGTTATATGTTCTTGTATATTTTTTATGGGTCATGATCAGCTTGTTTGTCATAGGAAACAACTCAGTCTACATAAAGTTAAATGAAAGCTGAAATAGGGTAGCATTGTATCCACGTGTGGAGAGAAATACATTTCATCTCCAGGAAAGTTAATACATAAATTCCTGTATATTGCAGTAGTAATGTACCAAGTCCTTTTTTTCATTGTGGCCTGAAAGACAACAATAGAGGGCTTTTAATTAGTGAATGTTACAGGCCCAAGCAGCTTTAACTGACGTACACTTACATAGTGCCTGAAACCCAGTTCTTGGCCTATTTCCATAATTCACCATAGAGCAGGGGTTGGCAACCTACGGCACGTGTGGCAAACGTGGCATGCAAGCCAATTTTTAATGGCACACGGGGCGGGCTGAGCTGCTCAGCCCACTGCCACTCTGGTGCTTTGTGCCACCAGCTTCTGCCAGCCGGGGTCCCCCCTGCCGCAGCCTCACTCAGCACCCGCTGCTGGCATGGGGAAAGGAACCCCAAGCTGGCAGGGGGCTGAGACCCCAGCTGGCAGGAGCCCCCGGCTGAAACCCCAGAGTGGCGGTGGGCTGAGCCGCTCAGCCTGCAGCCGCTCTGGGGTTCCCGCTGCTGGCCCCTTGCCAGCCGGGGTCCCCCCCGCCTCAGCCCCACTTACCTTGCACAGGCGCCCTTCCAGACAGGGTCCAGGCCTGTGGCCCTGCTCAGCCCTACAGGGGCCAGCTCACTCACCTCAGCTGCCGATCTGGGGTTCCAGTTGCTGACCTTCTGCCAGCCGGGGTCTGGATCTCCAGCCTTGCTCAGCCGCTTTCTGGCCTGGAGTCCCTGCAGGCCACTCTGGGCTCTTCTCATGGCCTTGGATCACTGCTCTGCAGCCTCCCCGCTGTGGCCCACTGTCCCCAGCCTGGGACAGTGAGGGTTGCACACAAGGCAAGAGGGGGTGCAGCTCAGCACCCCCATCTTAAAATTGCTTATCTCAGACCACACTGCGTTTGATCTTGTGCCTGCCTTCTATCGCCATTTTTTTCCCCACTGAGAGCTGAAGGGAACATTTGACAAAATGGCAGCTCCTAAGAAAGCGAAGCTAGATGTCCGATCATTTCAGCCTGCTTGGACAGACGCATTTGGATTTATTGAAAAGAAGGACCGTGCTATTTGTGCTTTCTGTTATGAAAGTGCTGTTTGTTGCACATCAAGTGTTCGGCATTTTGAAACGAAGCACGAGAAAACCTTTCTTGACGAAGCAGACAAGACTGAATCAATCAAAAAGGCAGTAGTAGCCTATGAGAAGCAAAGTAGTGTTTTTAAAAGCTTAAGTGTAAGTAAAAATCAAGCTACAGAAGGAAGTTACAAGATTGCACAGAGCATTACAAAAGACGGAAAGCCGTTTACAGATGGGGAATATATAAAAGAAGATTTTCTCAGCAGTTCGGAGATTTTGTTCAATGATTTGCCAAATAAAGATACAATCATATCTAGAATAAAAGAACTGCCCATCTCTGCCAGAACAGTTGAGAGACGCATAAGTGAAATGGCAGAAAACATTAAGGAAAAGCAGACGACTGCATTGAAAGACACAACAGTGTTTAGTGTTGCAGTTGATGAGAGTGTGGATATAAATGACGTTCCATGTTTGGCAGTTGTTGCAAGATACTGTGCTTCCGTTGAAATCCAAGAGGAACTTTGTTGCCTAAAGCCCCTGCATGGCACAACAAAGGGGGAAGATATACTGGAAAGTTTTGTAAACCAATTTGAAGAACGAGGAGTTGACATCAGAAAAATATTTTGTGTGACAACAGATGGTGATCCTGCCATGGTTGGAAAACAGAAGGGATTTGTAAAGTTACTTGAAGATCAAATTGGCCATCCGACATTCAAATTTCACTGTATCATCCATCAAGAAAACCCGTGTGCTAAAATTTCTAATTCAGAGCTTAATAATGTGATGAATACAGTGGTGCGAATTGTGAATTTCCTTGTTGCTCGATCTGCTTTGACTCACAGACAGTTTCAAGCACTGCTAGAAGAGATGGACAGTGCTTATAATGACATCCCACTTCACAGCAACATTCGGTGGCTAAGTCGGGGCAAGGTTTTGGTGTGCTTTGTAAACTGTTTTGATGCAATCAAGGTCTTTTTGTTAGAAAAAGAACAAAACTACCCTGAACTGGATGATGACAGATGGCTGTGTAAGCTCATGTTTCTAACTGACATCACCGCTCACCTAAACAAACTCAACCTCTGTCTCCAGGGTGCAGGGCAAACAGTTCTGGATCTTTATGAAGCCTGGAAAGCATTTGTTGTGAAACTAGCAGTTTTTTCCATGGATATTCAAACTTCTACTTTCCGCTACTTCCAACTCATAAAAGAGCTATCGACACATTGCACTGTCAATGTTGATGAGATTGGAAAGTACATGCAAGAACTGGAATCAGAATTTTCTGACAGATTTCAAGATTTCCAGCGATTTGGCCCAAGCTTTCTTTTCTAATTAAACCTGAAATGTTCAACGAAAGCCACTTGGATTTGTCTGTATTTCAGTGGATGGTTGTTGAACATTTCGAAATGCAGCTCATTCAGTTAAAAAGCTCAGAATTGTGGACATCAAAGTTTGTAGATCTGCGGAGAACACTTGAAGCTACCAAGAGAGATCATGGGGCCTCTATTCTGACCTGCTGGACATCCCTGCCAGTGACATTTAACTGTTTGAAGAAAATTGCGTTTGCAGTGCTTTCGGCATTTGGATCCACATACCTGTGTGAACAGGTATTTTCACACATGAAATCTATCCTCTGTCCCTCTCGGAGCTGGTTAACAAGTGATCACTCAGAAGCCTGTGTGCAGCTTAAAGTATCCAAATACGTGCCAGACATTGGAAAACTAAGCAAGGAAAAGCAAGGGCAAGGATCACACTAAACTGATAAGATCTGCATTTTAATTTAATTTTAAATGAAGCTTCTGAAACATTTTTAAAACCTTGTTTACTTTACATATAACAGTAGTTTGGTTACATATTATAGACTTATAGAGAGACCTTCTAAAAACATTAAAATGTATTGCTGGCACGCAAAACCTTAAATTAAAGCGAATAAAAGAAGACTCAGCACACCACAGCTGAAAGGTTGCCGACCCCTGTCGTAGAGCCTTTGGAACTGCTTCTCCAAACATGAGCAAAAAGTTCACCTTGTGTTCTGCTGATCTGTGCTGGCCTTTGTTGGGATCTGGCCATGCCTTTGTGAAACAAAGCATTCCCTTGTAGCCCATGGTGCCTCTGAGTATTACATGGGCTGTCAGTAACAGGGATCAGAGTTGATGGGGGAAGAGGTGGCATTCCTTTTCTATTCCCTATTGTACCCAAGTCCCAGCCACAGTCCCTCGAACTGCCTCCAATCCTGGATTGGCTCGATGTTTCTGCTAGAATAATCAGTGTCTGTGTTCTTATGCTTAGAAAATAAAGAATGACATTCCTTTTGAGGTGAATATTTCACTGTTTTCCTTGTTTGCAACCCTCTTCTGCCAAAATGAAGCATCTAGTAGCAGGGGAACTTTGAATGGCAGGCTTTATTCAAAAAGCCTTTGGGATTTTTGGGGAGTTTTTTTTTATTCCCTCCCACTCAAAGGTTTGGATGACCTCCACTTCTGGCTGAAGATGATGGGCATGCTTTTCTGCCCAGTATATGTCAAGGATGCTCCAGGATGGGCCAAAGGAGGTGCTTAAGAGGAAATGTGAGGCATGCATTCAGACCTTGTGTACACGACTGGTTACTTCAGTATAATTTACGTCACTCAGGAGTGTGAATAATCAACACCCCTGAGAGTATGTCTACACTATGAAATTAGGTCGATTTTATAGAAGTTGGTCTTTAGAAAGCGATTTTATACAGTCGATTGTGTATGTCCCCACTAAACGCAGTAGGTCGGTGGAGTGTGTCCTCAATACTGTGGCTAGCATCGACTCACGGAGTGGTGCACTGTGGGTAGCTATCCCACAGTCCCCGCTGCCCATTGGAATTCTGGGTTAAGCTCCCAATGCCTGATGGAGCAAAAACGTTGTCGTGGCTGGTTTTGGGTACATGTCATCAGTCTTCCCTCCCTCCTTCCCTCCTTAAAAGCAACAGCAAACAATTGTTTTGTGCCTTTTTGCCTGGGTTATCCGTGCAGACGCCATCTCATGGCAAGCATGGAGCCGGCTCAGCTCACTAGTGCTGTGAGCATCAGGGCCGGATTAACTTTTTGTGGACCCGGCCCCAAACATATTTTCGAGCTCCCCTGGGGAATGATTGCAAAAGGGGCCGGGGGTAAAAGCACAGTGGGGCAGGAGCTAGGGTTGGTCTCTGGAGCAAGGGAGGGGTCAGGGGTAAACTGCAAGCGCAGCAGGGCTGGAGAGGGGGTAAACAGGATCCCTCCCCGCCCCTGCCCACATAGAGCGGGTACCTACCTGGTTCTAGCCCATTCTCTTTGTGTCTCTCTCTGCACTGAGCTGCCCCTCTTCCCACAGCAGCAGGACAGGTTCTCTTCCAGCCCTCTGGGGTGGGTGTTGGGAGTGGAGAGGAGCTAGTGGGCAGGGTCACGTCTGCTGTACTGCCCAGGTAGGTAGGTTGGAGACTGTGGGGATCAGCTGACACAGTATCCAGGGCCGGTGCAAGGATATTTTGCACCCTAGGTGAAACTTCCACCTTGCGCCCCACCCCAGAGCATCGCTTATTATAAATTTTCAAAAATGAATACAGTGGAGTCACATCTTACGTGGGGGTTAGGTTCTAAGGTCAGCGCGTAAGAGGAAAATCGCGTATAGTGAAAATTACCATAAACTACAGTATACACTGTATACACTAGAACAGGGTCCTCAACGTACAGCAGGCATGCCAAAGGTGGCACTCAGGGCCGGCTCTGGGCACCAGCGCTCCGAGCATGTGCTTGGGACGGCACTTTCCAAGGGGCAGCACTCCGGCTCCTTTTTTTTTTTTTTTTGCTTGGGGTGCAAAAAGCCGGGAGCCGGCCCTGAGCGGAGGTGAGCTGCGGCAGTGGGGGGCGCGGGGAGGGCCACAGGAAGTAATCCTGGGGGGGAGGGCAGAGGAACCACTCCCTCCAGCTCACCTCTGCTCCACTGCCACCTGCTTCCCCGAGCATGCCGCCTCTCCGCTTCCCCCCTCCTCCCCCGGCTAGCCGCACGAATCAGCTGTTTTGCGGCAAGCCTGGGAGGGAGGGGGGAGAAGCGGAGCGGCGCCACCGCCACACTCAGGGGACCAGGCAGAGCGGAGGTGAGCTACGTTGTTGGGGGCGAGGGGAGGGCTGCAGGAAGTAACCCGGAGGGGGGGCAGAGGAACCGCTCCCCCCCAGCTCACCTCCGCCTCCTCCACCGAGCACGCCGCCGCTCTGCTTCTCCCCTCTACCTCCCCCTCCCAGGCAAGCCCAGGCAAGCCTGGGAGGGAGGGATAGGAGGGGAAATGCGGCATGCCTGGGGGAGGAGGTGGGGCTGGGGATTTGGGGAAGGGGTTGGACTGAGGTGGGGAAGGGGCGGAGTTGGGGCGGGGCCTGGGAGGTGCGGGAAAATTGTTTTGCTTGGGCGGCAAAAAACTTGGAGCTGGCCCTGGTGGCATGTGAAGCTGATTTTGAACTTGGAGCTGATTCTTTTTTTAATGGCAGGCTGCGGGGTGCAGGAGTCAGGGCAGTGGGCTGGGTGTGGGTGAGGGGGTGCAGGGGTCAGGACAGGGGGCTGGATGTGTGTGAGGGGGTGCAGGGGGCTGGGTGTGTGTGGGGGGGTGCAGGAGTCAGGGCAGGGGGCTCGGGGTATGTGGGGGGGTGTAGGAGGCTGGGGGTGTATGAGGCGGGCAGCGATCAGGGTGGGCAGGGGGCTGGGGGTGTGAGCTGGGGTTGTGGGGATATTCACACAGGGGGCTGGAGGAGGTATGCCCCAATTCCAGCCCCTTCCCCAAGGCCTCACCCCCTCCTCTTCTCCTCCTCCTCCTCCCCAGAGTGGCATGCTGCGGCTCGCTCCTCCTCCCCCCTCCTGCCGGCAAGCAGCTGATCCAGCTGATTGGCGGTTGCGGGGGGAGAGGGAGTGTAGCATGCTTGGGAAAGAGGCGGAGAAGGAACCAGGCTGTTGCCGGCAGCATCAAGCTTCTCTGACCCCACAGGAGAGAGCGGGGGGATGGAGAAGAGCGGGCCGGGGCCCCTTTTGACTGTGGGCCCGGCGCCAGTGGCGCCATTGTAAATCCGGTATTGGTGAGCATTGTAAACACCTCGCACATTATCCTGCAGTATGTGCAGAGCCTGGCTAGGAGCCGCCAGCACGAGGACGATTGCGAGGAGGACATGGACACAGACGTTCCTGAAAGCTCGGGATGTGGCAATTGGGACATCATGGCGGCAGTGGGGCAGGTTGATACAGTGAAACGCCGATTCTGGGCCCGGAAAACAAGCACAGACTAGTGGGACTGCATAGTGTTGCAGGTATAGGATGATTTCCAGTGGCTGCAAACCTTTTGCATGCGTAAGGCCACTTTCATGGAACTTTGTGAGTTGCTTTCCCCCGCCCAGAAGCGCAAGAATACCAAGATGAGACCTGTCCTGACAGTTGAGAAATGAGTGGCGATAGCCCTGTGGAAGCTTGCAATGTCTGACTGCTACTGGTCAGTCAGGAATCAATTCAGAGTGGGCAAATCTACCGTGGGGACTGCTGTGATCCAAGTAGAGAAGGCAATCCGTAACCTTCTGCTAACACGGGTAGTGACTCTGGGAAATGTGCAGGTCATAGTGGATGGCTTTGCTGCAATGGAGTTCCCTAACTGTGGTGGGGTGATAGATGGAATGCATATCCTCATCTTGGCACCGGACCACCTTGCCAAAGAGTACATAAACCAAAAGGGGTACTTCTCAATGGTGCTGCAAGCACTGGTGGATCACAAGAGACGTTTCACCAACATCAATGTGGGATGGTCGGGAAAGGTGCATGACGCTCGCATTTAGGAACTCGCTGTTCGAAAAGCTGCAAGAAGGGACTTTCTTCCCAGACCAGAAAAATTACCATTGGGGATGTTGAAATGCCAATAGTTATCCTTGGGGACCCAGCCTACCCCTTGCTCCCATGACTCATGAAGCCATACACAGGCAGCCTGGACAATAGTAAGGAGCAGTTCAACTATAGGCTGAGCAAGTGCAGAATGGTGGTAGAATGTGCCTTTGGATGTTTAAAAGCCTGCTGGCACTGTCTGTGAGTAGGTTAGACCTCAGCACAACCAATATTCCCATTGTTGTTGCTGCTTACTGTGTGCTCCATAATATCTGTGAGAGTAAGGGGGAGACATTTATGGTGGGGCAGGAGGTTGAGGCAAATCGCCTGGCATCCAATTTTGAACAGCCAGACACCAGGGCGATTAGAAGAGGACAGCTAGGTGCACTGCACATCAGAGAGACTTTGAAAAACATGACTGGCCAGGCTATGGTGTGACAGTTGTGTGTGTTTCTCCTTGCTGCAAAACCACCTTCTTTGTTGAATGTACTTCCCTGTAAGCCAATCCCCCTCATCACTTTGACCACAGCTGGCAAAGGAAATAAAGTCCCTATTGTTTTGAATCCATACATTCTTTATTTATCAAGAAAAAAAAAAGTGAGATCACTGACAAGGTAGCCTGGGTGGGGTGGGAGGAGGGAAGGACAAGGCCACATTGCTTATTGTAGCCACACTACAAATCAAAGTTGTTTGAATGACAGCCTTCTGTTGCTTGGGCTATCCTCTGGAGTTGAGTGACTGGGTGCCCGGAGCCTCCCCACGTTCTTGGGCGTCTGGGTGAGGAGGATATGGAACTTGGTGAGGAGGGCAGGTGGTTATACAATGGATGCAGCTGGGGTCTGTGCTCTAGTTGCCTTTCCTGCAGCTCCACCAGATGCCTGATCATGTCCATTTGCTCCCCCATTAGCCTCATCATCTCCTCCTGTATGTTCTGATCATGCTTACTGTATGCTTTCCTGGCCTCTGCCACCGAATGCCTTCATGCATTCAGCTGTGCCCTATCATTGTGGGAGGACTGAATGAGCTTGGAAAACATCTCATCGCAAGTGCGGTTTTTTTCACTGTCTAATCTATGATAACCTCAGGGACGGAGTTGATACGGGAAGCATAGAAACATTTGCACTGCAGGGGGGATAAAAAGGGAGAGTAAAATTTAAGAAGATACATTTCTGAGAACAAAAGGGAGACTTTTTCAAGCAATTCACAGCAGACAGCGCATGTGCTTTAGGTACAAGGTCGCATTTTGCCTTTTATATTGAGCGCCTGCTGGTGTCAGGGGCGGCTCCAGGCCCCAGCATGCCAAGCGCGTGCTTGGGGCGGCAAGCCGCGGGGGGTGCTCTGCCGCCTGCGGGAGGTCCACCGAAGCCGCGGAAAATTCCTAGAGCCGCCCCTGGCTGGTATGGTGACACATCACACGCGGCTGGGCAACAGAATTTGGTTTTTCTAACAAATAGTTTATTTGCTAATAAATGCTAATAAATGTGACCATTGGATAGCTTTGGACAATTTTTTTTCAGGTTAGATTCCCAAGGGGATGTAGGTGCCATTCACAAAACAACTGGGAGTTGATGCCCCATGGTGAATAGTCCAGTGGGTGGGGCATTCACCTGGGATGTGGGAGACCCAGATTTGAATTGTCATTCTGGAGCAGGGACATTAATGCAGGTCTCCCCCATCCCAAATGAGAACCCTAACTACCAGACTCTGGGGTATGCTAGAGTGGGGCTCTCTGTCTCTCCTGTAGAAGCTATTCTACTCTGCATAATTAATTAAATAATCATTGCAGCAGAGACATAAACTTGGGTCTTCTATATCACAGGGGAGTGGCCTAACCACTGGGCTATAGAGTCATTCAGATTCACTGTGTGGCCCAAACATTATTCAAGCATCTTATACAAAGTGAGAGATTGAGCACAATACTTCATAGCCAGGTAGTTAGAGCATTCACCTGAGAGTAGGGAGATGTAGGTTCAAGTCCTTTCTCCAGAATGGGGGTGCAGACCTGAGCATGAGGAAAACAGCACCTCCTTGTCTGATTGTTTTTGTGAGTTGAGCCCTTCATTTCCTTTGGTTTTTTTTTAAATAAGGTTAAAATGCCTGGAAATGAAAAATTTTGTTTTGAGTTGAATGTTCTCAACAATTCTGGTTCAGTTTGAGCCAGTATGAATTTTTTTTGATCTGCCAGCAAATAGAAAAACCAGTGATTTGACCAGTCTTTGACTAATATTAATGCTGGTGAAGGTTTTCAGAGAGGAATTGATGCATCTGGATTTTGCAAGTAGCAACCTAATCTTCCAAAATAATGGTTAAAGTGAAGCTGAATAATTCAAACTCAAATACTCTTGGTTCTAGCTGAAACTGGGAGGAAAAATAACTATAATTGTATAGGTCCAAAGAACCTATTTCTCTGCTTTAGTTTATAGGATAAAGGGATAACGTGCAGAAATATTAAATTGCTATAGGAAACATAGGGATTCTTATTTTTAACATCAGGAGCTAGAGATGTATTGCAGCATCTGTCACCCAAGATTAGCATAGAGCATCAAACTGGACTTGAAATGAATTCAAGGATGATATGATCATGGTGAGAGCCAACCCTGGGGGAAGGACACACAGGGTAGGAGAGCTAACTGGAACTACTATGATCTGCAGAAATACTGCTTTCACCAACGCGTTCTGGACAATTCAGATGAAGCTGTTTGAATGTGGTGTTAAAGTGGCCTTAAATTCTGTTTGTTTGTTTATTTTTTAAAATAAAAATTGGTGTAAACTGGTGGGTTAATTCAGCAGCTTGCATGTGTGCTAAGGAACACTCTCCAGTTAGGATTCCAGTCCCTT
This sequence comes from Mauremys mutica, assembly GCF_020497125.1. Lineage (NCBI taxonomy): Eukaryota > Metazoa > Chordata > Testudines > Geoemydidae > Mauremys > Mauremys mutica. The sequence goes on from NC_059073.1 coordinate 206,844,417, forward strand.
TTTCTTCACAGTAACTCTTTTTAACAAACCATTCATTATCTTTCTCCCGGACTCAAGGTCTTCTGCAGCAGCTCATCTACTCCCTGCAGCTCTTACACTTCTTCCTAGCCTGCTCCTTGTAGAATTACATTCCACAGTCCATAATGTTGCATCCACAGCAACCTGGGAGTTGCATGCCCACTGGGTTCTTCCCTTGATCCAGGGATTTTTCAAGCTGTTATTAGCAACTGAGTTACTTTCTGGCTCTTATGAAGACCAGGTGATGATCAAGCTATCATCTGATCCCTTGCCTCACAGTCTCAGCTTGGAGGCAGGTAATTAGTCACAACCTCCTTAAAGGCCTCCATGCCCTGTTACAGCCGGACTAAGATGTTTTAACAAACCAAACAATTCTGTTTCAAAGCCATGTAACTGCAGATGATGCCTAATGAAAGTTAAACAGAGTGTGGCAGAAGGCAGAGCATAAGATTTTCCTTTCATAGACCTGTTACGGATAAAACTTGCTGTACTGGAATATGGGTTTCTATACTGAAATCTTCCCTCTGTTGGTCACCATTAGAAAGTCAACTTTTACCCGCCATTGCCATTCTGCAATATTTAGAAATAACAGCAATGTTCCTGGTACTGCTGTGCAGTAACTATGGTTAAATGTGGAGTTTTCGTTGATTAACATTTGATGCACCGATCTCGAAACAGGGCGTAAGTGCCGGATGACAAGTCTCATGAATTTTGGGGTGAAATTACTTGCCATTTACAGTAAGAAAAAATACCTATCAAGGTGCTAAAGGACTTTCGTTTTAACTTGGCTCTTGTAGAGATCCTTGGCAATGACGACACCCCATACTACTGGTATCGGAGAGAAAGCAAACTCATTTTTAATCAGTACAATGTGCAAGAGATTGGGCATGGCCCCTCACATTAAATTAAAAGCATCAGTATCCAGTGATAGGACTGTATCCTATTTTAAATAAGCTGTCATACTGAAAGCATGTCTTATGGAAATTAATAGTAGGTGTACTATGGCCTTTGTGCGTGTGTGACTTCTGCAGGTATATTTAGGACCCAATTCTGCTTGTATTAACTTCCTTTGGACAGGACTCTCAATGACTTGAATGACTCTCGATGACTTGAATGAGATTGATTGGGCCTTTAAAACAAAACAATTGTTGTTAGTAATGTTTTATCCCCTTATGATGTCTGATTTTTGGAAATTGTGTGTGGGGGGTGGTGGCGATGGAGGAGACTGTGCTACCGCGATAAAGCGTGCACTGGATTAGCTGTTGAGATTAGCATTTGAGTCTTGGCAATCATCCACAGATGCAACATGGCTCCTTAACCTGGCAGGCATGGACAAAAAATTAGAGTTAAATTGCCATGGAGACTGCCTTTGCACTGTATAACATGTTCTGCATAATTATAAATTCATATTGCTCATTTGTGCATCAAAATCCCTGCCATAGTTTTCTCCCTGAATACCTTTTTGGGACTCTTAGGCAGTATTTGGTTGATCTTTTGTAAAAGTGCCAGTACAATTTGTACTGACACTATGGTTATCAATCTTAAGAACAGAATTAGCATTGAGGCGGAACTACCTTCTTGTCCCTGGCAACTTTCCTAGCACATGCAAAAACCCTTCCAGTGACCCTCAGATGGTGAATTTACACCATACCTCCCTTCACTTTGTCCAGCCCAAAGGAACAAATTTTAGATATGGTGTAAGTAGTTATAACGCCGATGAAATCAATGAAATTGCAGATGGTTGCATCAGGTCTGAATTTAGCCCTAAATGTTCAACTCGTAAATGTATGATTTAAGATTCAGAATTATGATAACTTTGAATAGGATTCTTTAAAAAAAAACTTTTAAAAAGTGACATTTTACTCTTATATCAAATATTCTATATGCCGTGAAGTGACATAATGAACTTAATAACTGAAATTGGTATTATTTGACTGTCCCGTATTTCATGGGATGGATGAGTATCATGAAATCAGTTTGGATAAGCATTCAAAAATTCAGATGATAGGCTGAACTGATCAGACTTCTTGGATCAGCTGAACTGGACTGGAAATCCCATGAGAATGGGTTGGAGAGATGCAGAGTTGCCCACTTCTGATGATCCAGTGTCAGGGTTTAGTGGAATTTGCCTTTTTGGAGTCCCTGACTCTTTGGTGTGCTCTCTGTTTTTATATACTTATGAAATTAAGGGGTGCCTTGTGAGATTCCATTTAATTAACTAACTGTTCATTGATATGATGACCTACTCTAGGGGACTGGAGCAAGAGTAAGCAAAGCCAATTTCCCACAATTAAATGAGACTACAAAGTTAACATTAAACACACTTCTGTTATCTTTTGAGCTTTGTTGCTGTGGTCCCCTGGATGGTATTCTGATCACTTGGACATTGCATTGCATGCGTTCTCTCCTATACTATTGGCCACCAGTGAATAGCTAGCAAAAGGCTGATTTACATACTTTTGGGCGAGGGAAGGGTGCAACAGGTTAATCCCTCGTTCAGTGTAGTCATCCAACACATTCAAACACCAAAGTCACTTTTCCGTTGGAGTTAATTCAGCATTATATTGAGGACCAGCCAAAAGCCAATGAACCCCTTAAATGTCCCACTTAAGCCCCATATTGAACCCTCTCTACACGGGTGAATTTCACCTTTACTGATAGAACCTGATGAATAACCTGCATTTGAAGGTTAGGACCATATGGATATTTTGCATACTTCTCTTCCCAATATTGGAAATACTGGGCTGTGGACAAGCCAAGAGCTTTGAAAGAACCTTTCTCTTGTTATGTCTGAGTATCAAATGTAGTTGAAAATATAACTGAAATGTTTTAATATTTTTATATAGTCACTGTAATTTCCCAGTTCCAGTCTGAATTATGAAATGAATTTTCTCTCTGGACAGCATGTTCCTCGTTCTTCTTAAATTACTTTTCTTGCTTGTATATAAAAAATACCCCCCTGCCCCCCCTTTTTTTTTTTAAATCTTCACTTCATTTTTCTTGAAGGGTCAGACATGGGATAGCTAATGTGAGTCAGAGAGGGACTAGAAGCAGTGCTATTGAAATAGATTTGCTGCATGGACCCCTGTTGTGAGCATAACCTGAAAGCATCTGAAAGTGGTTTTGAACTACTGAATAATTCACTGCAACTTTCAGACACGTGATGAGCCCATAGTGGAGGTGAAATCTTCACTTTTGACCCTTCTTTCCAGTGAGTAAAGCAGAGGTATTGTACTTTACTGCGGATTGTATAAGATGATTCTAGCAGGCTCACAAAGGCTAAAAATAACCATGTTTAGAAATGTACAAAAGAGAAAATATGACTTTGAGCTCCAGTCGCAAAGAGAATCTTACATATTTTTGTTGGGTGTCTCCAGTTTGAAATGTTTTGCTAGTACAATATTTATCTGACTCTGATTTGCAGCAAGCTGCAATCCAGTTTTTTAAGGGGCATGCATTCTGTTTTATGGCTTCCCATAATTTTTTGCTGACTCTATAATAAACTAGTGTCATTGTGTTCATTCCCTGAATGTTGGCAGATCAGATACTGCAGTCTAAACATTTTATAAATGGGGTGCCATATTACTTTAATTTTATTATTCATTCCAGTTTTTATGGTGCTTTTCCTTAAATTTTAGATGCTCAGTAAAAATAAAACTGTCTTTGCCAATTTGAAAATGAGACAATTGCAAAACTCCTAAGAAATCATCACTTAGCTATTTAACAGATTCATCACTAAACAAGCCCACCAGATCATGATGATGATAGTAGCAACCCCCAATCTAATCCACTATTGCTCCACTTCTCTACAAATTCCAGGGAATCATAGGATGCTCCTGTATTCAGATTGCCTTTCAGTTTTAAGTAGCTATGGATAAGGAAAGTAACCCTTGCACAATATTATTACACCCTACTGCGGCATGCATTACTATTAAATAATAGTTGGGCTGCTTAAGTTTGCAGCACAAGAATCTAACAGTTTATGATTACTGTGATTCCCATAAGACCACCTCATCTGGTGTGCCTGTATTTGAAGTCTTTCTGCCTCTTGTTGCACATTCAAGGTGTAATGAAAAAAGAAAAAGCTGAAATCTAGTTTAAAAAGTTGCATTTTTTCGCTGTGCTTGTTAACTCCTTTTCAGCCACTGCATTGCTTTGATTTTTCTCACTTTGGTATGCCAGTAGAGGGCCCGTAAGGTCTCACATGTCTGAATGTTCCTTGAGAGATCCCTTATTGTTCACAGTGTATCACTCCTCTACACCAGTCCCTGATTTGAGAGGAGGGAGCTATTCAGAGGTGCATCTCTATGGCAAAAATCTGCCTCCTTTGTTTCATAAAATGGCCAGATTTATTTTTTTCAAGTTCATTTGTTGTATGTTCATATGCCCTCCTCCTATGTTCAAGGGAGTAATCCTTAGTCACACAAGTATCCCCACTGAGTTCCCTGGGGATGCTCACATAATTAAGGATTTGCCAGGGCCCTTTTTATTATAAGCTCCTTGAAGGCAGGGCTTACATTTGTTGTGTGTAACATCAGGCAGACTCTGAGGGCTGAACAATCTCAGGAGGACACTGTTGATCTTGAGATTAGGCCATCCTTTTCCTCTTTGTGAGCACACTGGTAAAGAAAAATAAAATAAATAGAGCTGTGCCATCCAAGCAAAATGAAAAGAGCAATTGCAGCCCCTTGTTTATGGGCACTGAGGAAATCTTGTCTTCTCTTCTACTTTACCCATTCTAGAGCATAATCGCCAAAGCAGTTGGACTCTGGATTCCTCTTGTCGGTTGGTCTGGCTCTTAGTGATTTCATTCTATGAAGCACAGAGGAGGCAGGTCAATTATCACAAGCATAACAGAGAGAGCAATGCTGGAGAAGAAAAAAAAGCTTTTAATTGGTATATTTGAGAAGATATGACTGATGTAATGGAGAGAAAAAAAAATTTAATTTTACTCTATTGTTTTGCATTTAGACTGTTTTTAATGGCACATTATTCTTGTTGATTGACACTGGAATTTCTTTTTGAAATGCATGCGGCATACAAATTTAGGTGAAACTAACTGTGATCAGTGCTCATATCATGAATGTGAAACCAATTAATAACAGTACTAGTACTTAGCACTTCCCTGTGGATCTCAAAGCAATTTATAAAGCTGGGTAAAGCTTGCTAGGTTCATTTCACAGAGGGATGAAGTGCCTTGCTCAAGGTCACGCACAAGACAGAATAGAACAAAATGATTTTGTAGCAACTAACATGGATTGCATTACATTTACAACTAAAAAGGGCTTCTAAATTAGGGAGGTGGGGGCAGGGAGAACAGATTCCACTGCATAATGTATGTGAAATGATACAAATATGAATTGCTGTTTTCAGTTAAAAAAAATCATACAAGAGGGTGGTTATCCATCACATTACATAGACATTTGAGGTCAGCCATGGTGCATGACTTAATCTGAGAAATTTTCAAGCAGAGTGAAAGTTGCAGGTAGTTAAACTGTTGATTAACTAAGAAGACATGGCATGAAGCTTGTTTTGCTGGAATAATGGAAATGGGGAGAAGGGTGAGGTGCTGCCTGCAAACAAGCATCATTTTGTTATATGCTATTAGGAAAGTAGCTTGAGTGAACTACGGTAAACTCTGTGGTCTGATCTCTTCCTGTGAACAAGATACACAAAGAAAACTCTCCTGAACATTAAAGGGAGAGCACTCCCCTAATCTATAGAACCTTGTTGACCTACTTCCTGTAAACCCTTTGGAACAGATGTCACCGTGCCTCAGTGGGTCACAGCTGAGAATACCAAATTCAGGACAAACTGCTGATAAATAGGGCAGACCCGTCCCAAATAGGGTTGCCAACTTGGTAATATTTAAAAACCTGACACTCCAGCAGGAGTGCCGGAACCACCCTGTCCCACCTCTTCCCTCCGAGGCCTTGCCCCCATCCACTCCTCTTCCCCTTTCCCCCCGTTACTCTCTGCTTTTCCCCTCCCATCCCCCTGCCCAGGTCAGGAGGATCTCATCTATGGAGCCAGGCCTGGGAGCTGCAGCTGCCTGACAAAGGTAGGAGGCAGCTCCAGCTGAATAGGGGCTGGCGCGGGTGACGACCCAGTGCCTCCCCATCTCTCCTGTCCACAGTAACCGGACATTGGATGTCCAGTCAATAGATCTGACCGGACTTTCCAGTCAAAAACTGGGCACTTGACCACCCTAGCACCAAACTGGTGGTTATTCTTCAATAAGATATACCAAGCTGGTAATAAAAGTAAACTTCTGTTTCACCGCACTGGTTAACAAGAAGTCAGAAATGCAGTCTCCTTAGGTATCCCAGCCCTTGTTACTCCACCCAGACACTAAACTTAATGATGAGTGGTTATTTAAAATCAATTTAATCAAACAAAGTGGGGTTCTGATCCTGAGAGATCAGCCACACACGAAAGCCAATACATAACTCAGATCTTACCCAATAATCATGCTGTTGCCAATCCTTCAGTATCTTCTATCTAAAGGTTTATTTATAAAAGAAAAGGAAGAGGAGAGAGTTATAATGGTCAAGGAAAACAAATATATACACTCATTGCAAAGTTCTTGGATCAGGTTTGTAGCAATGATGGAAGAAACTGCTGACTTATAAAGTCTCTGGTAACTTCCAAAAGATTGGAAAGTCCTCAATCCATTGGTTGGAATGCTTCTTTTACTGTAAGTCTATAATCCTGAGATCAGAGCAGGAAAGAGAAGAGAAGCTTCCAGTTTTTTTTAAAAAATACCTTCTCCCATGTGGAGGGACTGCTCCCAGTCTTAGTTTGTGGAAAATTACAGGCACAAGATGGAATCCTGGGTCATATGAGCAAGTCACATGCCCTTGCATGCTTTGAGTCACAGAAGCAACCATAACCCATACTCTGGCTAAAAATGTCCCCAGGAAGGCTCATCGGGTGTGGAAAGACTTCTTCCATAGTCTATTGTGTGAGCAATAGTGTTCTTTAATGGGCCATCAACTTGAATAGTCCATTCATAATGTGCTGGCTAGACTGGATATAAACTGCCTGGTACATAGTCAATATTCATAACTTGATACAAAAATGATACATGCAAATTAAGAGGATAATAATATTTGATCGTCATGTAAGATACCAGTGAAAAAGTTACATACTTCATATAAGATTTGTTGCAATTATATAACACTGGTAGCAACAATGATGTGCATGGTCATGTTTTACTCATACAGTGTCATACTAGGGATCATTTTTTGTTCTGTATTTGTACAGCACCTAGCACAATAGCATCCTGGTTCATAACTGGGGCTCCTGGGTGCTACCACCATGCAAGTAAATAATAGTACATTCTGAGGCTGAGTTTTTATTTTAAAACCCACAATCCATTGTTTTAAAATACATCATCCTTTCAAACAATGAAAGTTGGTGGATGCTAACGAAAGCCATTCCTGAAATCTGGAGCCTACTAGCGCCGAACATTGCATAATTTTATTGTTGTTTTTATTTTTATTGTATTTCAGTAGCACCCACAAATCCCAACCAGAAAGGAAGCCCAGTTGTTGTAAAGTGCATTGTATGTGTGGGGCTTAGCCAGGTGATCTATGCCTACTTAAAATTATTAGAATTATGCAAAATGTAATTGTTTTTTTAAATTTCATTTTATGAGATTTTGCATGACTTTATTTTTTCTTTGCTGCAGTGCACAATTTCACATACACCTCAGAATTCTTTTGTTTAGAGTTTTGACAAAATGGCTATTTTTTGCCTCGGGGCATAATATCAAAGGAAAACAGAAATACCTAACTATTTTTAAACATCAGGCTCCAGCCGTGAACATCTTGGGACATCTTTGAAACAAGGCTGTGGCCTCCAGAAAGGTGAGAATTCACTCTCTTCCTAGGAATGCCTTTCTCTATAATTGCCTGGTCACTCATGACACTCTTGCGTGCTCATCACCTTATTGGAACATTTGCTGAGAAATTACAGGTTTTTTCCCCCCAGCATCACTTTCTGGTAGTAGGCACTTCAAATTAGCAGATATGAGGTTTTGCTGAAGCATCCATTTCTATATCTCCCTGTCTTCCAGTTGGGTAGGTATTCTTAGGTCTTATGTTTCCCCCTAGCTTTCATTTTGCTTTCTTCCTGGGAAGATTGCATATTCTCAGATAAACAATGCTTTTTAACATTGTACCCATCATCTCACTTCACCACAAAGAAAACTGTCCAGGATGGCCAGTCTTTCTTTTCTGTGGAAAAAATGTTGAGTCTGAAATGTCATGCAAAAGTTATTTCACATTTTGTTTTGAATTGGCATGAAAAATATTCACCGCTTAATGGAAAAAATGAAAAGGCAGATTAGGGAGGAAAGATGCATGCATGAAATGACTCCAAAAAGAGTGGAGAAGCAGCTTTACATGTAAACACTTGCCAAAGGGGGTCAGGATTGCTCTTGTGCACCACTTTAGTTCTGCCCAGCTTGTTCAGCGAGGAAGGTGAAGCATCTTGTGCATCTTCCCAGCCTGATAAAAACACTTGGGAAATGGTTTCATGTTATAGACCTAATGGTTCAAATTGATCCCGGTGTAACTCCATGGAAGCAAATGTTTTTATATCAGGGATGAATTTGGAACTCGAGGGAAGGTAATGGAATTACACCTGGGTTGAATTTGGACCAGAGTCTTTAGCAAGCAGTCTATAATTGTGTTGGGAATGGAGATTTGTGAATGCACAATATTGTTTACTAATGTTGACCTCATCCATAAATAGCCAGTGGATAATAGTTACAATACTTGTAACTCTTCCTACTCCCTAAGCTGTACTGCAATAATAAAAGGCATGTTTTGTTATAGGAGCGAAGACTTGGTACATTGACAAATCTTCTCTGTCTAGAGGGAAATGGACTAGAATTATGAGGACCTGGCAGTGTATGATGTATTGTGATATGAAATCTGTCTGAATGCGAGGGCCATGGTGAACCTCCAATACAATCAGAAGCCAAGAATTTACTACTATTTGTTTTCCAAGTTGTAGCTGATTTTTGTAGATTTATTATCAAATAAATGAAGGGATTATCTGCATAACAGGCAGGGCCGGCTCCAGGCACCAGCTGAGCAAGCTCGTGCTTGGGGCGGCAGATTCTATGAGGCGGCATTCTGCCCAAACCTAGGGTGACACGGACGCTTTTTTTTTTTTGCTGCTCTGGCCACCCTGTAGGGGGTGGAGGAGGGGAGCGCCCTGCAGCAAACTCGGCAGGGCAGCCCGCGTCCTTCCCTCCCCACCGACTGGAGCGGCACGGAGCCCTCCTGGCAGGCGGTGCGGCGGTCGGGGCCGCGTGGTGAGCACCCTGCTGAAGTGCTGGCCTCCCCCCTTCTCTCTCTCCCCCCCGCCTCCACTAGACCGGGCGTGCACTCTGCAGCACAGGGAGTCCCCTGGCTCCGGCCACCCTGTAGGGTTTTTTGTTTTGTGTTTCTCCTGCTTTGCCGGCTGCGCCATTATATCTTCCCCCCCACACACTTTGCCGCTCCAGCTGCGCCGGTTTTGTTTTGTCCCCTCCCCCGCTTTGCCGCTCCAGCCGCGCCGTGTTCCCGCCCCGCTTTGCCGCTCCAGCCGCGCCGTGTTCCCGCCCCGCTTTGCCGCTCCAGCCGCGCCGTGTTCCCGCCCCGCTTTGCCGCTCCAGCCGCGCCGTGTTCCCGCCCCGCTTTGCCGCTCCAGCCGCGCCGTGTTCCCGCCCCGCTTTGCCGCTCCAGCTGCGCCGCAGGTGTTTTTTTCCCACCTGCTTTGCCGCTCCAGCCGCGCCAGTTTTTTGTTTTGTTCTCCCCCCCCACACACACACACTTTGTTGCTCCGGCAACACTGTGGTTCCCCCCCCTTTTGCTTTGCTGCTCTGATGCCGCCCCCCCTTTTTTTGTTGTTGCTTGGGGCGGCAAAAAAAGCCAGAGCCGGCCCTGATAACAGGTAGGACATTTTATTTCATTTAAATAAAGACTGTGAACCAGCTGGTATAAATGCATGTAGTTATACTGAAATCAATGGCCAAATCCTCAGCTGATGGCACAGCTCCATTTACACCGGCAAAAGATCTAGCACTGTGTATCATTTTCAACATTTCTTTTATTTGAGGACCATCAGCCATTGAGCATCTTAAAAAAAAGTTTGAGTCACATTTAAGCTGCAAGGGAGGTCTCATTTTTTTAAATAAACAAAAAGATGTAAAAGAATGAAGTTGTGTATCATTTAATTCAAAGGTGCGTCAGTGGGGGAACTGATCTTTAATGGTTATCACTTGGAAAGAATATCACCTGCCAACTGGCAAACAGAGATGAAGATCAATTTGCAGAAATCTAAGGGTGCTTGACCATTGATGTGCCAGTGTCTCCGTGGAATTATAATATAAATTCATTCAGCAAACCAGAGCACTGAGGCATAAGTCAACTGCAAGTTTTTAATCTAAGGTGTGCCCCTCTGTCTTCCTCCCTAGTTATTTGCTAGTCAAACCCAGCATTTTAAAGTCGAGCTGCCAAATTTGGAAGCCTAGTCATGTCAAATACTGAAACGTTTTTGTGAACTGTTTTTATTAGTTGCAGATTTAATGTTGTTAGTGCCAGGTAGTTTTACTACTGGGTTCTTATTTCTTCATTTATTTTTACAATCTGACTATAGCTGATGTTTTTACTGAAAAATCTCAAAGCTTTATATAGAGGAGAGAGAAATCTGTCCAAGATGAAATAATGGTACAACATCACAGGTTTTGTATGGCATATTATAGTACAATACAGATGTTTTGGACAAAGTAAGTGAAACAAGAAAAATAACTAGAGATCTATGAGTTTGTTTTCTTTGTTTGCAAAGTGTTCTTGTAAACAATGAATCTGAGTCTGCTTCAGTGAAGTAAACAGGGTTTTTTCCCCCATTTAATTCAATAGAAACAGCATCGTGCTTTATTTTTGTTTTGTGTCCCAGTGGTTTACAAAAGCTAAGTTTCCCTTTGATTTTGTGTTTTGTTATTAAAATGACTTTTAGCTCTACAGAGCATTTAAATGCATTTTCTCAATTCTAGGCATCCATTTTTAGTTGTGTATTGATTTTATAGAAATTACATGCAGAGCAGAGTTTGAATTGGGACTCAACCTTAGGAGTCGCATAAGTGCATTTTATACTATTCCCTTGATGAGAGCATAAATGAATAGAATGGATTTTTAAGATACAAATTCTAGAGGGGGAGGGAGGAGGAGGAGTGGAAGAGAGAGAGACAGGGATGCCTGCCATGAAAAGGAACCTTTCCTGCCTAGAAAAATGGCTTGGAAGAACCTAGCAAGGGTTGAAAAATGTAAAAGTTAGCAGACACAAGACTACTACACAGGGGACCTTCTGAGAGCATGGTGGCTTTCGTGTAACTTTATGGAAGCATGGGTGGCAAGTTTGTAGAAATTTTGGTGGTGCCCAGAGCCCGCCTCCTAACTCCGCCCCCCCAAACTCCGCCCCCACCTGCCTAAGGCTCTGGGAGGGGGCTCGGCGGGGGAGGTCTGGGGTGCAGATCCTGGGCTGGGGATTAGGGTGCAGGAGAGGTGCAGGGTGCAGGCTTTGGGATGGAGTTTGGGTGCTGGGTGCAGGCTCTGGGCTGGGGCAGGGGTGGGTGTGCAGGAGGGGGTGAAGGGTGCAGGCTTTGGGAGGGAGTTTGAGGTTGGGAAGGGGTGTGTGGGAAGGTGTGTGCACCTTCTGGGGAGGGAGTTTGGGGATAGGAGGGAGTGCAGGGTGAGGGCTGTGGGGCTGAGGATGAGGGGTTCATGATGTGGGGGGGGGCTCAGGGCTGGGGCAGGGGATTAGGGTGTGAGGGGATGAGGGTTCTGGCTGGGGATGAGGGGTTCATGCTGTGGGGGGCTCAGGGCTGGGGTTGAGGATTAGGGTGCGGGGGGATGAGGGCTCCGGCTGGGGATGAGGATTAGGGTGCGGGGGGATGAGGGCTCTGGCTGGGGATGAGGATTAGGGTGCGGGGGGATGAGGGCTCTGGCTGGGGTTGAGGATTAGGGTGCGGGGGGATGAGGGCTCCGGCTGGGGCTGAGGATTAGGGTGCGGGGGGATGGGGGCTCTGGCTGGGGATGAGGATTAGGGTGCGGGGGGATGAGGGCTGTGGCTGGGGCTGAGGGTTTGGGGCATTGGAGAGGCTCAGGGTAAGGGCAGCCTGCCTTGCCAGTACTGGCGGAGGGCAGGCACTAGGACCCTGCGGCAGCAGACAGCCGATCTCTGACAGCTCCAGCAGGCAGGGGAGAGGCGCGCCTGCTTTTTGTCAGGCAGGGATGCGGCGCGGTGGGGGGGACACGCGGGGGGGGGCGGGGCCCGATCCAGGCAGGGCCGGGGGAGAGACCTAGCTCCAAATATTGCTGGAGCAGGGCACCCGGCCCTGAATATTCCTGGAGCCCGGGCACCGCAGGTGTATATAACCTGCCGCCTATGTGGAAGTACAGCATAACAACTAAAAAAAAATAATTATCCACAATTGTCACAGCGTTGTTACCACAAGCATTGGTATAAGCATTTTAAACATAAGGAAATATTGTGCTAAATCAGATATCACAGCAGGTAAAAATTGACTTTATTGTTTTTAGTGATGGCAACTGTATTTCAATGAAAGGGACTTCTTCCGTTCCACCAAGAAATGATCACTACTTTGCTATTTTATAACATCATCTGTAACCAGTTAGACATTTGGAGGGCCAACGGGTAAAGCAGTCTTTAAAAGTCCTGAACTTCTGCAGTTAACAATGACCCCCTAGCAGTCTCTGAGGACAGATGGGGGAAAGTTTTGAAAGGCACACATGCTAGTTAGAAATTCAACAGGAGTTGGGCACCTAATTGCCCTTTGTGCCTTTGAAAATTATCTCCTTGGTGACTAAAGGTAGGTTCCTAAACCCATATTTAGGACCTAAATAAGTGGCAGAGGAAAGAAGACACACCTACAGCAAGCAACTATAGTATGGTTGAGATAGCAAAGAAGATAAATCGTTCCATAGCCCCCCCTGCTTCAGCGTCCAGAGAGAGAGAGAGAGGAGATATTGTGTCAAAAGGAGTCTGAAAGCTTCACAGCACACAGAGCCTCCCTCTCTGTCCTGCTTCAGTGAAGTAGTTAGATGAAGTCAACACTGTACCCTCACCTAGTTTACCTTTCAGTAAAACCTACAGTGCCTTGTCTCCAATAGTGTTTTACAATGGGATAGTTATTTGTCCCACTGTAATCTCCCCTTCTCCTCCCCCCACACACCTTTTTTGCAGGGAAGTTAAAGCCTCAGATGCTTTGTCTTTTCTCCAGAGTCCTTCTGTGGAGTGAAGAGATGGGAAAGAGCCAGCTGAATAGTTACAGTAAACCCACTGAACAAAAATAGGTCTTTGGATGCAGTTGGTGGAGCTGCTTGGGGATCGCTCAGATGAGTGTTGTCTTAGGGTCAGTGTTTGATTTGTGGTGAATTGGGAACAATGTACTCTAGCATTTTTTTTTGCCAGAAGTTCCCCTATTTATGAGCACTGTCGATTTTATTGCTGCAAGAGTGAGAGGGAACTGCAATATCCAAAGGGCAAACGTATTCTCCCTTCAATATACACACAACCCTCATTCATTCTAAAAATAATATTTTAAAGAGAGAAACAAGTTGTTCTTACTCTTCAGGTTTTTGCAAATATGATACACTCTATTACTTAATGCATATTTTTATGTTGGGTAATCACCCTTTTGTTAATTTCCCCCCCTCTAAATGTGCTAGTTAGGAAAATGGGGGACAGGCAGTGTAGAAGCGTCATGTTCGAGGGAAAATCATGTATTTTATATTGTTGGAGATTTTAATGGAATTCACAGGAACTTTTTTTAAATAACAGGATGACATGATTTCACATATGATGCCACCAATAACAGGAAGCGACAAAGAAGGAATTTCCAGAGCCTTCCAATTCTGTTGGGTTTTGAGGGCAAGAACAAGTGCAACTCTTGTAGGGTGACAGACATCCCTTATTTTAAAGGAAGTCTCTTATGTGGTGCCTAATACCCCATTTCCCATATCAAGACAATACTAGGCTGCACTGTGTCCTGTATTTTGGCATTTTCTGCAGGACGCTATACACTGTCCAGTTAAAAGCTGATGATTTTTCTACCACAAGAAAAGCTTTATGGAGTGTTGCCTTTTAAATCAAGCTTTGTCCTTTAAAGTGAAGTTGTATGAAAAATATTTTCTTGAAATGTTGACCTTATCTGCCTGCTTATTATTCTTTGTACGCGGAGATGTGAATCTGTTAGATAAATCTTTGCATTAATGGGGACTACAGTAGCACTGCCTGGAGAAAGGCAATTGCCCTGAAATCTTCCCAGTACAGTTCTGCCAATGCCCTTCTAGTCTGACCCGCCACCCCCTTGTTGTTGCAGTCCGGGGGGGCCTCTTAAGCAAAAATTGCTAAACATGCCAAAGTAAACAGTAATTTCTATACACTGTCCTCAGGCAGCCAAACTCCTATTCAATTGTCACCAAAGATGGGTAGGTAGCATTTAAACCCATGCCTCTATGATAGATTGATGCATTAATTAACTTGCTATTTCACCTCTTTGCCTGAGTTAATGTATTGCTTGCAAAACATGGGCTCAGCCATTGATAACAGAATGGATGCATATGAAAATCTGAAATAGAAATTGTAACATTATTGGAAGCCACAGGTGGCACAGGTAAGGGTAAGTGCTGAACAGTGTTATCAATTCTATTTAAATGAATATAACAAGCAATTTGTTCTTGAAAGAAATGCTCATTTTTAGCAGGGATGCATTTCTTTTTTGATGCTGCAGAGCATATCACCAATGAACTCTGTGGTGCCTGAATATTCTCTGGTTAGGAATAATTTTTTCCCTGTACATTATATCCACTCAGGCAAACAAAACATTGTGTGGTGCCAAAATATTATAGAAATTAGAATTGAGTCATTGGCATCATTTTATTTAATGCAAATGGTATAAATAAAATGCAAATACATGTACCAGCAGATACCTATTGAAATGAAGGGCATTTCCACTGTGCACAAAGAAATGTCCAAATATCTCTGATATCACCATGTCTGCAACATTCTTTTTCACCGTCTCTTCTAACATTCTTATACATCACATCATCTTCTCTTGTCTTGATTATTCCATCTCCTTTCTCTCTAGTTCCCCATGACTCAGCCCTTCAGACATGAAGATTAGCAGAATGCTGCTACCTGCCTTTTCATAACTGCAAAGAACCATGATTACATCAGGCAGGGGCGGCTCTAGCCATTTCGCCGCTCCAAGCACGGCAGCACGCCGCGGCGGGGTGCTCTGCCGGTCGCTGGTCCCGCGGCTCCGGCAGACCTCCCGCAGACGTGCCTGCGGAAGGTCCGCTGGTCCCGCAGCTCCGGCAGACCTCCTGCAGGGCGTGCCTGCGGGAGGTCCACTGGAGCCGCGGGACCAGCGGACCCTCCACAGGCACGCCTGCAGGAGGTCCACCGGAGCCACCTGCTGCCCTCCCGGTGACCGGCAGAGCGCCCCCCGCGGCATGCCGCCCCAAGCACGCGCTTGGCATGCTGGGGCCTGGAGCCGTCCCTGCGGGCAGGGACAAATCTTAGAAAAATAGGACTGTCTGGCTTAAAACCAGTTGAATGGCCTGCTTAACAGCAGTTGTATGCAGTGTTATAACCGTGTCTATCCCAGGATATTAGAGAGACTGAGTGAGGTAATATCTTTTATTAGACCAACATGTTGGTGAGAGACAAGCCTTTGAGCTTACACAGAACTGAAGAAGAGCTCTGTGTAAGTTCAAAATCTTTTCTCTCTTGCCAACAGAAGCTGGTCCAGTAAAAGATATTACCTCATCCACCTTGTGTCTCTAACTGCAGCTGGGCCATCGGTCTCCTATTGGTGAAAAAACCTCCCCCTCTTTAGCTCTTACCAACTGCAACAGTCTTGTTACCTTTCTGTGCCTCTAGTCTACAACATCTGTTTTCATCTATCTCCTTGGCTACACAAATAACAGAGCTGGTCAGGAATTTTTCTTCTAAATATTTTTGATATCAAATATTTCTGCAAAATTAAATTTTTCTATAAGGAAAAATGTAGGAAAATGTACAAAAGTGTAGATTTTTGTCTAGATGTTTTGATTTTTCCAATGGAAATTCAAAGCAAAATATTTTTGTCTTGGATTGGGTTGACCTGAATTGAAACATTTCTGTTTGTCAAACCTAACTGAAATGATTTTTGGGGGTCAGTTTGACATTAATCTGCATCCGCCTATGCCGTCACAATGTCTTATAGTTTGGGTGCTTCATGACACCATGGGCCAGGCTCCCTGGCTGTGTTACATCTCCTGTGATGCACCCTGGTCTGTCCTCTGACTGCATTACTGCAATGCATTATGGGAGTCCCATGACAGTCAATGCCCTGATTCTGCAAACCCTCTTGTATATGGTTAACATTGAGCATGTTAATAGTTCCATTGTAATCAATGGGAATTCTTCCATACCTAAAATAATGTAATCATATGCCTATGTGTTTGCAGGATCAGGCCTAAATTTGCAATAAATATATTCACAATGAATATTTCCACCAACTTTAATTTCTCAACTAATCTCGCTATATTTTTGCTATATACTCTCTCCATTCATTACATTAATGGGACTGATTCTCAGCACTGAATAACTCCCTGCGTTTGAAGGTTATAAATTCACTCTCTGGTGAAGCAAAGATTAGAAAAACTATGAGGGCAATTTTGAGTTTTAACTACACATGTTTTTTCTCAAGTTCGCCTTAGATTTAAATCAATGGAGGAAAATCTGTGGTCTAGTCTCTGCATTTAGGAAGACTTTTTGATATTTATCCTTCCTGTGCCCACGTACTAGATCATGTGATAACCGTGAAATCCAAAGAATAGAAGATAGTTTTAGTATTGCTACCTGTGTGAGTGTTAACCTTCAGCTTGTCTGGGACTGGAAATGGCTCTTTGTGATGGAAAATGTGTTTATTTTGACTTGATTTCTACAGCTGGTCTTTTGAGGGCACTATTATATGTGGGTTAGAAGTTGATTGGTTTTTAAAACAAGGGTAACATCTGGGGGGGATGCATCTAATGTAACTTTAAAAACTGAAGACATGCTGATTTCTTTCATATCCAATTGCTTTCAACAATTTGTTGCTTCAAGTGACTGATTTTTGACCAGGGGTGCATAACAATATTCTTTTCTAAAGCACCAGGGTTGTATTGAATGATACTGAAGATTTATGGTAATTTAAAAATCTGTTTAGTGCATACTTTAAAATCGAGTGTTTATATTTTAGTGTTGCTGCAAAGCAGTGAATGATGCCCAGCAATGGTTGCAGTTGTTCTTTTATTATAAGAGCAGGTGCTGTTTATGATACACATTTGGCATCTTGAATAGTAAAATGAATTCCACAATGCATGTTTTTCTTATTAAAGAAAACTCATTATTTGTTGTTTCACAATACTATTGTTCAAAGACATCTAAATAATCAAACATACAGAAAATTTGCTTCTTAGGTTGAGCTTTTAGTTGGATTTTTTCCCCCTTTCCTTCATTAATAGCTTCTGTATAGGTTCGCATGATGCATCAGTCTCCTATTATGTTACTGTTATTTCAATTTATATTTAAAGTATGCAGAAGTGTTCTATAAAAGCAGCAAAGAATCCTGTGGCACCTTATAGACTAACAGACGTTAGAGCCAGACTAACACGGCTACCCCTCTGATACTTGACAGAAGTGTTCTAGGTGCTTCACAGAAATATATAAAAAGAAAAGTTCCTTGCTTCAAAAATCTTATCTATTATGCATGTGAGTAACTTCACTCCCATGAACAGTCCTATTTAAGTCAAAGAGAGTGCACACTGCATTGAGTAGCATCTTTGATAAGAAGCCTTTGCAGGATTGGGGCCTATTGCAGTGTATATGGAGAATTATAATTTCGGATCTGGAATTATAGTTACATACTGTAGTTGTTACAACAGAAACAACTATGTTTAGAATGTTTAGAATGATTTGACAGCTCTGCAGTTTCTAGTCCATATTTTTAAAATGTTTTAAGTTGTTTTTTTGTTTTGTTTTTTTAATGTAGACCATTTATTTCTTTCTGTACCAGATGAGGGCAAAAAGACGCACTCAAGCAACTACACCTTTTAGGTATTTCAGCACTGTAACTTGGAGGTCTAGTCCTGTAAGGTCCTGAGTGTCTCCTAATGCCTGACGACTTCCAAGCATTTTGCAAGAGCTCCTCAGTACCTTCTAAGATGGGACACGAGGGGCTTGTCTTCACTACTAGAGTAAGTTATTCTACTCCAGCTACGTAAATTACGTAGCTGGAGTCGACATAGCTTAGGTTGACTTACCTGGTGTCTTCACTGTGCTGCATCGATGGGAGATGCTCTCCGGTCAATTTCCTTTACTCTTCGCGGAGAGATGGAATACCGGGGTCAACTGGAGAGTGCTCTGCCGTCGATTTAGCGGGTCTTCACTAGACCCGCTAAATCGACACCCGCTGCAAGCAGCAACGTCAATCTCCCCCGTAGTGAAGAGAAGCCCTAGGTCAGTGGGTAATGAAGCCTCTGCTTTGATGGCCTTGATAGGGTGTGGAATTCATTCCTCAATATTAACATGAAGGGCTAGCAGCCCCAAATAGGTACCCAGCATTTCCGGTGAGTATTTTTAGCAGGCTAGCTCAATCAAAGCTAGCACGAATGTTTCCTGGGAATCAGACCTCCAGCTTGAAGCATAGACATACCCTGAGTTTATTGCCTGTAGGCCACTGCAATATTTTGGAGTGAAAATTTACAATAATTTCTGAGACCAGTTGCTTTGGATCATGTATTGCTCTCAGCTACATGCTTAACTCTCACTGACATCACAAGGAATCTCTCAGAAGATTGAGAGTAATCTATAGTCCCTGGACTGTGTCCACGGCTGGAACCCAGAGAAATTTAGCACAAGAGTTTAAAATGAGTGAGCGCCACAAGATCAAGTGTTTTGCAAAGTTGATGGGTGGTATTATGTATCATTCCATGGAACAGGTAACTCATGGCTTCAATTCTGTCTTAGCAGGTATTGCCCATTTTATTCCATGCTCAGGCTTCCGCGGACTTGAAAAGGATTTTTCCCAGGCCTTAAATACTTGTTTATAGATCCATGTTTATAAATAAGGCTGCTTTTTCTGCTTCTGCTTAGTCATTATTTTTTAGATTTTGTACTGTTTAATCATAGGCCCTATCATCCTGCTTAATTTTGATAGGACTTTCTGGGGTTTTATTCTTTCATTCTATAAAAGAAGAGGAGAAGATTAGGAGAGTGGGAGGAGATTAAAGGCTGGAGAAATGGCACTTCGGGTTCACAGAAGGAGTCAAGTAGATATTGTGCTACATTTTCCCCTAACTTGTTTGGAAAGTGTACAGAATGTTTTGATGAGAAAACTCAGCCTGTGGGACGTTAAATAGGACCTTTGCAGAGAGAGATAAGGCAGGCTGCTTCTTTACAGGAGTCTTTGCTTGTGTTCTACCCAGAAATCTCAGCTAAATTAATATTTTGTCTGAATGCTTTGTTGTTGACACCATTATTTGAACTCCAGATGTTCTAAGTCTGGCTACTTTTACTTAATTCTGATGCCTATGAAATCAACTCTTCTTATTTAAAAAAAAAAACAACTAAAATATTTCATACACTTCAAACTAATATTAAAAACTTTCTAAAGCAGGGCTTGAGTAAGGCAATCTGGTGTCCTGGGGGCGCCATGACATGGGGCCCCATGTGGTTCCATCCTCACAGCCTCAGTCCTGCACTGTGACCCTCCGCCCCACCTTATGGAGGTGCAGGGGTCCTCCTTCCCCGCCCAAAAAGGCAGAGGCAGCAGGACAAGGCCTCCACTTATCTCTGGGTGTGTTAACAGGAGCTCCATCTTTCCCCCTCTACTCTGACAGGAAGGGATGGCAACATAGGCTCCCTAACAGCTGAACTTGTCTGCCTGAGTGAATGAGCTGGGTTTGCTGCACTCTTCTTCTCATGCCACACACAGTGTCTTCTGTTTTGATGGTCGGGGTCTCTAGAATGGTGGGTCTTGAAGTTAACACATGACTCAGAATTGGAGCTATGCCTTAATCTAGCAGCTATGGCTTAGTAGGGTGCTGATCTAAGGCCCTGTATGGGATGCGAGATAACATACCTTTCATATTCATTTTTAAATGTTAGTTTTCTAGAGTGTGAGAATACATGGTAAGGGCTGGGTCCCACCAAATGCTGACCACCCCCATGAGGATTGAACTGGCCATAAATTTAGTGATAAAACAAATACGTAAAGAAATGCAGAAGATAACCACAGTTGAAGGTTCCGCACAGCTTGTAAGACTGAGCTCCTTGCTTTGATTTCAGACCTAATCCTGTAGTCAACTTTTGAAGTCAGGGAAAAATAAGGGGCAAAACAAAAATCAAACACATTGCTATGAAAGTGCTAAATCAATTAATTGGCCCAGTCTTGTGAACAGTTACTGCCAGGTTTAATCCCAGTTGACTTCAATGAGACTATGTCCAGTATTCCGTGTTATACCTGGTATTCATTTTTCCAGGATCAGAGGCTATGGGGAATAAGTAGACTACAACATACATAGGAAACAAACACAACAGATTCAGGAAATTAATCTTTCTGTAATAAATTATTTTTGTGCAAATACATTCATGAATGTTTGCATTCTGCCAAACAAATTGAAAGAGAACTCACTCTTACGTTTCTGCAAAAATCGGAAGTGTGGCAGCTACTAAAATTGATGGTTTTAAGAAATCGCTCTGTATCTGTTCATGTTTACCTAGACACTAATCTCAGCAGAATAAATCTGAGCATCAGATATAATCAATTGCTTGTATTATTTGTATGCAATCAGTTTTCTTTTGGATTATGTAATCTCTTCTCTGTTGAAAATAGAAAATGTATTCCCTTCCTTTTTCTCCTCATAGCGTACTCAGAAGATGGAATGTTGCTGTAAAATGTTATTTCTCAGCTCTGATTAAAAGTATGAGTCACAATTTGTCAGGCTGTGTGGGTTATTATTGCTCAGCCAAACCATTTCAGGGCAGATTATACTGAACCGTGTAGATGCTAAAATAAAGTTAGAGCTGATAAAAAGTGGAATTTGCCTCTTTTCTCCCCTTCCCTACATCCTCCCTGCAAAATTTAAAAAAAAATCTGCTGCAAGGTGCCTCTGGATATCTATACATTGATGCCACAAAACAGTCATTAGAGAGGATATTGATTCAACATGATTGGTTAACAAAGTGCATGCTTGAGCCACTTCATGTTTCCTGCAGTGTAGTTATTATACTTCAAGCAGATTAGTGCATCTTAAATTTGAATTAGGATTTTAAATAGTGAGCATGATTGATTCAACTTTTATGCGTAGATGGTGATTTCACGCAGCATGAAATTATGAAGTGTTAAATTACTGCCAAGATACAGAATGCAGTATAAGCAGCTTGGCTTTTGGTAGTAAGCTCTTATGCATTCCCAATTCCAAACACCTAGTTAAT
This sequence comes from Mauremys mutica, assembly GCF_020497125.1. Lineage (NCBI taxonomy): Eukaryota > Metazoa > Chordata > Testudines > Geoemydidae > Mauremys > Mauremys mutica. The sequence goes on from NC_059073.1 coordinate 206,865,981, forward strand.
TGACACACTGGGCCCAAATTATGCTTATGTTTTCAGAGGGTGCATTTTTAAATTAAGAGTTCTCAAAGTGTCCATTGTGGCAGCATGTTAATTATTTAATGTATTATTAAACCTCATAATTTAGTGGGGTTGATAAACCAATCAGATATGTGTAATATTTCAATATTCAGTTAAGAGTGGTTTATTAATATATTTTAAAAAGTCAAAGGTGAAAACTTACACGACAAGAATGTGATGCACTTTAATGCTGTTGAGTAAAAAGTCTCTAACTGTAAAAGGACTAGTAAAATGTTTCCTACTGTATCTCTTCTTTGTCAATATCTGTAACTGAGTGGAAGACTAAAACTGTGTCAGATGAAAAAGAAAAGTTAATCAGTAAGGATCTTTGAAAGGGTGTGTGTGTGTGTGTGTGTGTGTGTGAAGGTTGCCTAACCCTTTCTATTATAAGAAGACCCCATTTTCAATTGCTTATTACTTTGCAAACTTTAACGGTTCCAGTTGCAAAGTTAAACATGCAAATATGAAGAAATGTCAGTATTACGGTTGTCCTTACAACATTTTCCTTGTACTTCCTTCACTGTCCATAGCCCCTTGTTGTGCTTTGTATGCTTTCCAGGGCAGGGACCATCTTCTTGTTCTGTGTTTGTACAACACTTAGCCCCGGTCCATGACTAGGGCATATAGGGGCTATGGTAATACAAGTAATTAATAATTATTAATACAGCCATCTTGTTGGAAGGCAGTGTGGCCTGGGACTCAGGAGAAGTGGGTTCTGTTCCTTGCTTTGCCCATGACCTTGGGCAAGTTACTTTACCACCTGTGTCTCAATTTTCTCATCTGTAAAATAGAGCTATACTTACCTCTGTAAACCACTTAATCTGTGGCTGAAAAGCATTGCAGTAGAACCCCTAGTCCAGAGGTTCTCACAACAAATTTTTTGGTGGCCTCAGAGTATGGCCACCAACTCTCACTGGTGGCCGCGCTGACACTTTTTCCTAAAATACATAATTAAATATGCACAGATACACATCCAAATCATTGTAATTTATATTTGTAGGGTTTTTTGGCAGACTCAATAATAAAAATAATGCTGCCTCCCCCGTTGGGAGTGATTATTTGTATATTTGGTAATATTAGGGTGACCAGGTGTCCGGTTTTTGACTGGAAAAACCCATTGAAAAGGGACCCTCGCGGCTCCGGTAGGCACTGCCAGACGAACCAGTCGGTGGTGCTGCTGAGCTAAGGCAGGCTAGTCCCCGTCTGTACTGGCACCACGCTGCACCCTGGATGCAGCCAGCAGGTCTGGCTCCTAGATGGGGAGGGCTGTGGGGCTCTGTGCGCTGCTCCCCCACCCCTGAGCACCAGCTCCGCACTCCCATTGGCCGGGAACCGCAGCCAATGGGAGCTGTGGGGGCGGTGCCTGCGGGTGAGAGGAGTGCACTGAGCCACCTGCCGTGCCTTGCCCTAGGAGCCTGACCTTCTGGCCACTTCTGGGGTGCAGTGTGGAGTCAGGACTGGCAGGCAGCCTGCCTTAGCCCCCTGCTGCGCCGTTGACTGGGAGCCTCTGGAGGTAAGCCCGAGCACCAACCCCCTGGCCCAGCCCTGAGCCCCCCACCAAACCTGGAGCCCCCTCCTGCACCCCAAACCCCTCATAACCAGCCCCACTCCAGAGCCTGCACCCTCAGCCAGAGCCCTCACCTCTCCCTGCACCCCAACCCCCTGCCTCAACTGGCAGCCCTCTCCCATACCCCAAACCCCTCATCCCTGGCCCCACCCCAGAGTCTGCACCCCCAGACAGTCCTCACCCCTTCTTGCACCCCTGCTCCATGCCATGCAGCTGGGATGGGGATCAGCACCAGGGGGTGGGGTCATGCAGCTGGAATCTGGGGCCAGCACCAGCCACTGGACAGCTGGAACTGGGGACTAGAGGCCAACCGAAGCTCTGTGGCTGGCACCAGGATACAGCACCTGCTGCCCCATGGCCAGAGCCAGGGGTTGGTGCCCAAAGCCCTGTGGTTGAAGCCTGCTGCCATGCAGCTGGGGCTGGGGGTCATCAGCGCCTGTGGCCAGCATCTGCCATTGCATGGCTGGAGCCTGGGACTGGAGCCAGGAGCCAGAACCTGCTGCCACGCAGCTGGAACCAGAGACGGAGGCTGCAGCCCCATAGCTGGAGGCCAAGCCTGTGTGGCCAGAGGGGGGAGGGGTGTCAGTACCCGCTGCCCCGCGGTTGGAGCCTAGCCTAGCCTAGCGGTTGGAGCCTAGGCCAAGCTCCTGAAGTCCCAGTGCTGGACCCTACCGCCCAAACCACGTCCCCACAAGATGGGTCAAGAACTCACCTTGCTCCTGCAGCATTGTGCCCCACCTCTCTCCAGTGCATCCAGGAGCAACCAGGAGGGAGGGGGAAGGGCCGATGCTTTGCCCACCCCCCCTCATCACCACCCAGGAGACTGTCATGACTGCATTTGAGAAACGTTGCCCTGGTCATTAACTAATTGGACATTGAAGAGTTCATATCATTGAACATCTCCAAATTCAGTAGGTGTGGTGCACTGCGTTGCTTTCTTCTCATTCTTCAAATCAGTGTAAAGCAATTTCCAATGCACTGAAGGCATTGGAATGTGAAGAGATGTCAATTTGTTCTTCATTAAAAACAAACAAACAAAAAAAACCCCACACACCATAACAAAAGGGATGTGTTTTTCTGTCTGGAGAAAAATAATCTCTTTAACTGGTCATTCATAAGATTGATGCTTGGAAAATCATCTAGATTCTACTGTATATGCGTTAAGTGTTTATTATTATGATGTGTATACATTAGGATAGTATGTGATCATGTAATTAAAGACTGTCTTTTCCACTGGACCTTTGTATGTTCCAGTGCACAGGATGGATGTTGCTCAGGGAATGAATGATGAGGGTAGTGGGGTGTTGTTGTTTTTTTGTTTTTTTAAAAATGAGGCCATTGTCTGTAGGACCCCTCCCTCAGTTGTTGCAGATGTTGGAAGGTGAGAGGTGAATGAAGCAGGAGAGACTGCAGGAAGAGAATGGATGGTCTCCTGGCTATGGAAATTGACTACCATCCTGGATTCTATTCCTGTCCCTACCGTAGACTTTCTATGTGATGCTGGAAAGTTACTTAATACAAACTTTCCCAAGTGATCTTTGTGTTCCTTATTATCTGGGTGCCTGATTTAAGACACCAGGAACCAGATTTTCAGAAGTACTGAGTGCTCACAGCTGCAAGTAAAATCTGTTGGAGTTGTGCTTTGAACATAGAAAGTGTTATAGAAATGCTAAGAGCTCTGAAAAATCATGGCCTGGGTATCTGAAGTTTTAACCCCACAATTAACAGACAGTATTGTCATTAATCTTACCGTGCCCTAGATTCTAACCTATAAAATAGGGATAAATAATTCCACCTTATCTCACAGGTAGAGCTGGTTGAAATTTTTTGTTTGAAACTTTTTTCTTATGAAAAATGGCCTTTTTGTCAAAATGTAAATTTCAGCAAGAAATAATGGTTTTCTATAGTTTTTTTTTGCGTTTTTTTTGGTTGAAAAACTAATTTTTTCTGTTTTCAGTCTCCAAAAAACAATTTTCAGCCTAACCCCCAAATTTTTAAGTTTGAGTGAATTATTTATTATTACGATTTGTTTTTATTTTGCCATTTTTCATTTTTTGCTTAAAACTCAATTAAAAAAAAATTATGAAAATTTAAACATTTTTCATGTTAATTTTTTGGGGAGAACAAAACACATTTTCCCCAACCATATCTACTCACACATGTGTTGTGAAGATGAATTCTTTAATAATTGTGAAGCATGCAGGTACTATAGTGATGAGCACCACAGAAGGGCCCATGAGAAAATTTAATAATTCTGCCTTCAGTGCAGGGAAAGGACAGTAGGAAAAAATTGAATGTGATCATACAATTAAATCAAAATGCAGTTGCAAAAGGATAGAAAATTGTATGGGCCACTTTTATTTCTAGCATTTCTTAATTTTGTAGTGCTTGACTCTTCAACCATAACATTATTTTAACGTCATGGGATTTTGGAGGGATGGGGGGGCAGGAGGAAGTGATAGGTAGTAGTAATCTACATACAAATAGACAATATTAAAAATTATATTTATACAAACACGCATATAACTTACTGCTCAATGTGTATTGGGTGTCCAGTTCTGTGCCAGATCCACAGAGGATGGATGTGAGTCTCTTACAGCTCTCAGGTTGGCTCTTTAGTTCAACCTATAGAGAGTTATAATTCTCTATATATTTATATATAAGTTAAATAATTGCACAGATGGGTTCAACCGACATATAGAAAAATGATCATTCCAGATTAGATCAACAGTTAAAGCCATGGTAACTCAAAAGCAATAATAATCCTCAGTACTGAAATATTATGGTGGCAGATGCTTGGTACACTTAAATCAAACATTTACCAAAGAGTCAGTTGATTGCTGCAGGTCATATATTTATAAAAATGGAGGTAATGGAGGGAAGAAAACACTGATTAAAGCACAAGGAGCCGATGCGACTTCTGTTTTGTTGTACATATAGTTTTGGCAGGGGTGTATTTTTTATTTATTATTACATTTTGCTAGTTGTCTGAGGAAAGGGCTATACCACATAATCAAGGTCTCTATTAATTGGTGAGTCTGTCCTAAAGGACAACAATATATTTAGGAAAGTGTTTTACTTTCCTAATTAGGGCAATTTTAAGAATATATTTTATTAATTTTTGTTGAGGTAAATAAAGTACATTCCCCGCATACTTCTCAGGCATGCTCTAGATATGTAATTCCATGTGGTACTCATGGAATGTACAGTAAATTGTTTTATATCATCCTGAAATAATTCTGTTTGAACGCTAATGGATTTTTAAATGTTACCTCAGTTTTGTATTCCTTATAAATCATCTCTCTCCCGTCCCTCTCTCCCTAATCTGAGAATTCTTGTTTACCTCAAAGATGGAGCTTTCTGTCAGTTTTTGGTAGGATATTTATATTTATAGAGCTGACAAAGGGTGAAGCCAAAACCAAGATGCTTTTAGGGCACTTGTGTCAAAGTTCACCATCCAATAGTGCCTATGTTTATATGGGCACGTAGGTTAGTTGAGAAGCTACTGCATATTTTCTGTTTGTTGCTTTGCCCCAAACCTGCAATTCACAGGTACATTGCTGTGACTGCATGGAACCCCACTGAAGTCAATTAGGCACAGGAAAATTGCAGGATCAAAGCTATGATATTATTTTCCAGCAATAATAATATTATTCATAATGATGATAAAGTGGCTCTGTACCTAGGTATCTGTTAAGCACTGCAACATGATGTGGGGTGCAATAAATATAGCATCTTCATAAATCCACTAGTTGCAAAATGAGAGATGGTGACGTGGGTAGGGAAAGACACAAATGATGAGACTGAGAGTTGGAGATGAAGGAGAACTGTACCTGCTGTGCAAGCAGCAGTTATATTCCAAATGATGACTTGGGAGAAGTACCTGTTTTACTAGGAAAAAAAAACAAAAAAAAACCCTTTTGTAGTGATAGTCAGGATAGCCCATTTCAAACAGTTGACAAAAAGGTGTGAGTAACAGTAGGGGAAACATTAGCATGGTCGGGGAGAATAGTTTTTACTATGTGTAATGACCCATCCACTAGTTTTTACTTTGTGTAATGACCCATCCACTCCCAAGACTGTGCCACTACAAAAGGTTTTTTTTTGTTTTTCTCCTGTTGATGATAGCCCACCTTAATTGATTAGTCTCGTTAGAGTTGGTATGGCAACACTCATTTTTTTCATGTTCTCTGTGTATATATATCTTCCTACTGTATTTTCCACTGCATGCATCCAATGAAATGGGCTTTAGCCCACGAAAACTTATGCCCAAATAAACTTGTTCGTCTCTAAGTTGCCACAAGGACTCCTCATTCTTTTTGCTGATACAGACTAACATGGCTACCACTCTGAAACCTGTTTTACTAGTGCTTGATTTGGCCTAAAGTGTCACTGTTCTAATTTTCAGCTGTTCGCAATTTCCAGTCCTGCCAAATAAAATGCCACAAGGCGGTGGCAAACATTAAAGGCCGTATAGCAACTTGTAAATTGTTTGTTTGTGATTTTAGTGAAGTGTGCCTGGGGCAGTTGAGGATATCCTTTGGAGGGGAGAACAGCTTGATTTTTTAGCTATAATGCAAATACCTTAGAGTATAACACATTAAATAGTAACACAAGGACTTTATTCTGAAGTCAGTGGGAATTTTACCAGCATGTGGACCGAGGTTTTAGAAGAATGGAAAATAAGAAAATGGTGTTTGTGAAAACTCTCGTCCAAAGGGAAGCTTTTTCTAAGAACTGTAATGTTCAGTTTTAGGGTTTCATTTACATTAATCATCAGTGTGTGAGTTTTGATCATGGTTAGACAAGTGTGTTTTCTCTACAGAATTCAGATGAAAGGAAAATAACCAGCTGTACACATCTGGGTAGTCTATCCAATGACATGTTTCAGTAAGTGGTGACCTTCCAGTCTAATTACACAAGTCTCCATAGAGAGAAATATTGCTGTAAAACATATTGGTCAATGGAACAGTATTCCCTGACTCTGTTTGTATACATGATTTAATTTCATTGCAGAAGGAGGGAGAGGGAGTGAGTTGCCAACAAAGTCTGTTCCATCAGCTGCTCCTGATGCTGCTACTTACAGTGGCCTAAAAGCTTCTTCTTTTAACATTCTGTGGTGTTGGTGCTGCCAGGCTGTCTTGAGAATTGGGTCAAATCCTTGGCGATCAAGAGGAGGAAAAGCTATTTCTATGGTGGATAGGTCAGAGTTGCTGACGCTGGAGGTCACTAGACTGTACTTTTCACATGACTTCTCAGGCCCACCACTTCTCTCTACCTCTCATCCTTGTCAGATAGTTTTACTCTGTGTGTGTGTGTGTATTTATATAGCCCAAGTGTAAAAGATAGCTGCTGTGCTTGGGGACGGGCGGGGATAGTATTTCACTATGAAATAACTAGTTTTACCTGCATGCATTTTTACCTTGCTTTCAGAGTTATTTGTCTTATTGCTGATAAGGGTTTCCTGACCTTTTCCCTATCACATATTAGCTTAGATTTTGGGGGATGTCCCTTGCCCCTGTTTAGTAGGAAAAGCCTTCAGGGCTTGGGGAAGCATGGTCTTTGAACAGATTCTGGAGTCCTTATCCCCTCCACACATGCAGCAGGAGCAGCTGTTGGGGAGGAGGAAATAGCAGCTTATGCTGAAGAACCAGAGCTTTGTTGCCACCCTTCCCACACAAATATGGGCTCCCCAGTGGCAGAGATCCAAGCCAGTTGGCTCCGATCCCCTTTAGGTGTCAAGCTGAGTCCTTTTCACAACACATAGTAGACGAACTGCTTATTTTCCCCTTCAGAAGGAGTTAGGGACAGTTCCAGGCTATGGGGGCGTGTTAGGGAAGGAGCCGCTACACTGGATCACCAAAGATTCTTGATGAGAGCAGTAGGAAGCTGATGCTTCCTGCTTTGGACAGCAGTGATGATATCTGTTGGTGCCGTTACCGATTTGCAAGGGTGCTAACATACTTGGTGTTGGTTTTATGACTTTAGGTGGTCAGAAAAATGCCTTAAAATTGACTAATTTAAGGTCAGAGTCTGGTCCCATGAGCACAGCTTTGAATCAAAGGGTTTTGTGTGAGAGAAATACTTTGTATGAGGCTAGTGGAGGGGATTGAATCCCAGCTTTTCCCACCCCTCCACAACTCAGTAGTGGGAGATGGTGCATCAGTGCTGCCTGCATTTGGACGCACTACCACTTCCTTATAGGCCAAACCTCTTGATGCTGAGGGCTGAACATACTATTTCAGTCAATTGGGGAGATCTTCTGTTGTGTTCAGCTTAAGCAGGTTTATTTAGCTGTGCTGGCTCCTACACCTCCCTCCCTGCAACACTTAGTACTGGGGCTGTGTCAGGAGCAGGGAGCAGGGCCGGCTCCAGACCCCAGCGCGCCAAGCGCACGCTTGGGGCAGTGTCCCGCGGGAGGGAGGCAGGCGGCTCCGGCGGACCTCCCGCAGGCATGCCTGCGGAAGGTCCGCTGGTCCCGCGGCGCCGGTGGACCTCCCGCAGACGTGCCTGCGGAAGGTCCGCTGGTCCCGCAGCGCCGGTGGACCTCCCGCAGACGTGCCTGCGGAGGGGCCGCTGGTCCCGCGGCTCCGGTGGAGCATCCGCAGGCATGCCTGCGGGAGGTCCACCGGAGCCACGGGACCAGTGGACCCTCTGCAGGCACGTCTGCGAGAGGTCCACCGGCGCCGCGGAACCGGCGACCGGCAGAGCGCCCCCCGCGGCGTGCCGCCCTGCTTCAGGCGGCGGAAATCCTAGAGCCGCCCCTGGCAGGGAGAGAGCTTGATTGGAGTGTACCACTACCAGCCCATTTCCTGCTGGCAAAAGATATAACAGCCTCCCTGGCTGTGTTGGTTTTTCCCCCACTCTCCTCTCCTGGGATTTCGTGCATGGTGGGCACAAGTAAGGGAAGCAAATGCTTGCTAAATGCTCTCCTAGGTCATACAGAACAAAACTAGCTCCTATCCTGCTCTCCTTGGGCTTCATACAGCCTGGCAATAATCAAGCAACGGAGCAATCAGAGTTGTTTTTCTGACATCCTCTGCAAAGCAGCAGGTGGCTGGCAAAGAAGCCACTGAGCAGATGCAGCAGGTTTGGGACAGCAGTTGCCCAGAGTGCTCCTAGCTCCAGTACTGTGTTTACAATGGCACCAGTAGCAGTAGGTTGTTGGGCCCACGTTCAGAAGGGGCCCTGGCCTGCTCTGCTTGTGTTGCACTCTGACTCCGCTGTCCGTACTTGTAGGCAGGCTGCGGGTGTGTGCACCTGGCGTCGTCTTCACTGTGCATGCGCAGAGTGATTCAGGACAAAGAATCAGCAGCACAGTTGAGAAACTTTTTTTAAAAAGGGCCTGGCTGGCCTAGGGCTCCTCTCTGCCCCCTGGCTGACCTCCAGTGCAGCTCTGGCTCCGAGCAGTCTCTGCTGCCCACCAGCTGCGGAGCCTCACCTGCCTCCCCAGAGCCAAGCCACCTGGGACCGGTGCAGAAACCGGTGCAGTCTCGGCCAGTTGGGGTAGAGGGAACAGTGTGGGGGGCTTTGTTGGGCCCCTCCAGGCAAGTGGGTCCTGAGGGAGCCTGGCCTGGGCAGGCACTGCTCCTCCTCTGGCACTGCTCCCGAGGGGCCAGACCGGAGCAATTCCTCACCCTGGAACTAGTCCTGACCGCACTGCTGGCTCAGCCCAGCAATCACCTCCCAGCAGGGCTGATGAGTGCAGCCGGGGGGGCAGGGCGTGGGGGAGTGGGTCTCTGGGGCGCCTGCAGGAGTGCTGGGCTGTGCGGGGGTGCTGGGCAGTGGGGAAGGTTTGTGTTTTGGGGTACTAGGCAGTGGAGGGCCTGTCAAGGGGGCGCTGGGTGGTGGGAGAGGTGTGTGTTGGGGTGTTGGGCAGTGTGGGGTCCGTAGGTGCTGTGTAGTTGTGGTGGTGGGGTTGTGGGGAAGGACCCTGGGCTGTGAGGGGTGGGGGAAGATCTGTGTGTTGGGGCACTAGGGAGTGGGGGTTTTGTGTAGGGTGCTGGGCAGGGGTGGTGGTATGCAGGGTGCTGTGCACTTGTGGTAGTGGGGGGCTCTAGGTGGGGGGGAAGCTGGGCATAGCGGATCTGGGGGGCGCTGGGCATAGGAGTCTGGGGGGTGTCTCTATGCAGGGGGCACTCGGCATAGGGGTCTGTGGGGGGGTCTTTAGGCAAGGGACACTGGGCATAGGAAGTCGGAGGTGGTTGGGTGGGGGGGCTGTGTGGTGTGGCACAGACCCCCCCCCCCGCCCCGAGTGGAAGGGGCACACTGGCAGCACAGGGCCGGGTGGGCCAGTGTGCATCTGGCGGCTGCCGGTTTGTAAACAGTGCCCTCGCACTGGGGGGCTGGGCATCATGGGGCCACCCCCACCATGGTGTGCCTCATTGCCCCTGGCCGGCCCCTTGCTCTAGGTACTGACCTTCACGTGCCATGCTCCATTTCCCCCATGGAGGCCCACAAATACGTTTGGCACTGGGCCCACGAAAGGTTAATTTGGCTCTGCCTTGCTCATGTCAGAGCTGCTGCAGGAGAAGCAGTGGAAAGCAGTTGGGGAAGTGGATCCCCCTACCTCTTGCTATATATGATGGGTCTGATTCAAACAATTCAGTTTAAAAAGCACAGGTTGGTTTTAAATTCATAATAAAATGCAAATGTTCTTCTTAACATGGTTGCTTTCAAAGGTCATAAATTCATCGCCATGACTATAGACTCTACCAGTCTGCAGTGTACTTACTTACTCTTTTCTTCACATGGTTATGATCTGGTGTATCTGAGAGGTTCCTCCATCCATGTTGCCCTGGAGAGATTCAGTGCATCATCACTCCTTGGTTGCAGAGGGGTGCTGAGGTGTCTCTACTTCCTGTCACCCCATTCTGTGGCAACATGCCAGCCACTCTTCTTCATGATGGTCCCCAGGTGTATTCCGCACATGGGTATGAATGCACACCGTGTGCCTGAGTCCAGAAACTTTCAGTAAGCAATGTCCATTGCTCCACAAGTTCAGTTGGTCTCCTTGTGCTCCACATCAAGAATATAAAGGGCTGTGCGATTTGAGCTGGAATCCTCTGTGTCCGTTTTGATCTTCCTTTATTGTGTTCTTATGAATACAATTTGTAAATAGTTTTTAATAGGTTAGTATTTTAGTGTTTTTATAGTTAGCATAGTTGGTTTAGTTCTCTCTGCCCCAGGGAGCTTCTCTCTCCAAATAGGGACTATGCCAAGAGTTCTGGGGTTCAAGAACTATCTCCCCTGCCTCTGTTTCTTTTCCATCAGTGATCACCACCACCACTGCCTTTATTACCTTGAGGAGTCTCATATCACCACCAAGTGCAACATCTACTGGTCCTTCCCTCCTCAAACTCTTGAAGGATGAGAGCTCCATCTGCAGAAGTACCTCATGGAGTAGGCTATGAAACACCATTCAGATTCAGGCTGGCGAGACCCCCCCTGTACAGTGGCCTCAGATGGTGAGTGGTGCCCTTCTGAGCATGAGCTATGTAGTCGAAGCAAAAACTCTTAAGCCTAAGAAACCCTCTCATGAGAGTAGGGAACATGAACAGAGGCATAAGGACAGATCTCCATACAGATATTCCTCTAAGAGAGAGGATCCCTCCCTATCTTGGTCAAAGTTGGGTGAGTCCTTGTGTGTGGGTCCCAAAGACTAAGGTCTGCATAAGCCTTCTGTCCCAGAAGGAAAGGCATGAAGAAAGAAGGATCTGACAGAATCATCTCTGGGTCTTCCCAAGAAACCTAATGAGCTGTATGCAGTGGTTCTGTCTGAGAGTTCAGTGCTGGGATCCCATCTGACGGCTCCAACATTTTCCATGTGGGAAAACACTAGACCTTTAGATGACCTGGATCTGCCAGTATCTTTGTCTGGAACTTCCCAAACATGAAGGAGGACTGAAGCCTTTACCTCATTGGAGGATATCTTCTCTCTGTCCAACCCACAATCTTCCTTGCTATCAGGTCTGGCTCTTCTTAGGACATCTCTGTGCCTGGGAAAACCACCTGGTGGGAAGAGTATACTTCCCTATTATGTCCACAACCTGGAATATACTCCCACCAGTACTGTTGGCAGTACTGTCAGTAGAACAAGTCTATCATATCATGAAGTGAATCACAAGCCCCAGATGAGGTTTCCCCCCAGGGGAAACAAACCCAGTCATAGTCCAAGGAAGGTATTGGAACCATCTGCCTCCCTCCAAATATGGCTACCCAAGGAATTGCTGGTACCCAATACCTTGGGGCCCTCCTCCAGTTGATCCTTACTGGTCTTACAGGGGTCTGGGAGATCCATACTGCAGGCACCATGGATCCATGTGGGGATCACACTGACTCTCCTCTCCCTGCCAATACCAACTGGCTCTGTCAGGATTTGTGGAGGAGGAGATTGAGCCAGATCCGCCAGTTGTGCTGGGTATGTCATCCTCCTCACCAGATAAGGCAATTGCTCCATCATCTCTCTTCACCCAGTGACCACAAGCAGTACTAGGAATTGTTGCAGTGGATGGCAACTGAGTTCCAGATATCTGTCAAAGAGCTCCAGGACACACAACAGGACCTACTAGACATGTTCCAACTCTATAGCTCTTTGAGGGTAGCCCTTCCCGTCAACTAAGCCATTTTGGAACCTACCAGACCCCTGCTCCTACTCTGGAAAGAGCTGAGAAATTATATTCGTGTCAGCTAAAGGGGCAGAGTTTTTATTCACTCATCTGGCGCCAACTGCTTAGTGGTGTAAGCTGCTACATAAAGGTCCACAGTGCAGAACTCCAAGACTGCCCCAACTGACAATGGTGCTAAACACCTCAACCTTTTGGATAGGAAAGTATTCTCATCAGCCAGTCTCCAATTCAGAGTTGCTAACTGCCAGACGTTGTTAGCAAAATAAGATTTCCTGAATTATGCCAAATTTGCAGACTTTAAAGACAGACTTCCCCAGGAAGACAAGGCCCAGTTCCAAGCCCGTATTGATGAAGGCAGGCTGGTGGCCAAGACATCACTTCAAGCAGCAGTAGACACAGCCAATACTGCCTCTAGAGCCAGAGTTGTAGTCATGAGATACGAGTCATGGCTGCAGTCTTGAGGGTGCCCCAGGGAGAATACCATCAAGGACCTTCCCTTTGATGAGTCTAAATGAGTCTAACATCTTTAATGAAAAGACTGACAAGTCTTTACACAATCCACACAGTTTAAAAGACTCTAAGATAACTCTCTGCTACCTGGGGTTTTACACCCATGTCCAAAGGGGAAACATCACAAGCAACCCTATAGGCCCAGACCTTCTCCTCAGACAGTCTATCATCAATGCCCATATGAACCCCCAAGTAAGAAGCAGAGGGTTCAGAGACCCAGATATATGATTACTTCTACCACCACAACCACCACCCAGCTTCTCCAACAATCCAAAGGATTCTTTATTGGTAAGCATGAGGACCACTTACCAATATTGATGCCATGCCTCCTTCCCCGCCCCCCAAACCTTTGATTGCTGCCTTACCCACTTTGCTCTCAACTACAGACAAGTGGGTACTAGACATCATCCCCCAGGGCTATGTAATCGAGTTTCTTACTTCCCCACCACAAACCCCCTTCCCAGCCCCTGTTCAGGGACCACTCTCATGAGGTTCTTTGTCAAGAGATAAATTTTCTTCTCCAGAAAGGCACCGTAGAACCGGTGCCACCTCCAACATCAGAGCAAGCGGCTCTATACCCTATATTTCTTTGTCCCCAAGAAATCTGGTGGATGGAGAAAGACTCTTACCCTATGCTAACTGAAAGTATTCATTCAAAAATTAAAATACATCACATTGGCATCAATAATCTCTTCTCTGGAAGAGGGCATTTGGTTCATGGCCCTCAACATGAAAGATACTTACTTTCATATAGACATTCACCCATCCAACAGGTGGTTCCTCAGATTCCTCACTGGAGACAGGACCACTTCCAATTCAGAGTTCTTCTATTCAGGGTATTTACAGCATCCAGGGTCTTCACAAAAATCCTTTCAGTAGTGGCATCTTGGAGAGACAAAATGGTTTCACCATCTGTCCATATCTTGACAACTGGCTCTTGACTTACAAATCCAGCAGGGGAAGTCCAGTTGGCGACAGCTTTCCTGCTCCATCTTCTATCTTCCCTGGGATTCTGCGTCAACTGTGAAAAGTCTACTTTGACATCTACAAAGTCCATAGACTTCATGTGAGGAACCCTAGATTCAACTATAGCAAGAGACTATCTTTCCACTGAGAGATTCCGCATCATGAGTGATCTAATGAAACATAGTCACTCTCAGACCACAGTCAGGATTTGCCTTATCCTCCTTGGTCACATTGCCTCATGCACCCATATTATACCATTTACCAGGCTCCATCTCCACTGTCTATAAACCTGGCTTCAGTACATGTACTCACCAGAAAAAAGATAACGTTGATACCAAAGTAATAATTCCAAACCAGGTTTTGACCTCTCTCACCTAGTGGACAACTCTGTAGAAAGTTAGGGTGGGAATTCCTTTCTTCAGACTTACACCCGAGGCAACTATAGTCACAGGCACCTCCTTATGCGGAGCTCATGTGAACAATCACACTGCAGAAGGTACCTGGAACTCTTGGGAGGCCAAGATGCACACTCACTTACTGGAATTAAGGGTGGTACCTCATGTCTGCAATGCATTCCTCCCACTCATCTGATCCCACCATATCCAAGTAATGTCAGACAATATAATGACTGTCTTCTATACAAACAGGCAGGGGGGAGAACAGATCCCTCTCTCTATGTGTAGAGACAATTGACCTCTGGAACTGGTATATATGATATCACATAACACTCTCAGCAGTATACCTTTTGAGGCGCATAAAACTCCCTAGCAGCCTGTCTCAGCAGACATTTTTCAACAGATCATGTGGTCTTCAACCAATGTGGAATACCATGCTAGGATCTCTTTGCCTCACAAGGAAACAGTGTCTCTGGGCCAAAGTTTGAAGAGTGACATCCTTTTGTTATCCTGGACAGACTGCCTCAGATATGCGTTCCCTACCATCCTACTGATACCACAAGTCCTGCAAAAGATCTGCCATGACAGGGCTCGAGTCATCCTCCTCATGCACAACTATCCCAGTCAGTTCCAGTTCTCCGACTCCCTGAAGATTTAAATCTGTCCATCCGTTGTTATCTTATCACTTCCGGATCTGCTTATGCAACACAGTGGCATGATTAAGCATCCCAACCCAGGACCACTACAACTCAAGGCCTGGTGTTCGGATGGACATCAGAAGGAGAGTGCTCGTGTTCAATAGTGAGTCACTCCATCCTCAACCAGAGCAGGAAGGATTCTAGCAGGAAAAGTTTTTCAGCCAAATGGAAGTGTTTCTCCTGTTGATCACCACAACACCTGTTATCTCCAGAGTCCTCTGGTGTTCCTGTTACCCTAGATTGCCTACTTACCCTTAAGACATCTGGTGTCTCAATCAGTTTGCAATGGGTCCATCTGGCAGCAAATCCTCTGATCGAGCACTGTACTATCTTCACTCATCCTATGATGACTAGATTCTTGAAAGGACTTATCAGATCTCTTCCATCCCTGGTGAAGCCAGCACCTCAAGGGACTCAACCTTTTTCAGTTCTCACCAAGCCTCCTTTTCAACCATTAGCCACCTGTACTTTGTCCTGTCTCTTGCTGAAAGTTGCTTTCCTAGTCGCCATTACAGAGGCAAGATGGGTGAGGTAATATCTTTTATTGGACTGACTTCTTTTGGTGAGAAACAAGCTTTCCAACTTACACGGAGCTCTTCTTCAGGTTCTGAAGAAGCTTGAAAGCTTGTCTCTCTCACCAACAGAAGTTGGTCCAGTAAGAGAGATTACCTCCTCCATCTTGTGTCTCTAATATCCTGGGACCAACATGGCTATAACAAAATAGTCACCATTACATCAGCCAGGAGGTGGGTGAGCTTGGAGCAGACCCACCATATGCCACCTTTCATAAAGAGAAGGTCTGTCTTCTCCTCTACCCAAAATTCATCCCTAAAGTAATTTTGGAGTTTCATATTAATGAAGCCATTCAGTATGTTTTTCAAAACTGCATGCCTCCTTTGAGGCTTCATTCCCTAGAGATGTGATGGGCCCTGGCCTTTTATGTGCAGTGAACAAAAGCAATTAGAAAAATACGTAGACTTTTTACTACCATAACAGAGAGATCTTATCCACTCAGAGGCTCTCTAAATGTTTCTGAATCTGTGTCATCTTTTGCTACCAGTTAGCTCATATTTCTCTCCCTCTTCCTCCCCCACTGGAGGACGTGAGAACTCATTCCACCAGAGTGTAAGTCACCTCTACGGCATATTTGTGAGAGTACCTTTACTAGAAATATGTAGGATGATCACCTGGAGCTCCTTACACACCTTTGCAAGACACTATGCTTTGCATAGCCGTGGGGACGGCAGTATTACAGACAACCATGACATCTGCATCCTTGCACCAATGTACTGTGTGACTGCTGCTTACTAATCTCCCACATGTGGAGTATACATAGGGACTATCATTTGAAGAAGAAATGGAGGCTACTTGCCTTTAACTGGATGTGTGGTCCCTCTCTATATTCCATTACCCACTCTCTATCCCCATCCGCCAGATTCCTAGTAAGATAAGGAACTGGAGAGGCATCAATCTGCACTGCCTTTTGTAGTCTCAGTTTGGAGCATGAGGAGAATAACTGCACCTTTGTGGTCCAACAGACACTGCTTACTAAAAATGTCTGGACACCGGCTCCTCATGCTCAAGCGTACCTGTGTGTGAAATACAGATAGGGGCCACACATCTCAAAGAACCCCCAGTTAGAGACAAGTAACTTCCTTTATCTGCTGCATTTGGGGCCTTTCAGAGCTACATGGTTAGCTGCTGGGTTTCTTCCTGTATAAAATAGAGCTACTTTATTATAATGAGAAAAAACAATAAAAAGCTATACAGAGAGAAAGTTAAAGTTGCATAGTTAATCATTGTGGTGAGGAAACGGCAGCACGGGATGCTTAGCCTTAATTTTGACTTTGCAAGTGTGTACAATCTTGAATTACATGACCACATGAAATTTCTCGGGTAATACAATAAAAAGTATCTCATAATTTGGTTTCCCACAGCCTTACTCGATACATATTGTAAGGTGAGCTGGGAATGAGATAGGCCTATGAGGGATGCTGTCTGCTGTACAGGGAATGAGGCAAGGTGAAGATTGAGGTCTGGTTTAGAAATGCTTTTCATACCCTCTCATTTTCTAGCATATATTGATGACTGACAAGTGGTATGTATTAAAATAGATTAAAGCTGGCCAACTGAGAGCTCTCAAAATGTGATTGTAAATGTGGACTCATCATTGAACACGTGTGTTCCTTGTAGGGTCTTGCAGGGACTGGTTCTTGTCCCTACACTATTAAACATTTTTATTAATGACCTGGAAGAAAACATAAAATCATCACTAAAGAAGTTTGAAATGGACACACAAATTGGGGGTGTGGTAAATAATGAAGCGGACTGGTCACTGATTCAGAACAATCAGGATTGCTTGGTAAACAGGGTGCAAGCAAACAATATGGATTTTAATGTGGCTGAATGTAAATCTATACCTCTAGGAGCAAAGAACATAGGCCATACTTTCAGGATGGGGGACTCAATTCTGGGAAGCAGTGACTCCGAAAAAGATTTGGGGTTTGTGGTGGATAATCAGCTGAGCATGAGCGCCTAGTGTAGTGCTGTGGCCAAAAGAGCTAATGTGATCCTGGGATACATAAACTGGGGAATCTCGAGTACGAGTAAAAAGGTTATTTTACCTCTGTATTTGGCACTGGTGTAACTGCTGCTGGAATACTGTGTCCCATTCTGGTGTCTGCAATTCAAGAAGGGTGTTGATAAACTGGAGAGAGGCAGAGCAGACCACAAGAATGAAAGGGTCAGAAAACTTACCTCATAGTGATAGACTCAAGGAGCTCAATCTATTTAGTTTAACAAAGAGACGATTTGAAAGATTATTGTTTGTTATTTGTATGACAAACATAGGATCGAGCAGAGTACATTTCTGGTGTAGGGGGCAGCATCAGTCTGTGTAATGATGAGTGATTTGGATGTACTGGTAACATGCAAACAGGCAAGGACATCCACACCCCCAGTTCTCAGTTAATATAATTAGTGGTAAGTGAACCTTGAACAGTCTGAGCTGGACTTCATTTTGGATAAGTTCAGATATTCATCCAACTCTTCTGTCTGAAAAGTCTGTGAGAACAGTCTGTTTCATGAGACAGAGGATTTCTAGCTCTTCTGCTTCCAGCTGGAAATATTGCAAGAAAGTTGTCCAAATATTTCAGAGCCTCAGAAAATAGTTTGACTGGAACTTCATGAAGTGTTTGCTTAGGAAAAAAAATAAGCTAAAGCTCAGGGAGTTTTTTTATTTAACTCTCCATTCTAATGACAAGTAAGTTTATTTAATTAATTCCGTTTGTTTACCCCTTGAATTTCACCTACTTACTGTAATGATGCTTCATAGCACCAATTCCAACCATCAGGCTCTGCTCAGTTTTCATTGTCTGAGGATTTTGTAAAGCTCCCTTTTCCCTAGCCATCAG
Organism: Mauremys mutica; assembly: GCF_020497125.1. NCBI lineage: Eukaryota > Metazoa > Chordata > Testudines > Geoemydidae > Mauremys > Mauremys mutica. Next base: position 206,884,215 of record NC_059073.1, read on the forward strand.
CTCTCTATCATCCCGCCTTCCTTCTACTTCCATGCATAGTAAAATAATTTTTAAGCCTCCCTAAAATAGGTTTTTCAAAGTGCTCTTCAGATTGACAGTGCTTTTTGTAATGCATCAAAGTGCCATTACTGTGAATGAATCTGAATCTTCATTTATGAAGATTCTCATGGAGTTGATGCAGTGATGTGAGTTTATAATAACAATATAAGTGTCATCTTCCTGGAAATTTAGTTTTTGATGAGTATCACAGTAGTTATAGGAATGAAGAAGGATCTGAGCAGAGACTTCTTCTAAATCTGTTTTCAATGGAGTTGAGCAAGTAAGGCTCAGCCAGGTCAGACGTCAAAGCAGACCAGCCTTGATGAAACTACTACACAATGGAATTTGACAAACAACCTGTTGCTAGGGCTGTTTGAAATTTTTCATCAAAACTGACTTTTGGCCAAAAATTGAGTTTTTGATTAAACACAATTTTTCACAAGCATCTGCATTCTGCTGAAGATTTGGACTTTTCATTAAAAAACAAACAACATCACCAGAACACCTGACAACTGAAAATTTTGATTCAGAAATATTGCAGTTCAGGTTGCTCATGGTCCCATTCCTATGTGCGAGGTTCTGTGGCTGATTGTCATTTCCCATGATGGGACTGCACTAGGAACTCTCATGATGCATCACTGTGCCTCAGATAGAGAGGAAACCATGGTGCATCATGGGAGATATAGTCTGGCCACAGTGCCTAGCTCAGAGAGGAGAATGAAGGCATGAGGTACTTGAACTACAATTCCCAGGAGGCACCAGAGTAGCATTTCTGAATCAAAATTTTCAGTTTTAAACCACCAGTTTTTGGGCAACATTTTTTGGTCAAAAATTTTTGGCTTTTGATTTTTTTGCTGAAAAGCTGAAATTTTCTGCAGAGAGAGAAATATTTTTTCAGCTAGCTCTACCTGTTACATATTTGTTTTTTGCTGCACATCTTTATAAAGTCTCATGGGCTATGAAAGAAATGGTGGTACTGTAGCTTGAGTATTTTGCTGTCTCCGTGCATGACAGAATGGAATTGACCTTTTCTTAAAGCTCAGCTTTTACAGGGGTTATAATCCCATGGGTTCTGAAGTCAGTGCAGGATAGTTAATGAGTTAGTTTTTGCATTAGATGCAGGAATGGTTTTTGGTAAATTCATCTAGTTTTAATAAACTCATAGAATTTGGAATTAGAACAGAGATTTGAGACCATGGGCCTGCATTATGCCTGTGTAAATCCACTGACAACAGCATCCATTCACACTGCTGTAACTGATAACTTTAATCAGTCTTCATTTCATGAGAGACAGTTTATCAGACATCTGCTATCCATGATCTTCTCGATTAAACTGTACCTTAGATATCTGAACTATCATTTCAATTTTTTACTTTCAACAATGTTTACAATTTCTGTGAAGATTGTTTCTTTTCCACCCAGTGATAGGGGCTGAATCAAGTGCATGTAATTCTGTTCACGTGTCATCTATCTTGTTCGGAGGCCGAAGCAAATATACTGAATCGCTTTGAGTCCTCATGCTGAATGTCACACTCTCCTGAGTGACTGCATGTGTGTGCACAGGTACAGCATAGTTGGTTGGAGCCCGTGCAGCATTGCAGCCACCATAGAAGTGCACTGCAGTGCACACCCAACTGTTAGGACCCATAATATGCACCCTCCAAAGCCTTGCTGAAAATTTGTCATGTAGTGTACTTCAGAGTTCACGTGAGGTTTTATTTGACTGAGCACTAATCCTTTCTGAAGGTGAGTAAGAAATACCAGTAGGTCAATTTTTGCTGCATCTGCCAAATGATGGTCAGACACTCCACATGAACATAACTCGTTGGTATAATTCTCCATCTTGTGGCTGAACTTGTGACTGTATTTTTGCAACTTACATGCTGCCATGGACCCTGGCATGGAACTTGGACCCTCTTACATCTCATGCACCATCTTGCCTCAGCGAGCTAAAGAAAGCTTCCCCTTTACTCCGCCCATAAACGTCATTCAGTTGGAGGTTACTCCTGCACACTGTATATCAGTATGAAGATAAAGCAAGTTAGAGGATATGTTAATATTGGTTTTTTTTTTTAGAAAAGGTTCATAATGTTTACAGCCATAATCATTGTCTTGGAATTTCCTACAAAGCTAAGCATATGCTATTTATATGGTGCAATTTGACAGGGTAACAGCTTACTTAAGAAAGCAAGCAAGAAAGAAGCACCAAACTTAAGCGCAAGTAGTTGTAATAATATCTTTCAGTTAAGTGTGCTCTGAAGTTTCCCCAAGTGATTTATAAACAGACAGATATTTTATATAGTAATTATACCACCCACCACTGAAATGCAGCTTCCCATTTGACACAACAGCTATTTAATAGTGCATAGCAACTCTTTAAAACAGAAGTGAAGAAGATTATTATATCCAAGGGAAACTGCAGGAAGAGTTTAGATAGATTTTGCCCATGATCCCCACGTTAATACCTCTACTCTTGAGGAAAATTGCCATGAGATTTTGAATAATGTCAAGAGGTTAAGCCTCAGTTTTATGTCTCCTGTGAAAAACAGTGTCTCCAACAGCATATAAGTATGTTGGCCAGTACTGTCTTAGAGAAAAGAGAGCCACCTGTGGAATTGTTAACACTGCTGCTTCCTGCAACACCTGCGTTTTCCCTAGGTGTGTTCCATCTCAACCCCACTTCCTTCTGCCTCCCTTGTGAGACCTCGTGGATCATGGATAGCTCGTCGTTGACATAAGATTGGGGCTTGGACATAGTTCAGATCTGAATGAATGCTGAAGTGCAGAAAGGTTAGAACTGAAGGTTCCTAACGCTTCGCAATCATGCTTGCACCCTGAGAACTGAAACTCTGTAAATAAATAAATATTTTCACATTCCATTTCACTGTTTTTCTGTCTCGTGGTAAGAAGTCCAATATAAACCACCCTTTTCTTTCTTCTCTTGGCTCTTTAGAAGAGTTTCCTTGCACCCCTAGCCACCTAATATCTTGGCATGATTTGCTGCTTATGCAACTTTCATGGTATCCCAAAAGCCTACATCCGAGTCCTCCAGGTTTGCAGGCTGCAGCCCTAGAGCACCTAACTGCTGGCTGAGCCTACAGAAGCCTCACAGATGGAACGTGCTCTTCCATGCACCACAATTACAAGATTACTGTTAATAAAAGTTCACACTGCAGGGAAAGATTTTCATGTGGAAGCTTTCCCTCCCATTCACGGTGGCATAACATCCCTGTGGCAACTACAGCAGTTGCTGAATTAGTAACAGGAAAAAAAATGTAATGTATCTTTAAGTGTTGCTGATACAATTTAACATCACGAAACATGAAGAGCCTGCATAATTTAACCAGCTAGCCTGTTCAGCTCACCAGCAATTGCTCCACAGACCACCAGTTATCAATGGATTGCAATTTGTGCACAACTGCTTTAGATTAATAGTAGAAAAGGTTCCACCTCCCATCCCCTGGAGCATTTCTGTGGCTAGCAGGATTTTGTTTTAATTATTTCCTCCTCTGTAAAAAAATAAATGCAATTATACTCTTTTTGTGGAAAAGTATTTCACCTTGCACAAGCTTTGTATTTAATGGTTAAGTCTTATTCATTCCATTATACAGATGGGCAAGCTGAGACACACAGGTTAAGCGACTTGACCAAGGCTACAGAGGGTCTGATTGTGTGAAGTGCTAATCACTTGCTGTGAGATATAAATACCTCCATAGAATGTCCTGAAACCTAATGGAATTGGAAGTTTGCCAGAATAACTAAGGATTCTGACTTCCAGTCCCCTGCTTACTGCAATTCCGTGCTGCACTTGATTAGTAGTTTTATATTTTCATATTACAGGGGGAGAAAGCTATCACATATTTTAGGTGATTGCTTTTTTAAGGTATGCACAGAAAAAATATTTTGTTTTATAATCATGTAGGGTCTGTTTTTCTTAGGTTCTTCCGTACTTGAACTTCTGTACCAAACACTAACCAAGGAGGGAAAATACAAACAGAGAATGCTAGATCCTCCTGCTAGTAGCTTTATTTACTTTAACTGAGTTGTGCTCCTCTCTACAGTCACACCAGGGGCCTGCTCCCTGATCCTAAGTTACATGCTACTGCACTAAATCAAATAGGGGCAGAAAGCCACCTTACCAGCAGCTGCATCTTCAGTGATGCTTTCCTGCTCACCACCTCTGTGTCAAGCAGATAAACTTGTGCCTTTAGTCTCAACTTCCTTCAGCTAAATGTCTCAAATGCAGAAGTGTTTCTCTTTGGCATGAGCCGCATCCTTGTACACATTCCCAGCTCCTCTATGTCTCTTGTCTCAGACCTTCCATTGCCCCCCACAGCCTGTAATGCTGGCATCACTCAACATTGTACTTTTCCTCCCTCATCTCAGGTATCTGCATATCACGTCTGTGTACCATTGCCTGTTGGTACCTTTGCTTTAATTCTTCCTCTGCCGAAATGCTCATCTCTTCCTTCGCTGCTACTTATCATGGGTCTTGCAACTCCCTTTCAATCTAATACTCAATTCCCTTCATAGTGAAAACCTCGTTTGACTTCAGCGGGATTTTTGCCTCAGAAAGGATTTCTCATTTGGACCCTACAGCTGCCCCTAGTTTTTGTACCCTTAATATTATTATTGCAATAGAACCCATGCAATTCAGCCATATAGGAAGACACAGTCCCTGCACTAAAGAGTTATAATCTTAAAGACCTCCAAAGATAAAAATGTACTGAAACAATACTCCATTGGCCTCATTATCCAGCACTCCATCCACTGAGGTGCAAGGTAGCCGAAAATTAAGAGCAACCCAATATTACCATTCACAATAGGATTCAATTCAAAATCGCCCTAGTCCTTAACCTGCGTGGACATGCCCCAGCCAGCTACATAGGGCTCATCTCTCTTTCTACTCTTCCCTGCTTCCTCTATTTGTCTCACAGGCTGTGGAGCGATTGGGGGCACCACCTGAACAGCGGTGTGACACCTCATGCCAGGTTGCAACACCACTCACTCAAATTTGGAGGGGGTGGGTGTGCGGGCTCACAGGCCGGGGGGTCGTCATGCTGGTGCTGGGGAAGCATCTGAGAGACAAGGAGGGAGGAGTGGGGGGGAGGGAAGGGACAAATCTATGGGGCCTCCAACTTTAAATGGTACTCTACAGTCTTTGATTTATCTTGTATCTTCCTTCTGTATGTCTCTCCTCAAAATCTTGGCCCCCATGCTAGGGCCATCTTCTGTGCAGCTTTTGTCATCTGGAGCAACATTCCTATACCTCTCATCTGTATCTCTCTCTCCACATCATTTTAAATCTCAGCTGAGGATGATATTTTTTTGCTTTCTTCCTGACCTACCTCTTTCTCTGTTCCTCTGCTGTTCATATCTGTACTATAATGTGTTTTAGGATACCATTTGTATGGGAAATAATTAAAGGTCAGGGGTTTAAAGTAGATGCTCTGTCAGTTCCTTTAGAAATTTTTCTGACCTGTCTTGTACCTGAGGTAGATGTATAAGATCCCTTAGCCACACATCTTATCGTACCATGTTATTACTCTTAAGAGGTAAGTTTTGATGTATATATTATTCCTAAATTGAAATTGATATTCCTCTTACTTAAAGAAAAATACTTCTCTGTAGGGTGGATGGTTGATGGCTCCATGGTTATGCTTCACTGTTCAGGTGATGATACTTTGTAGTAAATGGAACTTAATATGGGGTTCTTCTATAAAGATGAAGTGAGCAAATGTAACCCTAAAGCTCTTTCAATAAAATGAAAAGTAATTTTAAAAAAGCATAAAGTACAGAAAGCTGTGGGGACAGGGACTTTTGGTCTTCCAAGCATCTTAGGAAATGATACTGTAGACTATATGCCCCCAGATACTTTTGTCTATGTGAGTTTAACTCCCTATGCCTGCATTTGTCTTTGTTTCTGCAAAGCCTCAGGAGCCAGCACCTGGGAGACCTGTGCAAATAGGATTCTTATAGCAAAATGTGAATGTGTCTGCTAATTGAGCACCAAAATGTATACATGACTGCCTTAAATTATGCACTCTGCACTTTGAAATTAAATCTACAAAGGGCCCAATGTTCAAAGGTACAGCACACACGTTGGACAGGTGATGGGTAAAAGAAAGTAGTAACAATATGTAGCACTGTTCACCAGCAGATCTTAATGTTTACAAAGGAAGCCGGCATCATTATGCCCGTTTTACAGATGGGGAAACTGAGCATAAGGCGGAGAAGTGACTTGCCCAAGGTCATCCATTAGGCCAGAGGCAGAACAGGGAATAGAACCAAAGTCTGACTCCCAGTCCTGTGCTCTGTCCCCTAGACCATGCTGCATTCATGTAGTTAAAAGTCTAATAAGACAAAGGCTTGCAATTAATTTACTTGGATTTATTTCTAGAGAACAGAGCTGAGCGTGTGGGGATGAGAGGAAGAATATCATTGTATTTAAAATGACACTATCACATTTTTGCTATTTTGAAAGAAAGCAAAACATTTTGTGGTTTCATCTCAAACCTTTTTATTTATTGACTTTTTTTTAACTGGTGAAAACTTCCCTTTACCTTAGTGAATGTTCTTCGTCAGTATTCCTAAATATGAAAAGCAGCCTTGAATATAAAGAAGTGGGGCATGCAATTTGCAAAATTAATAGTGAAACAAATCAAATTCATACCATGAATCATGCACCATACAGACCTCTACAACTATGCTGAATTCCACTGACTCCAGTGGGACTCCATATAGGTATAAGAATCTGTCCTTTCATATCAGATAACAGGATATGGGCCCAGGAAGGAAAGCCAAATGTTACTCTGCTCAGATGGGGTTTGATGGAAGACAATGGAACTAGTTGCATGACAAGGAAGGGCTACTCATGTGAACAAGAGTTTTTAGAATTGGGCTCATTAGTGAATAGATCATGTTTCATGCCACAAATTACTTAGGGTAACTGATAGATTTGTACAGCTGTAACAGAGAGGCATAGTCAGCAAACGGATTTTCAGAGGTTGCTTTTTCACCCACTGTAGGGTTGGTTTCTCAAAGGACACCAGACAGCGGCTGCAATATGTGACAGAACATGCTGAGTCTTATGGTGCAAAGTTTTAAAAATAATTTTCACCCTACTCCAGCTGCACATGTCAAATAAACAGAATGAAAAATGCAAGCATAGATACATTGGTGGAGACTTCAGAACTGGCTAATATTGCTTCTCTTGGAGAAAGTTAGAATAGTTACTGTTTGGATTATGATAAGGTTATTTTGGTTCATATAAATATTGTTGTTTATGTACCAGTACTAGTTATTGTTGCTTACATTACTGGAGGGGAGACATGTTTATTATTAATGTTTGCACTGGACTTGATATATCTTCAGCGAAGGACTTCCCTTGTCCTCTGGTTTTGTTCCTTGGTTACTGGCTTTATTTATTTATTTTCAATTAATTTTGCCCAAGTTGAAGCCCTGCTGCGTGTTCGTCCTATTGCTCGCTCATGAAAGCCCGCTGGCTGCACTCAGAAGTGAGTTGTGCAATTTACTTCCTTTAATTTTCATTCCCTTTCGTTACAGCCAACCTTTCTCCAGCTGACTGCTCTCTCACTCTGCATGCCTGTGTGTGTGTGTGTGTGTGTGTGTGTGTGAGAGAGAGAGAGAGAGAGAGAGAGAAACATTGCCCGGGCTATGCTGACAGACGACTTTTTCCTCAGTTGTCAGTTTTCTTGTCTGTCAGCAGAGCTGCTGGTAAGTGGAAGAAAACAAGGGAGGGGATGAGACTGAAATGAAAGAGAAGGAGAAGGAGGACCAGCACTGGAGGGAATGAGGGCTGCCTTTCACAGCACGGTGGAGTGAGGACACACAGGGTCCAGCGAATAGGGAAGCAGAGAATCAGGAACTGTACAACTGCCAATACTCCCCAGTCTTTCATCAGACAGCTCAATTGTCAGCAAGGGTTCCCCCGCCCCTCCTTGCTAAAGATCGTTCAGCTGGCATTACTGATTGTATCCTTGGCTTATTGTAAAAAAATCTGTGATGGCTTTCAATCTGGAGATCAGCCTCTAATCCCCTCCATCAGACTCAGGACCATGGCATATTGCCACAGCTACCCTCAGTGTACACCTGGAGTTCTTGCTGTCTACACACACTTCCTCTAATTGAAGGGAGAGGTGTATATGTGTGTGGGGGAAGTGTTTGTAAAAATGCTTGCTGCTCCTGGTCACTGTTAAAGGTGGAGTGTGTGCATGTGTGGGGGGTGGTGTCCTACTCTCTGAGCTTTAACCAAAGTGATAACCTGCAGCTATGGAGTCACCAACTAAGGAAATTGAAGAATTTGAGAGCAACTCTCTGAAATATCTACAGCCGGAACAAATTGAGAAAATCTGGCTTCGTCTGCGAGGATTGTAAGTAGTACTCTTTCTTATCCCTCTTCCTTCTCTCTATTTCCTACCATTGTTGTAAAATAATTATTGTGACAGTTTATAGTTCATTTCATTTGTGTACCTTTAAAATAACCCAAGAGTTTCCACACCTGCTCTCTGTAAATACAGTGACTTGCACTTACTTATCACAAAAGAACAGTTTGCTTCCTTAAATGCGCTGAATCTGGTTGCTACAGAACTAACGTTTCCCAATGAGGGTGCTGAAGTGTCATTAGAAGAGGCATTGTAAATAACAGTTATCAAGATATTAATTATTTTGCTTGCTATAGTAGAATAGCTTCAGTATACACAAAGTGACACTTAATTCAAAGCCTAGGCATTTTTAAGGTTGTTGATAAACATAGATAGATTAAGAAGACATTCTTTTTGCTGTTTGTACACCAGTTCCAGAACTAAACAGGTTAATATAAACAAATGGGGAAGAAGGTGCAGTTTGAAAACATTTCTAGTAGCAGTTATAATGGCAGGAAATCCATGTTCTTTTATTAAGATTCATACATGCAGGTCAGATTGTGTTTATTAATTTATACATCTGTGGTAAGCACAGAAGAGGTATGTTCACTAAAGAAAGGTGCTGTGATGGATCAGAAGTAAAATTAGACAATCCAGAGTGGTTATATAGACAGGATCTTTCGTCCTCCTTGTATGTATTAAAGTGCATACCACTTACTGGCTCCTCAGTTTCTGATGAAGCCTAAAAAAGTTACCATAATAAGCTGCATCTGTCCAGATGTTCAGAAATGATTTTCTTTTCATCCTCACATGTTGGAATTATAAATTTCTTCCCTCTGAGGAGAGGGCCAAAGAAACATATATGAAGTAGTCTAACAACTAAAAACTTAAGAGTCCAAGTTAGCAATATTTTGTGTGTGCCATGATGTCATATTTTATAAATAACATCCAGTACTTCTGTAAGAGTTTTAATGGCTTAGAAGTCGTACATGAATATGTATTTCTCTCAAGGCTTCACTCCAGAAAGCCTGTTTTATGAAGAAGCTAAATCAAACTAGATGACAGCTGTCTCGTAACCATTCCAAATAGAATAGCTATACAGAACCAAACCTCTCATTTTCAAGTCTCTGCACCATGTTGTATAATTACTAGTTTATGAATTTATGGCTAAATGTAATAATAGCTGCATTCTGATTCAGACTACACCTGATGTTCAAATCTGTGCCTAAATCTTCCAGAGCATTGTTGTTCAATAGAAGTCTGACAAACAGATTCTAATCTCATTTTACACCCTTGCAAATTGGGTACCTGCATTAACTTCAAAGAAGTTATCACAGATGCACAATGATCAGAATCATGCTGTGTTATGTACGTTATGTGCGCTCTGCTAGTATACTCGCCTTGTGTGTGCATAAGAACTATATACTGTGCGTCCACAAAATACACGTTTATCTTGTGAGTTTCATGATCTCTCTTCCTGTAGGAAACAATGTATTGTAAGATAGCCTTCCTTGCTTTCCTGTAAAATGTCTCACTGTAAGACAATACATTTCAGCTTTCCAATTGTGTTACTCTGATTAAGACTTCAGAAGTGTTTCCATTTCCATTTGTCATGTTTGAGAGTTTAGCATGTGAAAAAAATTGGCACACACTGTTTCACACCAGAAGTGTTCTTGTTTTTTCCATATGTGTGGGGCTAATTTTCAAAGCAAAGATGTGGCTATTTTATATATTTTACAACTATACAAGGGCTTTCATCTCCAGAGATTGAACAGCACTTTATAAACCATATGCTGTGATAAATGTAGGAATCTATTCTTCCACCTCTGGAATGCAGACACCCTTATAATGCTGGAGCTTTTTCATAGACACAAACTCTACAAAACAGAGTAAGGCAGAACATGAAACAGAATACTGCCAGTTGAAACTGCCCTAGGAATTTTAGGTTGGCAGTGTAATTACCCAAATTGGGAATTTGATCATGACACATCTCATGTGAAAAGGGCCACGGGATCATTAATGATCACGGGTGCTCAGGGTTCAGTTTTACATCTCAGTCTCATTGGAAAGACAGCACCTGCAGCCACACAGTACCCCCTAACACCATATGGAGTATTTACTCAGTAGTGACTCAGTGGGCAGACCAACATACTGAATCACCACCTAGATTTTCCTAGGAGGTCTGGCTAAATACTAACCATATCTGAGCTTGCTTAGCTTTGACAAGATCAAAGCCTAAGGTGGCATGGGGCTAGTACACTGTATTTTAAATTAATTGGTTTTAGACCACCGTATCTTAGAATATTCTCTGCTTAAATAAGGGGCAAACCCTGTCCCTGATGAGGGTCCCTGTGGACCGTACTTAGTGCAGTTCTGCTGTGCAAGATAGGCAGGCTTTGTGAGAGGCATGCACAGGGTGTGCACTGCCAGGGAGCTGTGGAGAACTCTGAGGTAGTGTTTAAGGGGCAGGTTTCGGAGGGTTTGGGATTAGGGGATTTACTGCAGTTTGAATTATTTGGTCTTCTGCTCCAGGGCCGTCCAGAGAATTCAGGGGGCCTGGGGCAAAGAGAATTCAGGGGGCCCCTTCTATAAAAAAAATTGCAATACTATATTCTCCTGGGGGCCCTTGCGGGGCCCACGGCAAATTGCCCCACTTGCTCCCCTCCACAGGCACCCCTGGGAAAAATAAACCTTCTGCATTTCGGCACAAACCCAGTTTTGAGAAAACTTCTTTACAAGGTATCACTGGTTCTCAGCATCAGCTAGTGCTAAAAGGCACTAAAGCTCATTAAAAGGGTTGGACAAATATTTTCCATCAAAACTTTTTCTGGATCGAAAACTAGGGGGTTTTAAAAAGCAGAAAAAAATCACGGACAATGTCTGCTTTCCTTCAAAATTTGTTGTGGTTTTTTTAATTGAAAAGCTGAAATTAGTCTGCCAAAGCCTGAATATGGTTTGAGGTTTCAGAAATGTGTGGCCAAATATTTGCTGCTTACTGTATTTGATTGTTTAAAGAAACAATAAAAAAAATTCTGCTTAAAAAAATCCAAAACTTTTGAACCACCTCAGCTTGTAACCAAACACCTGAGCCCATCCAGGCAGAGATTTTTCCAGGTTTCTGATACTCTGCTGGCTTCCTTGACTCATATCTGTCTCCATAACTTTGGGTTCATTTAGGTTAGCACATAAGAACAGCCATACTGGGTCAAACCAAAGGCCATCCTGCCCAGTATCCTGTCTACTGACAATGGCCAATGCCAAGTGCCCCAGAGGGAGTGAACCTATCAGGTAATGATCAAGTGATCTCGCTCCTGCCATCCATCTCCACTCTCTGAGAAACAGAGGCTAGGGACACCATTCCTTACCCATCCTGGCTAATAGCCATTAATGGACTTAATCTCCATGTATTTATCTGTTTCCTAGAGAATGGCTCCATGTGGTCCCTCACAAACTGGAGACGGTTACTGTGGGTTTGTCTTTAGTATAGCTTATGTACATACTCCACGAACTGAGCATTTGAGCTTGTTCCAGAATCTGGGATGAGCCTATGTTGTCAAAACTGAAATGCTCAAAATAGCACATGCATGTGAATGGACACAGGGTGCTAAAATTAAATTAATCCAGGGGTTCTCAAACTGGAGGTCAGGACCCCTCAGGGGGTCACGAGGTTATTACTGGGGGTCGTGAGCTGTCAGCCTCCACCTCAAACCCCGCTTTGCCTCCAGCATTTATAATAGTGTTAAATATATAAAAAAGAGTTTTCAATTTATAAAGGGGGGGAGTCGCATCAGAGGTTTGCTATGTGAAAGGGTCACCAGGACAAAAGTTTGAGAACCACTGAATTAACCCCTCTGAAGCCTCAGGGAATGCAGAGGAGGGGGGTCTCCCTTCGTAGGGTTGGGAAGGATATTGCTCTTCTCATGTGATCCTTCCCCCCAGTGGCTAATTTTAAATGAAGCTACCCTCCCCTGACATGAATCTCCCTATGGCACTGAAATTACATGTAGACTATAATTTGGCATTTGAGAAGTGAAAGGGATGGTAGCCTAATGGAAAAGCTAACAGCTTGGCTCTTCTGCAAGCCTCAAACTGCTGAATGAGCTTTAGGGTAGGTAAGGCTGTGCCTCCCAAACAGCCTGACCCTGCCCACTATCCGACCTCCACCCACTTCTTGCCCCCGACTGCCCCCTTCAGAATCCCTGACCCATCCTGCTCCTTGTCCCCTCACTGTCCCCCAGAGACCCCACCCCCCAACCACCACCCCGGGACCCCACCCCGCTCTCTGTCCCCTGACTGCCCTGACCTCTATCCACCTCCGCTGAGTCCTGACAGACCCCCCCCGGAATGCCCATGATCCAACCCCCCCCATTCCCTGCCCCCTGACTGCCCCCCCAACCTCTGCCCCCTCCCTGTGCCCTGACTGTCCCCAGGACTCCCTGCCCCTTAGCCAACCCCAGCCTCTTACCCCCGGCTCCCTCCTCATCCGGAGCCTCAGCGCGTCGCTGAACAGCTGCAGCGTGTCTCCGGCGGGGCCTGAGCCCCGCCCCGCTCAGAGCCGCGTGGGGAGGGGGCGGGGCTGTGAGCTCCATGCCGAGCGGAGGGAACTGAGCTCAGCCTGGAGCTCGCAGCCCCGCCCCCTCACCATGCGGCTCTGAGCGGGGCGGGGCTCAGGGGCCCCGCCGAAGGCACGCTGCGGCGCTGTCTGAGGATGCCACTTGATGTGCTAAGGCTCCAGGAGAGGGGCGGAGGCGGGAGCCTTAGCTGTTCTCTTGGGGGCCCCTGCGGAGCCCGGGGCAAATTGCCCCCTTTGCCCCCCCCTCTGGGCAGCCCTGTTCTGCTCTATGGGCAAAGGGCATGTAAGAGCCAACCAGCATGCTGAACTCTCCTGTGTGGTGTGAGAGAAGTTTCCTTGTCCTTATCCCTAAGTATCTGCTGAATGCTCAGCCCAGCTACTAGGCCAAGGCAACGGCATGAGGATTTGGTCTTTAGTCCATGTACAGTCTAAATCCCTTCACCATTAACATTTGAAAATGGGCATATGCAGTAACACTTCTTCCAATGTTCTTTAATTGGCATCTACATATTAACATTCTAATGGTTCCTCACAGCAAATTTGTGTAATATGAAGGAATATTGAGGCAATGGAGCCATAATGCTCTCTCAGGTAGAAGATTGCAAAAACTTGCCTCACTGAGGCAATAAATTATGTCTGGCAAACTGTTAATATATCTCTGATTAGAGATCTACATGGTAAACAATGACTGTTTTATAACTTACCTAAATACCTATTAATTTGCTGGATATATCACAGCTGAAAAAGAGCCTGTGTGCATTGGTTTATTAATACATGTTTTAAAAAGTCTGGTAATAGGCTATTACCTGTGATGAGGTACTGTCAGAGCTGTATGAAATTCAGTTTTTGTCTTGCTGGATTTTCACACCCAAGAATCTTGTCCTTTTACCTTGTTTTCCACCTCCAAAATGTCAGTTCAGAGATTTCAAATTTTCCCCTTTAAAAGCCTGCATCGCCAAAATTGTTATCATGTTTCTGATGTGCCAACAACCATTACTTGAAGGTGGACTCATCTTCACTAGAAACAGTTCTTCCAGTTTTGTTTAAAAAATAAACAAAACAAAACGCGTGTGTCCCAGCAAAATGTTTTTTTACAGAAGTAGACCCATTTTTGCATCTCTGTCATAATGAAAAAAGGTGAATTGAACTGTGAATAGCTCTGGATTTCTTTATGAATGGCACTTGCAGTCACTACAGTCCCATTCATCCCAAGATCCACATGTAGAGATTGTCCATTGTATGTGGCTCTTGTCCTTCCTCCATGGAAAAGCAAGTCAGTAACCACTGTGGCATCACCTCTGCAGTTCCCGGACCTACAGAGAGCTCTCTGCAGGTCTGAAGATCTATGTCTGGGAAAGCTTGGCAGATAAGAAGGTGCAGGGGGAGCTTAAGGGAAAGTTTGTTTTTTTTAAAGCATGGGGGAAGTGGTGAGGGGAACACAATGAGCCTCTGGGCTAAGTGGAACCCTAGAAAGGAGCCTGTGGCCAATGGCATCTTTCTTTCGGAGGAACAGTCCACAGGGACTTCAGGTTCCTGTAGGTGCTGCTCTATATTGATCTTTGTGCTCAGATTAAGATAAAGCAATAAATGTACCTTGTCTGTGGGCTGTTCCTCTGTGTAAGCTGTGGGCTGCCTGCCATCATTTCCAATTAATGTAACTCAGGTGAGGATGTTAGGTCTCTGGCGAGTTGCCAGCTGCAGCCCTCAGCTGGGCACACCAATCATAGTTTATCCTTGACTTTTGAACCTCATTGATCTGATGAGGTATTTACTTGGTTCTATGTTAGTGTATCACAAGGGAAGGGAATAGATAAGTGCAACAGGGTAGGTCAGGGATGGAATTCTCAGATCTGAATTTCCTGACTTTTATAAGGTAAAACCAGAAGCCTACCGTTATTTCAATGCAGTTTTAGTCTGTCCGATACGTGTGCTCACGCTGCACCATTATAAATATCCACAGGTGGTTAAATAGTAAGCAAGCTGTCTTGCCTTTGCAATGGGCACCCACATGCAGCTGGCATATATGCAGCACTTGTCTTGTTGAGCATGTATTTAATAGATGAGCAGTTCTCTCTGGTGCCTGTTATTTCTGAAGAGTATTGTCCCATGAAGTTTGACAAGCTTAGAAGGCTTCAGGAAACTATGTTTCTGATGAATGTGCTGAGTGTGTATTTACGGCTCCTAACAGCTGCTTGTGACAGAAACAGGACTCCTCATTTTCAAACAGGAGGTTTGTACTTGCCTCTTTGCAGTACATGCCTAATCTACAAGGATCTTCTTCATTCAAACCTGTCTTTCCCAGCCAGGGGCTCTAACATCTTTTACCAATGAATTGCTTAGAAGTCGATAAAACTGGCAATCTGTAATTAACTCCATCTCATCTGTGCCCTTCCATGGCCACTTGCTAACAATACTATGGTTGGTAAATGCAGACTTGTGCTTCTCACAGAGGATGTCCATCAATATTGAACAGGGCTTATAAGGGACAATGGCCATGACAGAACTGAAAACCTGATTTTGAAACATGGCCTCTGATTTTACACTTACAATTTTTCTGTGGGTGTGAATAATTGTGGGTGCATTTTTTAAACTTAGACTTCTAATTAGTGGACCGTGCACTCAGCTCCAGTAATCAGATCTATAATTGCTGTACAAGCTGGCTACAATTACTGGTGTGGGGGAAATGAGGAACGGAGTTGAGGTCTTTTTAAAAATTGGAGATGAGTGTCTGTTTTTGATGGTGCTTTGATGGTGCAGATCATCAGTTGATGTAAAT
The DNA here is from genome assembly GCF_020497125.1 of Mauremys mutica. Classification (NCBI taxonomy): domain Eukaryota; kingdom Metazoa; phylum Chordata; order Testudines; family Geoemydidae; genus Mauremys; species Mauremys mutica. The sequence goes on from NC_059073.1 coordinate 206,899,987, forward strand.
CCAGAAGAGTTCCATTAGATTTGGAGTAACTATCCTGATTTGTACCAGAAGAGGATGTAGTCTGAAGAGTTTTTCAATTATGTTTTTTGCTGTATTTGTGCAAAAAATAAAACCTTGATTTCTGGCTAGCTCGGTATTACCAACATCAACACTATCTGCCTCTCAGCATTGCAGAGGAATCGGGGAAAAATTGAGATTAATCTTCTTCCCCGCAGCCAGGATTACAATGCTAAACTGATAGATTCATAATAAGTCTCTAACTCCATGCATAATACTTCCCCATGCTGTTAAAGAGGAAATTATAGAGTAACCATCCCTGAATCAGGACTCACATGGATGCTCTACCTTCCCTTTCTCTCTTTTCTCTGATCCTCCTATATAATTTAATTTTGAAGCTAGACTTAGAATCTGAAGGGAAAAAATAAAAATGCATTGTATAGATGTTGGTGATCCTTTAAAACTAACCAATTACACCAAAGATACAGATAAAGTACTTCCTTCAACTTACTTTAGGAAGTATCTTGAATACTGCAAATATTGAGGTGGTCTTATTGCCTATACTTATTCAAGATCTAATTTTGCTTCCATTGAAGTAAGTTGTAGAATTGACTTCAGTCAGAAAAGATTCCTTCCATGAGTTAAAGGGCAAGTTTGCAAGTAAGTGCCACCACTCTATGTATCTATTTATTTGTCTTATCTATACAGACAGGTATGTGTTCTACAGTATTTTTAAGTTTTCATCTTTAAAAATGCCACATACAGAAAAGCTGGTTCTCCCACTGACAGTACTCTGGCCTGCCTCGTTTTCATTTACATAGCCCAAGTAAGCGGTAAAACAGAGAGTTCCCTTTAATTCCTGAAATGTTCCTACACAGTGGGCTTTGTCCCCAGATATTTTAGCTGGCAGCAGATTGGGGAGGTTAATAAAGCCCCTCAGAAAGCACCACTTTGTTAGCAAATGTGTAAATTAGTCAGTTTCTCAAGTGGAAAATATAAATATGCTAATTCCTTTCCGGAGGTGATAAAGGCACTCCTGCTGTCTTTGGTCTTGGTTTCAATCTTCCTGAATCTCCTAGAGTCTGGGTTTAAACTAAGGCCCTGTTCACCTTGGGAACAGAACTGGGCTAGCTCCAAACATATTTAAACACAGTTGTTGCTAACAGGGTTCAAGTGTGGATTCCCTAATGAATGTGGACAGGGATTGTCTGTCTGCAAACCTTGTCATGAAACCACACTATAGGCCTCTTATACCTGGTCCAGATTTCCTCTGTATCCCAATTTCCTATTGAACATAAGAGTTAGGGCTGCACAGGGAACAGAGGACTGAACCCATAGTTGGTTCATCTATAGGATTGCTTTAGTACCCATGATTCTCCAAAGAACAAGAAGTCCTTATTGGTTAAGGAATGAATGTGACATAAGAAGGCTAATGGCATTTTGGGTTGTATAAGTAGGGGCATTTCCAGCAGATCGAGGGACGTGATCATTCCCCTCTATTCAGCACTGGTGAGGCCTCATTTGGAGTACTGTGTCCAGTTTTGGGCCCCACACTACAAGAAGGATGTGGATAAATTGGAGAGAGTCCAGCGGAGGGCAACAAAAATGATTAGGGGGCTGGAGCACATGACTTATGAGGAGAGGCTGAGGGAACTGAGATTGTTTAGCCTGCAGAAGAGAAGAATAAGGGGGGATTTGATAGCTGCTTTCAACTACCTGAAAGGGGGTTCCAAAGAGGATGGATCTAGACTGTTCTCAGTGGTAGAAGATGACAGAACAAGGAGTAATGGTCTCAAGTTGCAGAGGGGGAGGTTTAGGTTGGACATTAGGAAAAACTTTTTCACTAGTAGAATGGTGAAGAACTGGAATGGGTTACCTAGGGAGGTGGTGGAATCTCCTTCCTTAGAGGTTTTTAAGGTCAGGCTTGACAAAGCCCTGGCTGGGATGATTTAGTTGGGTTTGGTCCTGCTTTGAGCAGGGGGTTGGACTAGATGACCTCCTGAGGTCCCTTCCAACCCTGAGATTCTATGATTCTATGATTCTATTTGCTAGCAACAACTGTATTGAGACATGATTTGGGGTCTCATCATGTTGAGCTTTACCTTGGTTGAGCTCTCCGTGTGAATAAGGACAACTCACCTGAGTAAAATTTTTCCAGGATCAGGCCTTTTGTTGGCACTGTTCTGTTGGTAGTGTGGACAAGACCCAAAAGTTTACCACTGGGCCAGTGCACAGTGTGAGAGGACAGAAGTCTACTTCATGCTTTCTGGAATGTTATCTGGAAGGAACAGAGGAAGTGAGAGACTCTCAGCAGTTTTCTCTGATGAATGAAAAAGGGACAGGGTAGGAAATATTTTTAATGAATAAGTAAAAGCACAGCAGCTTTGGGAGAAGTTAATTAAAAAGAAGTGTTTGGAGGCATAGCAGTTCAGTAGAATGTGATAAATTTTGCCTCAACCCTTTAGTCAGTTTTATTCCCTCTTGTGACTTTTTATATGAATCTTAAATCAATAAATGACCCCTGTAGGTAACAATAAGAGAGGAAGACTGTGTTTCATATGAAAATGTTGACTAAGAAACACCATAGTTTTTTTCCATAATCTCAAAAAAGCTTTTACTCTTGTGGGAGTGGTGCAAATGAATCATGTCTACACTCTAAGAAGCAATTATTTATTCCCACAGTTTAAAAACAAACACACATAAAAGGTACTGTGGCGTATAAGAAAGGAGCTCCTTTTGTAAACATTAAACTGAATACTTTTTAAATATCAGTCCTGTATATCAGGGTGGTAAAGCTCACAATCTTGCATAGAAAGCAGGGATATGAAAAAGTTATTTTGGGAAGATAAATTTAAACCCCTGGCTCAAGGGGAAATTAAGGATCTCTTTATGGAGTGCTCTAAACAAAACAAAACAAAAAAACCTTTCTGAGATGGGAGTCCATACATGCTGAGAACATTGAAATAAAAAGGTGGGGCGGGGGAGAAGGGAGGAAGCAGGTGAGGGGAGAGCACTGAAAAATCCAGTGTTTTGTTTTATTTTTAAAGGCAATGAGGCCAGCTCATCCCCTAATCTGCCAGCTTTTGGTGGATTCAAGCACTGTATTAAAACCAACTCAGCTTTAAAAAGGATTTTAAAGGGTTTTTTCTTCCTGAAATTCATATTGATTATTCCTAGTCAGTTTTCCACTGTCTCATTCTGTCAAAAATGTACACCAATCCTGATCTCTGTAACACTAAAACCATTTGGCTTTTTCTGCTGGCAGGTGGTGGATGAATCGAGACTCAACTCCTCACATCAGGACTGACCTCGTAAAACACTAACAGTTGTGAAACATGTCTGCTCAGATTTGAATTTCCATCAAATGCTGGGGATTTGGGTAAATCAGAGGTTTTATAGGGGGTTTGGATTTTTTTTTCTTTTGGATTCACAAAGCTGTTCCCAATCTTACGAAGCACTGCGATAAATACTAGATGGAGTAACTTCATTGAGTCTATGTAGTTAATAGGGGTAAAATTGGTATGAGCATAAAACTCCCATTAGAGTCAGAGAGCTGCCTGGCATGTATCCGAGGGCTCTGCTTGGCACAATTCTGTGGCACAAATTCTTGACTTACATTTGAATGGCTAAGGCTGTATTGTGGGCTTTAGCCATAGCGCTGGTTTGCAGTGGACCCCACCAGAGTGGGAGGAACATGTCTTGTAGAGTAGCAGGCAGAGCATAGGGAACAGGAGAACAGCATAAACTCTCCTGCGAGGCTGACCAGTTTAGATGGGTGGTGCAAGAGAGGTCAGATCCTACCTCCTCCTTTACCCTTGCCCCATAGGGTTCACTAACAGGGAGTGGTCCTTGGTTTCTGGTGAGAACAGACTGCAGTCCTTGCTGGTCCCTCCTGCACCGGAGAACAAATGAGGCAGCCTTTCCTCTAAACACCCGCCCACACTCGGGCTGAACGCAGCATGGCCCAGAGAACTCAGATTTCTTGGATCGATTTGAAAAGTGAAAGGAGACTAAGTTGGGGGAGAAGGAATCTGGAGATCACATAGAGCAGAGCAGACATTGACAGAAGAGGATGAGGAGGGAGACTGAAGATTATTGTAAAAATAGCAAAAGCAGCAGAACTGAAGACTAGAGTAGTTGTCACAGCCCTTGCCCCTAACATGGGGAAAGGGCAACAGGAGCTATCTAAGTATTTCTCTTTCTAGCTTAAGTTTTTGAAAGCACCTAGCACTGTGGTATCTAATAGAGGTAGACTAAAAAAATTTAGATGAAACTTTTTTTTTCACCAAAAAATGCAGATTTGGGTTGACTGAAACATTTTGTGAGTTCATGTTGAATTTGCCAAATTGTTTGTCAAAAATACCAAGAAAAAACCCCCAAATTCTGAAAAAGTTGAAGTTATTTTTTTTTAAAGTTTGTTAATCAGAAAATTCAAATAAAATGTATTGGGGTCAATCCAAAATGATTCCCCTTCCCAATTTCTCGGTTCAGTGACTGAACCAAAAATCAGTTATTTTCAGAGCTTTAGTATGAAAGTGGTTGTGGAACACTTAGTGATAGCACTTAACATGCCCTGAATGCTACTTGCATCTGAAGAAGTGGGTATTCACCCACGAAAGCTCATGCTGCAAAACGTCTGTTAGTCTATAAGGTGCCACAGGACTCTTTGCTGCTTGAATGGCAGTATTGTCACAGTCCTCAGCATGCTTGTTGGAAGGCTTTTTTTTCCTGCGCTCATTCATCCTTCTCTTTTTCTTTTCTTCTACGTCATTCCCCTCCACTCTCCCTAATCTCTCCACCTATGTAGTAGTGGATTCTCAACTCCTAGATGACAGTGTATGGGGAGCCACACTGAGCTGGAAACATACAATGCGGGAGCATAGAGATGTGCAGTGCAGCTCCTATCTGGTCTCCTTAACTCTGCCCTCTTCCCCTCCTCACTGGAACTATTTCTGTACTATTCTAGGAAGGTCATCCCTCCGCACCCAATGAGAAGAGGGCAGAATTTACCCTATTGTTGTGTGAGGGAAGACAGGATATATAATACAATTGTATTATAGTTTATATAAAGATGATAAAGTCATTGAGGAGAAACTAAATTAATTCTTTGCTTCAGTCTTCACTGCTGAGGATGTTAGGGAGATTCCCAAACCTGAGCTGTCCTTTGTAGGTGACAAATCTGAGGAATTGTCACAGATTGAAGTGTCACTAGAGGAGGTTTTGGAATTAATTGATAAACTTAACAGTAATAAGTCACCAGGACCAGATGGCATTCACCCAAGAGTTCTGGAAGAACCCAAATGTGAAATTGCGGAACTATTAACTATGGTTTGTAACTTGTCCTTTAAATCGGCTTCTGTACCCAGTGACTGGAAGATAGCTACTGTAACGCCAATATTTATAAAGGGCTCTAGAGGTGATCCCAGCAATTACAGATCGGTAAGTCTAATGTCAGTACCGTCCAAATTAGTTGAAACAATAGTAAAGAATAAAATTATCAGACATATAGAAGAGCATAAATTGTTGGGCAAAAGTCAACATGATTTCTGTAAAGGGAAATCATGTCTTATTAATCTATTAGAGTTCTTTGAAGGGGTCAACAAACATGTGGACAAGGGGGATCCAGTGGACATAGTGTACTTAGATTTCCAGAAAGCCTTTGACAAAGTCCCTCACCAAAGGCTCTTATGTAAATTAAGTTGTCATGGGAGAAGAGGGAAGATCCTTTCATGGATTGAGAACTGGTTAAAAGACAGGGAACAAAGGGTAGGAATAAATGGTAAATTCTCAGAACGGAGAGGGATAACTAGTGTTTTTCCTCAAGGGTCAGTCCTCGGACCAATCCTATTCAACTTATTCATAAATGATCTGGAGAAAGGGGTAAACAGTGAGATGTCAAAGTTTGCAGATGATACTAAACTGCTCAAGATAGTTAAGACCAAAGCAGACTGTGAAGAACTTCAAAAAGATCTCACAAAACTAAGTGATTGGGCAACAAAATGGCAAATGAAATTTAATGTGGATAAATGTAAAGTAATACACATTGGAAAAAATAACCCCAACTATACATACAATATGATGGGGGCTAATTTATCTACAACTAATCAGGAAAGAGATCTTGGAGTCATCATGGATAGTTCTCTGAAGATGTCCATGCAGTGTGCAGAGGCGGTCAAAAAAGCAAACAGGATGTTAGGAATCATTAAAAAGGGGATAGAGAATAAGAAGGAGAATATATTATTGCCCTTATATAAATCGATGGTACGCCCACATCTTGAATACTGCGTACAGATGTGGTCTCCTCATCTCAAAAAAGATATACTGGCATTAGAAAAAGTTCAGAGAAGGGCAACTAAAATGATTAGGGGTTTGGAATGGGTCTCATATGAGGAGAGATTAAAGAGGCTAGGACTTTTCATCTTGGAAAAGAGGAGACTAAAGGGGGATATGATAGAGGTATATAAAACCATGAGTGATGTGGAGAAAGTAAATAAGGAAAAAAATATTTATTTGTTCCCATAATATAGGAACTAGGGGCCACCAAGTGAAATTAATGGGCAGCAGGTTTAAAACAAATAAAAGGAAGTTATTCTTCACACAGTGCACAGTCAACCTGTGGAACCTCCTTGCCTGAGAAGGTTGTGAAGGCTAGGACTATAACAGGGTTTGAAAGAGAACTAGATAAATTAATGGAGGTTAAGTCCATTAATGTCTGTTAGCCAGGATGGGTAAGGAATGGTGTCTATAGCCTCTGTTTGTCAGAGGGTGGAGATGGATGTCAGGAGAGAGATCACTTGATCATTGACTGTTAGGTTCACTCCCTCTGGGACCCCTGGCATTAGTCACTATTGGTAGACAGGATACTGGGCTGGATGGACCTTTGGTCTGACCCAGTATGGCTGTTCTTATGTTCTTATGTTTCAATGCTTTTAATGGTGAAGGCACATTGACAGACCATATCTATGTTAACAAGCCATAGGTGTGTGTAATTGGTGAGGTCAGAAACATTAGTGGAGCTTCAGGAGCTTCTTTTCCTCTGTAAGGGGCCCACTGCTGGGTGTCTTAAAGGCCCAATCCTCTGGATCCTGCTTGCGTACAGTCTCAAGGTTTTTTCTACATATGCACAATGATTGTGAACACACAACGAGAGTAAACACTGTTTATGAGAAATGCGCGCGTTGTCTTTTCAAGAGCAGGATATTTAATATTTGGTTTGTTAATTAGAAGCACTACCAGAGCAGCACCAGAAAGCTCCTCACTGCACAAAGTAACGTCATTGAAAGTGTTGGATAATGTATTTGTAGCTGTTAGTAAATGCCCCAAGCAGGGGTTTTTGAGACGTTAGCCTTGTTTTGGAAAGGGAACACTGCATCTTTGTACAGCAGTTTTTTCACCCCAGCTTTAGGCGTGTTGAACAGTAATCCGAGTGTTTCAGCCTGTAACCCAGAGTCAGGGGAGGGGCTGGCACAAACATGAGATTTAAAATTCTGCGTCATACCAGCTGTCTAGAAGCAGACAGTGGGGGTGGTGATGGTGGGGATGGGTGTGGGGGGGAAACAATAACAAGCAACAGTCTGATAGATTTACTAGAGCTTAGGGCAAGATGCAGATTTTTTTGTGACTTTGCATACAGTGTTGGACTGGGTTGACGTAATTCCAATCCATGTTTCCTGTCTTGATATTTAATCCAGGTTATGAATGATGACTCTTTCCCTGCCAACATCTTGCATTTTGTAACTAATCACCAAGCCTCTCTGACTGAAACAAAACTGGACAGCTGCCTGTTTGCCTCCATGGGATTTTCAAAGTGCTAATGTCACATAGTGGCTTTGATTGAAAAAAGTAATCCATACCCTTTCATTTAATTAAAGTATGTTAACATTGTAGCCCTACTGGCTGGAACCAGATTCCAGCAAAGCATGATTTGTTTGCTTTGAACATACATGATACATACGTGTTGTCATTGTTTGTTCCACAAAGATTCTTTTATCTCATTTTCAGCAAGATTATTCCCTCTTACATTGCTTGTCGATATGACGTGTTTTCATAGCAGTTCTTTTAGTAGGAAAGTAAACAGGATACAACAAAAACAACGGACAGGAAAGATTGTGTATATGGTCCCGTTATTTAAAACCTTGTAATAGCAAGGAATCAACCTCACTCTCTGCGTTGCCATGTGAACACAACGTGTAACACATCTATCAGGATGTACACAGAATGCCAGGGAAATGTAGCCCCCACCCCCCTGCTCATTCCACAAAAAGTTTAATAGTCTGCTTTAATGGGAGAGGTTGCAGAGTATGCGTGATAAGGTACCACCCATCCTGTATTTTGAGGGTCATCTCTTATTTGGTGCCAAATGTTCCACAAGTATATCCAATAGCCAGTTACTAAGAAGCATTTGATCAGATAAAAAGTATGTTTTCAAACAGGAATTGTGCAAAGGATCACACACTATGGTAAAATGTTACCCCCTCCCCCATGAATAAAACATATAGGGAACTACTTCTTTAAAACTAAGTTCTGTTCCATACTTTTCATACTGTTGGCCTTTATTTCCTTAAAGGTAGGTTCCTTTCAGTGTGTTTGTACACATACATAGTATGTACATATGTGTACTGTATAAACAACTTTCTTTCATCCTTTCTGTCTCCAGTATGTGAGAGAATATTTGCTTATAGTAACAACACAGGTAAGGCTCAATAGACCATATTATTTTCAAAGGGCCTAATCCTAAGGAAATAACTCTATTTTGCCTAGGTTTTACTTACTACTTTTTCAGATAAATCCACACTAATTTAAATGGAAGTTTACCTGTGTAAGGACTGCTTGAAAACTGAATGAAAACAGAATAAGGATTTCAGGATTCGGCCCATGCAGGCACCTGTTGTTATAACAAAAGCAGGCAGAGTTCTTGGCGTCCTGATCTGCACAGAAGCTACCAAATTTAGGCCAGGTTTTCAGAAGTCATAAGCACCCACAGCTTTCATTGTCATCCCACCCTGTTCTTTAAAAATTTTTTTAAAAAAAGTAAATAAATTAAAAAAAATCAGGCCCATTGTATATTTACTTCAAACTTGCTGTGGTTTAGGTTTGGCCTTATGGATAGTTCAGATAACAAAAATGTAACCCGCAGTTTGCTCCTTAAGCCTGGCTGTGATTCTAGGTCTTTTCTACAGAGACATCTCCCACCTCCCTTACATTCATGGTAGTTAGTGAGCCACACCTGCCATAGAGAGTCAACAGGAATAAATCAGTATCTCTCTGCTGGGTGCCAACACTGGCTATGTCAAGGGAGGAACCCTGCTCCAAGACCTTATGTTGTCTTGCTAATACCTCTCTGTGCATGGATACACATAATACCTGATACAGGGCTGTAAAGGATGCTTCACATTCTCTCTCCATGTTATACTACATAATAACATAATTATTAAAGACACAATTATTTATTGATAAACTAATAGTTAGAGCTGGTAAGAAAGTGGAGAAAATTTTCTGTGGAACGCTTCAAGAGTAATGAAAACTTTTTTGAGATTTTTTTTAATTTGAAGGAGGTTTTTATTAAAAAATTGAACATTTTGTTCATTTCTGAAAGGTGGAAAAAACTCTATTTTAGTGTGATTTTCAGTTTTCATTGAAAAACTAGATTTAAAAAAAATACACAAAAATGTTTGGAAAAAAGACCTTTGACCAGCACTAGTAATGAGTGTAGTTTAGTCACTGTGGGGCTGACCCAAATCTCACTGAAGTTAATGGGAGTCTTTACATGAAAGGGGCTTTGAATCAGGCTCATAGGATCTAATTCTGCTCTCATTGAAATAAATAGTAAAACTCCCTCAGACAGCAAGGGGAGCATAATTGGGCCTATTTGTGTGCGGAACTGTAGTTGAATGCCCGTCACACCACAATATTTTTGATTTAAAAATTCAAAATAAATAAGATATGGTTCAAACAAGTATGATAGAAATATAATATTTAGTTAGTTAATAATGGAAAAGTTACAGTTAGCATCATCCTTGATCCTCCGTTTTTCTTATAGATCCTCATGCTCACCATGACTGTTGCATATCCCATCTCTATTGCCAGCCCACATCCCAACTCCCCAGGCTTCACTGAGTGCAGAACATTGTCCTCAGCATTCTTTCATATAGTGAGAAATTTGTCCCCATACAATTTCATTAGGCCACCATTCAGTATGAGATCCAATTCAAAATGCTTCTTCTTGTTTTTAAAACTCTACACATACCTGTTTTAGCTGACCTACATCTCATTTCAAATTGCAGCTGATATCTTACCTTATTTCCTTCACCTACCTTTTAATTTCGCTCTCCCTCTGCTGTCACTTATCTCTGGCTGTATTGTTTAACCCAACAGAGAATTCTGTTTAACCCAACATACAGCCTGTTTGGAAGATATTCTACACAATAAAGGTATTGTATTATTGACTTGAGGGTGGAAAAAACATGAAAGCTAGTCCTGTTTCAATCAATGAATTAAATAGATGGCAAATTGTGACTCAAGGAGCCTCTCAGTGCCAACCATACCATAACTCACATTAGGTCTGACTTGCTCATTTCCCCAAACTCACTGGTGTCATAATCTGTATCTAAAACATGTCATGTGAGGTATATGCAAACTGGTAACATGCTGGTCATTAATAGTGTTGCGTGGTATATGTACGGGTGGTGTGTATAAGGAATTATAGATGTGTGCTGGAAATATATTCTTAAAAGGTTTGGCAAGCAGTGCATAAGCCCTTCCTGTCCTATATAAAGGAATGTTGGTTCATCTGCTTAACTGTGTCTCCAGTGTAAACTGAGCAAGGTGAGACCAGAAATAATGGAAGCACATTTACACAGAAGATAGTCATCAAACTAGCTAGTGGGGGAGATGTTCACTTAATGATCATGAAGAGGGATGGAGACTATACCCCCGTGAAGCATTCCTGGCTCTTGAAACAGACAGTGGACACTGGGGATTATAAAGAGAAACAGAAAGCCATTTTGGTATCCATCACCTGAGGGAGAAAAGAGGCCAGAGATCTCAAAATCTGAGAGAGGTGGTTTCTTCAGCCAAGGGGGTTGAAATCTTTGGGAACTGACTGTAGGTGAGAAAACTGCTCAGACAAAGATTGTAACTTGCTGAAGTTAAGTTTCAGTCACTAGAAAGCAAATCTCTTTCACTCTTACTTGAAATTATTTAAACTTATGTTTTTTGTTAATAAACTTATTCTTGTTTTATTACACAGCCAACTCAGTGCTGCTATATTGAAGTAAAGTGTAGGTCTTCAGCTGTTCTAATAGGCTGTCGTGTGCTTTTTCTCTTTGGAGGCAGCAAACTTAAAAACTTCTCTGAGTGTCTCAAGGGAAAAGGACTGGACACTGCAGAAAGACATCTCCTAGGGAACTCAGGAATTGGGGTGCACTGATTGTTCCCTGCAAGGCAAGGTTTGGACTGGCAGAGTCATGAAGAGTTTGCTGGCAAGGCAGACGAGCTGGTGTGCTTCGTGTGCAGACATATAGGTTAGCAGCAGCAAACCTCACTGTTGTTGAGGCAGTAGCACAGCGGCTCATAATTCTGCGTGATCTGAGCAAGATGTCACATGGACGAAGATAGCTTGTTCTTAGAAAATTTGTTGGTCTCAGTGGATTGTTAAAATAGGTTCAGTGCTCCCAGAGGCATAAAGCTGAAATTTGAATGCTGGTGGCCGAATTATAGTCCAGGTCATGATATTTCATTTTTCAATTTGATTTATGCATTTTTATTAATATAGGCTGTAGTACTTCGATGTATATATATAATTAATTCTGCTGTGATGGCACTTGAATTGATATACAATTGATTCAGCATATTGAAGTGATTGGGAGAGGAGTTTATTTAAATAATCCTATTTGGTTTGTAGTGAGTATGCAGCCATCTATGTCAAGAGATAGACAAATGTAAATTTTAAACAAATATGTTAAAACCCCCTTTTAAAAATAACTATATATATATTTTATCCACCTTGCCTTCTTCTCTTCACAAGTTTCTTCTGCTTTTACTACTTCTGAGCAATATGTAGTGATAATTAACTAATGAAAATGTGTTACACTGACAGTGCCCCCTCTTCACTTTCAGGGCTACAACCATCTCTAGCATATGTGTTAACTCCTGTAATTGGAGTTACACCTGGATTATATTTGGCCCAAATGGGCTTCCTCTTTCTTACTCTTTCCCCCCTTTGTTTTCAGTATTTCAGAGGATCTGTGGGCTGGTGGTTGGACAGTCTTGTGGGAGATCCAAGTTCAAATCCCTGCTTCACATCAGGCAGAGGGTGGGATTGAATCTGGGTTTCTTACATGGATGAATCCCCTAACCATTGTCTAAACGTTATAAAGGAGACTATTCCCTTACCACTATTTTGTGACTCTAGCCTGATCCTTTTTTTGGCTAAAACTATTCATCAAAGTGCCATCAAACTTGAGAATAGTTTCTGTTTGACCAAACTGCATTTTTTGGTGAATAAACTATTCGTCCAAAAATTTTAACCCAACTCTAGTTTACAATATATTTAAGTAACACATTGTTGGAAGTAGCTGGAGGTGGTGATATCCCTGACTCTCACCAGTCTATTTTGTCAGACATAAATTGCTCTTCTCAAATTCAGCTTGTTAAAATATTAAACCTATTTATAACAACCTTATCATAGGCCTTATTGTAACATAGGAGCCCAGTTCTGGCAGTGTAGAAAAGCACAGATCCAACAAAGTCTTTCATATTATAGGGGGAATTTATAATACAGCATCACCTCTTTGTCTCTCACTGTTGCTGAATGATCTCTTCAGATGAGCCTATACAGAGAGGCAATGATGAATGGCTGTGTTTTGCCTGAGTTGAGAACACGATGGGACTCTAATATAAAGACAGCCATTATTGGGTTCTATGTTAATGGGTGATTAAGCTCCCACTGATATCTTAAATGTGTCAATTAAGGCACTTTTAAATATAAAAAAGGATTTTCATGCAGAAAACAGAAATTGGAAGGTTGTATTTCTGCTGGAAAAGTGGCTTTGTTCTTAAACAACAGGTCCACTCCTTCTCTGTATTCAGAGCCAGATCTGTTGACTCTCGTGACAAAAATAATTTTTCACTGCCTTCCTTGCTTGCTAGCAATCCAGAACCGGCCCAGTGGAGAGAAGATAAAGAGTGGGATTATTTTCTGGCTCATGCATAATTATCCAAATTATTATCAAAGGTGCAATTTGCCAAGTACCCAATTTTAGCCTCACTTACACTGAAGACTTCCAGGCTGCACAGGTGTAACTGAGTGCAGGACTGGGGCTACAAGATTTTTATTACTGGTAATGATACATGAGCAGGAAATAAAATTACTTGACTTGTGGGGCTCACAATTAGAGAAAAGCATCCTATTATTTGCAAATTTGCTTAGTTTATTTAATCAGTCACTGAGATTCAGTAAATAGGGAATGCCACAATGCCAATATTGGAGTCACTGTTCAGAGTGAAACTTCACCTAAGTGATTCAGATTATTCTTTAGAAACTGTGTAGGAGTGAAGGAGCAATTCGTTTAGCTAACTAAGATTCTGAGTTGTGTGGTTTTGGGGGAAAAACACCTACATAGTTAGCAGAGCTACTTAGCCTTACTCTTCCCCCCACTCAGTCAATTTAACTACTTCTCCTAGTGGGCTAACACATGGAAATGTGGTTATTTGAGATAAACACACTCCTTGTGTGTTGCCAGCATGTGGGTTTGGATGCACAAAAGCAGTTAGGTGTTGTGACAATGATGGTCACAGTGCCTAACTTTTAGGTGTCTAGAAAATCACTGTGATTCACAAAGTCTGAATTAGGTATCTTAGACCACAGTCCATAAAAACCAGCATGCTAAGCAGAAGCTGCCTAAACAAGCCAATGATATGCTGACCGGAGGGGCATGTGCTCAGCTCCACCCCACTTATGGAGATAGGTAGAGCCCTGTGGTTTTTGCAAATGTGAGATAACACAAAATAAAATGGAAAAACAATTAAAACAACAAACTCACCCTGTAGTGGCAGCTCTTACAGCTCCTGTTTCCCTTCTGGGTACTGTGACCTGGCACTCGCAGCACCACTCAGGTTTGGCCCAGTTGCCACTCCATCAAATCTGAGTGAGTTGCATTGTGACCTGGTAATGGTGAGTGAGAGAACAAGAGAATCCTGTTGACCTTGGAATGGATTATTTATTTCTTAGAGAAAGTCCCAGGAAAAGGACAAAGACTTTGCCCAATGTTTTTTTTGGCCTTCCTTGAGATACTGCCTAAGTATATATGTCCTAACTGCTGGGTTACCAGAGGTTTATTAAAGGAAGCTTTCCTGCTGCTATATATGTTTACTCTAGGAAGCCCCCCATCTTTAGTGGGTAGCTGATGGTCAGCATTCTTTCAAAGTGCACATAGACTAGTAGATCCTGATCTTGCTCCGGCTTTTTAAACACGGTTCTACTTGATTTCTGAAAGAAAAGAAAGAATTCAAAATTAAGTTACGTTTATATAGCATCTTTCATTCAAAGGATTCCAAAGCACCACTGAAATACAGCCATCTCTGGAATGGAAGGGAGAGGAGCGAACCAAACTGTGGATAGTAGTGAGAGAAGGAGAAAATAAAGTAGCACTGATTAAGTAGCAATGCTCGGTATCTCTTTGTGAACCACAGTCTGGGAATATTATTTAATCTCCAGTACATCTTTAATTCTACCTAACCAAGTCACTATTACCACTAAAAATATTGATCCATTTATCACTTAGAGGAATCTATCTTTAATATTTACATTTTTTTCCTATTACTAAAAGAGAATTACTACTTGGAACCTTTACTGGTAGTCTCAGTAAAGGTCAACTAATGTATGTACATGGAGACTGAGCAGTATCACACTTCCAGAATTGTTTTTTCCATGCAATAATTGAGCTACATTGACAACTAGTATGGTGAAGTGTGTATTGCCACCATCCATGCTATAACTCCTTTGCTAACAGGGATTTTCAGTCTACACAGGGTCGGCTCTAGGCACCAGTGAAGGAAGCAGGTGCCTGGGGCGGCCAATAGAAAGGGGCGGCACTCTGTCCATTATTGGGGCAGCACGTCTTTGGTGGCAATTCGGCGGTGTCTCCTTCACTCCCTCTCTTCCTCTTCGGTGGCACTTTGGCGGCAGCCCAGTCGGGTTTTTCTTTCTTTCTTTCTTTCTTTTTTTCCTTCGCCGCTTGGGGCGGCAAAAAAGCTGGAGCCAGCCCTGAGTCTGCGGAGTTCTTTTCCAGCTCCTTTCACCATCACTAAATTTATATTAAAACTAAAACTTAAACACTTGTTAAGTTTGGGCTTAATAAGGATAAATTTTTTTACAGGTATATATTACAGTCCTTCAGGATTGGTTAATGTAACGTCACCTACAGAAAAGTTAGACTCAGGAGACAATAGGTAGGTAGTGTAATGAATGTGGCTGCATAGGCCTTCGTGGTCATCAGGAGGGAATAGAACTGCAGACTTTGTGTTCCCAAGCACAGGCCCCAAAAACATGAGCTAAAGGAAAACTGTCATTAACTACAGCAGTGTTAGGACTTACACCAATTAGGCCAATCACAAGGGAGCAAAGTGAGGAGACACATTTCAGCATGATAGCACATTACAGTAGGCAGTACCGGTTATTCATGCTGAAAATAATTCATGTTTTTATCTGCAGGAAGAATGTTCTGGTAATCTAGGATCCCAACAAATAAACACTGCTATGATTAAAATTTCTCTACTAGTATCAGAACTTCAGAACAGTATCAGAGAAACTTTCTTGGTGAACTTCATGAAGTTCTGCTGAGAGAGAGGCTATACGTGATAGCCTTTGTAACCACCAGTGTGAGACTTGACCAGACAGATTTGTTTGTTTACAAAGCTTTCTATCAGTTATGCCTGCAGCACACCTTTAAAATGAATGTTCTGTGGATGTTAGGATTCTTACACAGTCTTGTTGCCATTGAGATACTATTCAATACAGTTTAGGTAGTCATGGATTTTGATTCTGGTCCAAACCTGAAACACTTTGTATGTTCTTAATATAACACACTGTAGGACCCTGCTGATCAGTAATGCTTGATGAGATGTACAAGCCAGCGACAGGTATGTTTGTTTTATTATATACTATATGGGGAGAGTTATATAGATGACATAATATATCCATGAAAAGGTGCTGGATTGCCATAGCTGGATACTGAAGTCTCTTTATCTGCAGGACAGATACTGGATGGACAGTGGCAATGTAGGAATACTAGCAATGTGCCTAAACCATGATTTGGAATCATAAAAAATAATCACTTATGAGAGGGCAAATCATCCAAAATGCCTGTTCTGTCCTTGGACTTCATTCTGCAAAGGTCTGTGCAGAGCCTTTCATTTTGCTTCTGCGTTGCCTTGGTATGAAATTTGCCTTATCTGTTCAGAGATATGGATGGTGAAGCAGTTGGCTCAGTTGATAGATTGACTTTATTTCATTTGCTTCAGAGGCTTTATTGTAGCCATCCCCCATTTTGTTCTGCTCTGATATAATATTTTTGCAGATGAATCGCCCTTTTGCATTGGCAGCTTCATGTATTGTAACTGAGTCTGCCCTTGTACTGCTGTGAAGCTTCTGTAACAACATTGACTTTGGCAGAGTTATTCCTGACTTACGCAGGTTTAAAATAAAAGCAATAGAGGGCCCACTGAGTCTGAGTCTTAATTTCATTCAGTGTGAAAAAAATTACCAGCTTCTGTTAATATGTTCTGTAATGTAAGTTAAGAGCAGTTTATGGGAGTAATGCATTCCACAATAGGTGGATTTACATTAATAACACTTGGGGTTAGGGTTAGGAGAAGGGAAGCTGAACTCGAGTCAACTCCTTATTAACCCAGATTTGGCAGAGCCCCTGAACCCTGGCATAGGCTATCAGCACTGGATTGCCAACAAGAATGAATGCAGCATCAGTCATGACTAAGGCTATGTTTTTGTCACAGAGGTCATGGAAGTCATGGTATCCATGACTTCCAGCGACCTCCCTGACATTCTTTTCTTTAGCCCCTGGGGCTGCAGAACTTTGGAGTTTGCAGCCAGTGGGGCCCTGTCAGGGTTCCAGACAACAGGGGCCCCCCTGCAAGGATCCAGTGGCAGGTGACAGACTCCTGAGGGGGCCGCAGGGTCCAAGCAATGGACAACAGCTTTGCGTGGGTAGGGGGGACCCCTCCCCTGCAGCTCCCAGCCACCGTGGGCATAGGGGCCCCCCTCTGCAGCTTCCAACTGCCACAGGAATAGGGGGAACTCCACAGCTCTCAGTCACCACGGTGGCGGGGGAAACCATGGAGCCTCAGCAGCAAAAGTAACAGACAGGTCACAGCTTCCGTGAATTGTTGTTTATTGCCCGTGACTTTCACTAAAAATAATGGTGACATAATCTTAGTCATGATGGCCTTCACTAGCCTGCTGTCATTCTGGTTACCTTTGTTTGTAGAAAGGGAGGTTCTTGTGAGGTTCCACTGAACAGCTATCTGTTACAAGGGTTACTCCAATCCCACAATTCGTACTCTGGATAGAATTCTGCACCCCTGTGGAGGCACAGAATTCATATGGCCTGCATATTTCTTTGCTCCCCAACGCAGAAAAACACAAAAGAAATTTGTGGGGGGGACATGTGCTTCTTCCCCGGCATCCCAGGCACCGTATCAGTTCCACCATGCCTGTAGCAGCCTCAGAGACACAAATCACTGTGCGGGGGAAGGAGGACTGGGCGTGCATGCCTGCGGGGGAGATGTTGATTACCATCAGCCAGGGCTGTCCAACAAGAAAGAGACGTACTGTCCCTCTCACTTGCTACTGGGGCTTGCTGGGCATGGAGGGGGGTAAGTCTTTTTATTATGCATAAGAAAGACTCTGTCCCCAAGGCAAAAATGTAGCAGCCTGCCTGCTAGTTAATGAGCTCATTCTCTGAGGCAGAAATGTAGCAGCCTGCCTGCCTAGTAACATGTCAGTAACTTCTTGAGAATCGAAAAAACACTTAAATATTAGTATCATGTTACAAAATTGTTTGTTTTTAAATTAAAGAAAATAGCTTTTGTAAAAAAAAACTCCACATTTTGTTAATGTTGCTGTTGATGGTTAATTGATCTCCTTCCCTGAGGCAGAAATGTAGCAGCCTGCCTGCATAGTAACATTGTTAATGTTCTTATTGTTAGTTAGCTGTTCCTATTCTCAGTCAATTCCCCATGGAACATAAAACCTGTAAAAGTTTTAAGACCCCAACATTGCCAGAGTTATGTAAAGCCTTATAAATGACAGTAAGGGAATCAGCTAGGAAGATCTATGTGCTTTCTCACTTTTTTCCTGTGCCAAAGTGGCACAATGGGGTTAGAGTACAGCTCAGGATTTATTTTACTTACCCATTGAAAAAAAATGACTTTGAGGGCAAATAAAACATCTACCAAGCAGTCGATAAAATTTCAGGACAATCAGAACCAAACACTTCCCAAAGTACCCAGCCAGGTCCAGGACAATGATTAGCAAAACTGTATGACTTTCATGTGTGAAAGTCTGAGCAATTTAAAATGGCATTCTCCTTTTTTTTTCTTCCCTGTTTTGGTGTTCTGTAATGTAATTTAAATGAAAACCTAGGATTATAACTGGAATGCAGGGTATTAGTTACCAAGGGGTTCCAATTTAACTTTCATGTGTTAAGGAACTGCTGAATAGTTATTGTGACTTTTTTTCTGTATTGTAGTTTAAATAACATACCAAAACAATTGAAACTGGTGTGATTATATTGCATTATTTTGACAAATAAAATTTGCAGAATTTTGCAGAATTTTTATTTTTTTGGCACAGAATCTCCCCAGGAGTAAATTTAATTTAGTTCCAACATTCTCTTTTCAGATCAGATTCCTCCTGTAATGAGATTAATTTGGTAGCCCCTCCCATCCTTCCCTACATGTAGGCAAACAAGACAACTGCAGAGGGAGCTGTTGTTCATTCCTGACCATTTCTGCTTGCTAACTCAAGGTAGTCTTTCAGTGTGTAAGCTCATATGAATATTGATGATTCTAGTCAATAGTGGATTCTGGCAATGTTTTCAAAGGAGTCTTAAATCAGCCTCCAATTTATGACTTGTGCTACTGTGTATCCTAACTACCTAATTTTGGGTGGGAGACAAGTGTGAACAGGTAGATGTCTAAATGCTCTTATTTGTGATTGCATATTAGAAGCTGTTTTTTAAAACTTAGCTTTAAAGTGTCAATTCTTTCCCCTAGCAGCTTTGATGATCAGCAGCAACAGACTTTGTTTTTGTAACACTGGATGGAAATACAGGCATACCGTAAATTTATTGCTATATGGCTGCAGCTGTTGGTGGTACACAATTTTTTTTCTTCTTTTAAAGCACAGGCATGCATGTATTATTGATACTGAGCCTGTAAACAGCTGTTCCTTTAACTACATTGTTTTCAACCATACCATGCAAATTATATGTCTATAAACAAAATAAGTAACATGGTTTGCATATGTAAAGTGACTGTAATGGGAGTGCAGGTGTGGAAATTAAAACACCAATAAAGAATAATGCTCTTTGAAAATCAGGCAGCCTTCCCTTTCCTAACACTGTTGCCTATGATACTGCAAGGTTTTCTAGTGCAGTGGTTTTCAACCTCTTTTCATTTGTGGACCCTGAAAAAATGTCAAATGGACGTGCAGACCCCTTTGGAAATCTTAGACATAATCTGCGGACCCCCAGGGGTCCGTGGACCACAGGTTGAAAACCATTGATCTAGTGCAATATACTGATCTCAGATGTAAAGACTGCTTTGTGAATCTTTTTTAATGCTAGAAATCTACCAGTGATTAGAAGAGTGAAATGTGAGTCAAATGCAAACAGCACCATAATGTAGGTCCATCTCTGTTAGATAAATTAAAATTAGAGCTGGCTGGAAAACTTTGAAGGAACAGTTTTCATTTGGAAAATGCAGTTGAAATCAAAATACTTTGTGAAATCATGTAATTTTCTCTAAATTTTGTCATGAAGTAAATAGGGGTGGGGAAGTTCTGATAGTGTTAAAACAGGCTGTTTCAACATTTTCTGAACAAACTTTTGTTTTTTTCCTTTTAAAATGACTTTTCATTTAGAATTTTAAATTGTCTTAAAATAAATTAAATGTTTCAGTTGATCTGAAATGAATTCTTAAAAAAGTTTCTTTCACAGAAAATTTTGAAACTTTTTGGGTTTCTGTTCTGAACTGGAATGAAAACAAATTTTGGAATCTCAAAATCCTCCATGAAACAGAAATTCCATTCTCTGCCGGCTCTAATTAAATAGTGCTAGATAGCGCCACGTGACATTGAGCTTTTCTCTTTGTATGTCACGGTTTTGTGAATGTCAGTTGTAGACAATAATCCATTAAGTCTTGATGCTACTGTTTGTGAATGTTTTGTTGTTCTACTCTCGTGTGTGAGGATTCTAACAAATGAATTTTCACACAGGAAAGCCTTAACTAAATATTTTCAAACTTTTAAAACTAAATATCCAGAAGTTTAATTAGTCCAATAATTAAGTTTAATTAGTCCAGTTGCTCATTGTCTGAAAACATCTGAGTATGGGACAGAGATTGTTGTACCAAATTTGTACTATCTAAAGATAGTAGAAGGTTTACCATTTGGCAATCATGATACAGGGACCATGCCTTCAATTAAAAATAAAATGGCATTACATTCCATGTGTCCATGCATTTTCTGATTTTTATGTTTTGTAGTTTTAAATAATACCTTTTTACTTCGTTATTCTGGACCTGTCTCGCAAAAAGCAGCAATATGAACGGGGGCATTCACACACACATGCCATGCCTGCTTCAACTGAAGTTAATGGCAAAAAACCCAAACCACCATTGACATCAGTGTAAGCGGAACTGGACCCTTATCTCTCATTGAAATCACAGCTGTATAAGATTTGTTTCAGCAGACTAACACTGGTAAGAAAAAGGGTTATTAGATTTGGTGCTTCCGCATTGCAGAGATTACTGTGCCTTAGCTTCTGATACTTGAATGCTTCTGATTTGGCAGTACTGGTCCATTCTTTCTGCAGTTTTTTCAAAGGCCTGGCCTCCATTTCTCACTTTTATTTATGTTTTTCCTGCAGGAGAAAATACAAGAAAACATCACAGAGGTAAGAGTAAGTCACAGAAGGCTTGGAAGGTGTTTGTAAATCGGCTGTCCCTTAAAGAGGTTGAAGAAAGAATTTACTTTCGTGTATTGGTTTTTAATGTACCGGTATTTAACATATTGGTTTTGTTCATCGTGGGAATCCATTTCACAGACAGTTGCCCTCTCTGAGGCACAATCCTGTACTTATTACTCAAAACTCCCAGAGGTGTTAGTGGGAGTTTTTACTGAGTAAGCGCTGAAGGATTTGGTTGTGAGCCCTAACAAATTTTCTCTCAATTCCTTCTGCAAGATATGCCAGTTCTTACTTTTATCAGTACACATGCAGTAATAAAAAATTGGATTTGTTGGCTTTTAGTCTTGCTGATGACACGTGCCTTTGCAGGAGACCAAAGGCAGATTGGGATCCCATTGATAAACAGACCCTATTACTGCCAAAAGATCTAGTTATCTTACTGTGTCCTTGCAGTTGGGAAGCCTAGTAGTGTTTCTCTGATTCATTGCTCTCTGGGGAGCATTGTTTTTGTTTGCTTTCAGATTGTGTGCTTGGCAGTGGTGACTCTAGGTCAAAGTTTTAGAGTGGGACACTGCAATTTGCCCTAATTGCATCAGATTATTAATTGAGGGCTTAATCCTGCAAAGTGCTGGGCACCTTCCATTCCCATTGACTTCAGTAGGAGGTGAGGGTACTTTGCACTGTGAAGGATTGAGCCCTGAGGGCGTTCTGAATGTGCCCCTCAGTGCTGTGTTGTGGCTATTCCAGTGAGGTCCTACTGCTGCTGCTTTGGAGATCTCTGTATTGGACTGTGCAATTGTACCCTGCACACTGTGGGACACTGGAACAGCTGCTGTGCATGGATCTACTTAACACAATAGCTCTCCCAGATGATAAACAGCTTTCAGTATTGTAAAGAATTGGAATGAAGGTAAATGTATGTTTCTCACTGGGCTGGTGCCCCAATAGTAGAACCTGCGCTGTTTGTTTGTCTTCAGCTGAGCTGTATTTCTTGCATGTTTCATTTGCTGCTGGCTTGATCTGCTAGTTAATTATGTCGTTATGGATGTGCCTGTAGCGAGAGGTGTTTGGCTGCTGTGAGATGGTTTGTAGGGAGCAGAAAATAATTTCCTAGAAGCTGAACTATCACTACGTACATATTTTGTATTGCTTGCATTGACCTGAGTACACAATCTAATTTGTGTTTTCTATATATGTTACTATGACATCAGTGTGAGAGTGTGTGTTCAGATGGTGGGGTTTTTAATATGAGGATGTACTTAAGCTACCATTGTAAGCATCAGAAGAGAGGTAAATTAGAATATAAGCTCATAGAAGTAAGCCCAATATCCATGTATTTATCAACTTAACTGAGAACTGAAATATGCGAGAGATGTTTATGGCATATCTGGTTGTGTGTTTTTGGTAATCCTTATGCAGTTACTCCTCCTGCTCCCCACTAATGGGGGTTAAGTTTTATGTCATTGGGGATTTTTGTTCCGTTACTGATTTATCTCTGCGTGCGTGGTGTGTGTAGTTTGTGCCTTGTGCTGGTATCAGTGTCTGTTGGCTGATGAAATCCACGCTTTCCACAACAGGATATATATGCTTTTTGGCCTTGTGTTATGAGACAATTGATACTGGCCCCAGGGAGGTAAGAGGTCATTGCAGGAGCCTGTTCACAGCAATTACTTAACATCTAGTAATGATAACCTTTCTTAGCAAGTGATGGATGTCAGCCAGAATACTGTGGACTGCAGCAAGTTATTCTTTGTGCCTGGAAACCAGGCTCTGCCTGCCTGTAGGGCAAAATGGCTGACTTTGAGCTTCAGTCTTGGCTTTGCAAGGTATCACACATGGTATGTATGACCATCTGAGGTGGAAGTTTAATGTGCTCGAGTACTCCCAGGAAAGGATGCTGCAGGATGGAAATTCAATTAGCGCCCCAAAGTGCCACCTATCTTTTGAATGGGGGTTTCCAATAATATGGAAATGATTTGATTTCAGTCTTCAGCCTTGGTTTTCTTCCTCTATTCATTAATCATGTCTTTCTTTCTTTCTTTCTTTCTTTCTTTCTTTCTTTCTTTCTTTCTTTCTTTCTTTCTTTCTTTCTTTCTTTCTTTCTTTCTTTCACACAAAAGAATCTGTGATTTAAAATGTCACCAAACCCAGAAGGGCGACAGCTGTAATGGTCTTTTTTTCGCTTTTGCATCTAGTTTCACATGCTTGTCTATTGATGGTAGTATTGTTAATTATTAATTATTTATATAGCGATGTATATAGATCATTGGCAGCAGTTAAAATATTGGAAGGAAATATCCATGCTTTCAGCATCTTACAGTCTTAAGGAGTGATTTATATTGAGGCCAGCTTTATCCTATGAACAGAACAGATAGTCACTTCATGGAGCAAAATATTGGAGTAATAGAGGGTGGAGGCTTTCTGTTTTGCCCAGGGCACCCAGATCCTTACAGTCTGTCCTGGCGGATGTGAGACATTGTGGCAGTCTTAGTGTATGCCAATACATATTAGATTTTGTTCTCTTGTATCTTTATATATGATGGTTTCAAGTAATATTTGCAACTGATTGGAAATTTTTGATGTGTGTTTTCATCAGAAAATGCTGATTTGCCAAAATCTCTCTCTAGATTTTTGCAAAAAATTTCGAAAGGTCTCAGTTCCATCCTGATGCTGAATGAAACCAAATGCCAAAACTTTGACATTTTTCACCAAATGGAATTTTTTTTTTCCAGGCAGCCCTAATAATATTACAGTATGAAAAATCTGCAAGTGTTGTTAAATTGTTGTATGCACAGCTAGCCCTCAAGACTGAAACTGTTATGCATCGGTTCACCCTAATATACTGTATTTTGTACACAGACTACTCTGATTTGCAATTCGTACAAAGTTTTAGGCACTGCCAATAAATTGTTTATTCGCTGGCCAAGGATGCTTGAGAAGTTCAATCCAGAGAAAAGAAACACGTCCTTACAAATAAAGGATTGTAATCATCATGATTTTTATTGGTTTTGGATTTTGTGATATACCTTATGGTGTTATTAGAAAAACAATGCAAAAGATTCTCCTGCAAGTGAAATCTGCTCAATTACCTTAATGACATTTTCATGTCTTGTTCAATGCCATATTCGCCATACAATAAGCAACAGCTTGAATTGGTCTTTTGCATGATTATTTTTTCAAATATAGATAATCATCTACAATACTACCATGGGTATTTGTATGGCCTCATCACTATATTAGCTGAGCCATACTAAAATTGTAATTATGACAAATATAGACTCTTGCAATAATTGCAGTAACTCAAATGCTTTAAAAACTACTGTAGATTGATATAATTTTCTTCACGGGGCCGGCTCCAGGCACCAGCTGGTGCTTGGGGCGGCAATGTGCAAGGGGAGGCACTCCCTGTTGTTTTGCCCCCAAGCAGCGCGCCGAATTGCTGTCGCGGAGGGTGGGGGCAGTCCGTGCGCCGTTAGGGCAGCAGGCGCGTTTCCGCGGCGGCGGCAATTCAGTGGCAGCTTCTATGTTTAGCTGTCTGCGGCAGCTTCAGCTAAACATAGAAGCTGCCGCCAAATTGCTGCCGCCGCAGAAACGTGCCTACCGCCCTAAGGGCGCACAGACTGTCCTCGCCGTCCGCGGCAGCAATTCGGTGTGCTGCTTGGGGCGGCGAAAATTGTAGAGCCGGCCCTGTTTCTTCATAAACTTGGAAGTTCCACAGATATCTAAGCAATCCTAAATTAAATAGTCCCAAATTAGTACCTGAATTAGTGAGCTGTGATGCAAATTAGTCACTGCAGGACCAGAGACACAGGTTATTTTAATCAGCATGTAGGGCATCTGTCATCTTCTTATCTAGTTAACCTTGGGTTAGTGAATATAGATATATATTTTGATCATTACCTAAGGGATTTTACAGGGTAGATAAATAACTAGCACAGAAGCAGAAACTTTCTAGGACTGTCAGATCCCAAATTGTTTTCATTTTTCGTATGACAGGACTGTTCTAGTCCGTTATTGAGACTGAATTACACTCATATCACTCAATTGTATGAAGCCTGATCTTGTGAAGTGCTCATTACCTTCTTAGAGCTGCTTAGCACCCTCAATTACTATAGAGTTGATGGATATTTAGGGCACCCAGCACCCTTTAGGAAGCACTAAGCTGGTATCTGCCTGATTGGATTTATCATCTGTGTAGGTAAAATTCACCCCTATAGAGTGGACCCACCATGAGGGTTGTGCACCACTTAAGCTCTGAAAATGAGACTTAAGTAATGCATAGTCCTTGTATTGGCTGTGTGCATAGGGTACATATTTCTGTAGTTTGTCCACAAGAATAATGCAAACGTGGTCTGGCCCATAAGAATATTTGCATTGCTATTTTGATTGTTGTATATTGTCTAATTGTCTAATTTGGCTTTCTGCATCCAGTATTGAGATGCAGATGCCACTCTTCACAGTGAACTCATTCTAAATCAGGGGCTCTCAAACTCGGGGGAGGGACCCCTCAGGGGGTCACAAGGTTATTACATGGGGGGGGTCGCAAGCTCTCAGCCTCTGCTCCAAACCTCACTTTGCATCCAGCATTTTTAATGGTTTTAAATATATAAAAATGTGTTTTTCATTTATAAGGTAGAGTCGCACTCAGAGGCTAGCTATGTGAAACGGGTCACCAGTACAAAAGTTTGAGAACCACTGTTCTAAATAACTGAATAGTAGCAAAACTCATGACATTTTGTCCATCAGTTTGTTTTTAAAATAGCTTCTAGTACTGCACATAAGATACAGCATAAGACAGAAAATGTTACTAAGCTATATAAAAATGTGGCTGTGAGGTGAAAAAAAAGCTTTGTAATAGGACCATGCAAAAACATTAAAGAGATACTATCAACTTGATTACAAAAGTAGTGGTTTTTTTCAAACTTCAGGTTTCTGATAGTGCCCTTTAAACTGTATGCCCCATAAGTTAAAACACCCAAACAAAACCTTTAAAAAATTTTACAAGGATTTTTTTTCCATCCCTTTACTGATATTTAGAAGGGCTTCTTTGACAGGCATAAAAGCAACAGTACAAATTATGCATTTACTTTTTCCTCTCTTCTCTAGAAAGACAAATCTGTGCTTTTTTCAGTTTTGCTGCTGCAGTAACTGATAAACACACTCTTACAAATTCTGGAAATGAACATGTACGTGAACCACCCCCCCCCCGTGGAAGTATGTAAGAGTGGTGGTCTCATGCTAACACATGAGACAGGAAGTGAAACTGGCCATCAACATGTAGGGTAGAGATAGGTAATTTTATATTGTTGGGTGCCAAGTAATTTAATTTAAAAAATATTTAGTTCTCAGAAACAAGAAATGAGTGGGCCATTTCTTACTAATTGTTTCCCTTATTGCCAATTCAGGGGTGTGATTCTCACTATTTTTATCACAGGTTTTTTTCACATAACTTAGGGGATACCGTGATTAAGACTAAGAAAAATAATCACAATTAATTAATGGCTATATTATTATTAAGGAAAAGAAAATAAAACATTAAACAAAATGACACAAATGATAAACTGGTTACTTCAGTTACAATCTCTTCTGTATGGCTCTTCTGTCGGGAGCTTCCAGCAGAGATTACACCTCAGAGAGTGGGCCCTGCCTTTTGTGGGTCACTTTTTCTCTTTGTAAGCTGAGACCAAGGTCCTATTTCCCAAAATTGTCATGTATCCAATCTTCATATATCCTGATTCCTGAGATAACTAAGGAGGTTTATAAATGGGCACGATAATTTTGTTTTAGGACAGGTGAATCCTGTTGTTTATTATTAATAGCAGCCAGTTTATAGATGGGCAATGTAAGCAATCTTAACTAAATCCTATGTGATTGAAGAAAATATTTAAATCAGTTACTTAGAAGAAGCCATTTAAGGAGCTGTCTTTAGACAGGCAAGTTAACCAATATTAAGAATATTAAATCTAGCTGTTTCTCTGTTTAGTCCCTGTCCCCTCTTTAGCAATACATGCCCTAACCACCTGGTGATTAACAAGAGAGTTAATATTTTAAGTTACAATTGCATTTCAGTATTCCAGTAAAATCATTACAAGTTTTTAAATCTAATTCCTTAGGTAATTTCCTGTCACCAATCCATAATAACGTCTTGTGGAGGTTCCTCAGATAGTGACGCCAATTGAGATATTTCCTGAGGGTTGGCGGAGGGAAATTTCGGTCCCTGTCCCATCCCTCATCCCACCTTGGCAGGGACCCCATTCTGATCCCTACTCCTCTCCCCTTGGTCGCCCTTGGTGGGGGAATTTCCCCTCTCTGATACTCACAGTGCAAGAACTGCTGCTGCTGGGAGTTATAACACCATTTGGCCAGCTGGATGGAAGAGAAGCGGAGCCAAATTTGACCCTATGCTCCAAGTAGCAATGTGGCCTGGCTGCCCCTCCATCTACGTGCCATTTTTCCTTCCTATTTCCATGAAATTGGGAAAACCATACCTCTTTCAGGCTTGTTTAAATTTAATGGTTGCTGTTATTCATTCATTGCCTCCATGACTTTGGGAGATAATATCATCCACCTTGTCTCTCTAATATCCTGGAACTGATACGGCTCCAACTGTATTGCCTGAGCACTGCCAGTTGTTAATTAATTCTCCATTAATATAAATATTCTATACTTTAATGGCCTCTTACATTAGTAATTTGTCTAGCAAGGTCATTCGATTCCAAGTTGGTACATAAAGCATTTAGCCATTTAAATAGCAATGATATTAGGAGCTTTGCATTTTGTTAAAATATTTGCAAGGATGCATTTCACAAAGGTTTGCCATTTCCACATCTAAGAAATAAACAAAAGGTTTAAGACATTTCCAGCTATTCATGTTTTTCCTGGAGCTTTAAACACACAAGTAGAAAAGAAAAGGGAGTTAGTATAGGCCTACTTTACTCCTAGATTTATTGCTCTGCTAATGCAACCCTACATTCCTTTCCACAATCAGGTCTTTTCCTAAAACATGAATATTTTACATGGTTTCTCTTCTTGAGATAAGGATTACATTTGTACTAACTGGTATCTTATACAAAGGGAGATGTCCTGGTCTAGATAAAACACTCTTGGGGTTCTCTCCTTACCCAACTTTCTTGGCGTTACAATCTGTTTTGGTATTAAATATTTTGTACAAAGCACAAATTTCAATAACCAATACTTCTTTTAAATGTAGCACAAAATAAACTAGTACAAAGTTAAAGCAAAGTTTAAAAATGCAGTTTCTCTGAGTTGGTATAGCACTCTTAGGGGTAAGAAACTTGGTTTTATAGCTAAGGAGGGGTTGGTTAACTTCCTGGCAGTTGCTTGTGCTTGGGTAGGGTGACCAGATGTCCTGATTTTATAGGGACAGTCCTGATTTTTTGGGGCTTTGTCTTATATAGGCGCCTATTACCCTCCACCCCTGTCCTGATTTTTCACACTTGCTGTCTGGTCACCCTAGCTTGGGAGATAGAAGCAGAAGCCTCCTGCAATTTCTTTAACCAGCCTGAACATTCTACAACACAACTAGTTAAACATAAATGATATTGTTCTATTTTCAAGTACCCTGGCTATAACATACTTGTGGCAAATCTTAATATTCAGTAAAGGCATAAACAAGTTTGTAATTACCTAATATTAAAAAGATATAAGTTGTAATAATTTTATGAATGTCATTTTTGCATCACTATTGAGATCTGTCCACTATACAAAGTCAAATGTCAAAAAACAACAAAAACAAACAAACAACAAAAAACTGAATGTTTTTCTTTCTTTCTTTCTAATACTTTTTAGTTGTAATCTTCAGCGTTACTTGTAATAACACATTTTTAGATGGATATATGATATTCAAGTGGATGGTGTCCTAAGGAAGCATGCAAATATTTAGTTCTTATGTGCCTGTTGAGGTTTTGGTGTAGTATAATGTTCCTTGAATAAATCTTTTCCCTTAATACTTTTAGGATATGACATTGTTACCATGTGTGCTGTTGCCCTGGGAAGATGCATGGTGTTAATTCTGATCTCTGTTCAAGTTAAGCAGTGGAAAAAAATGGAAGTTCTGTACTTGAGGAAGTTGACTGTTTAAAGGAAGGAACAGGCAGTCATAAGTGGCAACAGTTGTCAGTAATGCGCTTTAAAAATATCAGCATGGCATTGAATAAGTCTTGGCATCCGGCATTTTGTTTCATTTGACTGTGTACTTAGTCCAATATAATTTAGTTCTGACATTATTTAATTTCTATAGCTTATCTACTGACCTTGCAAAGTTATCTTAATTACAAATTTAAAAAAAACCCTTAATTCCTTAAGCTTTGCAAGTAATTATAATGCTGCTCAGCTCAAATTAAGTAATTTAAAAAATATATGTTTAATAAGCTGACAAAATTCCAGCAGTATATATGATGCATCCATGGTACATTAGAGGATTACAGTTTAATAACTAATAGAAAAAGCATTTATCCTTTTGAGAACCTGATCTTGCAAGGTGCTGATCAACCTCAACTCCCACTGGCTTCAACAGGAGTTCAGAGAAGTCAGTACCTCACAGGATCAGGCCCTAAAACTAACAACATCTGGCTAGTGAGGCTGCAGATCAGGTTATTCATAGTGGCAGTTCATAGTCCTTTATAATGGCAATGGGTAATGAATGGGACAGGGAAAGAGTAAGCATGACTCTACAGCCTGGTGGTGAGGACACTCACCTAATATGGGATGTGGGAGACCAAATTCACATCCTTGTCCAATGACTAGTTAGTTAGTTAGTTAGAAAATGTGGAACAGCTTCAACATGAGAGATTCTCTCTCTTTTCAATGATTAGCCAGACAGTCGGCCATAGCAATCATTCGCCATGTGGTCTGTTCCTGCGCAACTGCAAAGGCTTGACGGCCTGAGAGTCCAACATTGGAACATACTTGATGAACCCATATAATAGGGGGTCTGCCTCTGGGCTACCTCCACCCCTCGGTTGGTGGAATTTTATCCTGGAAGTTACAAGCCACCTGGAGAACAGCGGTCGCTGGGATGTCTTGTGGCATCCTTGCGACATGTCTGAGAAGCGTAAGGCACCGCCTGCGGACAATGGCCCTAGTAGTCTGTAGACCCAAGCGACCATAAACATCTGCATTACAGATGAAGTCATTCCACTTTATGGCCAATATACAATGTTGATATTTTGTGTGGAAAACCTCCAGCTTTGTCCAGTCTGAGCAGCATAGTGTCCATGTTTCACAGCCGTACAACAATATGGGAAGGATACAGCTCGAATAAATCCTGAACTTGATTGTCATACTAAGATGATGTTGATTCCATATCTGTTGTAAATGGCCCATGGTAGATGCTGCTATGCCAATCTGATGGAGAACCTCCATGTGAGAATTGGAGGAGCTGGTAAGCAGAGGCGGCAGGTTTGTATAATTTTTGGTGGTGCCCAGAACGGGTCCAAATCTCTCCCCCCCCGCCACACCTGCCTTGTAAGCTGATATATATATTTTTTAATAATGTAAAATTGGACTGGAAACAGTAAGTGTTTAACAGTTTCCCTATATTGCACAATATCACTATCGTAAGAAAAATGTATCTAACTCAGAATATCAACTTTATTAATACTCTTTTGAATACGGAAGCAAGCAAGCACTCTTGGATCAATAACTCTCAAAAGCAAAAAGCTCTAATTCGCTAGTGTACTCCAACCATGTAAATCTTGATAGCCAAGATTGATGAAAACTCCTTTTCTTATCTTTTAGATTTGCCACATCTTTCTTTTGTGTAACTTCAGTTTGCAAGCTGGGTTTCGAACTCAGGCCATCACTTGCAGAATTACCCTTTTGTTCTTTTTCTCTGGGTAACTTTATTAAGAATTTATCCATTGATTATTATTACACAAAATTAATGAGGTGGGCCCGAGGGGTTTGGAGTGTGGGAGGGGGCTCAGGGTAGGGCAGAGGATTGGGGTGTGGGGGTGAGGACTGCAGGGTGGGGCTGAGGATGAGGAGTTTGGGGTGTGGGAGGGGCTTGGGCAGAGGGTTGGGGTGCGGGGGTGATGGCTGTGGGGTGGGGCCAGGGATGAGGAGTTCACGGTGCGGGAGGGGGCTCAGGGCTGGTGCAGGGGGATGAGGGCTCTGTCTGGGGGTGCGGGCTCTGGGGTGGGGCTGGGGATGAGGGGTAAGACATTCCTTTCCTCTCCCAGGCTGGAGAGCAGGCAGAACTGGATTATTGACATGGTTGTGCAGAGCATTACTACTGAGGATGTCCGCTGATTTAACTGGATTTGTTGTTTTAACTATTATACAAATATTTCAGCCTAGTAACCAAGATGAAAGGAATCTAAAAGGATAAATCTTC
The DNA here is from genome assembly GCF_020497125.1 of Mauremys mutica. Taxonomy (NCBI): domain Eukaryota; kingdom Metazoa; phylum Chordata; order Testudines; family Geoemydidae; genus Mauremys; species Mauremys mutica. Next base: position 206,931,547 of record NC_059073.1, read on the forward strand.
ATTAATGTGCACAGGGAAGTAAATGCGAAACTCTATTACTGGGGACATGGGCAGCCTGAAAGCCATATATTGTAAACAAGTATTTCTTTACCTATTTATGACTCTCTCACAGTCTGCGTATTGCTTATCTTCGACAATGAAAATAAGATGCTTCCAAGCTGTCAGTGCTGTAATGTTTGGGTTGCGAACGCTTGATGGAAATTTGTCCTTGCTATAAAACCAGTGTTTTCAATGGAATTTAAAAGAATAATGGGGAATATTTTTCTGTGGGTCTTAAGGGTTTGTTTTTATAAAACTAATTTTTTAGATGAAGTGGAGTTGTCGCCTTACTAAGGACTTGTCTACACTGGGGTTTCACACTGAGATAAACTGTGCCAGCATGAGTCATGGTTAACTGGTCATGGATTGTCTACACTAGGGGCTTGCACAAATTCAGCTATGTTGGTGTAAAATAACCCTGTGCAGAGAAGTCCTACAGGTTAGACAGTCTAGCAGCCACAGCAATGCACCCCTAAGAACCACTTATAAAGAACAAAGGAAAGAAATGCCAACTCCTAAGCAAAGAATTGGGCTGGGGATGAGGGGTTCACGGTGCAGGAGGGGGCTCAGGACTGGGGCTGAATCAAATGCAGCCTTAAGATCAACATACGCTACATGCAGGGGCTTCCTGAACTCATGATGTATTTCCAGCAATAAGTGAAAGGCCAAAATGGCATCTGATGTGGACCTGTTCCTCATAAAGTATGAGTGTTGGGGATGACTCTTCTGATGTAGCAAAGGCTCCAGGCGTAGCAGCAAAACACGTGCAAATACCTTCCCTGAACGGAGAGCAAGGTGATTGGCATGTAGGTCTTACATTCACTGCGTGGCCCCTTGCCCTTAGAGAGTGAGATCACAATACCGTCCTTCTCGGCGGTTGGCTGGGTTCCAGTTCCCCACACCAGACGAAAGATGGCCAGAAGTGATTCTGTTACAGGATCAATAGCACATTTTAGCAGCCCTGAGGGGATGCCATCAGCACCGGTTGTGTGTCCGTTTTTCAGTTTAGAGATGGCACATTTCACTTCATCCAGTGTTGGTGCATCAGTACAAATGTCTGGATCTGGAATCGCAGTGACTGCCAGATCATCCAGCTCTCAACAAGTGGCAGCTGGAGGATGGTTCAGGGCACTTGTGATAATGTTCTACCCAGCGTGAGAGAACGTCATCGTCCGATTTACATGGATGGCTTTGGCTGTCGTTCAGGATGCCATTTGTAGTGACTACCTCTTGACGTGAGGTTGTGAATGGCGTGGAATGCTGGCTTCAAGTCACCTGTGGCTAAGCCAAATTTGATATCATCCGCCATTTGGTTATAATATGCCTCACGATCGCAGAATGTAAAGGTGTTAAATTTTTGCTTCAGCTGATTACGAGTGCGCTTATCACCATGCTGGCGGGCTGCAGCCTTCAATTTCATTATCTGGAAGGCCTCTGATGATAGCCATGGATGGTGTGCTGGATGCCTATAGCCAATCATTTGCTCAGCAGATTGGTTGAGGGTAGAAGAGAACAGGGACCAGGCAAACTCCATGTCACCTGGCAGATTAGTTAGAGCCGAGACTCTGTTGCTGATGTCAATACAAAACCTGTTGTCTAAACCTGGCACATGGAGTGCATCGATGTCAAACTTCTTCCTCATCTCAGAAGACTTAGCTGCCTGTTGGAACATCAATGCCATACAGGTGACCACTAGATGGTGATCTGTTCGCTGTGCATTCCGCACCACGATATGAGTGATATGAGAGATTCCCAGACCAGAATACCCCATACCCAAGGCTACTCTCCTCCAATGTGTAACATCCAAGTTCAAATCCCTTCTTCATATCAGGCAGAGGGGGGAACTGAACCCAGACTTCTCATATCCCCGATGAGTGCTCTAACTACTGAGCTAAAGGTTATATAAGGGAGCTGCTTCTCTCCCTCCCTGCCATGTTTTGTGAATCTAGTCCTCCTTTGCCTGCATCAAACGTCTGAAATCTAAATGAAAAATTGCAAGTTGGGTCAAAATAAAACATTTTGTTTCAACGTTACTGAAACATTTTGATTTTTTTGGTCAAAGCTCTGGCAACCTCAGCATGACTTTGCAAATCATTTTAGGTTGACCAAAAACTGCATTTACAGTGAATAAACTATTAGCTGAAAAAACTTCACCTAGCTCTAATGTAAAGTAATCTGAAAAATCAGGTTCTAGGTACCACAATTTTGGCATCCAAAATTAGGGGGCACTTTTGATTGTAAACACTCTGTGCCTCAGTTCCCTATGTGTAAACCTGGGATAATACCACTGCCTCATCTCACACAGGTGTTGTTAAGATAAGTTAATGTTTGTGAAGCACTCAAATGAGCACCATAGAAATGCCCAAGAAAAAACTAATAATTCTGTCTTCAGAGCAAAGTTGGAATATTGGGCGGTAAATAAGGCCTGGGGCCACACGTTGAGGCGTGAGGAGGAAATTAAATATTTAATAGCTCCAGATTTAGTGAATGCCATCCATCCTATGTACTGACTGAGGCAGGGTCCTGTTGAAAACATATGGGGATAATGTAATTAAAGACTGTCTTATAAGTTACAATGCATATGCACAAAGAGGCTGAATTAAGGTTGCACAGGCAACTTCAATTAAGGCATTTTTTACCCTTTGAGTGTTTGAGTTTGCAACCATAATAAGTGTCTTTTAATGTAGGTTTTTGTAGCCTAGCAAGATAGCAGAGGCATTGAATAGTTCAGAACTGAGGAATTGTCTGTCTAAGCTCTAGGTAAACAAAACTAAATTAAATTTGTCCTTCAGTTATCTGAGGGGAAATTCTGGTGCACATTGCCTTGCCTGAATTCTGGAGAATTCCACAGGGGGAAGGGTAGGGGAAATTTACTACTCAGGAAGAGCCATACTGTTAGGCCAAAGCAGCTTCCACTGCCCTAAAACACCTTAATCGATAGCGTGTCTGGAGGGTGGGGTGAGGTGGGGGGTGGAAATGACTGAGGAAAATGCATAGCTTCAGATGTTCCAGCCTCCATAGTTGCTGGTGCTGGGGGTGCTGCTGCACCCCCTGGCTTGAAGTAGTTTCCATCATATACAGGGTTTACAATTTGGTTCAATGGCTCTCAGCACCCCCGCTATACAAACTGGTCCAGCACCTCTGCCAGCTCCTTTATTCATACCTGTAGACCAAGGAGTGTCTGTGAAGTTGGTCTCTATATAGGCCGTGTGCACCTTTATGTACAGTGCCTGGAATCCTGCCCTACCTTCCCCTGCTAAGGTGGTGCAATCATTTCTTGATAAAATCACTGCTGATAAAGTCCAGCTGGTAGTAATCAGCGACTGCTGTCATAAAAAAAAATAAAAAAAAATTGAGAAATGAAAATCATCTCTGCAGAGCAATGGAACCTGTTCTCTGAATGTGGGGCAAATGGAGAAAGACAGTAGTCTTTTAGAATACTCTGAACTTCCCAAATGTGATTAAACAGTAACCAGCTTCCCTCACTCTTACATTTAGTACTATTTTCTCTTTAAAACCCCCCTTGTCATTTTAATTTCGACATATTTTTTCTGCTTGGTATTATACAGTTCTGAGTACTTGTGAATCAGTAAAATACAAGATCCTAAGACTTAACATGTATTACAAAATGTTGAATGATCATAAGTATTGTCCAATGTCACTTAAAAATATTTTTCTGTGATTGTGGGGAACTTTATTCTAACAGTGAGATATATTACACACAAATGAACTTCAATAACTTCCTCAAACGTATAAAATTAGCATAAGTCAGCTCTGACTCTGGTGATGGGCATCAGTATAAAGCCTTACGATAGATAAACCTCTACCCCACTATAATGTGACTCGCTGTAACACAGGTTCGCATATAGCGCGGTAGCAACGGGGCTCCGGTGGCGCTTTAAAGAGTCCGGGGCCCCGGCTGCTGCTGGGAGCCCCGGGTCCTTTAAATCACTGCCGGAGCCCTGCCGCCGCTACCCCGGGGCTGCAGCCGCGGGGCTCCGCTGGCAATTTAAAGTGCCTGGGCTCCCCACAGCGGCTGGAGCCCGGAGCTCTTTAAATCACTGCCAGAGCCCTGCCGCTGCTACCCCAGGTTTGCGACAGCGGGGTTTGACAGCGATTTAAAGGGCCCAGGGCTCCGGCTGCTGCGGGGAGCCCCGGGCCCTTTAAATCACTGCTAGATCCCTGCTACTGCTACCCCAGAGCTGCAGCAGCGGGGCTCCACCGGTGATTTAAAGGGCCTGGGGCTCCCCGCAGCCAGAGCCCCAGGCTCTTTAAATCACCGCTGTAGCCCTGCCACCGCTACCCCAATATAACGGGGTTTCACCTATAACACAGTAGGGATTTTTGGCTCCCCACGACCGCGTTATATCAGGGTAAAGGTGTAGTTGTAAAATAGAACAAAGCAGTATTGGGCTTTTTCAATGTTTACATTTAGGTGAAGTTCACCTTTGTGCAGAGGGCCACAGAGGTGCTGGAACAATTTTTATAGTGGAGGTGCTGAAAGCAGAAAGCATGTGTTTGGTTGTTGTTACTACTTCAAGGTGGGGTGCTACTGCATCCCCAACATCCATAGTTCCGGCACCTCTGGAGGGCCAGGGAAAACCTATGTACCATTTCAGTGGAACTTACAAGGTGAAATATGCTTTGTATTGGTCTTCCACCTGGGACAGAATTTCACCCTTTGTGTTTAGAATCATGGCAACACCAACTAGACCAGGGACCAGCAACCTTTGGCCCGCGCCACTTCCCGCAGCCCCCATTGGCCTGAAACGGCCAGTGGGAGCTGCAGTTGGCCGAACCTGCGGACGCTGCAGGTAAACAAGCCATCTCGGCCCACCAGTGGATTTCCCTGATGGAACGCATGCCAAAGGTTGCCGATCCCTAAACTAGACTCTTACATTTCAAAGCTTCTGTACTACAGTTTCAAAAGTTTGGGTCAAATTCTGGCCAGCACCCGGAAACATGTGTAATAACCTCCTCCCCAAATGGATGCATTTGATGCTGCAGAATCATAGAAGCTGAAAAAGAGAAAGTTCATAAGTTCTATGTCCCAGACTCACAGAACCTGATTCTCCTCTGGCTGGGATGAAATTAAAATCAGGCTTAAGCTTTTGTGATTTGTATAATAATACACATGGATAAAAATATTCTATTCAGTATTTAATCATTAAACTGTTCTTGTGATAGGAGAACTTCAGAAATTAATTAGAGGGTCAGTAAAACAAACTTCTAGAAGTATGGATGATTCTCTAAAACTCCTGAGTCTGCCAAGCTGGGCTGGAGAAATCTGTGGGGGAAAAAGGCGGGGAGGGAGGGAAGCACTCATATGAGACTCCCAATACTGTAAGCTTCTGTCTTCATTGCTGAATTGTTGTCTAGAGGTCATCGGAAAGAGGCAATTGGAGAGTTGATTTTCACCACTTATAGATGATGGTGACTGACACTCTATAAATAGCTGAGTTAGATTAGATGAAGAATAGCCTTTGTTTGTGGTATTTTGGCACTTCTGCTTCTGCCAGCTGGAGCCAGGAAATTGGAAGTGTGAAAATGGAAAGCAATGGGGAGAAAAGTAAACTGAACCTTATTATACCTTGAAATAGATTCAGATAGCTTCTTTCTGAGCTTTGGGATCGAGTTCCGGTTGACATGTATTTTATCTGACTGGTTTGCCCTATTCTTGGATTGTGCAGTTTTCCTCCTTTACACATGTTGAACATATCCCTGCATTAGGTAGAATTTATATTAAGCATTCCACTGTCATTTTAGTGTTTTGAGACTTGGATTATTAGGAGTGTATGTGAGAGAAAGAGTATCTCTCATAGTATTTAATGTATACATAATTTCTATGAGAAGGGTAATGGAAACATGATAAAGAGATCAGTTAAAAATGTTCTAAACTTTCCATTATGACCTCGTGATTCTTCAGAGATAATTTTCCTATTATACAAGTCTCAAAAATAGTTTTGATAGATGCAAAGCCAGCAAAATCTATTTGATAAAAATGAGGTAAAATTTGTTGTCGCAATTTCCAGGAAAAAAAATGCCAAGAACTGAGCAGATGCAGACACTAACCTACCCCTTGTCACTCCTTAGAGATGTCTTCCCTGTCACATACAAAGTACATTAATAGGTGGAGTCAGCTTCCACACTGGGTACCCATGTAAGTGTTCTGTGGTGAAATAGATGGTTCAGTCTCCGGTGCTGGATGATAACTGCCTGGGACCACAATTCAACAGCCTTATTTCTTATGGCACCTGGTACAAATATTAGCAAAGGTAGAAGCTTGGTAAAGATCATTTTGCTTCTAAGGTTTAGTTTTCTTTATAGTGTATTTTCTTTATATACTGGCACTGTTTGTAATATGTCTGCACTGGTCTCTGAAACAGTTGTTCAGAAAACCAATAAAAACATAACATTGTAGTGATATTATTTCTTTCTCAATTTATACCTCCAAAATCCCCCCTCACCCAAGCATTGTTTCCTACTCCTTTCACATCAGCAGGTCCCTCCCCCCTCCCCTTTGCTTCCTGTCTTGCAGGGTGAATCTCAACTGGTCTTTCTTTATTTTACTCCACAAGGAAGACGAACTCTAGTCTTTACTCCCTGAGCCGTCCTCTTCTCCCCCCGTCCCCCACCCAGTCTGCTGAAAGAAAAAAGGCAGCAAAAAATAAATGGGAAACTATAGGATCTAGGATCTCAATAAGCAAACTCACTTCTTTTATGTAATGTCACCATGCATTGTTTTTTGCGCATTGTGCTGTCTATGGGGCATAAAATGAAGAAGAAAGACAACAAAAATAACTTGAGATGGATTTTACAGAATGATAAATTAGATCTGATTCTTAAGCCAATAATCACATGAGCTCTGGACCATCTTCTGGTTCTAATGGCACTGGGTAGTTAGTCCATTGACCTAATCATTTAGCATTTGTAATGTATGAACTGTAGCAAGTTCTAGGCAAGTTTCGCAGCACTGGGTAATTACAAAAAATTGGTCATTTAAGTTATCCTAAAACGCAGCAATTCTGTGACTAATTCAAAACCCCAGTGTCTTTGCTTTGTCTCAAATTTTATTTGAACTGGTAATGGGTTGTTTTAATCCCTCTCTAGTTCAGCGGTCAAGTTGAAGGACAGAATGCTTTTGGGGGAGGGGGAGAGAGAGAAAGGGAAAACAAGTTAGTATTTGACATTATTCATGGAGCTAATTGGTCAATGAACTTTCACTTCTGGAAGCTTCTCTTTAAATGGAGGAAATAAATATAACCCTTCTTAAGTTCCTAGCTTTCAAAATGTGTCTCACTTTCAACTTGTGCCCCTCTAGCATGTGCTAGAGAGGGCTCTCAAGTGACCCTGGAAAGAAAGTGTGGGGTGATTTCCCTGTCTCTGGTTGAACTGACTTCCTCTTGGGGCAGATTATCCCTCAGGGGTAATAAAAATATTTTTGACAAGCACATTTTACACTTTTGAGACAAGGTAGATTAGAGCAAATGGCAGGTTTTTGTTAAACAATGTCCTGGAGATGTGAAGAAACTCTCCCCTTTCCCCCACTTCACAGAAGGTGTTCCTCCCGTCTCATTTCAGTTTATGTAGACTGAACTCGGTGTTTGTAGTAGCAAAATTCATGGTGTAATGGCTATGAAAAAAGTAGAAACCTTTCCTGTAAAGAACATTTTATTTGCCCTGTAGGGCTGCTCTTTTCCTCAGTTATAATTAGGATATGGCACTTTACTTTAGATGGGAAGACAAATGAACAGATTCACAACTCCTTCATGCCTTCTATTTGTGAGCATCACACTCTTTGGGGCACAGAACTTTCACATGTTAAGGAGGAAATGCTTGTGGAGTCCCTTGTTAAAATATTGGCAACACTCAATTTGCTGCTATGGAGAGCATGCCTAGAAGGGCTGTACTAGTAACTTTTTTGACAGATTGGCATCATAGTGCTAATTTAAAAAATGGAAAATAAACCTTAAGAAACCAAGGGGATTGGCCTTTGTTTGTGCATGCATTGGTTAAAAAAGCTGCCCATGAATATATTTCATGTGTGTTATCCACTTTGTTTCTAGACCATAAATTCATTAAAATTACTCAGTTAATTGCAGCATGAAGAAGATTAAGGTGTAATTTACTATATTTTATGGCGGGTGCCTCCCCTCTTCCTAATCCCATTCATCTACTAGTGAATCAGACGAGATAGGATCCTCATTATGGAATATCATATCATACATACTTGGCCAGTTTCTGAATTGATGTTTTATTCCTGGGTCTCTTCTAGTCCAACTGATTTACCTGTCTGTTGTGTAGAAGAATGTTTGCTTCTCTGTTTCTGTACAGTTTAAAGGTCAGATTTTCAGGTAGGTGTGTGCAGTTGCTCGCGTGTACCTACCTGCATGTGCCTAAGTTTGCAATTACTCTGTATAAATATTTGAAGTGTGTGTGTATTATAGTTCAGTTACTTGCTCACCCACAAGGCTAGTAAAATGTCTAACTGCCCGGGTATGTGCACAAATACCTGCTTGAGTATTTGCACATGCAAGTTAGGCAAGTGTGTAAATGTATGTCCACATTATTTGCATCTAATTTAGAAAATCTGGTTGTTAACTTGCTAAAATTTGGCATGATATATTATAAAGATCTCTTCTGTGTTTTGAATCAAGACTTTGGAAAAAGCAAAGTAGATATTACTCCTAATGACTTCGCCTTGGTTTGTCACGACAGCATGTGTGAACAGGACTTTGGGGTTTTTTGGCAGCTCTACTATATATCAATGTCCAGCCTGAATGAATTTTTTCAATATACACCTCTACTCGATATGATGTTCGTCCATCGTTTTCGAAGAAGACCTTGACATCTAGCAGGTTGTGAGCTGTCCACAGTGCGTCCGCAGGTGGCTGATAAGGCCAATACGGGCACGAAATGTTCTGCCACATGTCGGGCAGACATGTGTGGGCACCACTGTTACTACATTTACAGCTCTGGCTTTACGGAGTGCTCGCTTCTCTTGAGCAATAGTTATCCTTCTGGCTTCAGATGTCTGGCAGCCTTGATGGATCAGCGTACGCCATGTCGATCGGTCTTGTGCCAGAGTTTCCCAGGAGGTGATGTCAATATCCAGGGACTTAAGAGAGGCTTTCAGCGTGTCTTTATATCGCTTCTTTCGTCCCCCGTGCGATCGCTTTCCTTGAGACAGCTCACCATAAAAGAGCTGTTTGGGGATGCGGTGGTCTGGCATCCTTACAACATGGCCTGCCCAGCGTGTCTGGGCTTTCATGAGCAGAGTATAAATTGATGGCAGGCCTGCTCTGGAGAGGACTTCTGTATCTGGCACCTTATCCTGCCACCGGATCCTCAGAAGTCTGCGGAGGCAAGTCATGTGGAAGTGGTTCAGTTGCCTAGCGTGCCTCCTGTATACACTCCAAGTCTCACTGGCATACATCAGGGTAGTTAGCACTACTGCTCGGTAGACTTTAAGCTTTGTAGCAAGGCTTATTCCACGGCGGTCCCACACGTTGGTCAACAGTCTGCCAAATGCAGAACTTGCCTTAGCGATTCTGCAGTTGACCTCGATGTCAATTGTCACTGCGCGAGAAAGGGTGCTGCCAAGGTATGTAAATTGGTCCACTGCTTGCAGCTTTTGTCCCTTCACTATGATGGTGGGCTCTTGGTGTTGGGCTTTCGGAGCTGGCTGGTGCATCACTTCGGTTTTCTTTATGTTGATGAGGAGGCCGAAGTTATCGCATGCTGCTGCGAATTTATCCATGCTAGCTTGCATTTCCTGCTCTGATCCAGCATTCAGGGCACAGTCGTCAGCAAAAAGAAGATCTCTTAGCACAGTCTCCTTTACTTTGGTGACAGCCTGGAGTCTTCGCAGGTTGAACAGTTTCCCATCAGTCCTGTATCTCAGGCTGATTCCCAAGGAACTGTTCTGAAAGGCGTCTGACAGCATAGCTGAAAACATTATGCTGAACAGGGTCGGTGCCAACACACACCCTTGCTTGACGCCGTTTGTGACGGGAAAGGCCTCTGAAGCTTCTCCGTCGTCCAGAACACGAGCTGTCATGCCGTCATGGAACTGACGTACCATCAGGATGAATCTGTCAGGGCACCCAAACTTCGACATGATGCGCCACAGACCTTCACGACTGACAGTGTCAAAAGCCTTGGTAAGATCCACGAAGATGGTATACAGTTCACGATTCTGCTCTTGACACTTCTCTTGGAGCTGACGAACTGCGAAGATCATGTCCACAGTGCCACGCTCTTTGCGGAAGCCGCACTGTGTCTCGGGTAGTAAACCCTGTTCCAGGTGGTCAATCAGGCGATTCAGCAACACTCGTGCAAGGATCTTACCTGCGCTAGAAAGCAGTGATATTCCTCTATGATTATCACAGACTTTTCGATTTCCTTTCCTCTTGTAGAGGTGTACGATGGACGCGTCTTTCAATTCCTGAGGAATGGACCCTTGATTCCAGAAGGACTGGAACAGCTGAGTGAGTTTGTCAACAAGCATTGCACCACCATCCTTATAGATTTCCGCTGGAATCGCATCAGATCCTGAGGCCTTGCCACTAGACAGCTGACTGATGGCCTGTAGGATTTCAGTCTCTGATGGTGGAACGTCCAGGCTGTAATTAATATCCGCCTGGGGCATTCTATCAATCGCCTCATTATTGATGGAAGATGGGCGGTTCAGTACGGATTGGAAATGCTCAGCCCAACGCTGTAAGATCAGAGTCTTCTCAGTAATGAGAGTTACGCCATCTAAGTCCAGTAGAGGGGAACTCCCTGAAGGCTGAGGTCCGTACAAGGATCTAAGGGCTTCGTAGAACCGTTTGGCATCGTTTCTATCAGCAAACTTCTGGATTTCATCTGCTTTGGCACTCAACCAGGAGTCCTGCATCTTACGAAGCTTGCTCTGTACGGTCCTGCGAATGTTGTTGAAGGCATTTTTCTTAGCTGTTGACGACGGGTCGTTCTGATGAGCACGGTGAAGGCGGTGCTTTTCAGCAAGTAAAGCCTTGATCTCTTCATCGTTTTCATCAAACCAGTCCTGCTGTTTCCTGTGTGAGGGTCCAAGAACCTTTAGTGCAGAAAAGTGCACAATATTTCGGAAGCGTTCCCAGTTCCTCTCAACGTTTTCCTCTAATTGCAGCTCTGAGAGTTGGTTGTCGAGATCTTCTACTAGTGAAGCTGCTGTGTTGGTGTTCCTCAGTTTACTGACGTTGATCTTTTTCATCACAGCTTTATTTCCCTGCGGACGTCTCTTTGGCTTGATGTGAAGGCTTAATTTAGAGATGATAAGTCTATGATCAGTCCAACAGTCAGCACTCGGCATGGCCTTAGTCACCCTTACATCCTGTCTGTCTTTCCTCCGCACGATGACATAATCAATGAGATGCCAGTGCTTGGAACGTGGGTGCATCCAGGACGTCTTTTTGCGAGTGGGCAGGCGGAAGATGGTATTGGTGATGATCAGATCATGAGCCGCACATGTCTTCAATAGTAGTAGGCCATTGCTGTTGCATTTGCCGATTCCATTTTTTCCAATGACGCCATCCCAGGCAGAGTGATCGGATCCTACTCTCGCGTTAAAATCGCCAAGTAGAATCAGCCTGTCGGTGCGCTTCACGGATGAAAGTAGGGCATCGAGATCTTCATAAAACTTGTCCTTTACTTCATCCGGATGTGTCATTGTGGGTGCGTAAGCGCTGATTAGTATAACTCGCTTTCCTCTCGGTAGTGGAAGATGCAGTGTCATGAGTCGATCGTTCACGCCCTTGGGAAGACTGGCAAGTTTGCGGACAAGATGATTCTTGACCGCAAAGCCAACTCCAGATTCACGACGTTCGTCACTGCTACGTCCACACCAGAAGAATGTGTAACCACCTCCTGTTTCTGTGAGCTGACCTTCGTTGGCTAGACGAGTTTCACACAGGGCCGCAATATCGATGTTAAATCTTGCGAGCTCTCTGGCGACCAGAGCTGTTCTTCTTTCTGGTCGATCTGCTGAGGGGTTGTCTAGAAGCGTGCGTACATTCCATGTACCAATAATGAGTGGTGTCACCTTGCGTTTTGTTGCTTGAAATTTTGTTATTCGACCGCATAAGATGGGATCCCCTTCAGCCGCGGTAAGCTGGCCAGGGTTCTATGAAGCAAACAATGTTTAGGGCACCTTTTCTAGCCCCTTCCTCTTACTACGGAGGTGAGCAGTGCAGTCCTAAAGAGGGCTGCTCAGTCACTCAGGTAGACGCCGAATCCAGCTGTTGCTTCGGTCAGCAAGAAGACGACCATTAGACCTGAGCCGCCTGTGTGCAGGTCCACGGCTACAGCTCCCAGTGTATCCACACCTGCTGCTTCGTCGCTCGCCCATCGCCACAGGACTTTAAAGTTTACGGGAATTGGAGGGATGTCAAGACTTGCGCGTGAATTGGATTAAAGTGAGGGAGAGGTGCGCATAGTCAGCCTCACTCTCTCTTCCCAGATTCCATCTTGCTCCAATGGCAGGACAAAAGTCAAGACGGTTGGAGATGGGCTGGGCGCAGTGGTTGACCAGGGCGTCTTTCACGTCTTGCCGTGCTCTTAGCGTACCACGTCGCTTGCAGAAACCGCCTTCATGACCGTTGGTCTTATTCCAAAAGGTCTCATCCGCTCAATCCGCCGGAGTCTGTCTTCACATGCTCGGGATAGACAAGGCTCCATCTCACCGAAGGTCTATGCCCGACGGCTACCCTCAACCTAGTTTAGCCAGCCTGTCGAAGCTGTTGCCCGGGGTGTGGCCACTGCGCATGCTACAGCTACTAGGAGCCACAGGTGAGAGCTGAGTGACAGGTGGGGACCAAAGGTGGACGAGCTGCCCTGAAGGGACACGACATGCCCCTACACCAGAGGTGCTACCCCTCCCTGAACACCCCATACTCGATATAACGCGACCTGATATAACACAAATTCGGATATAATGCAGTAAAGCAGTGTTCTGGGGGTAGAAGGGGGTGGGGGGCAGGGCTGCGCACTCTGGTGAATCAAAGCAAGTTCGATATAACGCGGTTTCACCTATAACGGGGTAAGATTTTTTGGCTCCCAAGGACAGCGTTTCATCAAGGTAGAGGTGTAGCTACTATCTGCTTACCTTAATGCTGATTCATAGTGTATAATCCCAAACTCTCTCTCATCTGGATACAACACTAACTTCACAGAGAGGAAAGAATAATTGGTTGAACATAATTAAAGTGGTATAGATCAATCAAGATCTCTTTCTGAAGTGATTAGCTCTAACGTGCACAAGTATTTTATCTCTAGGCTCCTGTGCAATGCAGTCAGATTTACTGGTGCATGTAATTAAGGTTCATTGCTTTGGAAAACTCCTTGACTAATATTTACATAAACGTCCTTTCAACATGCTTCTAATTACTTTCTTGATTAGTATGTGATAAGTAAAAAAAAGAATTCCACTCTTTTAAGTTAGCTTCATCTTGTTCATTATCGAGAGCAGTGCACTGTGCAGTACACGTAATTCTCTGTGGGAGATGCATATTCTCTAAGACAAAGAATTCTTCTAAGCTTGTTGTCCATTAGCTCATCTCACTGCTTTTCAAAGTCTAGAATTGTATTAGCAAAGATTGGATAAAAGCAGTTTTTTGGTCAGAACTGTAAGATTGCCAGTGGGAAATCTTCACTGTAGGTGGCACCTGACCTTGCTGACTTTTTCTCAGAAAGATGTACATCAGCGTCTGTTGTGAAAGTATTCCATGCTTAGAATCTTCTTGTACTAATTTCTTTGCTGGTTAAAGGACGGTTTTAATTCCAGACTTTCTCCAATTCTTTCTCCAACATGAGCTACACACCGTTCACATATATTATCCCTGTCCGTTTCTCACTTCTCAGTATTTGAACAAATTCCGACAACACTGCTTAATCTGATTGTTGATTGGGGATCTGCCTACTTTTGTGACTAATGAGGCGGTGGCTGAAATATTTGTTATCATGTAGCAGATCTCAGAATCCTACCCCAGATCAGTAGTTAGCCAGAATAATTAGTATCTGATGTTGTTTGGTGGCCTGTGCGAAACGAGTTGGTGGCATCATTTCAGTTTGTAGTAGTTATGAACCTGTATCTTGAAGCCAGTACTTTGATACCTGTGCTTGGCTCTCTACTGAAGAGTCAAGGTACAGGGAAGATTAAGGCACACTAGTGGTATAGGGCATTGTTGCACTGCTGCTAACAGTACTACATTGGCTCTGTAAATAAATAGATGACTTTGATCTTCAAAGAAGTCAGTCCTTCAACTCTTACCTGCACTAAATTTGCGTAGGAAAGAAATCTAAGGCTATTTTAAAAATATATCATACATTCTCTGAAAAGCAATCAGCTCGCTGTTACTTTTCCTTCATAGTGACTAAGCAGCTGATACGTTTGTACTTCTTACAAATTGGAATTATGTGATTTCCCCACCTCAAGGCAATATGCTGACTATTTTCAGTTTGTGATTACACACGTTTCTGCTGGGACTCTGTCAACTACTAAACAATGGAGACAACAACATGATCTATTTCACTTTATAGATTTAATTGTAATGATTCATGGAATAGGAGCTCCAGTGGAATGCTGAGTTGTCACGGTTTCGCTCTTGGATACATAGGGCTTGATCAGGAACAGAGCAGAAAGACGTGCAATGGAATTAGGGTTTAACTATAGCTGTCTAGGTTGTTTGTCAGTAAATATATTTAACAAACATTGTGGATAAAAGGAGATCTGAGCAACTGCAAGCTGTATGGGATAGCTCTTATTAATCCTTATAGCATTATTCCCCTTTTAGTTCATAGGTATTTCCCTGAGCCTGAGTATTTCTCCAGGACCCAGTCTTTGTCTACGCAACAATATTTCCCTGATACATGTCAAGAGTGTTCCATTGAAACAAGATTGAGGGTGAGCTCTAGATGAAAAGGCTACAGCATGGTATGTGACAAATCAGAAAAATGAATAACATTGTTGGAACACTTCACTTCAAGCTTAAATTTTGCTCTAAACCCCACACAAACTGAATCTTTAACAAAACTGCAAATGAAGCTGCCAGGAGCAACCAAACCTATTGGTGTTAGTCTATGCTACATCTTGAATATCTAGTATAAGAGCAAAGGAAATATTCTTTATTTGCCTTAAGTTACTTTCACACTCAGATTTAGATATTATTGTCACAGGATACTGGATGATTAATACTGAAAGAAAATGTGGTGCATGTGTCTGTGAAAGTGAGGAAGGGAAAGAAGGATGGGTTGGATAGCACCAGCTAAAGGGAAGGGGCTTATAGCGTGTTCTGTTTGGTTTTTTTTTTCCAGTAGTTTAAATCCAGCCCCGGTTGTAGTGAAGGATGCTTAGTGATTTGTATGAAATCAGTTTGGTGACTTAAGTGCTTTTCACAGTGGACAGATGTTCATATCACAAATGTTAGCACAGTTGGCCCTATATTATCATCTTAGGCCCTGTCTGGACTAGGAAAAAAAAGGTTTAAAATGTTACCTAGCTTATTTTAACTAACATATATTAAAATTCTAGTGTAGATAGTGTGAGGGGGAACCTAGGATTCACCTTGACCAGCTGTCATGTTAAAAACAGCTTGCTCTGTCAGGTTTAAAAACATGTTAATTAAAATATGTTATCTAATGTGCTTTTTAAAAAAAACAAACAAACCAACCCACAACGTTTGTCTATTTAGAGATGCTGTTAAAGGGCAGTCTCAGATACTTCCAAGACAGGGTCGTGGGAGGTAGTGTCCCCAAGTCAAGGTGACTTTTGTGAGCCGGTGTGAGGAAACTTGTTCCACAAGCACTAAATTCTCACCAAAAGAATACATGTGAAAACTAGTTTAACAGCTTTATCAAGCAAGGAGTGATCAACTATTAAAGGCTGCAAGAGCAGTTCACAAAGCCTTCTGCTTGCATCACAGACAAGACTAACAGCATACAAGTGGTTAACTGTGCTGAACTGAATGAAGCACTTAGGATACAGTAGCTATTTCTTTTTATAGACTCATCTTGACATGGAAATTGATGCATGATTCCTCACATGTCAAGATGGCAAGCATCTGTGAAAACCACTGAAAATTCACTTTATTAGAAATCTTTTCATTACATTTCTTTACAACAATTAGTAGCACTAGCTCTCTATAATAAAGTGAAAACACCTTGAATTGCTTCTAGTCCTCCATTTGGTGCAACACTCTCTTGTTTTGTACTGTCAGTTGCCAAACTCCAGTGAACTGTCCCTTGTAGGCAATTTGGGAATACAAGTGAATACTCAGCCTGCTTTGAAAGATGGCCTTATCCCCATGAATACTCAGAAGCACCTAGTTGTTGAAAATTATACTTTATGTGGAGGAAAGAAATTGTGCAGAGAGTATATTCTGTGTAGTAATTTTTCTTCAGTGAACACATTTCTGTTGCATGTGACTGCAGCACCTCATTCTGTCATTTAGTAATAACAACAGTGTTATTTGTTGTAGAACAGAGAGATAAAGCAATTGTATTGTGGTAAATTAGCTTGAGTTGTCACTTAGTGTTGCCATTCCTGTGACAATACCTCAGCATCTGTTTATTGCCTGTGACTTATCAGCACCTCTCAAGCCTTTCTGTTTTAAAGCTGGGGTTTGAAGCTTTGGCAGTGCTGTAGAATGGCTCCCGTAATGTTTTTAATACTTCCTTTTAGAGTCTGGAAATAAACTGTCATGTGCTGTGGACCTGATCATGTTCTCGTCAAAGTCCATGGAGAGTTTTGCCGGGGACTTCAGTGGAAGCAGGATTTGGCCCCCCTAGAAATTATGCTGCAATAATAAAAGTGAAAAACAACCTATCAAACTGGGTAGATTATCAATTAAACCGACAACTATTTAGGTCTTCAAAGGATCCATGATGCTTGTCAACTTGAATCTAGAGTGTCCTAAACGGAAATAGCTACTTACTTTGAAACTGCATGCATTTTTTAAAATGCGTGTCCTGTAGAATGTCCTTGATAATTAATAGTAAAAGTCACTGACCATGTAGAGATGGAGTAATAACAACTTTGTCTGAAACAGACATCCGCCAAGTAAATATTATTTTTTTGGAAAATTGACCTTGCATATAAATGTAAAAAGCCATGTTTTCCCCATCTGTTTCATTTGATTCGTATATTACATTACAATCCTCTTAGCTGTTAGTTTTGTGTTAACTAGCAGGAAGGTGACTCAGCTTCAGAAATAATGTAAAATTCTCAGTTGCTCATCAATTTTGGTATTAATTCAGTGAGTGAAGGAATTATAATTTGAACATAAGGTTTACAATTTACTAAATGTGGAAGAAATAATTTTTTCAATAAATATTTCCAGTATTATAATTTTTTTCTCATTTTAAATCTCTTCCAAAATGAATTAAAATAAATTTGATAAAGGCACTCTTATTCCAGAATAAGACTGTCCACACACACAGAATTATTCTGGAATAGCTATTTCAGAATAATTTATTCACCTACAAAAGCCCTTAGTTTGTGTCAGTACATTTCATTATAGACTATCTAGGATTTATTTTGATAGTTTATTTAAATGTTGGTTGTTTCCAAATACTTGGCCAAATCTTAACGGGCCTCCTTTACTCACCTGCAATATTTGTGAGTGCATCTGGTGGCATGTGAAAACCCGAGATGTGTGCATACAAATAGATGTTAGTGCATGAATATGAATAATGTATCTAACTTTGGTTACCCACATTTGCATGTGCAGACAAATGTATACACAAATACTGCTTTCTTGGTTAAACTAGCTGTTCAAAAAATTGGCCCACTGTATCTGTTGACTGTTTTGAAGTAAGCCTGAATTTGGCAATGCATGTCTGTCATATGGTTCAAGAGTTCTTTTTCAAATGTTCTCTTCATTTTGTTCTGGAAAATATTAAACATACATAGATAAAAAGCAAAAAACAAAATAAACAAAAAACAACTGAATCTCTAAAGACCTTCTATGATGTGCATACCACAAGCTATTAATAATCAGTCATGCTTGGTTGCCTGTTTGCTATCCTCCCATCCCTCTTTATTACTCTGCTTTATGATTTTTATATTCCAAACTGATAGATGGGGGGGAGGGGGGGGAGATTTATTCTTGTGCCCAAAAGCAGAGATCTAGGCTTTGGATCTCACCAATTGAACTAAATCTTGAAGACCCTGCTTAGACTTTACTCTTTAGTTTTTGAGACTTTACTAGGATGACGAGACAGCAAGTGTGAAAAATCAGGACAGGGGATGGGGGGTAATAGGAGCCTATATAAGAAAAAGACCCCAAAATCAGGACTGTCCCTATAAAATCGGGACATCTGGTCACCCTAGACTTGACCCATTATATCTCTTGCTGCATTTGCTCCCTGCTTTTGTTTATTTAGCTGTGGCAACAGATTGTTCTTGTTTTGTTACAGAAATGAACAGATTTTGAAACACTTGACTAGGTATGTGCAGTACTCCCCAACATCTGCCTTAGGTACTGTGTGACAGGGTCAGGCCAGATGGCTACAAGAGAGTGTTCGAAGGCAGATATATTAGTCCCAGATTAAGTAGTTTCCTTTTCCCTGGGTAGGGTAACAGGGGCAGTTCCAGAACAAGCAGGAACTTGCTGGAACCAACTAAGACAGGCAGGCTAATTAGGACACCTGGAGCCAATTAAGAAGAAACTGCTAGAATCAATTAGGTCAGGCTGGCTAATCAGGGCACCTGAGTTAAAAAGGACCTCACTTCAGTTTGTAGTGTACATGTGAGGAGCTGGGAGCAAGAGGCACGAGGAGCTGAGAGTGAGAAGACATATTGCTAGAAGACTGAGAAGTACAAGCATTATTAGACACCAGGAGAAAGGTCCTGTGGTGAGGATATAGAAGGTGTTGGGAGGAGGCCATGGGGAAGTAGTCCAGGGAGTTGTAGCTGTCGCGCAGTTGTTCCAGGAGCCACTATAGACAGCTGCAGTCCACAGGGCCCTGGGCTGGAACCCGGAGTAGAGGGCGGGCCCGGGTTCCCCCCGAAACCTCCCAAGTCCTGATCAGACCCAGGAGGAATTGACCTGGACTGTGGCTTCTACCAGAGGGGAAGGTCTCTGGGCTGTTTCCTGACCCACATGGTGAATCTCAGAGGCAAGCAAATCTGCCAGAAAGTGCAGGACCCACCAAGGTAGAGGAGGAACTTTGTCACAACTGATATACTGAACATAAAGGAGCTGACCTGTTAATAGAACTTATCATGTAGCACCTCTTCCAAATGATGGCAAATCTAGGAGGGAGCACACTGGCCAACCAGTTTTGGTTGACACCACAGTATTGTTCCTGGAAGTATAGCTTGTGGGGTGATACAACGCTTCCTCTAGGGACTGGAGTGGACTTACCTTTGAGACATCATATGCTTATCTCTACTCCTCTTTTGCAAGTGGTACTGCTGTCCCTTCGCTATTGTAACAAGTCTGTGGCTACCTATGACTTTCACAGTTGTCAGTGTGCTGCATCCTATGGCCATTCAGAACGCCCCAGTAGCAGCTGGGACAGGTGAGAGTCCCCTGTTTCAGAATCTCCTAACATTTGAGCTAAAGGAGCATCTTTTTTCTCTGCTTGTACCATAGGGTCTATGACACACAATTAAGCAGTTCTAGCCAGTTCTTTACACTCTATTGCCAAGAGACATGAGCTATGGGATAATTTGCTTTTGTGCTCTTAATAGTGTCTCCTTGAAAAACTGCCAACTCTCTTGAACTGTTTTTCCCCTTAGACCTTTTTCCCATGGGATCTTACCTACCAACTCCCTGAGTTTGCTAAAGTCTGGCTTCTTGAAATCCATTGTCTTTATTGTGCTGTTGTCTTCCTACCATTCCTTAAAATCACAAACTTTATCTTTTCATCATCACTTTCACCCACGCTGCCTTCCACTTTCAAATTCTCAACCAATTCCTCCCCATTTGTCAAAATCAAATCTAGAACAACCTTTGTCATGTCATGAGCTGGCCAACCCTTATTAATGACTGCTATCCAGTTTGTCACGTGTCTGTGCAAAGGATATGTTGCTGTAGAGCCTTGCCAGGGTGCTGCTTGGTGCTGATGCCAATAAAATTGATGGGAATAAGACTTTCTGAACTGGCATTAGACATGTCATGAAGATGCGGGTTACCCATAGATTAAAAGGTCTGTTAGTTGATGTTTTATCTTTTGCCTACTTTTGTATGTGGACACCCTGTTTCTTGCCACTATTCCTGAAAGTACAACATCTGAGTGACCAGTGGTGGCCATAAAATCAAACAGGATAGAAAATAATATTGAAAAAATTCATCATGCCATTGTGTAAATTGATGGCGTACCCCGTCTTAAATATGGTATTCATTTATGGTCACCCCATCTGAAAAAAAATGTAGTGGAAACAGAAAGGGTCTTGAGAATGATGATGCAAATGAATAGAAACATGGAGAGGCTTCCATGTGAGCAGAGACTGAAAAGGTTAGGACTGGTTTATTTAAAGGTGAGACAAACAAGAGGGGACATATTAGAGGTAAAGAAAATAACAAATGATATAAAGAAAGCATTAGGGGCTTCTATATGCCCTTTCTCATAATTCAGCAACAATGGGACACCTAATGAATTAGCTACTTAAATTTGATAAATAGAAATGTGTGTTTATGCCCTGGACAATGATTGCCAAAAGGTGTAATTCTAGGCAAGGAGTTTAATAGGTTTAGATATTTCTGTTAATGAGGACATCCACCTTCAAGTTAGATATGAAAAAATATTTAAAAGAGTACACACCTTTATATTTCAGGCCACAAGCCAAACACTTGTTAATAAGGGCTAGGAAGATACTTCCGCTATGAACAGGATTTTCTGCTGCAAGGTATTCTATTGTACCATCCTCTAAAGGTCATTGTCAGTGGCAAGATGCCAGACTAAGAGGACCATTGGCACTTTGTTCCTCTTAAATCTGAGAAGTGGGGTGAGACAGCCAGGTTTTTGGACTAGTGAATAAGAATTAGCAAGATTGTAATGTATTATTGTTAACCTTATATTAAAGTATCTAGAATTGTACTGTAAGAGTTCCATCCTGGGGAGCATTAAAGCCTTTTGTATAAATAATTGGAGACCCCATTAAGATTCCTGATAACTTTTTTAGAGTAGATTCCATAAAAAAAGAAAAGCTCTCTTGTAATCTGAAAAGAGATTTTGTATGCTTCTTTTAACCTGCAAGATGATTAGAGAAAATTAACTCCTTTTCAATAAGTGTACGATCTTCCTTTGACATTTAGATGGGAGCTTGATTCAGGTTAGCATTTCATAAAGAGCTTGTTGTATGAATTTCAAAATGAAAGATCAGAAATACTTTTCTACAGACTGATTACAATTTTTTCCTTTTTTTATTGCAGCAAGGCAAAGGGGCAATAAAAGTTGGCAGTTGTTGACAGCATGTTGAAAATTACAAGTGAACCCTAATGAGCTGAATTTTGCCCTGGTGCCTCCAAACTTCTTTTTTCATTATAATGTCTATTTAAAAAAGAAATATCTAGCTGCAAGAGCTGAATGTGTTGTGTGCTTTGTTAACTAATACTGTATAGCAAATGCTTGAAATAGAGAGAGCAGAAAGGGAAAGAAGAAGAGAGAAAATGAATGTGTTCTACTGTTCAACTTATTACTTTTTGATGGACAGTTGGAGTTTCTGAAAGCTTTAGGATGAATTGCCCAAATTTGGGTTGATAGAACTCCATTATAAAATGTTCTCAACAGTCAAAGCTATTCGCTTTTCATAGAAAATGACTGGAGTGGTCATTTGTTACCTTTTTAGTTCACTTTTTTTTTTGAGTCAGCTTCTGCTCCTCTTTCTCAGGCTGAGCCTTACTCCTCAAGAAGTCCCATTTAAATCTTTGGGACTTCCCATAGAATAAAGTTTTCAGCTTCCGCAAGGATGGCAGAATCTGACCTGTAATCTTTCCTTATTAAAATACAAATTGATGACCATTAGGGATTTCCAATGGTTTTTTCTGTTTTGAATTTAATTTTGGTCTTCCTGTTCCCACCCTGACTATAGTTGATGCTGCATGTTCCAAATGTTATATAATGTAGCAAAAAGCTCTTCAATCAATTTTAGAAGCAAAGTGCCATTGGATGCAGATATGCAGATCCAACTGACTTCAATGAGAGCCCTCGGAATATAGTTGAAGGAAGAATTTTGTCTAGTGAAATGTGGATTTGGAGTTATAGACTGTTCCCCAGTTAATTTCCTGCTTTGGAATTTAATACAATGAGCAGGCGTTACCTGAAAAATAATCCAAAAGAAAAGGAGAGAGATGATCACTAAACTGGAAGTCAAGTCATCAAGTGATGTTTTTGTTCTTCTCCCACAGTGCTTAGTGAGAGCACCATTAGTAACTGATATATGCAGTAGAAAATGATCATTTGAAGAAAACCCTGTCATTTGGCATGCAAATAGTTACTGGATAAAGCAGTAGGGGTTGGGGAGTTGCTGATTAATCTCAACAGCTAACATTAACATTCCAAATGTCATTCTTTATTCATTTCACCCACTTGAGTCTGTCAAGTCCTTTTATGCCTAGGTTTCTTAGAGCACATTTGATATACAGTATATGATAACAGATGGGGACCTAAAGTACTGAGTGTTATAACATTCCAGTCTTTTTTTAAGGGGCAGGAATTTTTCAGCCTCAAACATTTCTCTGTGGCTTTCTCTTGTTGTTTGCCTATATGCTGGGGAGTCCATCCAAATTAAACCAGCCAGGAAAGGTTTGTGGAAGGATGGCTGGAATGGACAGAATTCTGAGATTTTAACCTGGCAGCTTTCTAAAACCTCATTCCACATCTACTATGGATTCCTCCACTTGACAAGGGACAGCATGGATCCCCATTCTGTAAACCACATCCATTCTGTGATATTGTCCTCAATGTGTGTCCAGGAGATAGCGGGACTGGTGACAAAATTTCGGTGTGGCACTCCTTTCTGTGCCACTGGTGAAGGGCAGCTGTGATAGCAATTTAAAGCATTTAATGGCCCAGAATTGTGAGCATCACATTTGTGTTTCCAATCCTTTTGATTCTTGTCAGGCTAAGAAGTAGAGTCGTCAAATTTTTTCAAATTTTGAAATTTCATCAACATTTCAAAATTTGAAAAAAATGGGAAAATTTTGATAATATTTAAATGAAAATTCTCCTCCCTCTGTTTTGCAAATGAGCTTGGTCAAAACTTTTTTTTTTTAACATTTCAACAAAATGTTAAGGATACACTTTGAGGGGAAAAATTACTATCTTTTCCCATTATTTATTTATTTTGCCTATTGTACCAAGAACTACATCACTGAGCTTCAGATCTGACTTCAGTACCTTATGGCAGTGTGCTAGGGTTAACCACAAATGATCTTTACATCTATTGAATGGTCAACTTTCGTGTTTAACCAGCCACAAAATAATAATAATAGTAATACAAACACCACCACCACACATATATTCTCCACTGCCATAAACATTTGGTTCCTTACTACATTTTGTAATATAGTGCTTAATGAAAATGGTCACAATTTATAGTTAAAGGTATCTTAATTTAGTTATTACAGACACATAGGGGTAGATGTGCTAGAGACATATAAAATAATGAATTATATACTTAAAGTTAGTTGTACAGCCCTGGTTGCACTTTCTCATAATACAAGAACAAGAAGCCACCCAATGAAATTAATGGGCAACACATGTAAAACGGTTAAAAATATGTATATATTTTATACCACATATAATTAATCTGTGGAATTCACTGCTGCAAGATGTTATTCAGTCAAAGTCCCTCATAGAATTCAAAAGGGAGTACATTTATATAAATAAGAATGTTGGCCATAATTACACTAGCTAAGATAAAAACTTAAGGAATATCAACCTTCCATTATTATTATTATTGCATAACAGTCATATTGGACTAGGGCCTAGAAGTCTCATCCAGATTGGGCCCCCACTGTGCTAGGTGCTATTTTAAAAATGGTAGTCCCTGCTCCAAAGAGCTTGCAATCTAAAAGAGAAGCCCGAACAGGTGCACAAGACACAAGAGGCTGGGTTGGGAAAAATGGTAGAGACAAAAATAATTGGGTGTGTACAATTCTTAGGCACATGCTCTGATCACTGCTGCTAAATGGCTAATTGTTATCAGGTTGCAGTTTCCTGTAGGCATTATGGCTGAGAATGTTCTGAGGATGGACTTGAAGGAGAGTGAGGTGGAGGTATTTAAATTATGACTGGATATAAACTAATTACTAAGAGCCTGGGAATAGGAAGAAATGTCTCCCATAGCATATTATCCATTATGGGAGTTTTACACCTTTCTTTTGAAGCATCTGGTATTAGGCATCTTTAGAGACAGAGTATTGGACAGGTTGGACCATTGGTTTGATCTGCAATGTCAGTTCCTATGTTCCTTTGTGGCAACGGGAAAGACTTAAGTATGCAGTAGCTCAGAAGAAAATTGGGCAGGGAGGTCTTGCCATATAGTGATAACTAGACGAATCCTTGCCTGTCTGGTAGTATGGATCCCTCCTGCATACCTGACTCCTGAGCCCTGCATTCCTTTCTGCTCCTGATTCCTGCTTCTTTGCCTGCTCCCGGTCCCTGTTCTCCCATCCCAGATGCCTGTCTACTCCCATTTCCTGCTGTCCTGCCCCATTCCAGGTGCCTGCTCCTTTGCCTTACCCCTGATACTGACTCTGGCTCTGACCTTTGGCTTGGTGCCTGACTGCCCATGCCCCAGTCATTGCACCCCCTCCCCCTAGAGAGAGGCCGGTCTAGTCAAGCCCCTGGGCATACCCCCACCTTGCATACAATTGTGCATGCTGCAAATAGACACAAAATTGTACAGGTAAATCTGATTATAGAAATTGAGGCTTTTAATATCCTTACGGGTAAAACAGAGGTATCATCCAAAAGAGGGTGACAGAAAAGTCATTTGCCTTGGATAACTGCATCATTTTTTTGAAGGTAGATACATTCAGTACTGAAGGTATTTCCTATTGTAAGTTTAGGGAAGTACAAGGGAATACTGAAGCTACTGATGTAACCATATCACGTTATCTTTTGCAAATTGCAAAATTGGTGAGTTTTATGGAGTTACCATTACCAGCCTTGTAGCTGAATTTGCCTCTAGAGCTTTGAGCCTAGATTTGACCTTCAAGTTTTAGGGATGTGTTTCTCTGCAACTTGTATTGCAAAGCCACCATTTCATCTTTTATCCTTCTTCCATTATTATTATTATTATTTTATTATGTTATCACCAAAATTTTTCCAGCTGAGCAGTTTTTTGTTGAAAAATTGAGGTGTTCGTGGAACAAAATTTTTCACAAGAGGTGTCTGCTGGAAGATTTTGGCTTAAATCTTTTGGATTTCAAGTTTTCAGCTGAAAATTCAAATTTCCCGGAGGAAAAAAATTGTGGATCAATTCTAATGATTAATATTATTATTACAGTAGTTTGTAAAGGTGCCAATTAAGATCATGGCTGTGCTGTGCAGGTAGGTGTAAAAATGAATACAGAGACATGGTTCCTACTCTGAATTTACAATCTAATCTCATACCACAAAGCTACAGTTCCAGCTTCTTTCCTCCTTCCAGTCATAGCACTGGGTTTCTTGAGACAAGTTATTTTTAAAAGCCTGAAACTCTGTAAAAGGTAAACAAGAATATTTGTCACAGGGAGAGTTAAAAAACTAACTTGTTATCAGTTTCATATTGCCTACTATATTTTTCCATAATTTCCTTTTGCTTTTATTGCAGGAATAGATGCATGGAACAATACAGGTGTGACTGATAAGCAGCCCAACAATAATGAAGTTATCAGTAACATCAATTAATTACTTTACCAAAAGACTAATTACTTAATGTACTTGACTGGAACATGCTTCTGTCATAGTAGGAAAGCAACTAGCTCAGTGATAAATGGTACTTATCGTTAAAGTTGAATAGGCTACTATGACAAGGCATATTGGAATTTGCTCTTGGCTTTAACTACAGAATTGTTTTAGGAAAAAGAAAAGATTAAGAGGCTAACAACAGTGGTCCACACTTTGCATAATATTGTCTTATTCTGGATATAAATCTCTGCCAAGATCATATTCATAGGACATTATGCTCACAGACTTCTCCTAGCTCATTTGTGAAAATGCCAAACTTTGGAGAAAATGAAATGCGGTTGGCATTAACAGATGCAGAATAGGCTGGTTCATTTGTAATATTACCCCCTCCTTCACACACCCCAAAAACTAAACCAAAACACCCCACAATAGGTACTGTAGAAAATACACACATGCTGACGGCAGTTGCATTTTCTTCAGGACACACTTGCATTGAGATAAACCATATTTATCTCCTTTAATTGTGCTTTGTTTTATATATTTACCAGACAATATTATAATAATATTTTGCTTCGAGGCAGTGTGGTTCAGTGGATAAAGCATGGGGACTGAGAGTTCCTGAGAGATGGGTTTCAGTCTCACCTGTACCGTTGGTACTCAGTGTGACCTTGAGCCAAGTCAGTAGGACCACTGTTTTTAAACTTGGATACCTAACATTGGGCATCTAAATCCACACTTGTGTATCTAAATTTTTGATTTTTTTTATAGAGTGCAAGTGTAACTAAAGAGAACTAGTATTTCTATTTATGTACTGACAAATCCATAGTGACTGTCCTTTTGCAAGCTTAGATTGCTATTTGTGAGGTTTCCCTACATAAAGGGAAAGGACTTGCTATAAATAAAGCTAACAAAAAAAAACAAAAACGAGGAAAACAAATAAAAGCACCAGAGGGAATAATGTGTTCTGCCTTTCACAAAATGGAAATCATTTCTTTTATTTAAATAAGCGATCTTTTCAATATGCCTGCCTTTTTATTGATAAAATACCTGTAAATGGTTTAGTGTTGTCATGAGAAAAAATAAAACCAGTAATATCAATATTTATCATTTCAACTAGTTACATAATGCCATATTTTAATGCCTTAGGGCTTCATCCATACAGAGAATCCAATTTCTGTTTCTTATATTAAATGCATATACACTTTTACACTGCCTGAAGGCCTGGTGCAACTTCTGTTAAAGTCAGCTGAAGTCTTTCCATTGACCTCAGAGGGAATTGGAATGGGCCCCATAGTATTTTTCTTGGTGAGATATTCATAGAGGAAGGAAATTTAGCTCTTTACTTTACATTTTGATTTTTTTCTCATGATGTATGGCTAATTGAAACAGATGGTTTATTGTGATGAAGACTGTAGTGCCCTGGTAATAATTAATATAAAGGAGGTTTTTTTATTGTGGCTGCTGGATACAGAGATACCATTTAGTTCTCTCCAGCTCGAAATTGACTAGTGCAGCCTGCGCTCTCAGATCAGACCTTATAGTCTTGCCCTAAATTCTGGCTTATCCTCAGCAGTCCTGGAATGGACTGATGCATATACACTCCCAAGACCAAAAAAGAAAGAAGACATAGTAACCCAGGATAATATCAAATGACCAGGATTATCCATGTCATTCGATTTACTTCCATTCAAATATGGGCCATAAACATTTATCAGGAAAAAAAAGTATATTTTTGGAGATTTAAAAATTCTTAGTTTTTCAGTCATTAATATAGATACTTTTAGCCAATCCCATGGTCAAAATACGATGTGACTGGCTGCTGAAAAAAAATGTAATCAAATTTCAATCTAGGAGTAGCTGTACTTGTAGATTAAGTAATACTTGTAAAATTTGTAGAACTGAATGGTTAATTTGGAGTGAATAATTTATTCAGTGAGTATGTATGATATGATAGAGATTGTTCACGAGTTGCTTATGATTTTCTTAGATTTATTCATTGCTTGAAATAGATGTATATAATGTGAATGTATATGAATAACTCTCGTGTCTTGTTCACAAGCTGGCTTTTGCACATATTTGATATTGTTACTGTGTTGCCAACTCTTGTGTGATTTTTATTGAGAGTCTCATAATATTTGGCATTCTTCTTATAGCCCCAGCTCCTGGAGTGATGTGACTATGTGAGAATCCCAGCTTTCACTAAAAGTGAGTCTCTAGCCTTCACTTGTGAAGAAAAGCTTGAAAGTGTGAACCCTAAAGGCTCAGAACCCAGAAGGCTAATTAAAAAAGTATTTTTAAAGATTTTATGTTTTTTATGCCACCCTCATGATTTTGAGGGACCTGGCTCCTGATAGATGCATTGTCAAATGTCACTGACTTCACCTTGTTCAATACTTTACAGTTTTGCATCCTGCATATGTCAGTAGTTTTCAGATGGAGAGCACAGTAAACATGGAAAATACTGATATGGTGGGTGGCCAGCTTCAGAAAAGCTGATTCCTCCCCGTGCCACACAATGCCCCTGTGTGAGATAAGGGATTCATGCTGGCAAAGGACAGGCAGTGTTTCTGCTGCCCTCATTCCTCCTGCAGATTTTCTGTTGGTGGGTAGGAAGCTCAACCCCCAAATTCCCCCCCACCCATCAGACGGCAACCTGCAGAAGCTGTGCAGAAAGACAGCCCTCCCCCTGGCTGCCTTGGCCATGCCTCCTCCCTGGCCAGTTTTGCCCACTTCTCGGACTGCATTGACTCCTTTAATCCATACCCGTTTATTTAACTCACTGGTGTGTGTGTGTGTTACAGGTCCCCCTCCGTGCAAATCCATGGAGGATAAGAGTTTTTACAGTCCCTAGCTACAGAGCCTTAGCTCAGGCTGAAGCAGTTTGTGCTTTTAACTCAGGAGGTCCCAGGTTCAGTCCATGATGTGTTGGCCAGAAGGGCAGCCGTCACAGCTGCA
The DNA here is from genome assembly GCF_020497125.1 of Mauremys mutica. Lineage (NCBI taxonomy): Eukaryota > Metazoa > Chordata > Testudines > Geoemydidae > Mauremys > Mauremys mutica. Next base: position 206,960,404 of record NC_059073.1, read on the forward strand.
GTCTTGTACCCTGGCAGCTTTCCACCATTAATGACCTCTGCCAGGGTGTGTGAATCTGGCCCTTTAATTGCAACACAGAAATATTGTTACTTTCTCATTCCATGTGAATGTTAGAACAATAGTAGGTGAAGGCAAAAATGCTGCTCAATGTTTCATATTTTTTATCGAGTCTGTTGCCAACTGCAAATTTCCAGCCATGTTGTTGATGCCTTTTCTTTCCCACCCCCGCCTTTTTTTTCCCAAGTAGTAGGCTTGTTCAAATTGAACAGAAAAAGAATATCAAATGTTAAAACAGTTGCAAATGACTCTCATGGTTTATTTAAGAGTCGTATGCTGAAGAAATGGCACAGTAACCTTGGCTGTGATGTTCTTCCTTGCTGCTGGCTGTTGCATGGAGTGTTTCTAAAATTACACTGTTGCTCTGACTTGGTGGTGTTGACTTGGTAAACATGCATTAATTATCAGAGGAAATTTGCACTTGCTAGCAAGTTGGTGAGTGTTTTGAATGGTATTTTGTGAAATGAATTTCCTTTTAGCTACCCCTCTTGCTAAAACCAGCTCAAAGGGTTTCCTCTGGAGGGAAAATTCAGTAACACTAAATATAGTGCTATTAATTATACCCTAAGTAATGTATACAATGTCTAAATTGCAATTTGTTTACTAGATGCAGGCACTTAACTTAAGTAACAGTGCAGAAGAATGTTACACATGAGTATGAAATTACACTTTAGCTCCTTGTATGTCCTGTACCGTTAGAACCTCAAATGGAACTGCATAGTTCACTCCTGTAACATCAGTAAACTAATTTTGAATGTAAGAGTACCTGTAGCTTCATGGAATTTGCATATTCATTGTGTTTTGATTATAAAATAGTTGCAATACAAATAATTGTACCATAGCTGCCATAAATAGTCTTAGCTTTATTTACTACTTCAATGGACCTTCATTGCTTTGTGACCTGAAAATTATGCCCAGGTATTTTATACAGTATTATTTATGCTTTATGTAATGTCAGGACACTAATCCAGTTGTGTTATGGAAAGAGTTTTATAAATAGTTTGGGCTGTTCTTAGGGCACAAAGCATTATGGGTGAAGTGGCTATTTTAAACTCCATTGCTGCTTGTTTTAGCAAAGGCATCAGACATTAAAATTATTTTATAGCATCCAAATTGACAGTGTACTTATATATAGTACCTAAATTGTATTACATGGTGTACTTAAATATAGAAAGACCAAGTCTTTGCTCAAAGAGTTTACAATCTATGGATGAAATCCTTGTCTTACTGGAATCAATAACAAAACTCCTATTGACTACAGTGGTGTCAAGATTTCACCCTATAAATTTCAATTTTATCACTTGCATACTGAATTTAATCATGTAAAATAAGAGTTTACTATTAATCCAGTTGTTTGAATTGTCTGTATTTTATCAGACTCCTACATTGCACTTTCTATCCTAGTCACTGTTTAATTGCTTACCTTTTTTTATGCTAAGGGATAGCTCAGTGGTTGGAGCATTGGCCTGCTAAACCCAGCGTTGTGAGTTCAATTCTTGAGGGGGCCACTTAGGGATCTGGGGTGGCAAAAATCAGTAGTTGGTCCAGCTAGTGAAGGGGGCTGGACTCAATGACCTGTGGTCCCTTCCAGTTCTAGGAGATCAGTATATCTCCAATTATTATTATTTTCTGTTTTGCTACCTTACTTTATTCCAGTTCTCCACTTTGAATTTGAGTCATGCAAGGGTACATGTTTGTGATTTACTTCATTTATACAGTAATAATCCTGGTTCAGTAATCATCAAATATAGTATGTATTTATAATGTACAGAACTATTTCAGTTGCTGTAAGAAACACACCTACCAGAAGTACTCCACATCCATTGTTCTCCCAGAAGCAAGTGGCATATATCCTTCACAGTCAGACTGAAAAATTTTAGGATGTCCCTCTTATAATAGATGCCAACATGGAAAAAATTAATCAAGCATCTTTCATTGTAAATTCTCTGCAGGAAGCTATTGGATTTCTTAGAATCTCTGTGTTGCAGCCCTTCCTTGACCAGCAGCGTGTGAAATATCACATCTCATTGTGTACTGAAATAGAGAACAGGGCCCATGCTGATGCCATCCGAAGTGTGTAACCAAGCATGCTCAGAAAGGACAATGATAACATTTCAGCAGTTCTGTGTTAAAAGAAAATGACTTCAATCTGGTTGGCTAAACTCTAACAACAGGCATGGTCAGGCCTTGAATAATGGGTATAGTTCGCTCGGTTTAATCACGGTCTGACGTGAGTGTCTATCCTTTGGATGCTTATCTTCCACCATCCTCTACAGGTTTTTTTGAATTATATTAAGTAATGCAACTTATTTTTCACTCTTATCCTCCATTACACTGTGTCAAAGACCTGGCTAATGGCTACTCATACTCAGGTGAATGGCAACCTGCTTTTGAGCTCAGCTGTACTCCCTGATTTGTGGTGCAGTTTGTCTCCTTGTGCTTAGTGGGTAGGTGAGCTTTTTGATGTTAAGCTATGAATTACCTACAAATTCAAAGAAGACTGGCCAGTCCCTTGAGGTTTTTACCTATAGCACACGCAGGTTCTTTTGATATGAATTGGTATCCTTTCCCCCTTTCCACTAACTGAGCCCCACACCTTAACCCCCTGAGTAATAGGCTCAATCTACTCATCACCACTTACATCAGAAAATATGGTCACCCCATTCCTAGCATGCTGAAGCAGCAATAAAGCTGTAGGGTTGTCAATTGGGGGAAAATGAGATCCCCTTTGGCTGAATGATCCCCCTGTGCAGGGATGTATAAAGAGTTATGTCTTTGGGTGCAACAGAACCTGATAAATAAAAGCTACCTCTCAAAAGAGAACAAATGCCAATCTGAATGGTGGGACTCAACTTTGAAGGTGTGGAAAGGCAGTGGCCCTCTGTTATTGATTGGAGCTCCAGAAAGCCTTACAATACACACACGCAATATGAAGAGAAAGCTGGAAAAGGCCTATGAGATAATGTAATAATAATTCTTGTCTCTCATCAGCTTTGCAAAGATATTCTTTCTGCTATGTTACAGTTAGGGGAAGTGGGTTACAGAGAGGTGAAATGACTTTCCCAAGTGGCAGATCTTGGGATAGAACCCAGGTCTCCTGACTTCCATTCTAGTGCCCTGTCTAGTGGACGTACATCTCCCCAAGTGTGCAGTATAAAGCATAAACAGACATATGGCACTATAGCGCTGGCATAGACCGGAAACTGTGCAGAGCAGATGTCACTTGGATGGTTGTGATTGCTGCCTACATAACCTCCACCCCTCATTCCTTGGCTCCAGTGTCTTATGCCAAGGGTCCTTCCATCACATGAGCAGGCAGCATGCCCTTCCAACAGATGGGCATGAGTGCACGCAGGCCAGGAAGCATGAATGAGCATTAAACATGTTTATACAGCATTACTGGCTGGGAGGCAAAAGTCTCTGTGTTGTGAGCTTCAGCACCGACATTACAGCTAAGAGGATGCGGCTGTGCTAATCCTGGCTCCGAGCTAGATTAACTTTCAAAAATAAAAAGAAAAGAAAATGCTTTAGCAGCCACACAGGGCCATGTTCTGATATGCTAGTAATAGGCAGCATGTTTGGGCTAACTGCCTGGCTGGCTACCTTTTCAGCTGTATATCCCCAGCTCTCACGGGACAGGCGCTGTTTGGGTTTTTTTTGTTACAACAGTAAAAAGACACAACTAAATTATATATTTGTACTACAGGGTCTTGAGTGAAAATCAAAACTCCCTGCACACTCTTATATTACCAGTATTATTATTCAGGTAATGGGCACACCCAAAATGTGCCGGGCACTTTCCAAATACAGTTCCTGTTCTAAAGACTTAAAAATCTGCTAAAACAAAGGACAAACACAGGGAAGAAGCATACAAGCAAAGGGAGATGTGTGATGACAGGCTTACATCACACTAGTTACATTTTTTTAAGTTAATTCCTCAGCTGTCCACAATTTTCCTGCCGCCATTCAACCACCTTCGTCTTCAAGTCCTGTGCTCTTACTCCCCTGTCCTCCTCTTCCCTCTCCCTCTCCTAAAAGAACAGTTCACCCCTCATAAAATAGATTGATATGGATAAGTAGGTGACATAGTAGCCAGTTGTTTCTTGGCTTTGTAGAACAAGTGGATCTTCAGGAGGGATTTAAATGAGGACAGAGAATAGCTTTCAAGACCAGCTGACAAAGCACAGTCCTGCATTCTGGTTATGTTAGGAACAAATGTTTTGTGAAGAAATTTGCAGTGTCATTCTGCATCTGCTTCTATCACAGGTCACTGTTTCTAGTACTTCATTTTAAAAAAAAGCAAAAACCAGCCACCTACTATGTTCAAAGTATATGTGCTTTACATATTAATCTGAGACATTTCTAGAGCTGACCAGAGGATGGCCATTCTGTTTCATGGCAACTTGCAAGGATGTTGAAATGTATTTGGATTCTGTGCTGGAACAAACCCAATATCTTTTGAACATTTTTGCAAAAATAGAGTTGTGCCAAAATGCCCATTTTGTGGTTGAAACCATAGCTTTTTGGTTTGGAAGGGTGTGTGTGTGGGGGTGTGTGTGTGTGTGTGTGGTGGGTAGGATGTCACCCTGGGAGACCTGGGATCAAGCTTCTGCTCTGCCTGATTCAGAGCAGAATTCTTCACCTTGGATCACTCTGATAGCGTCTCTCTTGCAAAACTTCCAGATGAAAACTTTTTCAAAATTGGTAGGTCTCCAAAAAACATTCAGCTTCGACCAAAAGAAATGTCATCAGAAATGTTTCAGCCAGCTTTAGACGTTTTCCCTTGGCAGCGTTGAATTCATGCCTTTTGTCCTTTGTAAGATGCTAATGATCACGCTCTCTCTTTCTCTGTAGAGCAATACTGCACATCTATTCACAGCTCTTGGGAACATGTGCCGCAGAAGGAAATTGGTAGTTTGACAAATTATTTGTAAGGAATACAGTGCAGTATACAAGCAGACAAAGCCTGGAGATTAACATTTGTTTACCATAGATGGACTGTGTATAATTGCTTAGCCCAACAGTGTGTCACACCATTCCTTGTGCATATACATAGCATCTTGGTGTATCCCATTGCTGCGGAATTTTGTTGCTGTTAAATTACTTCATTTCTTATAATTCCCAGCAACAAATATATCTTGGGAAAAAGATCACAGTAGCATATAACACTATGTATCAAGCAGACCAATACTGTTTTAGCTGAGTTACAATGGTTACTGTATTTCCCCACAAAAAACATTATTAATGCTGCAGGCACATATCAGAACCTTTCACAAACATTGCAATAGCTTGTATTATCTTATCTATCCAGAGCTTAAATAGTTTTTATTAGTGATCACAAAAACTAAAAATGTCTTAATACTGTAGGAGTTGCTCTGCATTGCACCTTTCTTTTCTGTCACATACATAAGAGTTGTACTAATTCCAGGCTAGACAAATTGCATACTGAAGGTAATCGATGCCACTCTTTGCCAAGTGCCCAATCCTGGGTGGCACTCACAGGATCAGGCTTTATGATTCCATATACCCGCCAATTATCTTAGTGCCATTAGGCACAGAGCTAGTACTTCCCACATGCCCAGCTCATAGAATTAGAGTACTTAAATAAACAGGAGGTTGAGCGGCATCACTGCAAGAGACAGAGAAGGATGAGTGTGGGAATTCCGCACTGCTGGGGAAGGCATGGGCTAGCACCTTTTTGCCTTTTCCACCTGAAGAACCTCCAGAGGTTTATAGCAATGGAGTTGGCCATTAACAAACCTCAGAAATGTGTTGGCTCTTCTCCTGCAGCCCCTGAGCTCCTTCCCCATCTGGACCTCGCTGCTCTTGAAAGTCCCCTCCAAGCCAAATAATTTGGTCTGGGGCAACTGTAGGGGGGAATGGGAGGGAGAGGAGCTGTGGAGGGCATGTGGACGTCATGCTGGGGGATTTGGGGGAGCTGCCATCAGCACTGTGATAGAGTAGTTCAGATTGGGAGAGGGGAAGTTCAGAGCTGCTCAGGGTGGGGGAGATGGGGAGTATTTTACTGATGCTCTTCAGTGAGCTGAATTTGGATCCTGGACCCTAGATCTCAAATCTTAGTTGACTGGGCTCCCCTAGTTATTTCTCTTACTACTTTTTTTATTTGTTTTGTGACAAAAAAGGTTAGAAAATATTTTCAGCTCTGGTGAACATTGCTACATTTGTGGTTTCAGAATTCAGGAATCCTTTATATGATTCACTTCAAACTTCATAGCATAATTTAACCTCAGCCTCAGATGTGACCTCCCCATTATGAGGCCCACCCGTCTTACTTCGTGGATTTTAGAGGGGAGGCCAAATCAGCTTTGTAAGTGAAACTCATAATGGAAAATCTAACAACTTTCACAATAGAGCAAATGCTGTTGATCCATAAGCTTGGTGGCTGAGTTGGGCTCTCTTTGTTTTTGTATTGGATGAATTATTTAAAGTCATGTTGACTTTGCTTTTGTTGAATCTATTTATGTCTACTTACATTTTTAGGTAAATAAAGGCTAGGGGATAGGACATCCTATTAGTATACATTTGTGGTGGTGGTGTTATTACAGGTAGCCTTTTTTTCCCCATAGTCTAGGGAGCCTTGAACTTGAATTCAAGGCACTTTTCTATACCTATCATTCATTATTTTGCATTGTAGGTTAATTTTTCAAAGGCAAATACTACAAATATGCCTCTAAAAATGCACATGCTGCATGAGCAGATCTTTACATTCATGCATGCAGATTTTGCCAGGGTGCATAAATAACCTGTTCTGTAGGTTTGAAAACTTAACACTTTGTCGTGTTTGTGTGTGTGTACATGTATGACACCAAATAATTGCTCCTACCGATAATCTCCTGCAACCCTGTGCTATTTCCCTTCAGCCCCCTTTTAATGTAACAGATATAAGTCACGTCTCTCTAATGATTGGACATGATCTTTTCTGGGATGTGATAGTACTGTATTTCATTGATGGTTCACTTACATGAATAGTCGACGTCAATAGAACTATTTTTCTGAGTCAAGTTCAGATCCATAATTTGAAGATACCATTATTTTATCAGATTTACAAGCAAAACTTAGGTTTGGTGTTTTTTTATCCAGAGCTTAAGTCTCTCTCCCTTTGGTATCACTTGACAGGTTTGGATGCACCCATATAGGAAGAAGAGATTATTCTTTTAAATAATTCAGTCTAACCATTTATATATATCAAGGGAAAGTTTACTTTTTATAGTTTTTAATCTCCTGTTTCCCATCTCCTTAAGCACACACTTAGTAAGAGAACAATACTCATTACTGCTTGTTCACTTGTAAGGATTTGATTCAGGCCCATCATGAAATTACTCCAACTGTATATATTTTAACAGAGATGTCAGGCAATACAGGTTGACTGTAGATAAAGCAAGACTTCCCTTATTATAAGATGACAGGTAGTTTCTAAAGACTTGTTAGGCCACACCATGCCTGTGAAGTAGGGTGACTAGATAGAAAGTATGAAAAATCAGGACAGGGGGTGGAGGATAATAGGAAAGAAATGTATAAGAAAAAGCCTCAAATATCAGGACTGTCCCTACAAAATCGGTACATCTTGTCACCCTACTGTGAAGGCAATTTCAAAAATATAGCAAAGGTGTGTGTGTGTGTATTTTTCATCCATCCCCTAAGAGAAAAGCCAGTATTCATTACCTTGCTGTATATTATAGACCTGTTTAAGGCAGGGCTGGACTTCACTATAGGGAGATTGACGCTGCTGCAGTTGATGCAGCAGGGGTCAATTTAGTGGGTCTAGTGAAGACCCGCTAAATTGACCACAGAGCAGTCTCTGATTGACCCAGGTACTCCAGCTTACCCCAAGGTAAGTTGACGGGAGAGTGTCTCCTGTCGATGCAGCACAGTGAAGACACCGGGGTAAGTCGACCTAAGCTACATTAACTCCAGCTACTTTATTTATGTAGGTGGAGTAGCGTAACTTAGGTCGATTTACCCTGGTAGTGAAGACCCTGTGTCTTTCTCCAGTAAATCCAGCATTCACTATTCCCTACTGAGCATGCTCTTCAGAATACATTGCGATAAACAGACATTTCTAAGTCCAATTCACTGGCCTTCACAGAATAAACCTTGGCTGGTCATCTAACCATGCAGCTGGTTTATGATAATTTGAGTGTTAAGCTACTTTCTAAAAGACCTTTATCTAAGTTTCATAGAAAATATCATGTGTATTGTGAGATGAATCCTCATGTAAAGGAACAATTAAAAGATTGAGACAGGATCTCCAAACTCAGTTTTCTGAATCTTGCTCATAGTCGTCTTTATTATTATTAGATTTCAGTTGCACTCACGCTGTGCTTCCCAAGCAGAAGAAAATGCAAATCCTGACCTAATGAGCATGATGCCTAAGGAGACAAAGGAATATCACATTCAAACAAGTTTATCCAGGTGATGGTAGGCATAGGTCTTACATACTAAATGCCTTCTCCCCTTCATCCAGGATTTCTCTCTTATCTTCCCTCTGCTTGGCAATTCTCAGCTTCAGTTGTAGTGTACATATACCACTACCTCCCATTATTTGATCCACTCATTCCATATAAGAGAGCAGGTCACTGATAAGCAAAATAAATGAAATGGGTAAGGATTGAACTTAATCAGCTAGTTTATTCAAAATGTCTCCAAATGACCCCGATCTCCATTTTATCCCAGCTCCCCAACTTCTTCTTTTTTTTTTTCTTTTTTGGTGGATTTTTTGTGGTTTTTGAAGAGAAGGGGACTGGCTGAAGTGGAAACTGAAGTTTTTCTTCCTTTTCTATTCCCTAGGCTAAGTACAATCAGACAGCTACAGAGCAAGTCTCCCTGTGCTGCATCATCACTGATCTCAACCCTGATTTGGGATGGACAGCCCTTCTCTCTAGGGGTAGAGGTAGTTCAGTTTCTATTTCACCTCAGTCCTGGGCAAAGACTGCCAGTCATGCTGCACTGTGCCTATGTTATGGTGTGTGGTTTTTGTGAGGAGAACTGTCCACTGGGACTAAGCTGAGATCATCAAATCTGTTTTACTTAGGACCTTAAACTGAGCTTGATCCCAGGGTTCCTGAGGTGACAGATGAGTGCTTTATCCATTAAAGCACCTGCCCCTCACTTTCTTCCTCAGATCATCAGCTTGGCTCCATTCCTGCACACCATTCATATGCTGAAATCCCACCGAAGTCAGTGGGAGCTCTGTGCCTGGAGAGCTTGCAGGATTAGGCCCATGATGTGTATAAATTTTAATGGTTGTGCCATTAAGCTCTAATATTTTTTCCCATTAAGATTTTTAATTGCCTAAAGTGTTTCCCTCCTTTTTAATATTTTCCTTTCTTGCACTTAGCTGTCTTCCTGTAAGTTATTAGCCAGCATTGCTGCCTAGATGTCTCTTTACAAGAGTGGTGAAAAAATTCATAAATCTTTCTAACATTATGGGGGCCTGTAGTAATAGTGCCTATAACTCTTAGACAGTTATTGATTTGGTCACCTCTTTTTTTTTCTTTTTAACCAAGCCATTAGCTGACTCCTTCCATCACCCTACTCATAAATCTTTGGAACCGAACAGTAACATTTCTGTCTTCCTCATTTCATGTTAGTAGCTTGCTAGCAGTTTCTGGGCATCTTTCACGTTCATACTGATATTTCTAATTTAATATTCCCTTTTCTAATTTTTCCAACATACTCTCCCTCTTTTTTCAATTTGTTTGAGTAAATTATACAAGGCACTACAGGGGAAATGCTTTTCTGAACATGACCATTCATTAAGAAACTATAAAAAGTATATCTTGGTTTTTCCATGAGTGTTGTTCTCATCAGTGGCTTCCATATCCACATTGCTTAATTAATCAGTCAGAAGAGGATTATTCAGACTGCCCGGTCTGCTAGCACAGCCTGGTATATGTAACTCAAGCGATGTTATTTTGGCCCTCTACAATCTGACCAGCTATCACCAAAAATAAAGAAACTGGAATCAGAATTTAGCTGGCAGTGTGGCTGATGAGACTTGAAGCATAGTACTGTGCAAGCAGCTTTCTTTTTCGCAGCTATTTTGCCTCTGGGCTATTGGAAGCAGTGAAAATGTATGAACTAAAGGTACATAGAATGGATTCATCAAAGGGCTAATGGGTACGTATTAAAATTGTAACAAATTTCAAGCCACAGTTCAGTTAAAATTAAGCATATACTTTAAGCCGTTTGCGAAATAAGCATCTGGTTAAGTCCATCTCCGTGCAGCAAAGCACTTAAACTTATTTAATTTTAAGCATTAGCTTAAGTCTTCTTAAACATCTGCTTAAATGCTTTGCCATAGGTGCTGTGGATGCTGCTGTCAATCCACTGGGCCCTTGGGTCACCCACAGTTTCTCCAAGCATAATGTTCATGAAAGTACAAATGTGGTAGGTATCACTGTAGCTAGTACATATATACAGTGGATGACGCGTATGAGCAATCCCAATATTAACAACTTTTGGTTAATAGCAACATTTTTGCTGGGAGCCAATCCCGTCCGATTGACTTAAATGTTAATGGTCTTTAGATACTGGCAACAGCACACTGCTTACTGAGAACTTTCTTTGGACAAAAGGCCCTGGCCACAGGCAGGATTGCGGGGCTGTAGCCAGGGAAGGAAGTGCTGGGAAGTGTCTGCCCTGGCTGCAGCCCTGCAAACCTGCCCACAGCCAGGAACCTGCCACCCTCACAGGAGATAATGGGCTGGGATGCTCACAATCCTGCCCAACAAGGGGGCTCCTGCCGAAGTCCCGTTGTGGTGGGCAGGGAGGGGGAGGCTGCAGACGGGGAAGCAGTGGGGAGTGGGAAGTGGAGGCACTGGTGCCCTGAGGGGATGGACTGGACCTTTCCCTGCACTCTCCAGTCTGTGCCCCGTTCTGGCTTTGGGGCATAGGCTCAGCACATCCCAGCCCTTCCTTTCTTGGCTGTAGCCCACAAACCTGCCTTTAGCAACCTCCAGTAATAGCTACATCCCTCTGATAAAACAGGCCTGTAGGGAGCATATAACAGAAACGAGGTCTCATTTTTATTAAGTCCCACGCCAGATCTCAAAGATCCTTTCAAATATTTAAGAATAAAGGATATTTTAAGACAAAATCTTTAGAAAGTAGGGCTAAGCATAGGACGTGGTCTGATAGAAACATGACTTGTGCAAGAAGAAAGAGTAAAGACAGAGTGTTGCCTGTTTTTAGATAAATATAGCAGGGTCTTGGGCCACCAAATTCATGCCCGTCACAAAATGATTTTGATTTTCTATCCACTGAAGCTAGTTTGCCTTTATTTGCCTGCTCTGCTATTAGGGTTGCCAGCTTTGGTTGGATGTATTGCAGGAGGTTTCATCACAGGACATAATCTTTAATTAAAGATTAATCTTTGATTCCTGGAGACTCCAGGTCAATCCTGGAGGGCTGGCAACCACATCTGCTATTCCCTTTGTGACTATCACTTCTAACCTTATATTATCGTACTGTCTAACAAAGTATTTATAGAATTTCTTCAGTGAGAAAGTACTGAAAGCAGAATCATGACGTTTCTATTGAAGTTCGTACCACTAATACCAACGTATCAAAGGGGCAGCCTTGCAAGGGATGTGGAAAGGCTAAGGATTACATTAGCTTTACTCCTGCACAAATGAGAGGGCTCAGTTCTTCCACCCTTGTTCACACTGAGTGATACCGTAGTCAGTGAGTAGTTCCACGGATTGATTTACCTCATTCTGCAGGTATTCTCTTCAGGGATGTTTATACTGCAGTTAAAAAGCCGTGGCTGGCCAGTGCCAGCTGACTCAGGCTCAAAGGGCTCGGGCTAAGGGGCTGTTTAATTGTGGTGTAGACGTCTGGCCTGGGGCTGGAGCCCAGGCTCTAGGATCCTGTGAGGGGGGAGGGTCCTAGAGGTTGGGCTGTAACCTTAATCCTAACATCTACATTGAAATTAAACAGAGCCTTAGCCTGAGCCCTATGAGCCCATGCCAGCCGTGGGTGTCTAACTGTGGTGTAGACATACCCTTAATTTCACTGCAAATACACAGGCGAATGGCACTACTCAGTATGCATAAGTGTGGTTGAAGTGGGCCCTGGATTATTAGGTAATTTATACAAGATTAATAATTTGTCTTCAAAGAATGGTTGTTCCATCTTGCTGTTCATGTTAATTTGGCTCAGTATGAACATCTATTTCCTAATCCTTATTTTATTATTATTAAAACCCAGTAGAGACCTCTATAGAATTAAGAACTAGAGCCTCTGGGTTTAATTTATAGTTTTGTTTCTCTGATAAGAGCTTGGAAGGAAGGAGTGGCAAGGACAGAAGCCAAACACCTACCTATCTGTTGGTTTATGGAATCTCCCCTCTTTGTGCCTGTGAACAGGGAGGCAAGTCACAATTTCAGTCTTTCCACTCGCTGAGTGCAAGGGCTGCTCCACGCTGGTGGTGGTGGTGGTGGTAGCCTACTCGAACAAGGAGAGGTGAGGTGTGGAGCCCAGCTCCCCCTCCACACCAGCTAGTGGGGCTGTGTGAGACAAAAATGAGTTGTGTTTGCTGCTCCTTTTCAAACGATATAGCAAAGGATGTTGTGGCCTGCTCTCTCCCCCCGGAGCCCCTGGAGGCACAGTGCCTGTGTTAGGTATAGTGCTCCCTGCTGTGGGATTGTGGTTTTACATTCACAGTCTAGCCCATAGTTTTCAATAAAAATAAGTGCAACTTGCAAAGGATCATTTAGATTTTTTTTTGAGTTGAGACCAATATTGCAATCTGTGGGGCTACTCCACTGTATGCATCTTTGTCCAAAACCAGTGCATATTTCCTTTTTTTTTAAATCAAAGGCTTTATAAAAATACGTTTGCTGAAAAAAATGACATTCATTATTTCTGTAGAGTTAATAGTATATTTTGTGAATATATGATGTTATATAATAAATGATGTGAATATTTAAATGTATTAATCTCCCCACCATATTCCCTTTGTAATTGCAAAAGAGCCATCTACAAATTTGTTTTTTATAATGGAAAACATTATCCAACCCTTTCACTATTTATTATTTAGCAACCATCATAAAAATCATGCAGTCATTAATAATCTTGGAAGTGCTTGATATACCAAAGTGTGCAGCATCTGAATGCACATTACAGCTATCTTGAAGTGTCTGTCACCAGTATCAATCACTGGATGCGCTGTCATTACTTAACACCGGCATTTGTATGCTGACTTGTTGATGCTGCCAGAGCGTAGCTACATGTGGAAAAATATTTTAATTGCATTTCAAATGTGTGGTAGAGTTGCAGTTACAACTTAGATGGAGAAAGGAAACCTGTCTAATTTCACAATGAAAACAGCATTTATTTGTATTCTGTATAATCTAGGGAAGACTGCAGCTCTGCTAGTGGGCTCTGTGGTGATGACTGTATTACTGCTAGAGAGTCTGGTGCACTCAATTGCAGTGGAAACATACCTGAAGTGAAACTACATATGTTAGGTATTATTAAGGTTCTATTGAAGTTTAAGCCCCAATGCTCTGCTACTCTGGAAATAAGACCCTGTCCTACAAACACTTACATTCAGGCATAAATTTACTCACATAAGTAGGCTCATGTGGGTAAAGCTATGTACATGTGTAAGCGTTTGCTGGATAGTAGTCACAATAGGGTTTTAGATCACAGTACAGGTTGTTGGCTATTTGCTTTCACTAGTAACAGATTGCTAGTTTGTCTCTTATCCTGTTTTTTGCTTTATGGGGAGATAAAAGGACTGGGCAAGATTAGCATAAGAATGCTACTAGCATTATAGAGGGAATGTACATTAGATTTTCAAAAGTAAGAAAGGGGAGTTCAGTGCCCAGCTCCCATTGACTTGAAAATCTACCTGCAATAGTTAAATTTCAGTATTCAGGAGTTTATAACTTCACCAAGGCTATTTACTGTAGGTTGAAACTTGACACACAATGAGCAGGGTTTTTTTAATCTATTAATAATATATATGAGACACGTTGAAGTGATATCCATTTGATAATCGGCGAACGGTTGTGATATATATATATAAAATAAAGAGGGCACAAAACCACATTAAATAGATATTACATACAAAAGTACTATGTTAAAAGAATGTTAATGTTGCAAAAGTAAGCATGCAAAAATTAGGAAATGCCAGAATTAAGGTTGCCCGTGCACACCACTGAAATCCTGGGCTGAATACAAAATTATTAACTTACCTTTGGATAAACCCATGAGGAACCTTAATTCTGGCATTTCCTAACTTCTGAGTACTTAGACTTAGTAACCTTAATGTTCTTCTAATGTTGTCTTTTGGATACAATTTCCTAGGTTGTTTTTTGTTTATTTTTTAAAGCAAACTGAAAAATCAGAAATTCCATCTTGTGGAACCATATTGGGTCATCAGCAGAGTTAGGACTTTTAGATCCACAGCACAGACCTCAGCCATTTGAGCTAATGGTGAGCTAGTGGTAATGTGCTGTTATCCGCTAGGTGGACCAGCCACTAGAGCAGAATGAGAGAAACATTTGGCCCATGGATTTCACAACAAACAGCAGTGGAATGATGTGACTCGGGAATCCTGGGTTGGATTCCAGGTTCTGCAAGGTGAGTATTCTAGTAGTTATTGAAGGAACATAAATCCACACCGTGTAGAGGTCAAGCATAGGAGTTTATTATGCACAGCGCTGGCGGAGTGTCACCTTGCTTATTAGGCTCAGAGACACTGCCAATCAATTGATTACAATGGAATATATGGATTTTCCATGGGTGGGGGAAAGTGACGGGGTAGGCAGTTCCACACCGTGGGATAGGTCTAGCCGCAAGACAAGATAGCCCATTAGCCAATGGTTAACAGGTTACATAATGTCTCCGCCCATGGTCTCAGGGTAGCAAGTTAACATTTAATTAATACTTTGATAAAGTGTATTAGCATAAAATATAGATGTTGAATTCTGATTTGGGGTCCATAGGAATGAAGCAACTCCTCTGATTGTCCAGCAGATACATTCCTAGGGGTTAAAACAAAGAAACAGTGAAAGTATATGGCAATAAAGATTGTCTCCTGTGTGTTTTAAGGCAGGCATTAGTCCCTGGGAAAGGGAAGTGGGAGGAGGCCATATCTTATACTGAAACGTTCGAACATTTCCCTACAGAAGAAACTAACACAACAGAAACAGGGCTGCTTTGTTCTATTTTCAACTTTGCGTAAGACACAATATTCAGTTATTGCTCCAACATCTGACAATTTTGCTGACCAGGCCTATCTTAGCAAGCAAGGTTATCTTTGTTTATTGTGCTTCTTTTAGCTAATCACTATTTGCTAGGCCTCTGGTCTCTTGACCAAATTCTGGACTTTTGGTCTGTAAAAGAGGTAACACAATCCATATACCAGTTATAATCCCTGCTACCCCTGTCTTCTCCCAGTCTGACTCTGCCCTCTCTACACCTATCCATTCACATGCTCCATTGCTTCTATCCGCCTCTACTCTCAATTCTAGTCATTGTTTAATCCACCACCTATTTTCTATACCAACTTCTATTTCTGTCCACTTCTGCTCTTATACCTGTCCCTGACTCCTGTCATTGGTTTCCCCCCATTTCCATTCCCAGCCTTTATCATCTCCCCACCTCAGCTCCTGTCTCTGTCCCCTCTGTTTCTCTTTCCCTATCCATTCCTCAATTCTCTGTATTAGAGTCAGGTTGCTTGCCCCTCCTCCACTTTGCCTGGGCATCAATGCTGGGGACATTTAGAACACATGAGAGAGACACTCAGAATTTATAGTGACCACCAGCTGCCAAAATGAGCAATTGCAGGGAAAGGCTGGCTCTCGGGCCCTGAAACCTTTGGGTGGAGTATGTTTACTTGCTTTGTGGGAATGTGAGGAGCTCTGTTTGGATGGAACATGCCTAGTACAGTTAGAATCTTCAGAGAATTTAGCTGCAAGCTTCTGACAAATCCCTCCTGTGCATGTACAAACTGAGACTTTTGAAAAAAGTTTATAACTTGGTCAACTTTGGGTGGATTTTCACCAGAATAACAAAAGGCGCATCCTGACACCAGTGGCCTCCCTACACCAAGGCATGGCAATGCTAGAGCTTCTCAATGAAATGGTTGTAAGTTAAAGTTAAATAAAGTTATAAGCCCCTGAAAACAGGCTCTCATAAGGGAAAGTGTTAGGCACCCGTTAACTTCAAGTGTTTCTATCAGTCTGCCCGTAGGTCCATAGGCATGATTCTTCTCATTCATAACATTATAAATTGGGAGTAATTCCACTGAAATCGGGGGCGGGGAAGGGAGGAAAGGATCACATTAGTGTTGAATTGTTATGAAATCAGAATCAGGCCCTTATTATACAGTTTGTGAATGTAGTCTGCCTCTTTCTCCCTAAAAGGATAATAAATACAGTTTAGTTTTAATTCTATATCCTCTGGGCCAGTGGTTTCTGAAGTGCACAAATTGATAACTGTCTTGTTGAGCCTCTGAATTGAAAGTTTTTTATAAAAATAAATGAAAGCCGCAGAAACAGAATTTTAATACTCTCACCTACACAGTAGGGTGCCCTAAAGTAGGAAGTGTATTTACAAGAGGAGGAATGTGCATACATATTGCTGTTTGTAAGAAAAGTATTTTCCCAAGCTAGGGATGATTTCATAGTTCACAAGGGGTAGGATGAAGTAAAGCCACAAGTGGGTTTGCATAAAGTCATCTCTCCCTAATGAACTATGAGTAAAAATACTGATGATTAAAGAGAAGGTGGAAATGTTGTTTGACGTTTCCTGGTTGATGTAAATATTTTCAGGGATAGGAGGAAAATGAATGATAATGTTTGATGAAGATTATACGCAGCAAGATTGTGTTTTGAAACAGCGTCTGCCCTGTGTGTTAATGTTTCAGCACCTGGTGGTATAGTAATTTTTGCTTTTGCCACCCTTATATGAATCTAGTGTGCTACTGCTTCCAGAAACATGTTTAATCCTTCTCCCTCTGGCCTCAGGGAGAAGTGTAGGTCCCATTTTAGCCCTAATGCATTTTGCATACATACATCTTATTGTGAAATGCTAACTTTGATATATACATATTATAAGACCTGTTTCAAAGGGTTATAAGGAATAGCCAGCATGGATTTGTCAAGAACAAATTAGGCCAACCCAACCTAATTTCCATCTTTATCAGGGTTACTGGCCTAATGGATAATGGGGAAGAAGTAGATGAGACATTTTTGGTTTTAGTAAGGCCTTTGACACAGTTGCACCTGACATTCTCATAAGCAAATTAGGGTAAATATGGTCTAGATTAAATTAATATAAGGTGGGGTGCACTGTACTCAGAGTAGTTATCAATGATTTACTGTCAAACTGAGAGGGTGTAGCTAGTGAGGTCCTGCAGAGGTCAGTCTCCGGTTTGGCACTATCCAATATTTTTATTAATATTTTTATTAAGGACTTGGGTAATGGAGTGGAGAGTATGCTTATAAAACTTGTGGATAACACCAAGCAGGGCGGGGTTGAAAGCACTTTGGAAGATAGGATTAGAATGCAAAATAACCTTGACAAATTGGAGAATTGATCTGAATCCAATAAGATGAAATTAAATAAAGCAAGTGCTAAGTACTTCACTTAAGAAGGAAAAATCAAATGCTCAACTACAAAATGTGGAATAACTGACTAGAGTAGTATTGCTCAAAAGGATCTGGGGATTATAGCGGATCACAAATTGAATATGAGTCAACAATGGGATGCAATTGCAAAAAAAGGCTAATATCATTCTGGGGGTATATTAACAGAAGTGTTGTATGTAAGACACAGGAGGTAATTGTCCTGTCCTACTTGGTACTGGTGAGGCCCCAGCTGCAGTGTTGTGTACAATTCTGGGTGCAACACTTTAAGAAAGATATGGACAAATTGGAGAGAATCCAGAAGAAAGCAACAAAAATGATAAAAATCTTAGAATACCTGACCTGTGAGAGATGGTTAAAACAACTGGGCATGTTTATTCGTGAGAAAAGAAGACTGAGGGGGATAAGTCTTCAGGTATGTTAAGGGCCTTTATGAAGAAGACAGATCAATTGTTCTCCATATCCACTGAAGGTAGGACAAAAAGAAATGACTTTAATCTGCAGCAAGAGAGATTTAGGTTAGTTATTAGGAAAAACTTTCTAACTATAAGGATAGTTAAGCTCTGGAACAGGCTTCCAAGGGAGGCTATGAAATCCCCATCATTGGAGGTTTTTAAGAACAGGTTGGACAAACACTGTCAGGGATTGTCTAGGTTTATTTGGTCCTGCCTCAGCTCAGGGGGCTGGACTTGGTGACTTCTCAAGGTCCCTTCCAGACCCACATTTCTATGGTTCCATGAAGGCTTCATGACTCAGAAGTCTCCTTTACACACTCAATAGGGCTGTTTCTGACTGCAGCTGAAAATTCAGTCGTAAAAAGAGCAATAAGACATTAATGAACTATTAGAGTAGAACTATAAAAAAGACAGGAGAAGAAAACAAAGTTAGAATCTGAAAAATTGCATATACTTTTCTCAGTGCCTCTCTCGGCCAAGTACAACTAACCAAAGTCAAAATAACCATCACAGCTGTAAGGATAGTTGATGTGAATCTGAGTTTTGACTGGAAGGCCATCTTAGAATGTAGTGGTTTTAGGACATGACCCAACACTCCATTTACTTCAATAGGCATTGGATATGGTCCTTAAGTGGTACTGTCATTTTCAGCAGTTGAAAAGAGTTACTGTCACATTAACAAATTCTACTAGATTACTTCAGGGTGCTCTAAAGCTTGTCTTTCTCACTTACGGAAGTTGATCCAATAAAATATATTACCTTGCCAATCTTGTCTCTCTACTAGGTTACTTTGAAAGATAGGCAACTGAATCTATGGAACCTCCACCTGTTTTTTGGAGAGAGAATCCCCTTTATTCACAGAAAGTAATAGTTGAAGATGAGCATGAAGTTGACAAAACTACATGCAAGACAGGTGTAGAATAAAGACAAGTTACAAGCAGTCACCAAAGTTTATGTATTTTTTCCATGCTGTTTAAAAGTGGAAATTTCATTAGCAAATACACTAGTAATAGCTAAAATACTAATAGCTGGTATTTGAATATATTTGATTATGCTGTGCACTTGCTGATTGTGTCAGACACGTCTAAAACAATTACATGGTACAATAGTTGCCATTTTATTTATAGCATTCAATTCATAGACTTTAAAGATTTTAATGAAGCCATGGTTAACTAGTTATTTCTGTAGGTGAGTTTATACAGCAGTCACCATCAGGGTCAACATTTTCCTTCAGTTACCACAAAATGGTAACTTAGGTAATTCTGTTATTCCTTTACATTTGGAATAGTACATATCTGGAATCTCCGACACTAATGTATGGGTGTGCCAAAGGGCAGGGACACTACCTGCCCTCCGATGGACAAGGAGCTAACCTCAGTGCCACTTCATTCTCCCACTTCTCAGGAGAAAGGCTATAGAAGCGTGTGTTTGAGAGGCAGACTAGAGAAGTGCCCTTGAGAAAGCTGAACTTCATACTCAGGGACCAAAGGACTGGCGTGAACCTTAAGCTGCCTTTTTTTTTCTATTTTTTTATTGTGTGTTAACTTATTTTGCTTTCTTTAATCAACTTTGTCCCTTGAGGAAAAGACCAGCTGTGTTTTTGTTTTCCGCTGAATGATTCCACTAGATGGTAAATGTTGAATTGTTGAGGGTGCCCTGGAAATGTGTGCATCGTTTTCCCTGAAAGAGAGCTTTGTATCTCAGAGCTGCAATAGAAACTTGCCTCAGGCAAGTAATATATCTTGTGGTTTTAAATGTAATGTCATCATGTTACTGATTTCAGCTTGTGCATCACTGGTGTTTATTGCAAATCTGACAGAGAAAAGTAAGTGCATCTCACTAATAACCAGAAAGTACATTAGAAGTATAGTACCAGTGAAGACAGTGCAGCGTGGGCTTCAGAAGGCTTCAGAAGGGACTAGTGAGCCAAGTACTTACCCAGGATCTGGCCCAGGTGTGTGGACCATCTGTATTAAAGTCTGTGCAGTGCTTGCTCCAGCTATTGTTATCAGCACTAGCTGGATTCAAGCTAGTTCAGATAGATTTAGTCTGAGCACAGCTTTTGCTGGGTAGAAATACCCACAATGAGAGGTCTGGAATCATTTGAGAGAACATTAGTAGGAGAGAGACAGAGTCCTCTTTTGTCAGTGTCTGACTAAATATGAAAATACTATTGTTTAGCTCTGTGGTTTTAATATAGGTGCCAGTCCTTCAGCTAGATCTATGCAGGATCTCTGTGCTCATGCAGAGACCCATTAACTTTGATGGGCCATGAGAGTCTGTCTGCAAAACTCAGATTATACGCTGGGGGCCACAGTCTGTTAAATATCTACAAAATAACTGCATGTCCTTTGACCGTAGCTTTGTCTCCATAATCCTATTTCTACAACTGTGGAGTTAAGCCAGTGTATTAAGAAAAAGAATGTATCCTTTAGTTTATCATATTAAAAATACATCAAGTAAGGGTGAATTGTGCAGTGGATAAAGGTCTTTTTGTAATGTACTTTTGTGCTTGGAACTGGCCTCGCTTGGTAATGTACAGCTTTTGTGAGCAATGTTCATTGCTGATAAATTTTAACAGCCAAAGATGGAGTAAAGACCTGAGGTTGTTCCTGCATGCATGTCACCATCTCTCTGAGGTTACAGATTGTGATTTCACAGTGATTGAAGATATAAATAACAGGCACTTACAGGTATTATATTTCTTTAAAAAATACTTTGAGTAGGGAACATTAAAACCCAGTTTTTCAAAATTGGAATGCATCCATCTAGTAATCCTTTTGTAATCTCTCTGTCTGGATGCAACAGCATTGCTGTGTGAATGTTTTATCCTTATGAGAAAATGGAGAAATCTTGATTTTCCTGAAAAGCCACACCATTTAAAGGAGAGTAGTGATTATAGCAACTCCCTTAATACTTGTATTTATTTTTTACTAGGCAAAATCATTTAATAAAACAGTCACCACAAATGTAGCTGCCGAGTTCTTGTACAGCTCCATGTGTGGGGGTTACTGTAGATGAGGGAGAATCCCTGATTTACCCTCCCCCCCAGTGGCGGGGGTAGGACATGAAGTGCACAGTGTTTGGGGGGTGCTCAGGTCAGTGGGTGCTGGAGGATGTGTGTGGGTGCTGGGATGGATGAATACTTGGGAGCTGGAGGGGGGAAGGTGAATGCTGAGCAGTAGGTTCTAGGAGAGTCGTTGGATGCCTGGGGGTGCTATCTTGGTTTGTAGGTGAGGGAAATCTGGGTGGGGAACATCTGAGGAAAGTAGCTGAGGGAGCCAGGGCCAATATTGGTTTGTTCACCACCTGTCATTTCAGCTGCTGTCTCCTTCCGATTGCATCTGAGATCCTGCAGGGGAAGCAATGATGGAAGTAGCAGAGGAACTGCCCACAGAGTTGATACCCCAGCAGTCCTGGTGGTTGGGAGGTGGAGCTCCAGTCCATCCCTGCATCTCAGCTGGACCATTCAAATCCGAATCCAGCTGGGCTCTAGGAATACATGACAGGGCTGCTGGTCATGTAGGGTGACCAGATGTCCCAGTTTTATAGGGACACTCCCGATTTTTGGGTCTTTTTCTTATATAGGCTCCTTTTACCCCCCGTCCCCTGTCCCGATTTTTTACACTTGCTGTCTGGTCACCCTATGGTCATGTGAGATACATGACACCTGTCAGCCCTGCACTGAAAGATGAGTTTGCATATACAGTACTGGTTAGAGAGCTAACCAATCTCGCATATAGTGACGTTGAAGAAGGTGGTTATCCATGGGCTGGTGATGAATCGTTAGCAAATAGGAAAAATACATGTGCCAGATTCTGTCACTCTTATTCGCATGGAGTAGTACCTTACTTTCTGAGCAGTCCAGTCTGTGCTAATCAACGCACAAAAAAGAATAGCAGAATCTGGTCCTATATGCTGTTGTTTGATATAATTATTTTTTTATTTTTGGACACAGGCTTTTGTTGCATTTAAAGCAATTCCTTTTCATTCCCTCTAAAGTGGGAAAGGACATCATAAACCCCCTCTGATTGTTCCCAGTGTTTACAATATAAATAGAGTCTCTTGTGATCTCTTTAATGAATTAATTGGATCTCATTTGTGGACCACAATAATGTCACTCTTGGTCAGATTTCCACAGTACACTAACAGAAGACTCTTTTATGCTACTATTTTGAGGTTTCTCATTTTATTTTTTTAACTCACTGCATGCAATGCCTTTCTGCATACCCCTTTTACACGTGGGCCCCTGCTTTCAACAGGGAGACACATTGTTGCCAGCTTTCATTATTTTATCATGAGTTTCATGATATTCATTTTTTCTTAATGCCTCAGCTCCTGGAGTCCTATGATTACATCAGAATTCCAGCTTTCATTTAAAAAACAGAGTAAGTATTTCGCTCTCGTGGTTGTGAAGAAAAGCTTGAAAATGGGAGACCTAAAAGCTCAAAACCTCACAAGCTAATAAAAAGAACCCCACATTTTATTATTTTTTTTATTTCCAGGTTTATTGTAGCATGTCTCATGATTTTTGTGGGCCTCACTCATGATTTTCAAATGCTTGGCATTAGCTGTATTGAGGAGACAGCATGTACAGAATGTACCAATAGGGTTGTCTGAGATTTGCTGGATGTTTTATATTGCTCTCATATATTGTGAAACCACTAGGTAAATGCTTCTATAAAATACACTATAATACTGAATAAAAGAAGACCTCTAAATCCTATGCTTTGGTACGTTTATATAGAAAGACTATATCCTCCATGACAAGAAATCCAAAAATATCTTGTCAGTGTCCTGGCAAATGGGCAAGATTTGGCAGATGGTGTGCCTAAACACAGATTTCAGATATGGACAGAGGGAATCCTCTATATCATAGAAATGGGTGAAACAGTTGGTTTAAACAAGTGACCCGAACCAAAACTTTTCAGTTCTAAACGTTGATCTTCTCTTTTAAATATGCTTTTCATGTTTGTGCACTTTTGCACTGTCTTCTTCCATCTGGAGCAGAAATGGAAAAGGCAAAGGACCATGAGAAAGCTTGTTCAGCCTGGGTATTTTTGGCTCATTAGATTTCCAGTCCAAGATTACAGGCTTTACACCTGCCAATTGTCCCATTTTGGCCATTCCCCCTGATGCAGTGTTGACACTCCTTGCCAAAGTCTTGGCAACACTCTTAACTGACTTTTTCAGCTGGTTTCACCAATAAGGGACTGTGTTAATAAAGGAAAACTGTGCCTCTTTTGCAAATGAGTCAGCTATAAGTTACTGACCTATGTAATGTGGAGAAAATATTAGTTGGTAGTTCTGATGTTAATATCATCAAAAGATCAATCTTGGGCTCTCTGATGTTTTTCTATTTGTCAAAATATTTTAATTGTTAATTGTCTGCATTGCTATGCCATGTAATTTCGTTTTGATTAATGGAATATTAAATAGATGCCTGCATTCCTCACATTAGTTGTGGTCTCTATGGAGACTTCTTTTGAATATCATTTGGAAAAAGGCATCAACAGTGGAGTTTAATGAAAAGGAATAAGTAAAAAAAATGCTCATTACTTTGTGATATTTAAACAATAACACAGATGTCTTCTCTTTATCACATTTATTCAGTATAATTACATTGAGTACTTGAGATTTCAGGCTTCTGTTAGGGCTGTATTCATAAAACAAAAAAGATCTGATGTATGCAGGTCCTGATTCCCATTATATAATCACACAGCAGAGACTGTGCAACTTATTTGTTTTAACAAAAGAACACTTGGTTTATGTTTTGGGATTAGTCCAATCCATACTGCAGATTTACATGTCAAATGCATGAGTATTTGACTTCCCAAATAGATACTCATTTAACAAAAGATTTCATGTGAGATTCTAATCAGTTCTGAAGATACACATTCTTAATTTTCTTATGTTCATTGGCAATGATGGAAGAAAGCTAGGAAGAACAGGATAGATCCAACATTTTCAAACTTGGGTGCTTAAAGTTTAGGCACCTGAATCCACAGTTGGGCATGTAAATAAGTGATCTGGTTTTCAGAGATACTGAGCATCTACAACTCCCATTCAGTTAAAAAAAACCTGCGGGTTTTCGTTGCCTATGAATATGGACCTCTTATTTTGGTGCTTGTCCCAAGGCTCCCAGCTTTCAAACTTTTGGCCTAAATAAAATGTGTATTTTATCATAACACATTAGTATTGAGTTAAATTTAAAAGAAAAAAACCCTATAGTATGTCTCCTTTTTTGGTTTTTGCCTCCCTCTCCTTTCCCTGATGCTGCATACCTTGGTGTTTGTATCCTTGTGTCTTTTCAGTATCTATTTTCCCAATAGAAGTTTTTTTTAAAAAAAGTAATAAAAATACAGAAAAGTCAGTTTCCTTTTTGTCTACGTCCATTTTCTCTCTCTCTCTCTCTAAATCCTTTTTTTACAAGAAACTTGTCTTTATTCTGGTTCCCCTTTAATTTTACCATTTCCCCCCATCTTCAGTATTTTCTCTCTATTTGTCTATCCAGTCAACCTCTTTCTCCTTTCTCATCACCTCTTTCCTTCGTCCCCTTCCTTTCAAGCTTCTTGCCAAGTATTCCCTTACCCCTGTTGTCCTCACCCTATTGGCTCTATTCCCCCAATATCATTCACCAGGGTGCTGTTACTGTCCTGGACTTACTGACCTCCATTTCACTCCTTCCTGCATAATTTGTCCCATGCACGTTCCCCTATGCCGCAGTTCCTTTGACCAGTCCAAGTGCTCTGTTAGCTCTCCAGAGGTCATTTTTTCTCTTCCCCAAAACTTCTTCCCCGTGGATGCGCTATGATACCTCCCCACTTCCTTTGTGTCATTATCATTGTTATTGATAGTTTATTAATTATTTAGTTTGGTTCTTCACTACTTGCTCATTTTTGCAATAAAATCTTGATAACAGTCTGGGTGAGGGACTCCTTTAGCTTTGCCGTAGTTTGGCTGATGCTTTTACTTTGTTTCCCTGAAGTTGTCCATAGGAAATACTTTAGTATGCAAAGAGGCAAGCACATATAAAAACAAAAAACAGATGAATATGATGAAAGTAAACGATTAAAGGATATTGCGTGATGTTTGTGCTTCTAGATCAGTGGTTCTCAAACTGTGGGTTGGGACCCCAAAGTGGGCTGTGACCCCAGTTTAATGGGGTTGCCAGGGCTGGCTTAGACTTGCTGGGGTCTGTGGCTGAAGCCCGAGCCCCACCACCTAGAGCCAAAGCTGAAGCTCAAGTTTCAGGCCCCCTGCTTGAGGCTGAAGCCTTTGGGCTTTGGCCTTGGTCCCCCCTGGCTCGGGTGGTGGGGCTTGGGCTTCGGCCCCCACACTCAGGGCGGTGGGGCTCAGGTGAGCTCAAACATCAGTTCCCTCTCCTAGGGTCATGTAGTAATTGTTATTGTCAAAAGGGGGTCATGGTACAATGAAGTTTGAGAACCCCTGCTCTAGATGAAAATATTTAAATATTTTTTAAAGCACGTGTGAGTTATGTGTTTACTGTTTCAAGACAATCTGAGAGGTTTCTGTAAATGGAATTGAAGATAAATGACCAAAGAAAGGGCTTTTAAAAGTGTGTGGCTCTCTGTATATGTACCATAGATAGATAGTATCTGTGGTACTTAAAAGGCATCCATTACCAAAGTATCTCAGTGCCTCACAGTCTTGACTGTATTTATCCTTTCAATACTGCTGTGTGAGTAGGGAAGTGCTATTGTCCCCATTTTACAGGTGTGGAATTGAGGCACAGAGAAGCTAACTGTATTTAGGTGTAGATAGGTGCTGAGTGGTATTGAAAACAATTTCTTTAACTCCTGTTGGGAGTTATGTGCCTAGACACTTTTGACAATCCCACTAGGTACCTATCTGCATCTTTAGATGTCTAAATACCTTGGAAAATCTGGCCCTAAGAGATTTGCTCAAGATCACAAAGGAAAGCTCTGCTAGAGATGGGACTTGAACTCAAGTCTCTGTCTAGTCCTTCTGTCCACCGAGTATAGTTACAGTATGTGCTGTTGGTTGATGAGCTTGTTCAGTCTGTATCCTTTCACTTTACTGTGACCCAAATGAGGTGTATTAGAGATGAAGTTAAGATGTAGCTAGACTTCTGGAAACACTGTGTGAGCTTGGCTTTCAGCTTCTAGGTTGAGTTTGTAAGTCTGGGAGTTAAACAAAACAAAATAAAACAACTTGTTACTTGAAAATTGATGTAACTCACCTTTGCACAAATTGGCCTCAGATTTATTGCCCAAATAAGGAGCTAAGTCAGTTATTTTGGAGGACAGAAGGAAGAGAAGAATAAACAAGAATATGAAGTTAGAAGGAGTTGTCTATTTTCCAAACTATCAGCAAATTAAAATATATAAATAACTCAAATTATTTATAAAGTGTTAATCAGAAGGGAGAGCAAACCCCAAAGTTTAATGACCACATATATAGAATCACATCAACCACCACTGAAACTATATAGCTACCTGAGGAGTGGAGTGGAACAGTTGTTTAGCAGTGAAGGAGAGATTTTAGGTAGGCAGAATTCTTACAAATAATGCTATGGATTCTTCCTGGCTGCATATGATCGGTACTTCAGTTTTTCATCTTGTCTAAAATACAGTCATTCAGAATGAATCAATAAGAAAGTGGAATCCGTTTATACTGTAGCTTAAAATAACCAGAATCTATCCGTTTAATATGGTGCATTACTCAGTGCATTTCATCTACCACACTGGTACTTGAAACAGAAGAAATGTTTACAATATATAGAAAGAGGAGCAGTGTAATAACCAAAGTGATTAAGGGAGACAGAAGTCCAAATCTGAGTCTTATAAAACACCGAAGGTTTTAGATATATTACTGATTTCAGAGATATTCCATGTACTTATGATAAGGAACACTACTGGAATTATAATCTAATTTTTGTGTGCCCACTCTACCTAGTAGAAAAAATATGAACAAAATACATTTACAATAATATTAATTTAAATAATTGGAACATTACTGTTGAATACAGCTTAGATATTTTTGTAAGGGAGGAGTTGGTTGCAGAAAGGGTGTCTGACAAAATAAAATGATGACACAAAAACTTTTAGAAAGGAAGCTACAACTTGATTTCACTTTCATTTTGCTCTTCTGTTGGAAGGATCAGCTCCCTCAGTGTTATCAACAATTTAAAAAAATCATACATTTAAAAAGAATTCCTTGCTTTCTTTACAGAATGTGGCTGAGTTTATATTAACTGTCATACGCCAGCATGAGTTCCACATTATCTACCTGATGAGACCTCCCCTATCCCCTCTCCATATGATAGGGTGACCAGATGTCCTGCTTTTATAGGGACAGTCCCAATATTTGGGGCTTTTTTTTTATATGGGCTCCTATTACCCCCCACCTCCATCCCGATTTTTCATACTTGCTATCTGGTCACTCCATGAGTATAATAAAATACAATAGGTCATATGTCAATGCTCAGAGTTTGGAGTTTATTCATGGCAATTTGTAGCAAGCCATCTATCCCCCAACTATTGAAGGGAATATATGTACACTTTTTCCGACGTAATGAACTCCAACTGAACCCACTTTGCAATGTTGAAATTGACCTCTGAGTAAGGATTATTGAACACGGTAACATTATTCAGGCCAACTGTCAGAATGCCAAATAAACTCCCTATCAATCAAGCTAACAGTTAAAAGGAAGTAGGGGCAATATGGGCAAGTGCCCATTTAGGGAAGTAATCAAAACTCACACTGTCCTGTTTGGTTGGCAGAAGCGATAAGAAAAAAACAGCAGCAAACTTGTACTGTGAAGTAAAATGTCGAGGTCTTTCTTAGCAATGGTACTGTGAGAGAAGCCAACCAAATAGTCTGTTTTGTTAGTTATGCCTGTCAAACTGGTCTACCTAAGACCCATCATTTTAGTATCTAGGTGTGGAGTAGAGGCTTAAGATGCATCATGTCAGTCTAAACCAGTGGTTCTCAAACTTTAACAACCTGTGAGCCCCTTTCAAGTCTCACAAACCCCCTCCTAAAAATGAATATTTCCAGGGATTTTCTTCTTTACCTGAGTATAAATTATAAAAGCAGTGATCTTGGAAATATAACATTTGTTTTTATGACATGCTTACTACACACTATTTATTATTAATTATTATTTATCATTACAGTATTTTTATTACATTATAAAAACGGCAATATTCTTCCAAGATCTCACTTTCATCGTTTGTATCACTTTGAATAAGAAGCTAACTCAAAATGTTCCTCCTACACAAGCATTCAGATCTTGAGCAGTCCAGGCAAACAACACACGATACAACAAACTTAAACTTGTTCTTCATAATAATTTTAAAAACAATACTAGCTGCCTATTTAATTATAAAAACAGCAAAAAATATCCACCTCCCTTTCCATTTCTTATAAGGAGTCTTGAAGTTTAAATCCCCTCAGTGTGATAGATATGCTTGCTTTGATCTGCTTAGCTCTTAGAAGTCCAGGGGCTCCGGGCTGCTGGCCCCGTGCTGTCGGGGGTCCCTAGGGACAGCTCTATACACCATTAGGGATTTTTTTCCTGAGAACTCCCTGTAACATTTTGCAAACCCCCAGGAATTCATGAACCCCAGTTTGGGAACCACTGGCTAAACAGAAGCCATCTTCTCTGATTCTTTTTCAGCAGTCCTAGTTCTACAGATCAGAATAGGTGGGGGAAGTCTAGTGATGAATGAAAGATGCAGTCCCCCTTGTATTGTTCTTTTAATTGGGAGAAGAGCATCCCAAAATTTCAGATCTGTTCTGTATGTGCCAGTCAGGACCCCCATTACTTTTAAGGTAATGGGTTGGAGAAGAGATGTGATTTTCTTCCCTCCGGTCCTGCTGCCTTAGTGGGAGATCAAACTGTAAGTGTGATCCACTGTGATCTACTTCCATAGGAGAGGATCTGACTGGTTTATGATTTTTGTTTTGTTTTGTTTTGCTTAGCTAGTGCTTTAAGGCAACTCCAGTACAGGTACGGTGCAGAGTAGACGAGTGCTGTTGAACTGCAATCTTTTGACATGCTGGTGTGCTGCTCCCAGCTATGCAGAAAGACCAAAAAATGGTCCTGGTGTATTGTTGCTGTAACAAGAATAGCGGAAGATTTGTCAAGATGCACTGAGGAGGTGTAGGAAGTGCAAGAGTGTAAAGTGCGCTCAGCAAACAATTTATTAGATGGATTTCATCCTTTTTTCCTGTTCTTAAATGATCCGTGGACAGGTTTTGATTTTGACCTCTATGATCATTAGTCATAATTATTTGTTGAAAGGTTTATGTGAACTTGTATTAGTCTATGAATATGCTTGGGAATTACTCACCACAATACAGCTTTCAGTATTTGCTAGTTGTAATTTGCTTTTTGATCACCTAAGTCACATAGGGTTATTTTTGCTCCCCAGTTGGATGGCTGCCAAATCTGAAAAGAGCTTTCAAGATGGCCACAAAACCCTCTCTGGTTGAATTACTCATGCACATACATATTCAGTGTTGGCAATCCTTAGCCTTTCTGCAAACACCCGAGAGAACAATATTTTTTTCTCACCTAAACATTCACTAGAAGAGACTGAAAGAGTTCAAAAGATGATATTTATGTGATCCTGAATCCTTTCTGGATTTTGCAGTATTTGCCTAGCTCTAGTAAGCTGTTACAAAATAGCATCTCAGCTATTTTGGGAATAAAAAGGTACTTTATAGACAGCTTTTATGCGGGGGATGGGAGGGCATTTTGGTCCATTTATCAAAACATTTGCAGTTTTCATTTCAAGGCAAAAATAAATGACTGAGAAGAGAAAATAATACATCTGGATCTACAGAGCTATTTAGTAAATAAAAACGTAAAGAAAGGAAATGCTGTTCGCCTGCTGGCTTGTACCCGATCTTGTTAACAAAGATTATTCTGCCTTTGGCAAACCATTGCTAGACAGATCTATATAATTTTCTTGTTGTTTTGAACAAGTGTGTTAAAGTCTAGCACATTTATTTCCCACCCCCTGGGTTCTCAGGGAAATTCCTGTGGATTTTCTGAGGAGCCTGTTTCTAATTCAGATTTCTCTATGATTGAAAACAGAGGCGGGTAACTTTTTTTTCTTTTTGCATGTTGCTTGGAGATGATTGTTTTCATCAGTTTTACATACATCAATTAAGTTATGACTCATTCACACTAAGTGAGAGGAGAGTCAAGTCCTAAGAATACAATGTTTTAAAGTTGGAGAGAGGCATGATTTGCTGATTTAAACATAGACCTTGGATCAAAAAACTTTAGTTCTAATCCTAGCTTTCATGCTGCCACATTCTATGGTCTTGGGCAAGTTCCTTAATCTCTCTACCCCCATTTCTCCTTTTGTAAAATGGGACTAATGATACTAATGTACCTATCTAGGTTTCAGAGGTGCTGTGGAGATTAATGTAGCTAAAGCACGTATTTAGTATTTTTTTAATCTTCTATGATTATTATTAAAGTATTATGCCCCATGCCCTTCACTTGGGTTGTCAATGGGGTTTGAAACTGGGACTTTCCTTGTTAAAAACATGGGTTTCAACCAGTGGAGCATTAAGGGGTAACTCCTTCTGCTGGTAGCTGTAGTAGAATCTAATCCTGTTCTGAGGATTCACCGCTAGTGGTTTCCAAAAAGGACCATTTCATTGCTTGCCATAGATTTTGGAGATCTTTACCTATTGTCATGATGATACTTCTGGCCTGGATCCTCAAAGGTATTTAGGCTGCTGACTTCCATTGAAATCAATACCTAAACACCTTTAAGGTAGGGTAACCACCTCTTCAAAAGGCAGAAGCGGGACACATGCAGGAGCCATGCCACCTTCATGGCCCCACCCCTGCCCCACCTCTCCCCCTTGAGGCCATGTCCCCTGGCCAGGTCAAAAGATGGGCCCGGGCTGTGGTAAGAGCCACCCGTGGAGCCGTGGACCCTTGACCTGCCCTGGGTGGAGGGCCGGGGGCCCGAGAGCAGTCTCCGCCCCCCAGGGTGCACCACCCAGGGCAGGTGGAAGGTCTGGGCTCCCTGGGTGGCTCTTACCATAGCCCAGCTCTGGCTTCCGGCCTGGCCTGGGGCAGGGCCTTGAGGGAGAAGAGGAGCTGGGACCGGGGCCTTGTGGGAAGAGGTTGGTGTCACCTCTGAGCCTCAGGCAGGTGCGGAGCGGCTCTGCAGGGAATCTGGGACAAATGCTGTCCTGGAGTCAGTGAGCCTGGGACCCGGACTTGAACTCTGCATTTTGAAACTGTCCCACCCAGTTCAGGATGGGTGTCCACTCTACTTTGAGGGTCTGGGCCACTCTGAGTAAAACAGCCCTCTTGCTGAATCATTCTTAAGAATAAGTGTCTCCAGGGCCAATCAGAGAGGGGACTAGGAGGACCATTTGGCCTGGGCCTCAAGCTCAAAGGGGGCCTCAGATTTAGACACTTGTTAATTTTTTGGCCTTTGATAAGTTTGCAATTTGTTTTTATGCGCATCCGTATCGGACCAAAATGTGACACAGGCTCTCAGCTTAGTGCTGCAAATTTAAGCAAATAAGAGATGTGATTTGGTAACTGACATAATTTTTTTGTTAACTGATATAGATTTTGTCATATTAAAGAGTTAAAAATGTTTATAAATATTAATAGAAATATATCGGTTCTGGTGGCACAAGATTAGACTGTGATGAACGTGTCCTCTTAGATCAGCTGATTATATAAACAAACCACTGCTAGTGGCTGGTGCTGGATCAAATGCGTGTTGAAAGGGGCCTCAAAAGCTGGAAGTGGCCCAGGCCTCTGGACTTCTGAGAGGGCCTGAGTGTCTCTACTTAGGACTTTAAAAGTGTAAGTAGGAATGAGGAAAGGTGATCATGAGGAATAATTTTTTAATAAAAGTCTGTATATTTCACAGCCCTTGCTGTATATCCTGTAGATGACTGCCGTGTATGGAAACTATGGAAGCTTCATGAAATGAAGATTTTACTTGTTGACTTTTTTCGGGGTGACTATAAAAATAAAGGGATAGGAGCAAAGTTTATAAACCATAGGGCTAATATTTTATGATATGGCATGCACATTAGCCATGTGCATGATGCACGATATGTCGGTGATAGTCATCTCATTCTGGTGGGTGAGCTTTGAAAACAAATGGCTTTTATTTCTGCCCCACCCTGCCAATGCAATTAACTAAGATCTCTGCTGCACACATTTAATGCTCACTCTTTCAGTTACACTTCTGTGCTTCCCTTTCTCCTCTCTCCCTATTATCCGCCCCGCAGCTCCTAAGGGATGGGTTCTGCCGAGAAGCAGAATGAGTCATTGCTTTTTGTGAGTAAAATGTGGCCCCCAAGTTCCCTGGTTCAAGGATTTATTTTCTGTCTCAGCAGATTAGCATCGGTTGAACTTGAGAGCTTTTCGTTTCCAGCTAATGCAAGTACACAGAAGGGCTCCACAGGGAAGAGCCTGTGTCTGTTGGGACGCTAGGAAGTGGTCTACAGTCACAGGCTGGAGTGAATCCTCCCCAGAAATAAATAGGGAGCCAGGAAGTGGG
Source organism: Mauremys mutica (assembly GCF_020497125.1). Taxonomy (NCBI): domain Eukaryota; kingdom Metazoa; phylum Chordata; order Testudines; family Geoemydidae; genus Mauremys; species Mauremys mutica. The sequence goes on from NC_059073.1 coordinate 206,993,089, forward strand.
CAATGTGCGCGCTATGGCCAGCTACGTTAAGGTGTTGATTTGGCATAAGGCTGTACACCCTTCTCATAGCAATGAGTGATACAAATGGCCGTAATTTAAAGTGAGGCTGATTTTGTTCACATCATGTGGCCCTAGTCTAACAGAGACGACCGTTGAATTTGTCCAACACCGTGGGAAGGAGGGACATGTAGGGGGAAAACTGGTATAATAAAACTATCTTTAGAGCCACCCAGTAGCTATAAAAGAAACTTTGGGCCAATTCTATGCTCTCACTAGTTTTACTCTGGTGATTTCAGTGGCGTTATTCCCTTCTCCAATGACTCGTGGAATATGCAGCATTTCATGTTCCAGCTCACAGGCTGGAAACACTGTTTTTAATAAAATTCATTTAATCCTTAGAGCCATTTAGCATCTGGAAAGCAACTTGTTAAAAACATAAAGCGCATCTAATCCTGTGAGCTGCTCAGAGGCTATAAGAGAAGCTTTTTCCCTATAGCATGATTTAAAGCTACGGCTGGGGAATGTACTGCTAAGACATTTAGGTCGATGAAGGCAGGCAGGGTTTTGTACCAGGTTGTTAATGGGAATGAGAAATGGTGATAGCATTGCCTGCAGTTCCCCATCTTAAATATATATATACTGGTGTATTGAATAGAACTATTAATAAAGAAAGGACATCTCCCTCATTTTGCAGAAATCCGTTTGTAATCTGCAGCTGACTGTATAGTTTAGGATAGCTGAGTCATTTGCTAGCCAGCATGACACTCCTCACTTCATTGCAGTAAATTGCTGGAGAAATCCAGGCGCTTTAATTTGGCTTTATTAAGCAAGATGAAATGGTGTTTGTCTTAAACAATGCTAATTATTGGTGAAAGGAAACCTCAAGGGATGTTTTGCTAAATTTCTGACTCAGATGTATAAACGTGCTGTATTGAAATACTAATTGATAGCAACATATACATGAGCTCACCCCCCCCCAAAAACAACAACCAACCCCTGAAAACAATAAAGATCCAGCAAAATAGCATATTAATTAAAATATCAAACTGAGGATTTTGACAAATAGTGTTAGTGAAGTATGCTTATTTTGATTTCTTAGAAGCACCTATGAAATACTCCATTTTGCTTTACATTTCCTTGTACTGAGCATTGTTTCCATGTAACATGACCCTTTCTGTACGATCAGATAAAAGGGTTAAAATGTACCTAATTTTCTCTTGGAAAAAACAATTCACATTGTATTGCAGGAAAACTGTGCCATTTTATTATATGTTTTATTGTTTGTATTTTCAATGTAGGTTGTATGTCAGAAACACATGTGCAGAGACTGTGGCCTATTTATGACAGCCTGGTTTTTTATTACATGTGATGACAAATAATGGAAGGACTGTTTGAAATTGCAGAAGTGTTATAGAGCTGTTCAATAGTTCCTGTCAGAGAAGGTTTTCACCACTTTTTCAGAAGTGCAAGAAATATTTTTCATGGAGCAAGGAACCTGTGTGTCAGGAGGATCCTGCACTTCACTTGAGATGTTGATGCAAAAAATAATAATAATACCAAGTTCTATAGGTCAAGGTGTGATCCCGCAAAATGTTGAGCATCCTTACCCTCCATTGACCTGGAAATGAAGGTGCTCCAGGCCTCACACATTCAGGCCGACCTTGTATAAGTATTCCCAAAAACAGATTTACTGCATACCTCAGAAGGCTGATATGCACAGACTCCAAAGTTGTACATTAGTGAGCATTGGGAGCTCACAAACTTTTAGCTCCAAAAACTCAGGTCTCTGCTAGCAAAGAAACATCTTGTAGAGGACCTATATGCACTAAGAAGATAACATACAGTTACAGAAGATAGTACAGTACAAACCCATATATCTGAAAGTCTCAGGAAGATCATAAACTTTCTGATAACCTGAAGTTCAATTGACTATGAGCTCTGTCCCAGTGAGCTTTGAAACCTGTGCTTATGCTCACATAAGCCAACAGTGCAGTGATTACAAACCCCTAGCCATTGCAGTGCAGTGATTACAAACTCCTAGCCATTTTTTTAAACAGCTGGTCCATTTAGAACATGGAGGCAACATGTGCTAGGTTCAGAGAAGATGGAGCTTAGTGAAAAGGCACAAGACAGCATAGTACAGGTTCTGGGGACAAAACAGAATCTTGGTTACTTGAACATTTTGGGCAACTGGATTGTGTTCTTACTAGCTACTGTTAGAGTCATATAGTGCAGCAGCCAGGTTCAAATTAATTTTCAATATGTAATAAAAACATCTCTTCTCACTTCTTATAAGGATTCTCCCCTGCTTGCTAGCAGCACCTTTGAGGTTATCATATTTTCATCTCTGCTTGCAGTAATATTGATGGGATTAGAAAGTACATTAATGGCTGTTTCATTAAGCTGTGAAAATAAGATGTTAAATAGTGCGGTCTATTAAACCTAGTTATTATCAAAAGCTTGCTGTGGTTAGTAATCTAATCAGATGTGTTAGGAATTCATGTCCTTGTTTGTCCAAACAGCCTGAGACAATTTGGTCAGAAAGTCAATTAGTGAGCATTCACTTCACTGGAGAGCCTTTATTCATTTTTTAAAATTAAAATACATTAGTGTCAAATCAGTTTCTGAAGCATGATAGTGACTGTGTTCTCTAGCAGGGGAGTAAGGTAGATGACTCTTGGATTCTATTGCCGGTTTTGACGATGACTTACTGTGCGACTCTCAGCAAACCACTTATGATTGTGTTCTACTGTGTAAAATATCTGTGTAAAAGGTATTTCAGCCTTCCACATTTGTGTCTCAATGATTTAGGTATCATGTGGGGTCAGTCTACAAACAAAAAATAAGCTTTATTTGACAGTGAACCCTGGAAAGTGACCCTGGGCTCTGAAATTCAAGTTGGATATTGGATCATCATCAGTACTAAAGGCTCTGCAGGCCAAATTAAATCCTTCCTTACACCAGTGCAGCTCTGTGGTCTTCAAAGACTTGCACAACCAGGGGCGGCTCTAGCAATTGCGCCGCCCCAAGCAGGGCGGCACGCCGCGGGGGGCGCTCTGGCGGTCGCCAGTCCCGCAGCTCCGGTGGGCCTCCTGCAGACGTGCCTGCGGAGGGTCCGCTGGTCCCGTGGCTCCGGTGGAGCATCCGCAGGCATGCCTGCGGGAGGTCCACCGGAGCCGCATGCCACCCTCCCGGCGGCATGCCGCCCCAAGCGCGCGCTTGGCGCGCTGGGGTCTAGAGCCGGCTCTGATAGGAATTTCATAGCTAATTCTGTAGATGCTGGAGACAGGGAAGGGATAGAACCTAGCTCCTTCTCTCTTAGCTGTGTTGGCTCAGGCCAGGGTTAAAATCAATAACTATATTTATACTAAAGTAAAAAGCTATGGCTGAAACCGTGGCCCCAATGAAATCAATGGGAATTTTGCCATGGACTTCAGTAGGGCCAGAGCTTTACCCTATGACATTCAACACAGAAGATACACAGAACTGCTCAGAAAGAAGATGCTATTTTTATATAGTCCCTCTTTAGAGTAGGACCACATTTTAATCTGTCTGTACTTTAGCTTCCCTAGTGATAAAATGAATCTAAGAATAAGAATACAACAGGATGTTTTCATGCTGAATGTTTGAAAAATGCTTTGTGGACTTGTAATGAAGTATTCTATGATTTATTACATGTAATGCAATAATGTTAATGCAATGTTCAGGGTAAGAAAAGAAATCAAGAGGCCAAGAACTTGGTGGGATCCAAAAAGGGATTATCCTTTCATATGGATAATGGAAACATACACAGTCACAATCATAAAAATGCAGAAGGCATATAAATCATTGTGCTTTGGGAGATACTCATTATTTCCTGTATTACATAGTTGTCAATAATGTGTGGTCTACATACCGGGTTTTGTACTGTTTTGGGTAGGGATGTGGGTTACTTTTAACATTATAGTAGTACTGGTGCAAACCCTAGTGTGGATGCATTTATGCCAGTGTAAAGGTGACTTATGACTGTATAGTTTTATTCCCTTTCCTATGCAAGCTACACCAGTATAAGCACCTTTTATACCAGTATAACTGCATCTGCATTAGAGGAATTGCACCACTTTAAATATATCTGTATAATTAAAGCACTAGAACTTCTGTGTGTAGACAAGACCTGAGAATTTCTTGCACTTCCTCTGAAGCATCTGGCTACTGTTGAGGGACTGAGATCCTTTATGGCAATTTCTATATTCCCACAAAAGTCAGAACTTTAAAAAGCTGAAACGTCTGTGATACTGTTCAGTGGGCCCCACTGCAGTTTGTTTGTTTTTTATGCTATGCATTTAGCAACCTACACCAAACTATATCAATACAACAGCATACAGTATAACATAAAATCCAGTTGTTGTTCTTAAAAGAAAAAGTACAGAAATAGCCATAAAAACTGAACACTGAAATACAGCACCATAACATACACTACAGGGTATGACACGATTTGCAAATCGTTGCTCTTCTTTTAGTTATTTAACTATAGAATTCACAAACTGCTGTAGGTAGATAGCTCACGCTCTGTTATTGTTCTAGAACTATATCCAGATCCAAGTAGCTTGCAGCTAGTTCCTTTTACTCTTTATAGCCTGATTTGTCTTTTTACTTACTCTGGAGTAAAGCAGGAATGTCACAGGGTGGTTGACCTCTGTAACTGAAGTAGGTCCAACTCCCCTGTGCCAGAGCAGATGCTCCCAGTTGGGCCAATTAAGGGAGCAGTGCTTCACCTGAGGCTATAAAAGGTGGGAGGAAAGGCAGTGAAAATGTGAGCTGTTTTTGTTGTGTCTGTGAGTGTGGCAGAGAGTCTGTGGCAAGCTGGGGAGAATGTCCTGCCTTGTGACAGGGAGTACGTTACTTCAGCGGATCCAGTGATATTACACACATATAATATAACAGGCACAAGTGAGAGGAGAATCAGGCCCATTCTCTCTGTGGCTTGGCGCATCTGAAGAATGTTAGATTGGCAACATTTGGTCAAGAATTGTTTCCTTAATATTTCATAGAGGAATAAAGGAAGTTTATGATTGAATCCCAGAAATTGCATATAGAAAGACTCTTCCCACCTGTGTATTATAAGGGGAGCTGGTGGTGACCACCAGCATTGCAGTAGTCCATGCAACTTTAATTCAGCCCTGTGTGTGTGCATTATGATCTTCAATTACATGATCAGAGTAGTTTTGCCATAGGACCCTGCCTCATTCTATGTGCAGGCTGGACACACAAGGGAACAAAAAAGTTCAAACAAAATGAAAATTCTTCATTTTCTTTCAATTTTTTTGTGTGCTCTCCCCCATTTTGACCATCTTTGCTCACCTTGGACAATGAAAATAGACTTGTCAGTTTCACTTTGTTGTTCTGATCCATTAGCATAGTGTTGCAGTGTTAGGGTTGCCAACATTGTAAGGGAAGTTTTAAATCTAAATGGAAAACTATTTACAATTACATTGAAATACACAATGATACTTCTTATAACCTTGGATTGTATCAACATCCCCCCTCCGAACCGTTTTAAAAAATAGCCAAACCAACTGATGTTAGGGCCTAAAGTACCTGATGGTGTTCATTTCACGTGAAATGTCAATGTTGATATAAGTTAGCATATGAAGTTGTCATGCTGTCTGGAGTGGCTCACTACCGTGAGTGCCTGCCTCAGGGTAGACAGTCAAAAAGCAGGGCAGTCCCCCTAAACTGGTGGTATGTTCTATAATCAGATTTCACTAAGCCATTAACAAATGTGAACTCCTGAAACTCTATAACTGCCTTATCATGGAGTTACAGACCGTGCACTTGGTCCCTCCATTCTATCTTGCCACCCAGGCAAGCTGGACTTAGAGTTAAATGGTCACTTATACCAAAGATCACAAAATAGTCAGGTTGATCCCACTCTCAAGAGACCAATCACTTACCCTAGGTCAATTTGTACCTTAGATCTCACACCAAAGACAATGTTCATAGGTAATCCCATAGTAAACTAACTAAAGATTTATTAACTAGGAAAAAGATATGAGTTATTTACAGGTTAAAGCAGACAACATATATAGACAAATGAGTTACAGTCTATGGTTCCAAAAGGTGACAGAGATGTTGTAATCTGTCAGCACTGAATGTCTTTTTGGGCTAGCCCAGGTTGACCTTAGGGATCTCTAGCTCCAGTCCTGTGAGAGTCCAAACAGTAGGGTGGCCATATTTCTCAAAGTGAAAATGGGACACTGCATGGAGCTGGCCTGATTTTTCCCCTTCTTGTGGGGCTGGTCTGAGCTGCCTGGTGTTGCTGCTCGCCCCCATGAATGTTCCTCCCCACCGCCTTAAGGAGGCATGCCCACTTTCTTGGCAAAACTGGGCATTTATCCCATTTGCTCTTGCCAGATGTCCAGTTTTGCGAAAAACATCCAAGCTTATAAAGGGGTCTGTCCTGGACAAAATGGGACATGTCACCCTACCAAAAAGCAAAGAGATGAATTTTCATGTCAGCTATCTTCATTTTCTTCCAGAATTCAAGTTGATGGGACGAGCTTCCTTGAATATAGTATCTTCGCTGGTGTAAGGGGGCCATCAACTCAGGCTTTGTATCACAATGGCCCACTTAGTTTTTTTTTATAGTCTTTCTTGATGGGTGAGGGAACCACTGCTCCTGCCTGGGTTCACAATTTCAGAGCTGGCATTTTTACAGTTATCAAGCAAAACTTATATATTACCTTATTGCATGGGTTACAGACATTACAAGTGAGATTAATGCATGTAGCAATTTACAAACATTTTATACTTAATGCTAGTGCACCTTACAAGTCTAACACTGATCTTGAGCAATGCTAACATACAGGTGAGCTGGTCTGGTTTCCAGCTATGAATTTGTCAGTACTCAGTTGATATCTACAGCCTTGGCAAGAGCTGGCATCTGATCTACCAGCATCACAGAAGTAACTATGGGTAGACCTTGAAAGAATCAGTGGTACTGTAAACTTTGACTTGGCTAAGTTTCTTCTCCAGTGCTTAACCTGTCATCTTTAATCTGAAAATCAGTCCAGTAATCTCAAGTGCCCAGGCCTTCTGGTGAGACTTCTGCTGCCTCCTGATTTCAGCAAGATCAGAAATAATGGGAGATTAGCTTCCCTAATGGTGCTTTAATATTTTCCACTTCCTATTTCATCTGAAACCAATCAGAGCAGAAGGGAGTGAAAACTAACTCAAGTTTTGGCATATGTTAAAGGATCTGTTTGGACTTCAGTAAATGTTTGCCTATTCCATTTGATGCAAACTAACTCTAATATAGGTGCATGTTTTCTACCTCTGGACTGTTAGGAACTCAAGTCCTGCTTTCTTATAAAAGGATTGTTCATGTTTTTTCAGTTGTGAGGCTGAAAACTTAAAAATTCAGAAGCCTAATAATATTCTTAGCAAGAGTATTCAAATACTAAACATTGCTCAATGGCCTAAATGAAATGGATGTGGTGATCTAAATCCAGTTCCTAGAAGGCTAATTAATGTCCACAAACACTATCCACACGTGGCATTAATTGGCACTTCAGTGAGCAATCTCATCAGAGGGGAAGGACTGAATACACATGGTGACTGAGCTGTGCATTTACCCCCAGAATGGTTCTTCATTCTGAGGCATATTAGCTGTGTGTAGGCAGCTTTCACTGCTACTGTCCATAGATTGTCTGTTCTATGGATAACTATGACATCACTTTGCCCTTAATTAACCAGTACTGAGGTAATTGGAAATTGCAACAGATAAAGTGAAAGGAAATATCAAAGTGAAATGCAGTTTTCCACTGCTATAAGCATGTCTTTTAGGGGCAGTATTAATGAGAATTTGCCACCGTGAAAGTGAAGTCTTGGCAAAAATGTCAAATTAAGCACAGGTTTTTGGCTTACCCTAATGATTTTTCAGAAGTGACTAATCTTATTTTGTGCCTATCTTGAGACTGTTTAAAAGGGCCTAATTTTCAGAAATGACTGAGTACCCACCATTTGAAAATCAGCCCCTTTTAAGGGAAGTCAGCACACCCTAAAATTGAGGCACTCCCAATCACTTTCTATTGTTGCAAGTGAGGTCATCGTTTTGTTTCGTTCTGTGTTATTTTTTAATTTAAAAATAGAGGTTTTTTTAAAATGAGTAATTAGCATAGAAGGAATAAAGCCTTTCTAGGAAGATTAGAGAGTGTCTTTCCACTTTAAAAGCGATCAAAGAACCTGCCCAACCACTGTAATTTGATTCATTCCAAAGGCAAAGCTTCACCAGAAGCAGGAGAACTCCCTCATCTTCCTCAGTGAATACTGATTTTTCTCCTATATTCTGCACAAATATAGTTTTTAAAAATGAAAACAACAGTGGGCTGTGGGTGTATGACAGTGTGTAGCCAAGAGAAATTACTTGGACCGGGATCATGACTTCAGGAAAAACATTGCAGGACTAGCCTGTACAGTTCTGTACAGTGGAAAGTTTGATTTGACACTTAAATCAGTAAGTGGCCACTGAAACACAGAAGCAGCTTTCCATAGTCTGCCAAACATCTAGGCAAAAGGGAAGGCATTGGTCACATCTTAATAATGTATCAAGCAGGACCCAAAGAAAATACAACAACAGAGCAGCATTCTAGTCCGTGCTATCTTGATTAATAGTAAATTCTATAGCCATCTGTGAGATTCCTCCAGAAACTTTGAAAACAACATAATCTACCTGCACTTTATTATAATGATGGGTTGTACTAGTAGCTTCTGAATTCTGGGTTTGACTCTACACAGTCTTGCACTGTGTATAGTCACTTATAGCTTTACACAGGTATAATTGGAATAGTAACATTTTACGTCCACTTTGCGCAGATGTCAGTGACTGTATCAACTGCTAACTGCTGTGTCTTAAATGTTACCACAGTGAAATTATCCTTATAAGGTCCACCACTTGAGCTTACTTGAAATCTCATGCTATTTGGACACTTTTAAATACGCTGCTAAAGATATCACATATTCCTTTCTGGTTTCACAGAAGCAAGAGCAATAGGATAAAACTACTCAGCATTCCTAAGTGGCCATATTTTATGATAATTATTTAGGGACTGAGTGACAATCTGTATAATAACATGACTCTTATCTGAGGGTTAATTTGTGGAGTGTCAGTACACTATCACAGTGCATCCAGTACAAAAGAATAACAGTTTATCTTTGTAATTGTGGCCATAGGTATGTCCCTCATCCTTATTTTTACTTTATATCAGGGGTAGGCAACCTATGGCATGTGTGCCAAAGGCGGCACGCAAGCTGCTTTTCAGTGGCACTCACACTGCCTGGGTCCTGGCCACCCGCCCGGGGGGGCTCTGCGTTTTAATTTAATTTTAAATGGAGCTTCTTAAACATTTTAAAAACCTAATTTACTTTACATACAACAATAGTTTAGTTATATATTATAGACTTATAGAAAGAGAACTTCTAAAAACGTTAAAATGTATTACTGGCACGTGAAACCTTAAATTAGAGTGAATAAATGAAGACTCGGCACACCACTTCTGAAAGGTTGCTGACCCCTGCTCTATATGAAAATGTCCTATATGGGATATACTGTGTAGTTATCATACAGCAGAGTAATCAGAAACATTTGGCATTTGTTTCCCTGTTCCACTGGCTGGGAAGGTGAAAAAGCAACTAGTTTCATATCAGGGAAATTCTGTCTGAATAAGATTGATAAGGAAGAGTGTACCGGGAAAATGTGTGCAAAGATCTGGCATGTGTTCCTCACTGTGCTGAAGCTTATGGATGAAAGATTGATAATGAGTGTTTACTGGAGAGAGCTCTGTAAAAGATTTGGGAATATTTGGGTATACCGTATATAAAAAAGTGGATTGCTCAGAATAACTTTTCCTGTGTGATATTATCCTTAAGGGAATATGTAATGTGAAAAGCCAAGAGAAGGCTTATTTTTCCTAGCTTTTAATTTCATTCCATTGGGTCAGTCCTCAAGGACCATGACAAACAAGGAGATTAAGAGAGGATTTTCCTTGGCATGCAGTCATACCCTGCCTACATAGGTACCTTTCTTGTTGCTCTGCTAGCATACTTTGCCCTCAGAATCCTTGCAGCGTTCATTTATGCTAAACGCTTCTGCTTTTGTTCCCCGTCAAGAAGTTGCCAGCAAGGATTTTTGAATGGCCCAAAATGACCCTGTTATTTAATTCAGCCTAAATCCTGCACGACTCAAGAACAATATCCATGAGCCCAGCAGCAATAGTAATATAAAATGCTATACGAATACTTTTTTATCATCCAAACACGGTATAAACCTTAGTTGTACCAGGCATATTTGTAATACAAAGGATCTAATGCCTATAGGCCTGCAGTATGGACAACTAACATAGGATAACTGAAAAAATATTTGGCCCAGTACATACCAGACCCAAATAGCATTTCATCCAAAATGAAAACCGTTAAAGCCCCAAATTCACAAAATCAATGAAACACCCAGCAGCAAGTGCTCCCTGGCAAAGTGCAGGTACTCATGTTGCTCCAATTTAGAGGAACAGCAACCTAGGAAAGGAAGGACGGTCTTAGTGGATGAGACACTGGAGTAGGACTCAGGGGACGTGGATTCAATTACCAGCTCAGGCACAGATTTCCTGTTTTACCTTGGGCAAATCACTCAATCTACTCCGGTGCGTCAATTCTCCATCTGTAAAATGGGGATAATACTTCCTTATCTCACATGGATATTATGGGAAAAAATTCCACTAATGATTGTGAGAAGCTCAGAAACAATGATGTTGAAGGTCCTACCAGATTATGTACCTGAACAGATAGATGGCAGCCTGCTCCCGACAACTGCCTTGTTGGCCCTTCCTGTGTAATTCTCATGTTTTCTTTGAGAGGTGACCGTTTTGCTCTCTCTTGTGCTGGCAAAGTCAGGACCGTGTCACATAGACTTCTATAATTTGCACTGTGTAAAGTTTTACACACTGTCATTAGTTCAAAAACATAACTGGTTGACCTGAGAGGGGGGAAATGTGCTGCTGGTGTGAGGTGCCATGGGTCTTGCTGAAAATGAGCTGTCATCTTGATTTTGCTACTTGCTTGGAGGATCTAGGTTTTTTAAATTTTGGGTCAGGTCTGTGTGCACTTCCCACCTTGGAAGTGCCATTGGAGCAAGTCTGATTCACAGATTTGTTCCTCCTTCCTTCCTCAGGTATGCAAGTTCATTTATTTTATTTGGCAATACCTTTTATGTGTTGGGATTTGTTGTGCTGAGTTGGGTACTGACCAGTGTTTCCTCTAAATTTTCCCACCCATGTGCGGAATGAATTTTGTTATGTGCACCAATGTGGAAGTGACGTGTGAAACATCACCTCCATATTGGTGCACATAACAAAATTAATGTGGCGGTGTGTGGCCTAGGGGTTCGGAGTGTGAGAGGGGGCTCAGTGCTGGGGCAGAGGGTTAGGGTGTGGGGGGATGAAGGCTCCGTCTGGGGGTGCAGGCTATGGGGTAGGGCTGGGGATGAGGGGCTCAGGGCTGGGACAGAGGGTTGGTGTGCAAGGGGGTTGGGCGCTCTGGGGTGGGGCCAGGGATAAGAGGTTTGGGGTGCAGGCTGCCCTGGGGCTACAACAGGGAGAGAGGACTGTGCCCAGCTCTCTCTTCCCGCAGCAGCACCTGAGGGGGGGAGGGGTCACCTCTCCCGGGCCGCAGCAGCTTTGGTGAGGCTGGGCCAGAGGAGGGGCTCCTCTCGCCAGCCACGGCAGTTCTGGTGTGACCTATTTAGGACCTGTGTGGCCCTAAATAGCCTACCGCGTGGCTGCACAGCTTACAGGGAACCTAGGTTCTGACTCCAGTATCAGTTTGGCGACATGACTTTTTTGGGGGGGTGCCAGAAATAGCAAATAATTTCTCATGTGCCGAGTTAGGGACAGGGCTTCAGTGAAGAGCCATTTTCACTTGTTTACTGGGAATTCTGATCTTTTCACGGGACAATTTAAATAGCAAAGTCATGTGAAAAGTGCATCCTCATGCTGATTGGGGCCTTCAGGATACACCTGGCTTAAAAACAGTTTCTTGTGCTGGACTCTTTCAAAGGTGGTGATCATGTTTGCCAAGGCCCAAGATCATTATTACATAATTACATAAACGCCTTCAAGCGCTTTTCTGGTCTGAAGAGCGCTGTAAATATGCTAAGCATATGTTTAAAGTCGGAGAAGGGTGAATAAGTCTCTTTCACCAAATTGTTTTGTTTGAATATTTACACAAATGTGTCAGACTTAAAAAAAAAAATCTGCTCATTTATGTAACAAAAATGATGTGCTGTTTTACAGTAAGCAATCAAGATCTGCTCTAATGGAGTATATTTTGTTTTTTCTCTCTATAAAAATACTGGAATTATTTTTTAAAACAATATAATTAGGTCTTTAGAGATGTTGGCTGAATATTGGTTTTGTTGATCTAAATTCTTAAGATCATCCTTGTTCCTAAGCAGAATTTTTAATGATCTTTGGTGTGTGTTTAATCAGTGCATGTGTTTAATCAGTGCGTTAGCACAGAAGTGTGCATTTCACATACAATAGTTGTAGTGAAGTTTTAGTAATCGGTAATGCCCTCTTAAAACTCTATTTGGCTGACTGCTGTATTGTGTTTGCAAGCTTGTTTTAAGATTAATAAGAATAGCTTGTACTAGGCTAAAATGTAGATGAAACACCAAGGACAATGTTGTAGTAAATTGAGCAAAGTCCAACTACAAGGAGTGTTTTGTTCCATAAAAAGATGTCACAGGGTCAAGGATTGGAATTGTCAGCCCCACCTAGACATCTTGTTGGCAAATCTGGGCTATGAACACTAGTACTAAATATAGAAGAGGGTAGTGGCTGATAAGCTCTTTCCTTCGTGTGGCTTTGACCCAGCGAGTGTATGTTGGGTACAGTTGCACTGGGTATGCCCTAGTCCAGCTACAATTCCCACTTTACAGTGAGCCACCGTAAAGCTCTGCCCTGGTTCTAGTGCATTTTGGATCTTGCATGCTTGTGTAGGTTGTCCCAGGATTTGGCCTTGGGTGCATGGGCAAGTCAAGGCAATTGTGGTTAAAGAGTTCTAAGTGAATTTTCTCTAATAAAGTAATAAGTGGTGAGTAAGTAATGCAAAGAACCTGGTCTAATCAATATGCACAAAGCCTTCTGCCAAGTGGTTCTCTTATTTTCCAATTTAGTGTCATTCTTGAGTTTCCCCAGAGAACACCATGGGGATTGTAAAATGTGGATGAAATGGTGAGGTGGTATTTATTGGGCAGCTGTTGAGTGGAACTGGTCAGAAAATGGTAAGTATCTTCCACCAAAATAAACAAACCAACCAACCTCAAAAAACTTTGAGATTTGTAAAGTTTTTCACCAAAATGTTCAACCAGCTCTACTGCTGAGTTTTTTTATAAGTTTGGGTTTTATATAAGCCTTTTATAGAAATATTAAATCCTACTCTCCCCCATCACACCTTGCCTTTGATCTTGTATTAAAAAATTGTAGATATTTTTAACATGTATGAACATACACTCATCCAGCTACTTTTAAAATGGAATCTAGACTACTTACTATGTGTATATATATTTCTGATGGTGCATAGACCTTGTCTGGGTCTGGATCCTGAATTTCCTGCCATTGAAATCGCTGGAAGTTTTGTGTGGTGAAGAAGTGCAGGATTGAACTCCTCGGGTTAAAGGTTGCCCCTAGTGGAGTCAGTGGGAGTTTCGTCACTGACTTAAGTGAGGCCAGGAATTACCCCCAGGGTTTGTTTGCCAGTGATGAATAGGAGAGCTAGACCGTATGCATCTACTGTTGTGGTGGGGACTGTGTAGGGAACTAACATTTTTGCATGTGCGGAGAAGGAAGGAAGGAAGGAAATAATGGCTAGCCTTGGATGAAATCAATTACTCTATCGTGGATCACTAGGAATCAGAAAGTTGCTCAGGGTGGACAGACTTGCCTGTATACTAGGGCAAGGAGAGGGTTTTGTACTATGCTTTGGTTTATGCTTCGTTACATGAAATGTGTGTGATTTGTGATGTGCAAATGGGCCAAGACTTTGCACTCTCCTGAAAAAGTGTGGTGGGTTCATGTTCTAGTTCTACTTGTGAACCATCAACCCATGTCCACAAATCTTTAGAGACCTAGCCTTTCCACAGGCCTCCTTCACTTTACCTGACACGGTTTCTGAGGGAAGCTGTGACCTGATTGTTTCAACCCTGCTCCCTTGGACGAGCCCAATCAGTGGAGGGTGAGCAGGCAGGAGAGGGTATGTCCTGAGACAAGCAGGTTCACCTGCTACTAGTTTTATAATAGTTAAAACGTCCCAAATGAGACACTTAAATCACATGAGTGGAGGCAGCTAATACATGATAACTTATTCAAAGTTTTTCTTGTCTTAAGTTCCAAAGTACTTCTTTATTTCCTGGACATTTTAAGATTATTCTTCAGCTAGTTTACTGAATTGTTAGAACTCTGATCCAGGTTTATGGACCTTCTACTTTACAACATAGCTCCTGTATGTTTTGATGATAGAAGGTGGAGCTGTAAGCATGTTGCTATTGGTTTCTTACACTGTACCTAATATTCCCCTGAATGTATATATAGATACTTATGGAAGAGTGCTATAGGGTTTAATAGGGATGTGTTCATTGAAAATAATTCTAGTAACCCACATAACTGTTTAGATCCGTTCTACGGGTGTTTTGAGCCATCATATATAATTTTATTGCCAATAGGCTCTTCTTATAGTACCTTTCTCATCAGCCTGAAGGTAGGGTTGCCAGGCATCTGGTTTTCGACTGTAACGTCCAGTCAAAAAGGGACCCTGGTGGCTTGACCGGGCCGCTGAAAGTCCGGTTGGTGGCACAGCAGGGGTAAGGCAGGCCCCCTGGCTCCACGCAGTTCCTGGAGATGGCTAGTTTGTCTAGTGTCTAGATGCAGGGGCAGCCACGGGGGCTCCGTGCACTGCTCCCGCCATGAGCGCCAGCTCTGCAGCTCCGATTGGCTGGGAACTGCAGCCAATGGGAGTTGTGGGGGTGGTGTCTGCGGGCGTGGGCAGCGCTCAGAGCCCCCCGACCCCTCCGCCTAAGAGCTGGACATGTCAGCTGCTTCCAGGAGCCGTACAGTGCCAGGGCAGACAGGGAGCCTATTTAGCTCCGCTGCGCCGCCGACCAGGAGCCACCTGAGGTAAGCGCTGCCGGGCTGGAGTGTGCACCCCTCACCCTCTCCCACACCCCAACCCCTTACCCCAGCCTGGTGACAGTGAGTGAGGTTGGGAGAGAGTGAGTGACAGGGGGTGGGTGGAGTTAGTGGAGGGCGGGGACTCAGAGAAGGGGTGGGGCAGGGGTGGGGCCCAGGGCAGGGCAAGAGTGTTCGTTTTTGTGTGATTCAAAAGTTAGCAACCCTAGTTTCTGGATTAGCAGAACGGTTTTAATTGTCCCATCTGGTAGCAATTCTGGGGATCTTGAAACGGTCATCATTGTTCTTTTAGTTTGAATCCATTCCACTCAAAATCACCAGTGTTCTTATCTGAAGTGGGAGAGAAACTATCTCCTGGAAAAAGTCAAGTGTTAGTTGAAAGGAGGTTAATTAAAGACCATGTGTTTGTTTCTGCTTTAACTCACAGGCCTTCTCACCAAGAGAGAGGGCTGGAGACCAACTGTAATCATAAACATTCCTTGTTACTGGATGTCTCCTGAGGGATAGTTTGGCATATAATTGTTCTTTGCTCACTGTTTCTCGTTAGCAAAAATTAACCATAACCCTGGGCTTCAAATATTATGAAGTCAGACGTAAATGGCCTGGGACCAATTATCTGTGATGATGCTGTGTCAGCCCAAATATTTTTGGACAAATTCTGGCATCAGTTATGTGCATACAGTCCCATCAGTTTCCTGGGAGCAGGAGTACTAAAGGGACTGAGCAGCACACTTTTACAGCTGCAGGATGTTATTCACTAGAACTGGTCGAAAAGGTTCAAAATTTGCAGTTCTGATAATTTTTTCCAGACAAAATCATTGTATTTCTCAGATTCACATTGCTCAGACTTTGTCTTGCTATTGACTAGTCTGCTATCTGTCTCCTGGCACCATATGAACAACCTTCAGTGGCCTGGTACAATGCGTGGGAGAGAAGATTAAAAGTGCTGGAAAGGAGAAGAAATTACACTGGAGAGAGAGGTGCTGGGAAGATGCTGAGACAAAGGCTTGGTGTTTGGAAGAAAACGGTTAAACACAAAACCCAATAACCCCCCATTACCAACAAAACAAACAGAAAGATAGACAACAGTTAAAAAACAAACCAAAAAGTAGAAAATAGAAAAAACACGTTTAAAATAAGTGAAAAAGAGCCAGGGTAGCTGGGTTAAAATGCCAAAAGGAAATATGGCATAATTAAAAATGGAATTTACCTCTCTGCTGGGTAAGTTTGACACCCCTACACCTCTGTCTTTTAGCTGGCATGAGTTGTTTCTGGCTGAGAATTTGTGACTGTTGCAACATAGTCCTTCGTTGTTGATTTACTATGCACTAACAGCAGCAGCATCATAAAAAAGAACAAATATTATTTTGTAACGTGTGCTTCCCTCCATGTACTATACACATTTAGTATCTAACAATTGCTCTCCTAACTTGTACCTGCTCTTTTTTTATATTGTGGAGAAGAGATACAAAAATCCATCTCATAAATGTCCTACAGTAACAGGCCTCACTCTGCTTCTGTACATTTAGATTGTACTGCCTTGCTTTCTTATTCTCTCTCTTTTGTGCTGCTGCTCTCAAAGAGAATCTGCCTTATTTCAGATGATTAAAGATTACTGTTGTTTTAGAACAAACTCAAACTATGTTTATCATATTGTCTTTTGGTTCAGTTAATGCATATATTAGATTCAGGAAGGCATTTTAGCACATGTCTACCTGAAAGTTAAGCATGTGCTTAAGTACCTGCCTGAATTGGGGCCATAATGCATGCATCTGACCGAATATCTGTTTCCATTCATGCTTGATTGATTGTTTTTCTGTTGTCTCTGTCTCTCTTGATGTCTCCAGCACTAGCTTCCCTTAAACAACTTTGTCCATATTGACCTTTACAAAACACTTAAAATTTCTCTGAAAAACAAGCCTGTAGTTTTTCAATGTGTCCTCAAGGTCAAACACATATTGATTCAATGAGTGGGTTTTTTATAGGAGGAAAGTTAGCAATGTGAAATCTCAATGAAGTTCATGAGTCACTAGGGGTAAACATCATTGCTGGAGTATGAGGATGGGAAACCTTGCTTACGAGGTACTTTATAGAAGCTATCCTGCCTTTAGCTTACATTGATTTTCATTATCAAAGTCACTTCTGAAATATGTTAAGGCAAGAGTCTATTGATGGCTGCTATACAGCCTAGAGGCACCATTTGGGTCAAAATATTCAAAATGAAAGGTTCTTGTGCTCACATTGGCTGGACTATAAAGGTAATTAGACTGAAGGAACATTCTTGCCAGCTGCTGGCCATTTGAAAGGAATGAGCTAATCCACCATACATGGACCATGCAGCTGAGCTCTGAATGCTCATGAGCACTCAGAACTGGCTGTGTTCTTATATTCCAGCTCAGAAATACAATGAGATATTGTGTGTTTATGTCCCAAATTAAGACTTTGGGGTATATTTCAACCAGGAAGAGAAAGAACTTTCTTGTTTGCTGGCACTTGCAAAAGACACACCCGTGTATTTGCCCACAAAATAAATTGTTGGGCCTAAATCTGAGGAGTTGAGCCCATGGCTACTTGATTTATACCCATGCGCAGGTAGATAGGGACTCAGAAACTTAAATCTTTGCCTGAATTTGAATTTCAAGCAAAAATTCTGTAGTTAATTAACCCCTGCTGAAAATATACCCTTTAACATACTACAATAATATTTAACCGATAGTCCTAGAAAGTTTTGCCTGTGTAAAGGGTAAAAGGTAATGCCAAAATGAAGCCATCATTAACTGTCCTTTTAAAGCTGTTCTTCCATTATTTTTATTGTATTCTGTGAATTAATACCTTCCTTGTTACCTTGCATTACTATTCTTTCCTTTCCTTCAAAGAAAGAAGGAGATAGCAAATAAGAATCAGCGCTAACCTCAGTCTATATCTCAGTTCTGAAGTGGAGACTTTTTTACTGGCTTTTGAAGTCAGTCGGTATCATGGTGGTGAACTGATTCAGCCACAGTATAGAAATTAGTCAGAATAGATGATATTGTATAGTGAATGCTCCACAGTTTCCTCTGTGGGCTGAAGGGCTACTAAGCATGTTTGGTGGAATTTCCATATGAGCTCAGCACTAGGCTACATCTGCTCTCACTGATGTGAATGGTAAAACTCCTGTTGACTTCTCTAGGGGAAGAGTTTGTCCAGCTCTGAGCACTTTTGAAAATTCCACCCATTTTCGTAACCATAGTCTAAAGGCAAAACTATTCAGTCAGATTTTTAAAAGTACAGTTTTAGTCAGTCTTGCCTTGCACACACTCACCTGGAGTTGGGTGAGTGCAAATTGGGCTTTTATCTGGCTTGTAATTTATTTTATTTTCTGTTTTCTGTAACAAATTTATATAAAAAAATACCCAAAGTGATTGATTATCCAGATGGCTGAAGCCAATAGTCCAGTATGTTTTGGTGAACCATACAATACTCTAGTATAACTACAGGGTCAATGAATTATCTGGCATAATTATTCATACATCATTTTTCTTTAAGCTTTTAATAGTACACTCAAATAAATAAAAGATGTAATGAACTGGAGAGAGTATATTTTGTATAAAGCATGCTCCTATGCTTTTGTGACTTTTATGCTGAGATAGCATGAGTCAAGATGTAACCAGTTTGTTGTGTTTTTTAACATAGCTAGACAGATCTTTGATGCTGTATGCTACCTACTTTTCAGCAATTTTCATGTGAGGCCCATGATGGTAAATTTCAAAGTATCCATGCCAGTGATGCTGAATTGTTTTTACAAATATCATGCTAGTAATTGTGTAATTGTGTACACAATTATTATTATCATTGTTTTGTTATATTTTTGTAGCAAATAAAGTGTGCTAGAAGGTATGTGCAGGGTGGGGGGCGGGCACTTTCAACTCCATAGAAAGACACAGATTCTATCTCAAAGATCTTACCATCTAAAATCCTGACCTTGCAAACATTTGTGTGTGTGCATGAGTAAAACTGGCCAGTTGCTTAAGTGTTTGCAAGGTCAGGTCCTAATTTAGGCATGACATGATGAATGGGGTTAACAGGAGGAGGAAGAACAAAGGTTGTAGGACAGTATATAATTGAAAGTGATTTTAGTTCAAGTATGTACACTTTACTAAGAGCACTGTATGTTGCTACTTAATAGTTTGCTTCCCTCTACCCCCAGCTCTTATCACCTTAAATGTTAAGACCTGATCCTGTGAGGCATTGAGAGCTCCCATCCCCTACTGAAGTCAGTATTGACTGAGGGACCTTACAGGATCAGAACCTTATAGATTTTCCCTACTAATTTAGCCTCTTTAGTAGCTAATTCCTTAATATCCTCAGAGATATACTGTATTGTCTGGACCGGCTAATTTATACATGTTCATATTTTCCAAGTATTCCCTTCTCTGCTCTTTGTTAAGCAGTTGTTTTTACATTGTCCTCCTGCTTAACTAGTTGTTCAAACTTATTAAAATAGAGCCAACTTATTGGCCATTTTTGTGTCTTTATTAATTTTATTCTGTTCCTCATTTATTGATGGAACTACTTCATTAGTTCTGCTTCCTCTCCCCACAATATACTTTCCTTCTTATTCCTCATGGCACATTTAGCTAGCATTATGATTTTACAGTTTTGTTTAGTTAAGTTCCCTCTCTTCCATTTCCACAGGTGCTCAGATTCTGCATTTGAGGCTATGTATGCAGTGTTGAGGTAGCCATGTTGGTACCAGGATATTGGAGAGAAGTTGGGCCAGTAAAATATTTTTACCTCACTTACCTTGTCACTTTAGAGGGTGATATAGACACCTAGAAAGAACCAACAGGTTTCTTTTTACTTCAGCTCTTTGAGCTACATTTCATGAAGCCACATTGGCTGGTTCTCATTTCTTGGAATCTTGATTTACAGAGAAGCTGCTGTACAATCTTATGGCCCCTTGTTATAGTGAGGAAAAGCATGCTCTATGGATAGGGCACTGAACTGGGAGTCAAGAGACCTGGTCAATGAGGCCAGGATTTCACGTGGATTTTAATTCCCAGCTTTGCCCTGATGCTCTGTGTGTCCTTAGGGAAGTGTCTTCACCTCTCTTTGTCAGGGCCGCCCGGGGGGGGGGGGGGGGAGACAAGTGGGGCAATTTGCCCCGGGCTCCTTAGGGGCCCCCACGAGAATGGCTGAGGCTTCCCGGCCCCAGCCCGACCCGACCCCATCTCCACCCCTCTCCCGGAGCCTCAGCGCATCCAGGACAGTCCCTGGACAGCGGTGCAGTGTGGCTCCGGCGGGGCCCCTGAGCTTCGCCCTGCTCAGAGCCGCGTGGTGAGGGGGCGGGGCTGCGAGCTCCGGGCTGAGCTCAGCTCCCTCCGCTCAGCCTGGAGCTCGCAGCCCCGCCCCCTCACCACGCGGCTCTGAGTGGGGCAGAGCTCAGGGGCCCCGCCGGAGCCACACTGCACAGCTGTCCAGGGATGCTCCTGGATAGGCTGAGGCTCCAGGAGAAGGGGGGTCTGGGGTGTTGGCTAAGGGGCAGGAAGTCCTGGGGACAGGGAGGGGACAGAGGTTGGGGGCGGTCAGGGGACAGGGAGCAGGGGTGGGGTCCCGGGGTGGTGTTTGGGGGGGTCGTCTCTGGGGGACAAGGAGCAGGATGGGTCGGGGATTCTGAGGGGGGCGGGCAGTTGGGGGGCAGGAAGTGGGTGGAGGTCGGATAGGGGGCAGGGCCAGGCTGTTTGGGAGGCACAGCCTTCCCTACCCTAAAGCTCATTCAGCTGTCTGAGGCTGGCAGAAGAGCCAAGCTGTTAGCTTTTCCATTAGGGCTACCATCCCTTTCACTTCTCAAATGCCAAATTATAGTCTATATTTAATTTCAGTGCCATAGGGAGATTCATGTCAGGGGAGGGTAGCTTCATTTAAAATTAGCCACTAGGGGAGGGATCACATGAGAAGAGCAATATCCTTCTCAACCCTACCAAGGGAGACCCCCTCCCCTGCATTCTCTGAGGCTCCAGAGGGGTTAATTCAGTGGTTCTCAAACTTTTATACTGGTGACCCCTTTCACATAGCAAACCTCTGAGTGCGATCCCCCCCTTATAAATTAAAAACACTTTTTTATATATTTAACACTATTATAAATGCTGGAGGCAAAGCGGGGTTTGAGGTGGAGGCTGACAGCTCGCGACCCCCAGTAATAACGTCATGACCCCCTGAGGGGTCCTGACCCCCAGTTTGAGAACCCCTGGGTTAATTTAATTTTAGCACCCTGTGTCCATTCACATGCATGTGCTGTTTTGAGCATTTCAGTTTTCACAACATAGGCTCATCCCAGATTCTGGAACAAGCTCAAATGCTCAGTTCATGGAGTATGTACAATAAGCTATACTAAAGACAAACCCACAGTAACCGTCTCCAGTTTGTGAGGGACCCTATGGAGCCAGTCTCTAGGAAACAGATAAATGCATGGAGGTTAAGTCCATTAATGGCTATTAGCCAGGATGGGTAAGGAATGGTGTCCCTAGCCTCTGTTTCTCAGAGAGTGGAGATGGATGGCAGGAGCGAGATCACTTGATCATTACCTGATAGGTTCACTCCCTCTGGGGCACTTGGCAGAGGGTGGAGATGGATGGCAGGAAGGAGATCACTTGATCATTACCTGTTAGGTTTACTGCCTCTGGGGCACTTGGCATTGGCCATTGTCGGTAGACAGGATACTGGGCTGGATGGACCTTTGGTTTGACCCAGTATGGCTGTTCTTATGTTCTAACCTAAATGAACCCAAAGTTATGGAGACAGATACGAGTCAAGGAAGCCAGCAGAGTATCAGAAACGTGGAAAAATCTCTGCCTGGATGGGCTCAGGCGTTTGGTCACAAGCTGAGGTGGTTCAAAAGTTTTGGATTTTTTTTAAGCAGAATTTTTTTTATTGTTTCTTTAAATACTGGTAATCAAACACAGCAATCAGCAAATATTTGGCCACACACTTCTGAAACCCCAAACCATGTTCAGGTTTTGACAGACTAATTTCAGCTTTTCAATTTAAAAAAACACAACAAATTTTGAAGGAAAGCAGACATTGTCCGTGATTTTTTTATGCTTTTTAAAAACCCCTAGTTTTCGATCCAGAAAAAGTTTTGACGGAAAATATTTGTCCAGCCCTTTTAATGAGCTTTAGTGCCTTTTAGCACTAGCTGATGCTGAGAACCAGTGATACCTTGTAAAGAAGTTTTCTCAAAACTGGGTTTGTGCCGAGATGCAGAAGGTTTATTTTTCCCAGGGCTGCCCGTGGGGGGGGGGAGAGCAAGTGGGGCAATTTGTACCGAGCCCCGCAGGGGCCCCCATGAGAATACAGTATTGTATAGTATTGCAATTTTTTTTATGGAAGTGGCCCTGAAATTGCTTTGCCCCAGGCCTCCTGAATCCTCTGGGCGGCCCTGCTCTTTGTCTGTTTTTCCTCCCAGCCTTTGTCTCTCTTGTTTCTTTAGTATGTAAACTCATCAGGGCAGGGACTATTTTCCTATCTGTTTGTACAGCACCTAGCACAATGTGCCCCCAATCACGATTGGAACCTCTAGAGGCTACTGTAATATAAATGATAATAATAAAGTACATGTAATCTAGTATGCTGACACCATGTAAAGCAGATGTAAAATGCTATCTTTCTTTTTCTGTTATGACTGAACTAAAATTAATAAGGCTTATTTCTTTAAGCACTAGCATCACTGATGGTATGTTCAGGAAGATGCACAATTTTGGTAATAACTAATGTAATATCAGTACTGGGAATACATTTGTCCTTTTAAAAAATTCTTTGCTATTGGATGGTGAAACTAAAACAAAATATCTTTAAAATTCAGAGACTTTTCCCACCAGATTATCTTTTATTAAGATAGTTAAGGAAGAACTCAGTTTTGACCTAAATTTTAAAACATCTGCAAATAATTTTAGTCTCTGTAGAGTTAACCCCATACTCTGTAGAGTTATCAATTTTAAGTAAGATAGATAAGTACAGCTTCTGTACATCAGTATTTGTAATATTACCTAAACATCTCTTTACTTGAAAGAGAAAATACCTAAAGTACTGCAAATATTTTAAAGATATACCTAGAATACTGCAAATATTTTAAAGATATTTAGCTATATAAGACATTATCTGGAGCAACTGAGTGATCGCTGTAACTGAATGCTCTTTAACTAAGATTTCGTACCTGCAGATTATTTTAGCCCTGGCAACATACCTCCACAACAAGATGTTTTTTGCTTTAATGAGACTGTCTTGCTGGTCAATGTAGCAAATCTGGAATGTTCTTGTGTAAGATTTCTACCTCATTCTGATGTGGGTTCCTTGAGAAGAAACAGTGGATCCAGTTGATCTCTGATGTAACTTGGTTGACTTCAATGGCTATATTTGGCCCACTGGATATCTTAAAGATTGGACCTGGTCTTTACTTTAATGCGTCTTCTATTTTAGCCATTTGAAGGAGAGAAGTGTGTCTTATTGAATTCCTTTGGATTTTTTTGCTTCATTTTAATTTAGTTATGAGACCAGAAAATAATGAATTCAAACATATCCCAAGACAGTGTTCTGTATAATATTCCTTCAGCAGCTTCATTCATAGAGCCAGAACATAACAATATATTCTAAAAAGCTCCTTTTGTCAGTTAATGTGAAATTTAATGCTTATAGACTCATGGGTCTGACTCAGTTACACTTATATTGACGTTAATTTGCGTTAGAGAGCGAGAGACCCATCTGTGATTATTGCTTCTCTGAAAGGTTGCAGTAGAGTCTGAAAATTCTAACAAGAAAAAAAATCGTACCCTTTTTTCCTTTTCAGATAACTTTTAATCAAGAAAAAAACTGTAGTTTCTACTGGGCGTGGGTGGGAGGGGAATAATTTATCTGTGACAAGTCAAATAAGCCTTCTGTGTCTTGTGCTTTGACTGTTGACCTTTAAGTAGGAATAATCCAAGACTGATACAGAGTAGAGAAGAAATTAAAAACAAAAGATCAAAATTAGATTTTAAAGCCCCAGGGGCTTGATTCAGTGGTGGTGATGGGAAGTCTACCGGGAGGAAACTTGGAACAGTTCAAGGTACCTGTAACCACTGATAATTTTTGCAGCTCTTAAATAGAGGGGGTGGAAGTAGTTGTGCAGCTGCAGAAAGGAGTGACACAGAAGGGTGTGTGGCCACGTTTCTATTGACTCAGCAGATCCCATAAGCAGCCTCTGCTTGTGTGGCTAAAATCCTGGCTAAAACTGAAAGGTGTTACCCCTAGCACGAACTCCAAGGAAAGATTTCCAGGAAAACAAAGGCATTAATCCTTCAACCCTTACTCATGAGAGTAGTTTAATTGAAGTCAATGACTACTTTCACAGGATTGGGTTGCAGGATCAGACCTTCATGATATGACCTACACACTAATCATCTTAAAGACTACATATAGCATGGCTGTACAGCTCAATTCAGACATTCCCACATTCTCTGAGATACAAACTGCCCTGTAGTAATATTTTTCTTGATACAAAATGATCTTTATTTTTATTTATTGGGGATATTGAACTCTAGTGGCTCCAATCAGAATCAAGTTTCCATTGTGTAGGAGCTGTTCAAATACATTGACAGTTTCCGTCCCTACATTTTAAAGACTGTAATGAACAGAGTGAAAAAGATGAACAGATGGAACCATTCAGACTTACGTTTAAGCCTTATCACCCTTTTCAAATACAGCAGCAGTCTAAATAATTTTTGGTCTATCAGCTTTAATGATTGAACTTCACTTCTTCCTTCCCCTACAACTCAGTGTCACTTAGCAGTGAGGCACAGTATCAACTTCATCCTTTAGTAGTAGTTATAAATGGAAGTACAGTAGCTGAGCAGGGAAACTTGTAATCAAAAGGGAAGAGTTGTTAAGGTGACCTCAAGCCCTGTATAAGAAAAAAAGCAAAACTTCTTCAGGAGACCAGAGAATAGGGAGTTAATGCGGCTAACTCCATGAGAATGGGCTGCTCTACTTAACTATAAATAGAAGAACTCTTTGGAGATAGTCTTAAAGGAGCAAGGACGCATGCCTACAAGTTTGTAGCTCTAGAACTGCAACAGTATTTGCCTTGTTATTGTTAAAATTTTCAAGGGCCACATTTCCTTATGTCCGGCTGTCTAAAATGGCTCATGCTTGTGCGTGCCAACGTCAGGCAGTCTGCTCAGAAACAGGGCACAAACTGCAAACTGGTTGTGTGTTCCATACTTGGATTTCACCAACCAAGTGTCAAGTATGAACTCCTCAAGCACTGCAGCAGCCTTAACATGGAGTCACAGATAGACCAGAGTACCAAGGGGACTATCTTGCTACCTAGGCAAGGTTGCCTTTCTGATAGATGGTCCCTTTCACCAGAAATAGCAACAACATTCAGGTTACTTCCAGTCCTAAAGGACAAGTCACTTACCCCAGGCCAATTGTACCTTAGATCTCTCAACAAAGACAATGCCTGTATCCAGTCCTGTAATAAACTAAGAAAAGATTTACTAAGAAAAAGAAATGAGCGTTATTTATGGGTTAAAGCAGGTAAACATACACAGAAAAGTTAGTCTTAGGTTGAAAAAGGTGATGGAAGCTGCTGTAATATGCAAACTCTGTATGTCCTTTAGGGCTAACTCAAGCTTAGCAGCTTGGGGATCCCCTGTTTAAGCTTAGAAATCTTACCCTCTCTAAATTCCAAGCAGCAGAGTGATACAGTTCCTTCTGGTCAGGAATTTGTATTCCCTTCCCCCGGAGTGCAAACTGATGGAACAAGTGTTGTCATCTGTCTCTCCCTGTGTGTGTGGGCAGTCAATAAAGTCTTTGGTCTTTGATGTTTCACAATGGCTTGTTTAGTTTCAATGGGCTTTTTTGTGTGTAGGATGAGCATTTTACGTTAATTAATGCATACCTTTCCTCTTTGGTGAGTTACACAATTAGAGGTTTAAAATGCAAACACTCAGTATAACTCTATACCCTGGGCTATAGATGTTATAACAGATCAATACATGTAGCATCCTATAAGCATTTCATCAAGTCTAAACACATTCTTATCAAATGTATATCTCTTTTAACAATACTAACACACAGGTGAGCCAGACTAGTTTCCAGCTATGCATTTGTCAGTGTTCAGTGAGGCCTAGGGCCCTTGGCATGAGCTGGCACCTGGTCTGCCAGCATCACACCTTAACTGATATGGTTAGCTACTTGATAGAACGTGTAGCCAGAAGGCAGGTCACAGGGGGTCGTAAGAGAGACTGCCTCCTGTGTCCCTCAACGCTCCATCCTGACAAAAAAAAAAGAGAGAGGGATTTACCTTTTTATTGTTGACATATTCACTTTCCTATAAAATTGGAAGAGTTTAATATGGGTGGTTGGTTATGCAGATATATTTGTTTACATTGAAATTAATTGATTTGACATTGTACAAAGGGAATGTTTTAAAGTCTTATTTATCAATCACTAGTGGGATCATTTAAATCATTTTAAAGCACTGCCTTCCTTGCACACGGGGTGTGTGTGTGTGTGTGTGTGTGTAACAATACGGAACTGTAAAGAAGGATAGCACAATGGGGTGGTGTTTGCTGTGCTTATGGTGGAGGTAGATAGGTGGAATATGGGGAAGGTTGTGGTATGTTATCTGTGGTATATGATAGTTGTGTTAGTAAAGTATGTGATTCTGGGTGTGGGAGTATTAGGTATATACTGTTGGTAGCCTTAACTTTTCGTTTCCTAGCATTTCTAGGTTTTGTATTTGGTATATATGTATAGAGCAACCTTAACTGACATGCCATAAGTGTTTTTGTGAACTAATTTAGTCTTAAATCTGCTAAATTATTTTTTAAATCCAGTGTTACCTGAACAACAGTTTACAATTTAACTAATTACTGTTCAATCTTAGCAATATCCCAGAGGAAAATAAGTTTTATTGTGAGTCCGTTGGCATATCTTTTTATTATCCTCTTTGTATTTTGCTATAGAATTAGGAGATTGGGTGCTGGTTTGAATTTTTTTAAATTAAATATTAATTGTCAAAGGTGATGCATAAATTCAGCTCTTTTATATTTGGATATAAAATATACTGTATTTTTTAAAACTTTTTATCAAAACAAGAAATATTTCTACTCAAAACCACATATTTCTTCAAAATTTCCTCATAAAATTTTGCAGTGTTGTTGTAACTGTGTTGATACAAGGATATTAGAGAGACAAGGTGGGTGAGGTGATAATTTTTGTTGGACCAACTTCTGTTGATGAAAGAGACAAGCTTTCGAGCTTCCACAGAGCTCTTTCACCCACATAAGTTGGTCCAATAAAAGATACTATCTCACCCACCTTGTGTCTCTTGATAAAACTGTCTGTTTCTGAGTCCATAATGGATAGTTTTGGATTGTTCACTGTTCAGGTGCCTTTAAGCTATATAACAATGTTTTAAAAGGCTGTAGAAATTTTTAATAGGATGGTTGTTTACATTGCAGAGTTTATAACTTTCCAGCTTAAAAATCATCAAAGCATGAAAATGCTTGTTCAATTACTTTTCAGTGTTTTTTGACTCTCATATACTATTTCATGCAGTTCTTGTTCAGTTGTGGGCAAGGTGGCTGCTTACTTTTCAAGGATACAAGGGAAAAATAAAGCAGTGTTGTTGTAACTGTGTTGGTACAAGGATATTAGAGAGACAAGGTGGGTGAGGTGATCATTTTTGTTGGACCAACTTCTGTTGATGAAAGAGACAAGCTTTTGAGCTTGTTAAGGGACAATACACCACCCTGGAACAACAGATACACTTGTGTCCACATCAAAATGTATTCCCCAAAATTACCATTGGCCAAGGCCCAAGGTGGGCAATTTGCATCTGTACTATGAATTAAAATGGAACCGCATTAGAATCTGTTTTTTCATGGCCCTACTGAGTTAAAATGGATTTTTTTTTGCCACTCGAAAGGGGAGATTCTCAACTTATTAGTGCCCATTACTTATTTCTGACTCTAGAATACCCTGAAATACTGGACTTTAAAACTGTGGCATTTCTAGGTATAGAAAAGTTATTTTAGGAGTTTTAAAGGTTCCCTTTAAACTCTGCACAATTCATGACAAGGTAATTAAAGCACCTGACTTTACAGAGGAATATATATGAGAAACAGTCCCAATAAATTGCTTAAAAACTTTCTTATTTGAAACAGCTTTTCAGTAATATATGTCTCTTGTGCAAAATACTTGATGTTGTGGCATGCCATGGTATAAAGAGTTTATCGGCATGATTTTGAGTGTGACCTGAATTTGTCACAAGTGACATAACCAGATTCCCTTAATTGCCATAGGTCTGATCCATAGCCCACTGAAGTCAATGGAAAGATCCCAAGGGTGGGAAGTAGGTGACATAACGTGTTTTTTTCTGTCTCTCTTCACTTCTGTACTTCCTTTGATAGCCTGTATCCTGAAGCTGCAGATCAAAATCTTCCGCCTAGTTTTAGAAAGTTAAGTGGTTCAGACCGCCTTCTAGCAAGCAGCAGAAGTATTGAGGCCTTATCTAAATGTGAACTGGACATTTTTTTAGATTAATTCACCCATCACTATTAAATTGCCATCTTTCACTGGCACTTACTGTTGATGGAAGGTGAATGGAGCAATCCTGGTGACTGCATCCTAATCTAACTAACGGGTTAGCAGAGGAATTGTCTGTGCAAACTGTTACTGCTAGTTGAACCTGGAGACAGAATTAGGGAATAAACAACCAGGTTTAGAAAACACATGGTCAGATTTAGGGCGACCAGACAGCAAGTGTGAAAAATCGGGACGGGGTGGGGGGTAATAGGAGCCTATATAAGAAAAAGACCCCAAAATCAGGACTGTCCATATAAAATCGGGACATCTGGTCACCCTAAACAGATTAAGGTAGAATTTGTAAAAGCTTCAGTTTAATGGGAAAGTTTTCATGGAAGGCCTGGTCCTACATGGTGCTGAGCACCCTCAACTTCCATTAAAGTTGTTGGGAATTGAAGGCACTCAGCACTTCCTTGTAATTTGCCTCATCACGGCCCAGACTGGCCCTCTCTGTACTACGCAGCTTAAAAATTAATATTACAGAATACTGAAGGTGATAAGAATGGGGAGAGGCACAATGCTGAGGGATTTAAAATATCATTGATTAGTTTGTGAATTGGGAATTACCTTAAACAATCTGCCTATGAGCACAATGTAGTAAGAAGTGGGAGTTTTCTTTCAGTGGACTCTATGTTATGAGATGCAGGCCTGAGGAAAGAAATTTGGGGTCTTGGTACGTGTTTGCTGGGGTCCTATACCCTCCCATTTCCCTTTATTTATGCAGACATTACAGATGTTTTAAGGGCCCTCTTAGCTCAAGGCCTTGGTACAATTGTCCCTTCTTCCCCCCAACATCCTTGTCAGCCTTGTGATGCTGAGCACCTTCAACTCCCATTAAAAAATCAGTCGGAGTTGAGGACGCCAGTGCTTGAGAGATGAGGCTCAGCATGAAATCATGCAGTTAGACTTCAAAGTAACATTCATCCAATGTTGTGAAGGGAGTAAACCAAGGAGTAGAAAGATTCTGGAGACAACACAACTTCCCAAGCAGATGGATCAGCTTCTCTCGGCTCTTTAATACAATCAAAGTAAAGAAGCAAGTCATTGCCTTGAAAACATTTCAAGAACATTGTTCCCACAATTGGGCATAGGAAGTAATTAGGCACAAATGATGCTGTGTTGCTAACTTTCATAAATAATGTATGACTGAAAATATGCTGTTGCTATGTCAGCTTGTGGAAGGGGTGTGGTCAAAGGTGGGTGGTGATCTTTGTGCTGCTTCCCTTTATAAAGAACCTATAATCTACAGATGAAGGAAAGGGGAGATGAAGAAAGTATGGAAACAGCAGATACGAGCTGGTCTTGTTTTTGTTCAATAACTGAAAGAGGCATATTTATCTTTTCCTCAATTAATACTGCCTGCAGACTGCCATTAATATTAATGAAACCGTGTATTCGTCCTATTAGCATCTCTTCACGCTGAAGTCAAAACACACTGGCATTGCTATATATTCTCATTACAAACAATGCATCACCAAGGCTGTCCCCTTACAGGAATATCAGGGAACAAACCCCTGAGTTAGGTCAAATGTCTGTTTATTCATAGCTTTTCTTAATGCTGGATTTAATTTGTTGTGGGTTTTTTTTTAATTCTGAGTAAACCATGTGACTTAAATCCACATTTAGACAATGGTGTGGCAATAACACCAGCAAAACTATTACTTAAACTTCGGGAAGAACTTTCCCCTAAAATCCCCAGCTGTTGGTTGTGTACATTTTTGTATCACAATGGTCTAAAGGTCACGATCCAAATAAGGGACTCAGTGTACCAGATGCTGTGTAAACACACTGTAGAAGGACAGATTCTTGACTCTTTTAAGCATTTTTAAAGCAGTAAATCTAGGATCAATAAGATGTTTCTTAAATCTCTTTTCTGACATATCTACAATTCTGAAATAGCTGACAGGTTTAATAAATGTTCAATAGAAAGATATGCATTTTTAATAACCCAGGACACTGTCACTGTTACCTCATTAAAAACTACTGCTCACATCAGCTAAATCGGACACCTCTCTGACCAGTTAATACTCAGTAATATCCACTTTAGGCCATGTAACATCTGTGTACGCTCTCATTCTTTAACCTTCCCCCCCTCCACTTAGAACAAAAGGTTGGGTATGATAAGGTTCAGTATGAGCACCAAATTGAATATTAGGACATTGCACTTTCAGTACTCCATCCTGTCAACCAGGTGTGGGTCATGGCACATCAACGTTCTCCACCAAATGCATGCATTATACCATACAGGTGCAACACCTCCCTCATCACAAGGGAGCTGAATGAGTTATGGGAGTTGCATGGCACAATGGAGAATACTGATGCTCTCTGGGACTCAAACCCAAGTTACCAGAGTTAACCTGTGGAAGTGCAGTCTAGGTCCACAGCCAGCAAAGGCTGCAAGCATTGTAAAAGTAGTGCACTCTTCCCCAGAAGATGTGCCTCTCATCACCATCCGAAAAACCCTTTAGCCTACTGCTTTCGACAGCTATATGAAACTCTCACCATATTGAGACTTTGAGATTGATGGTGAAGTGAAATGCTTTGGTCGTCATCAGCACTCAGAGGACTCCCTGCAACCTTGTCTTATATGTTGTTAACTAACAACTTCTAAGGAATACATTCTAAAACTCTAGTATAGACTAGCAATGTAAACCTTTGCACATGCTAAGCTAGTGGTGTTGAAGCCTAGCTCCCCACTAGGGTCTACCTTGACCAGTTAAATTGAAGTAAAAGGTATTGCCCTGAGTATAGACCAGGAAAAAGATTGAGATTGGTTAAACTCTTAGGCTAACAAGCACCATTTTTTTCTTGTCTAGATATATCCTTGTACACTATGTTGTATTCCAGCTAGGCAACAGGCTGCTGAGCTTGTCTTTTTGAAAGCTGAGTTAAGACTACGATTATCACACTTTCATTAGAAAATATTGTGTTGCCAAAATCTTTACTTAATCAGTTGCTATATTTGCTGTGGAAGTGTCCTTGTCCCAAAGTCCAAATATGCATCTGATTTTTATATCTCTCTGTCTTCTTTCCTCTTCCCTCAAAACACACCCCTCTTTTTGGATTCCAAGTCTTGACTTCCCTCCCTCGTATTTCCCAACTCTCTCTCTCTCTCTCTCTCTCTCCCCCCACCCGCTCAAGAAAATTGGCAATGTTGCAAATTTGAAACATGTAGGTTCTTTGAGTAAAGCTTCCAGTTGACAATAATGGGGAATTCCCTTTTGAACCAGAAAATCATTTATCAGGAAGGCTTTAAATGGAGGATCCTGCTTGTGGTACTGAATGTGGTATATAGATTCTTTTGCTCTCTTAGGTTCAGCATAGCATATGCAGCCAAACACAGTGTGTTGATAGATTGGGAGTTAGACTGCCCTCTAGCTGCTGGATCTCATTATCATATTTATATAAGTTTCTGGCACTCACTTTGCAGAGTGTAGCAGTTGATCTGTGAACACTGTATTGCCTGATGAGTGTTGAAAATTCCCTTATAAACGTCCCTTGGTCTAGCACCTAGTGACTAGAGAACATTATGTACTCCTGGGGGCATTCTGCACCAAAAAATAAAAATTCTGTGCACAATATTTTAAAACTCTGCAAATTTTATTTGTCAAAATAACACTATATAATTAAGCCGTTTTCAATTATCTTATATTTCAAAATATCTGTGAGCAAGTATGTCTGTAACAATACAGACACACAAAAATTCCCCCAGGAGTAGAGAGTTAAAGAAACCCCTACGACAGCCCAGTTCCTGTTTCTCTGACCCCTCCTGCCCAGAGCCTAGCTGTGGGGGTCAGACACTCACACCATCTCCCCCCCAAGAGCCCAGCCATTGGCCCTCCCTGATCCAGACACTCTCCCCCAGAGCCCAGGGATCCAGAGGGAGAAACAGCATGATGTTGGGTCCTGGGCTTGCACGGAGTTTCCTGTCCACTGCTGCCTCCTTCCTTCAGGACATACTGAGAACTGCAGTTGCTGGGAACCCTGCAGTTCCCTCCCCCTCTCCCTGGCCTTATATTCTGAGTTTGTGAGTTGGGCTCTACCAGGTCCAGCAAATTTCTCTGGGGAAAAAAGAAATTCTGCATACACAACATGAATTTCTGCAAAATTCTGCATTGCGCAGTGGTGCAGAATTCCCCCAAGAGTAAAGTTATGCTATATCAGCTTCTCATTGTAAAATACATTCACTAATTGTCAGAGGAAGAGGGTTTGAGGAATTATTACACTTTGTAAAGACAGAGGAAAAATATACCAAGCCTTTTCTTTATTTCTGCAATAATTATCAAATTAATCACATTGCATATTACTATTATCTCTCTATCTTGTATATTCATAAAGCAGAGTAGCACTAAAAAGTTAATACAGCAAGAATACATGAGTGGAAGCTTTTATTTACATAAGTTTCTTTTTGGAAATTTAAAAAAAAACTAGCGAAACTGATGAAGCTTTTGTAAAATGTAGAAAATTTCATCAGCCATCTCTACTGCCACAACTAAACTTTATTGTAAGGGAATCTCCTTGACTCCAGATCCTATTAAATCAGGGGTTTTCTTTTGGTGGTGGCTGAATTTTAAACTTCATAGTGCCTGATCTTTGTCTTTGGATTCTACTACAGCAGTATTTCCCAAACTTGGGATGCCGCTTGTGTAGGGAAGGTCCCCAGTGGGCCGGGCCAGTTTGTTTACCTGCCGCATCTGCAGGTTTGGCCGATCATGGCTCCCACTGGCCGCGGGGTTTGCTGCTCTGGGCCAATGAGAGCTGCTGGAAGTGGTGCAGGCTGAGGGATGTGCTGGCCGCGGCTTCCCGCAGCCCCCATTGGCCTGGAGCGGTGAACTGTGACCAGTGGGAGCCACGATTGGCTGAACCTGCGAATGCGGCAGGTAAACAAACGAGCCCGGCCCACTGGGGGCTTTCCCTACACAAGCGGCGTCCCAAGTTTGGGAAACACTGTATTACGGCGTATATCACATTGAATGTTTTTAGTGGATCCATTTAAGGAAAGATTTGTTTATTTCTACAGTAATCTGATGGTTTTTTAAAGTGGATGTTTTCTCAACTGTGTTCATGGTGATCGTGTTTTATTTTACATAGGTTCTTATACTGTGTTCGTCACCGTAATAGTTGAATGCATTTGTATGGCAGATTTTTGAGAAATGCACTTCTCAACTTGCCATAGCCCAAATGTGGGACTCTGTGTGTGACAAAAGACACAAAGTGATGGACACAAAAAACGTATTCATGCACTTGAAGCCCAACATAGTTTTTTGTGTAGTTTGTAGTTCTCCCTTTTACCAGAAGTTCTTCAGGTGCTTTGAACATTTAGAACATGCTTTTGGCTCTTCAGACGTGCTGCGGGAGCATTACAGAGAATTCTGGGGCATTTCAATCTCATGACAGAACAATATAGGACACACAAACTGTATCTAGTGAGATGTGACATGGAAGGAGCGGAAAAGCTTCTTTTTCATTAGGGATGGGTTCAGATTCTTGCTTTTTATGCAGCTGGGCTGTGTGTGTGCTCTATGAGCAGCGTCATGAGATGGATTAAACCTCAGTCACTGAAGTATTAGTATCAGATATTCGAATTGTGGTCAGTCCCACTCCATTGTTAGTAACATGCACACAGAACAGAATGGCAGAGAAACTCAGAATGGGGAAGAGGAGCAAGACAACAACTGGGGAAAGTAACAGGAGCGAAGGAAGAAAAACTGAGGATCGCAGACGGAGGGCAGTGCCTCGAGGATATCTGATTCAGGTGTCAGGAAGTGTAGGGAGTATAAGTGTGAAGAGTAGGGAAAGGTCTAGCTCACCTGATCTCAAGTAGGAAAAAGGAATAGGTTTATATTTTCTTGGCCATTAGAATTGCTTCCTATCACTACTACCTAGCATAGGTACTGAAGCTAGGGTTGCTGGGGTACTGCCACACCCCTGGCTGGAAGTGTTTTCTATCATGTACTGGGGTTACAGTTTGGTTCAATGGTTGTCAACACCCCAGCTACCTAGACTTACTGTGCAGAATCTGAAGCTTCGTTTGGCAGCTCTTCTTGTCTGGGCTATCCCTTCATTCACCTCATAATAGAGGTAATTTTATTCTGAATCACCTGAAGTGCCAATGTCTTCCCTATAGCTTCCAGATCTACCCTTGGGTCCTACACAAGGCATATCCCATCTCTAGCCTCTGTATATCAACACCCCCGACTCATTAAAAAATCTGTGTTGCAGTAGGTGGACCTAAAACTAGTGCATTTCCAAAATGACCACTGCTCCCAAACCACCTGTAGGGAAGCCAGTGGCCTGTCTTCTTTGCTTTATGTTCATTGTGCATTTTGATGCCATAGAATCAATGTAGCAAGATGTAACTAATGTATGAAATTAAAATCCCCTGACCAATGGTGTGTAGAAAGGAGACGTGTGTAGGAGCAGGATTTTATAATTGTACTATGAGAATTAATGTATGATTTGATTTCATCCTGCCAGCCACCCTTTTTGAATAGCAGAAAGGAATGACAGACCAGAACAATCCTTATGACTGATTATGGTCACCCTTTTGTTTTAGGCAAAGTTATAATGTCTACTATGGTTTTCCATATGTACTACAAATTAGGCACTCTAGTTAAATATACATTTCTTTGTTTTAAGGTTTTAGTAAGTAAGAGACAGGATCTTGTATTGTGTCTATGTTAAGGAGATTAGAGGACTGTTGAGGGCCTGAAGCCCCAATGTGAATTGTTTTAGTTACAAGATTTAGCAAGGCTTGATTTACAAGTTATTCTGCTGAAAATAAAATGCTGTCTGTATACCTTTGAAGGTTTCTGTAAGAGATTGTTTGTGTGAATGAGGAATGCATGCATCAGGAAAAGATAAGGTGTGAAAGCCATCACAAATGTCCAGATGGTGAAGAAAAAGTGAGAGACTTGGAAAAACCAGGAGACAATCAGAAAACATCCATTGTATCTGATGCTAAACATGTTAGCAGCATTGACAACCTCAGAGGTGAGGCAGGCACCCCCGAAGGCGAGACAACAAATAGAAGATAACGATGGGAAGCCTGACAATAACCATCAAATGATAACACCATGTAAGGACTAATGATTACAGGATGACATTGCAAAATGCATGGACTCTGTCATAAACAGATAGTTAAGGGTTAAAGTCTGTTTTACCTGTAAAGGGTTAACATGTAGTACCTGGTGACCACCTGACCAGAGGACCAATCAGAGATAAGATTTTTTCAAATCTCTGTGGAGGGAAGCCTTTGTCTGAGTGAGAACTGTTCTTGAATCTAACAGAGGACAGTCATGTCTCCAAGTTCTCCTGGAGTAGTTTCTACTAATTAATAGTGAGTATTAATTAGAAAGGCAAATTAGTCTTATGATTTGATTTCTATATTTGCAATTGTGTGTTTGCTAAAGGAAATGCTTTATTCCTGTTTGCTGATATTGCTTTTACTGAGAAAAGGGGGAGAGGGGATTCTCTCCAGAGATTGATAAGGTTATACCCTATGAGTGTCCAGCTTGGGCTCATAGAGATTCTGTATTTTCTTTTTATTCTTTAATAAATTCTTTTCTTTTCTTTGGACTTGGTTAATTCCTTCCCTTGGGGAAATTCAGGGGAAGGGGAGGGGGAAGTGGGCTGCTTCCCTGTGTGTAGAGATTCAAGGCGTTTGAATCCAGGCATCTCTGTCTTCAGAGCAAGCTGGAGAGAGGGGGGAGGGGGAAGGTTCCTCCTCTGTGAATTGATCTGTGTTCCCAAGGGGGGAAACAGGGGTGTCCCGGCCCACGGAATTGACCGGGTGGTGGCAGCCGAAGGGAAGACCTACCCTAGGATTTTGGGGTGGGGGGAAGACATGCGGGTCCTCACTTTGAAACCGCCCAGTTTCAAGTGAGGGTAGACTCTGACATGGTGGCAGTGGTGTTTCGGACCCAGAGAGAGAGGCAAGGCTTTTCTACCAGAGGCACTCTGAGGCAGTTTCAGGGTTAGAAGTATTTTCAGTTTTTGCAGGGCTTTCTGTTACAAAGCCCTCCTGTGGAGCGGGACTAGCGTCCATTGTGATACGAGGTACCACTCAGGATTCCTGAGGTGGGGGGAAGTGCTCGCCAAAGTACATTCCCATCCAACAGGAAAAACAGGTTTGGGGGGGGAAGTGCTCGCCAAAGTACATTCCCATCCAACAGGAAAAGCAGGTTTGGGGGTTGGAGAGAGAAACCCTCCAGCCAGGTTTTTTTTTCTCCCTGTGTCTTTTGAAAGGATCAGAAGACAGGAGAACACAAATCCCTGAGGAATAGACCAGATTTTTCTCAGGGG
This sequence comes from Mauremys mutica, assembly GCF_020497125.1. Classification (NCBI taxonomy): domain Eukaryota; kingdom Metazoa; phylum Chordata; order Testudines; family Geoemydidae; genus Mauremys; species Mauremys mutica. The sequence goes on from NC_059073.1 coordinate 207,030,213, forward strand.
TATTGTTAGCAGCAGCCTTTCAGCTGGGCTGCTGAGTACAGCAACTCAGAGCAGAGGCAGTTTACAGTTTCAGCCAGGTTGGCTGGAGGCAATTTAGTTTTCCAGCAGGCTTTGTTGGAAGCATATTTTCGTTCTTGTTGCTTGGACAGGCAGCTTGAGGAAAAGGCAAGTTTCAAGCAGTTTTCAGGGTTAGGAGGAGTTTTTTTCTCTGCTGGCTATGCTGAGGAAGAACTCTTCCCTAGAGGTGTGTCCTTCCTTTGTGATATCAGGTATCACTCAGGATTCCTAAGGTGGGGGGAAGTGCTCGACAAAGTACATTCCCATCCAACAGGGAAAACAGGTTTGGGGGGGGGAGACAGAAACCCTCCAGCCAGATTTTTTTTCCCTGTGTCTTTTCAAATCCTCTGGAGCCAGGGAATACAAATCTCTGAGAGGATTTACTACACTTTTCTGCAGGTACTAAGTAGCACCAGCCGGTCAGCTGGGCTTATTAGTAAGATTGTTTTTTTGGAAACAGATTTTCAGCTGGGTTTAGCTGAGGCATAAGGTTTCTAACAGGCTGTGTTAGAAAAGGATTTTTTTCCTTCTTCTTTTCTTGTTTCTCCTTTTTTTCTTTCTGTCTGCTTAAAAACAGCTAGGAAAGAGGTGCAAGTTTTTCTAGGAGGCTTGTTAAAAAGGACCCCCACTGTGAGGTACTTAGCAAGTGCTAGAAACAGGACAAACCAGTTTTTTTGGGTCTTCTCAGTATATCAGCAAACAGCAACTACACATTTGCAAATGAAAAGGTTTTGTTTCTTTTCTATTCAGTCTCTCGGAAATAGAGAGGGTTAGGAATTGGGGAAACCAATTCCCTGACTGCAGAGGGGTGTGGCCAGCACCAAAAAGCAACACCAGCAAGCCACACATAAAATTCACTGACTGCAGAGGGGTGTGGCCAGCACCAGAAGGCACTGTTCCCCTTCCCAAGAAATTTCCCACCTACATGGCAGGTGAGGACACTAAGGCCTTCTTCAAAAAGGTTAAAAGGACCTGCCATGGGTACAGCATCCCTGAAGACCAGTACAAGGACTGGTCAGGAAAAAGGACTTTTGCTGTCTATTACAATTATTCCATCCCCATGCTACTGGGGGAAGACTTGGCCAACCATGTGCAGCTGGCCAAGAGGGGGGGAGTGGTCACCCGCGGCCAGGCCAAACAAGCAGGCACTCCCATCCCTGTTCCTGAGCCATCCACCAGGACCCTGTCTGTGTTACCAGAGACCCAGACAGAGGTGGTGGAACCGAATCCCATGCCAACAACTACAGCAGCCATAGTACATCCAGTCCCAGGACCGGAACTGGAAAAGCAACCAGCGGCAGAACCAGCGCCAGCACTGACGCCAGCGCTTGCAACTCCACCGCCAGGGGGCGCCAACGGGCCTAAACTGGCAGAAGCAGCAGACAACTCTACCCAAGAGGCTCAGCCAGAGCCTGAAATATCACCTTGTGCACCAGCGGAGAGCGGTCCACAGTCAATGAAAACAACCTCATCACCTACATCGCTCCCAGAGGAACTGGTGTCTCCCGCCTCAAGGGAACAGTTCCAGACTAAGCAGAAAGCCGATAACAGCCTTAAAAAAGCTTTGGGCGGCGGCACGAAGCAACCCACCGCCTCTCAGCTCTTCTACCCAATTCCAGTTTGTTGTAAAACAAGGACTTTTATATAAGGACATTCTTTCTGGTGGACACCAGGAAGGCCAGCATCCTCAAACACAGTTGGTAGTTCCAACTAAGTACTGGGACAAGCTCTTAAGCTTGGGCCCTGACATCCCAGTGGGCATTCTGGGGTCAACAAAGCAAAAACAGGTTAAAAACATTCCTTCCACTGGGAGGGGATGGGCAAGGACAATGCCAAGTATGTCCGCTCAAATGCATACAAAGTGTTCTTCAGTGTCAAATATCTTGTTGTTTACATACTTAGTAGTATATGTAATAGTGCATGTGTTTTGTTTACCTGTTTATGTTACAGTGCTAGGAGGAAATCACCACCAGTAGTTCCCACTGTTGGCGATTTGGGGGGCGTGTCATAAACAGATAGTTAAGGGTTAAAGTCTGTTTTACCTGTAAAGGGTTAACATGTAGTACCTGGTGACCACCTGACCAGAGGACCAATCAGAGATAAGATTTTTTCAAATCTCTGTGGAGGGAAGCCTTTGTCTGAGTGAGAACTGTTCTTGAATCTAACAGAGGACAGTCATGTCTCCAAGTTCTCCTGGAGTAGTTTCTACTAATTAATAGTGAGTATTAATTAGAAAGGCAAATTAGTCTTATGATTTGATTTCTATATTTGCAATTGTGTGTTTGCTAAAGGAAATGCTTTATTCCTGTTTGCTGATATTGCTTTTACTGAGAAAAGGGGGAGAGGGGATTCTCTCCAGAGATTGATAAGGTTATACCCTATGAGTGTCCAGCTTGGGCTCATAGAGATTCTGTATTTTCTTTTTATTCTTTAATAAATTCTTTTCTTTTCTTTGGACTTGGTTAATTCCTTCCCTTGGGGAAATTCAGGGGAAGGGGAGGGGGAAGTGGGCTGCTTCCCTGTGTGTAGAGATTCAAGGCGTTTGAATCCAGGCATCTCTGTCTTCAGAGCAAGCTGGAGAGAGGGGGGAGGGGGAAGGTTCCTCCTCTGTGAATTGATCTGTGTTCCCAAGGGGGGAAACAGGGGTGTCCCGGCCCACGGAATTGACCGGGTGGTGGCAGCCGAAGGGAAGACCTACCCTAGGATTTTGGGGTGGGGGGAAGACATGCGGGTCCTCACTTTGAAACCGCCCAGTTTCAAGTGAGGGTAGACTCTGACAGACTCAAATGGGAATTTACAACTATAAAGCTGGGGTGTTTTGCCATGGAACTCTGGGTTCAGTCCTGCAAAGCCTCGGAGCATCGGATCACAACCGACAAGAGCCCAGCTCCTCACTAATGCTCAGTGTAACTGGCCATTAGATTGACTTGAGCTACAACAGACTGGTAACTATAAACATCAACTGGCAGGACTCTGTGTGCGTGTGTGTATGTGTGCGTGTGTGACTAAAAAGCATATGCTAACTGTTGTATTTTCAGTAAATGCAGTGTTTTTGCCTTCTCCTGAAAAGATCCCATGTGCTTTGTATAGCATAACACGTGCACTGCTGTAAAATCAGTATTGTGGTAAGACCTGCTCTTTGATTAGCAGGACCACCTATCTTCCAAGAGTAGAAAGAACAACTGTGTGAAAATGTGATCCAAGAACCTCTTAATGCCAACTGGCAAGGGGATTACAGGAATATCTTGATTCTGGTATGTACATTGTGGGTCACCGAGAATGTCATGTGAGGTCTCAAATGAAAGCTGGTATCACAGTGGTGATTAATATAATTGTGAAATGCATGTACAAATATTATGTAAGTTGTTTATATATAAAAATAGTGTAGCAGAGGTGAAAAACGAGTTTTCTGTCAGGCAAAAGCCATTTATTCACCTGCCACTCTGTCGGGATGTAATTTAAGGATTGTAAGCTAACACAATGGATGTCCATTTACATATGAAATCAACTGTTAATGAAGAGATGTGAAATCACAGAAAAGGAGCACACAGGAAAAAACAAGTGGGTGTGAGAGTTATCTTGTCTGAGTAAAGACAGTGAATGTGGAGGTATTTCTAGAAGGCAAAGATGACACCCTGTACCTAAGAGGTAAACATATGGCATGTTTACATTCATGAAAATGGGATCCCAGCCAAACCTGGTTGAAAACACTGAAGAGGACTTTGGGTGAGATACACTTCTTTAGACAGGAGATTAACTTGCTAGTTAAGTTTAGTCTCTAGAAAATGTGCTATGATTTTGTTTTGTATGTAGCCATTTATTTCCAATAACCCTACTCACTATTTCCTGACTCTCTAGTCTTTAATAATAAACTTAGTCTTGTTTTCACTATAAATATATCTCAGTGCTGTCGTGTTAAGCCAAATGATGATCCTGAGTTGAATTTTACAAGCTGGTGAGTGCTGTTCCTTTGGGAATGGCAGAATTGGTAGTTTTGTGAGTGTCTCAGTGAATACGGGGTGGATGCTGCAGAGAATGTTCGAGGACTTGGGCATTGGTGTATGCCTATTGCTACCTAAACAGAGACAGGCCTAGAAGGAATTGCTTGTGTTGCCAGAGGTTGTTGGCTTCAGGGGGCTGATCCACAGCAGGCACAGACAATGCTCCTTCACAAAGGTAAAGGTGAGGTGCCTCACAACCCTGGGTACCTGCGGGGAACATCACATCAAAATACAAGTGAAAGCTTAATTTTAAAGGGCAGCACTCAACAATAGTTTGTTCATGGTACAAAATTAGCTATAGACAAATTATATAGTAACCTAGGTGACTTCACTGGTGAAATATCAGACAGCGATCTCTATATTGACAGATACTGAAGGTGAAACATTAGGCACCTAATAAATATCCGTCACTCCACTGTATATTTGATATGATATTCAGTTATGATTTATCCATAAAATCCAACCGCTAAATATGACCCCCTTGCTGTTCCCACATTATATTTTTGTTTTGTAATTAAACTTTTGTTGAATTGCAGTCTGCTTCAACACTATATTGGCTTGTGTATCTGGGCATCACTGGCTTCTGTTGGACTAAATCAGACATGCTGAAGTATGTATCAGTATAATTAACTTATCCTCCAGTAGTTGGGCTAAAAAAGGATGTGAGCCCTGTTTCTATAACTAAGAGACAGCTATTTTAATTACTCAGTGCCTAAAACTGATGTTATCAACACTACTGTAAATTGGCAGTAACATCTCTGAAGGCAATGGAGATGTAAAATCGGTGTAACAAAGATAAGGCTCAAGCCCTTGTGTGACTGGAGCAGGAAGTCCTGATTAGCACTGTCCAAAATATTAATCTTTAATTCCTGGAGACTCCAGGACAATCCAGGGGGATTGGCATCCCTAATTCTGGGGGGCTTGAATCTGAAACTTGGAGAGTCAGAACCTATATGGATAACAAGAACCAAGGAAAAGATTGGTTTAAAGCCTTATTGAACAAACACTGAGTTTCACATGGGTTACACTGAGGTTGTCTATGCTGACAAATGAGTTATGAATTATATTCTTCATCCCCTATAAATTTAATTAGTTGGTGGATAGAAACCTTGCAGTCTCTGTAGGTTTATGTAAAAAATGTAACAGGGCCAAGAAAATACAACCACTAATGGTTCTTAATAGGCTTCAGTAATTCAGGTGTCCCACTAGACTTTTTATACATTAAAAACCGGTTGTGAAAGAGCTTACCCTGTAAATGATGCTAGAGGAGAAGAAAGTTACACTGCTCTTTGTAGAGTGCTTTTGTGAGTAACAAAATCACTGTTTTTAGCAAAGTTGTGACTAGGAGTGAATTCCAGTCCTTTAGAGCTTATTTTATATTCCTTTTACACCTACCTCCATCATACTGAGCACAATGTAGGGCAAATATCTGTTACCAAATCTTTCTTCAACCTCTTCTGCCCAGTAGCTTTTGAGAGATGACTCTTCTCACTTCCTCCTCCCTATCTGACATAACTTTCTCAGGAGCTCACTGTAGTCCCTCTGACTTTGGCAACCATACAAGGTAATGTATTCACAGAGAAGAAATTTTCTTGACCAATTACTCTATTGTGCAGACTTAAACACAAACAGGCTTTTATTTCACATCAGACATTCAGCAATCCAGACATTTCTTTGTCTGATTGCTATGATGCTTTTCCTTTCATTTTTTTCATTCAACAGATATCTAAAATTTGAGGATTTCATGAGTAACTCCTATTCTGCATTAGTGTTTAGGTTCTCTTCTCATATGTGACCCCCCCAGAAGCATGGAAGACAAGACATTATACTGTCACTTTAATACCCTATTGTCATAATTTAAAAAAATGTAATTTCCAAAGGAAATTTCAGGGACGCACAAGGTTATTCAGTAAGATTCTAAGTTACGCACTCCAGAAAAGTATCATATTAAATCCAATGTCTCTGGTACACCTTGAGAACATCAGTTGAGACTAGATGTGTATGAAAACTGAGTCAAAATAACCTAGTGTTCAAAATTAGCTTCCCCCTTCCAACTTCAATGAATAGCTGAACGTGCATTTTTGTCAGCGACTTTTGACAGCAAAACTTTTCTTCATAGGTTTTTTTTTTCTGAATTTTTTTGGTGTCAGTTGGAGGCAGCTTTTTCAAAATGAATTTCCAAATGTTAGTTACGTTGAAATTGGTCATCTTGAAGAAATGATATGGTATTTTTTCTTTGTTTTTTGAATGGCTGAACCTTATACGCTCAGCAGGGTAAGCCAGTTTCACTTGTGGGGGAAGAGGAGCTATGTTTGTTGTGCTCTTATTGCATCCTGTCAAAAATAAATAAATAAACCATTCCATCTAACTCCCCACCCCTATGGTTTGTCTATGTGAATCTTTATGGAAAGGTCTAGTGCTTTCGAGTTTTGCTATAACTCTCCTAGTTAATGGAAACTGTTGTCCCTAGTGGTAATTCAGGTAGAACATTTTCAGTTGGATCCAACTGGTTGCAGCTGGCAAATGGAGGAGAGATTTTCAAAGGCACAAATGGCAGTTAGATTCCTAGCTCTCACTGAAAGGGAATGGGGTGCCTAACTGCCATTTGTGTCTTTGAAAATCTCCTCTTTGGTTTGAAATAGAGCAATGGATGTTTTGGATTACTGGCTCCCTGGGCCTACTGGCTCTTCAGTAGAAACCATCAGAAACCAGTAGAGTCTTCCCCTTACTATCTGCTATCCGTAAGTGCCACAGTTAAGCTCCCAAATTTAAAAATATTTGTCCTCCATTACATCTTTCTGTTGTACAAGTAAAATCAAATTACAGGTCTGTCTCATCTTACGCTCTTTATAACACACCACACTTTCTCTGGACACCTAGACATCCAGTGGCTAAATCCTGTTACACATACAAATACTATTCCAGATGCTCATCCAAAGCTTTATTCAAACCTCAAAAGAAGTCTTTTTTACAGCATTTTGATACTTTCTGTTCCAGCTGAAATCAGGAAGGGAAAAATTGTATATAAAAAAGAAGTTAACTTAGCTGGATGAAACTGGTTACATGATGAGCATTAAAAAGTCAGTATTTGCCAGAATAGTTATTTTCTATTCTGCTCTACATATGGGGGAACTGTGTTGAGTCCTAAACCACTCTGTGGCAACTGGCAAAAATGTTGAACTTTCAAAAGCAATAGCTGAACTTTTTCTTTTGAACTTCAAACAAGGTTCCATAAGAGTTGTGAAGGTTACGGTTTTGGTGGAGTTAGGGACTGACAGGCTCTAAGTGTCATGTAAAGTTTTGCTTAGTTAGGTAAAAAATTTAAGTAAATTTGATAATTCAATAACCATACAAATTCTGTATTCACTGTAAATCCCAGCATGCCTGCTTCTGAATGACTCCCTCCCCTCACTGTACCCCGTTCCTGTTCTTCTGCCACATGCATTCCCATCGGACCTATTTCCATTTGGCACAGTATTTGTGAGGTGCAAAGTAAAACCTCCACATTCCGTTACTGGATACGGGATTCTCAAAAGGTTTTTGTTTGATTTTGTTTATCCACTCTACTTTGTTTTATTTGGGGGTGGGGGTAAGCCAGAGCAAAAACACCTATCTTGGCTACAGTATGTATTTGCTCTCTGTTTTGCATTATTGATGCTGTTATGCAATATTATTGACATGATACAGAAATTAGGCCATAGGAAGGTCAAGCAAAGTAAATGACTGAGATGCTGCTAACAAAATTGCAGCCAGGCATTGGGAGGAGGGGAGAATGGTGCTGGTGCCAGGATTTCAAACAAATAGGATGGCAGCCAGTATTTCAGTGACTTTTATTGTGCTGGCCTGGTAGTATTTGCTTCAGGAAGGAAAACAAAACCAGGAGACTATGGAAGCATTAATCTGCAAAAGGGTCACCCGGGAGTTACTATTCCCTTCAGTTAGGGAATGTGATGGAAGGAAGTTATTTGTAGTGTTGCACTGCTTGTGGAGCTGAAACATTTGTTTAAGTAACAGCAAAGCAATTTGTAATTGGTTTACAAATGTCTGCAACTGATGATACCACAGAATGGCATTTAGAATCTAGCTGGGCATGCCGAGAAGGGATAGGGGAGACGATGCCCATGTAAACACAATAATAAACTATGTAAAGAGAGGTTTCTTTTCATAAATAATCCTTACAGGTTTCCTCTCATTTCTTGTCATACCTTTTTCTTATTACCACTCTTCAAAGACCTGTTTAGTGTTGTTCCTCTGTTTAACCGTGGGTTATTTCAAACAGATGTTTTTGAAGTGCTTGTTTGTGTTGCCTTGAGTGAGTGTTGGAAATCACAGGGAATTTTTTTCTTACATGAACAACCGTAAATGAAAAATGTCTCCCATAATTTACCATTTGGTTGGATAAAAATGTTCTTTCTCTAGAGAATCTCAGTGTAAAGTCTGCGTGTTTTGTAGCTACCTACTGATTTGCTATATTCTGTGGTAATGACTAGTAATATAGATTGTTTGTAGTTTCTCTCAATTTCAATAGGTTCTTTTGCTTAGAAAAGGTATTTTCAGAACCTGTGTTCCAATTTTGATTAGCTTAAACCTATTTTTGGCCCAGTGAGTATTTTAAAGTAAGATTCCTTGGCAATGTTTTTCCAGAACAATTTCAATTAATAATATAAGTCTGCTGGGCTAATCGTTGGGCTAGTGGGGGAGAGGTTGGTCTTGTAATTCAGGCAAAGAACTGGGTGTTAGGCCTCCGCTACTGGTCTGAATTGCTATATATTCTTGGACAATTCACTTGATCATTCTATGCCTCAGTTTCCCCATCTATAAAATGGATGTAGTATTATTTCCCTTACTTAATTAAGGTGAAGTGCTGTGAGATCCTATGATGTAAAGAGCCATACAAGTGCAAGAGGATTTTTCTTACTGCAGGCCAAAATCTGAGGACTTCATTAAGTGTTTAGTCAGGCAAACCCCTGCTGGATTCAATGGGAAACTGAGTAAGGCCCATAGGATATGGCCTTCTGTATGTCCACCTATTTGTAACATCATAAATCCAAGGTTACCCAAGCTTTTCAAGCAGTTCTACTAGTTTCCAATTAAAGGTCAGTCTACTCTGAAAATCCTTTCTTCTTCACAGACATGCATAGTGCTATTGACTTCTCAGAGACTAGGATGGTAGACGGTACTTCAATGACTTTTATTGTGCTGGCCTTGTAATATTTGCTTCAGGTATGAAAACAAAAACAGGAGAATAAGAATAGAGTATTGTGCTAGAGTGAGGCTTTTGCAGAGCCAAAGAAATTGTCTGTTCCAGCCTTTGCCCATTACCTCTCTTGCAACTGAACTTGCACTAATCGTTAGTGGAGCATGCACCGGATTGTGAGGTTGGGTTTGGAACAGCTCCAATTCCCATACACATCAAGCATATACGTTTGAATGGTTAGTGGTCAGTGGCAGTACAGGGCTTAGTAGTCAGGCTGACAATTAAGTTAGACCAAAGCACCAGCCAGTATCAACGCCCAGACCACTCGTTGAAGAACAATTTTATATATTTATTTGGTGTGAAGGCTAAAAAGATTATTAAAGCTGTAATCAAACTATATTTGTTGTCATTTTATGGCTTGGCAATTCCCATAATGTATTATTCAATTGCCTGTTGTTGCTGTTGCTTTCCAGAGCATATGATTCTATTGATAGTTGTCCAGGTGGTCAGAAATTCCTGGCTTGATGACTTAACCAACAAACATGAGTTGACATACTGGCCGCCGCTTCCCGCAGCTCCCATTGGCCTGGAGCAGCGAACTGCGGCCAGTGGGAGCCACGATCGTCCGGACCTGCAGACGCGGCAGGTAGACAAACCGGCCCAACCCGCCAGGGGCTTTCCCTACACAAGCGGCGTCCCAAGTTTGGGAAATACTGCTATAAGGGAATCAAGGCCAGGATTAGAAATCAGGGAGCAGCAGATCTTCAGCTGATGTAAGTTGTCATTAAAGTAAATAGAGCTCTGACAATTTACATTAGCCAAAGATCTGCTTCCAGGGGTTTCTGACTTCTAGAGGTGTGTGTTTAGACTGTGATTGTCCAGTTCTGCAAGAAGTCTTCAAAAAATCCCTCCAAGCCTTTCAGATGCTGCCTCCCTGAGGTCTGAGATTTTCTTGAAGATGCCTGTCTTTGTATCTTTTTTTTCTTGATAGTCTATTCTAGTTCTTATACTATGCTCATCACCTTGATTTTAGAGCACAGAAATATACTGCAGGCAATTTTTCAAAGGCAACAAACATTAAAAAGCTATAAAAGATCTAAAATAGATTAGCATAATGAGGGCAATCCGAGGCAGAATGCGTAAAACCAGTTGATTGGATCTTATTTTTGTAGCTCTCTTGTTTGTTGATATAAAACAAAAAACAAACAAAACCAAAAAAAACCCCAGCAAAGTTTATTTATCACATACATTGGTTACAATACAAAGCTCTGCTTTAAAAAATGCCCACAACTCCCACTGACCTCATTGCCTGTTTGTACCTGGAGGAGTATTTTGGCCCTTTAGTTGTACTACAACATATAATCTCTTCAAAATACAAGACAATACAGATTACCTCCAAAATCTTTATCAGGCAGTGGTACATGCATTTAAATATCGGGAAGGTGGCTGAATCTTTTGGTCTCCAATCTGAGAGTTGAGTGTCTGAGTAAATTGAAAGGAACCTCTATCATCCATCACCAGCAATCTACCTTTGTGTGGATGAGACATTTGCAAAAATATAACAGCAATTTAAAAACTGGCTTATAAGAAAGTGTAAAGCCTATAAGTCTAGAGCCACATCCTCAGTTGGGATAAATCAGCCGAGCTCCACCCAACTCAGTGGGGTTCACGTCAATGGCACTAGTCCAGTTTATGCCAGTTGAAGATCTGGGTTGAAATCCAGGCCCCAATGGAATCAGCAGGAGCTTTTCCATTGACTTCAGCGGAGCTGTGATTTCACCCCTACAATATAAACATGAAAAAAGTAATATTGTACTAAAAAAAAATTCCCATGGTGCCATACTGGAGTTGACCATTTGGCTGTGTTACTGCTGAGGGTAGTACTGATCTGACTCTGGAGACTGGAGCAGAGGGCCACCTGTGAAGAATGAGACTCGGAAAACACTCAGTCTCTTGTGGCTGGGAGTAGGTATCAGGGCTCAGGCAGGAAAATGTTCTTGTTTGAATTTCACACTTTGAATTGCACACACCGTTGCATTTGTCTAAGCAGCCTGCGGGTTCCAAAAAGCTAGTCTGGAACATAATTGATTTTAGAAACTGAAAAGGAGAAGATAATTACAGACTTTCTGCCAGCGGATATTTTAACGGTAACAGATGGGGGGGAAACTAAGGTTACAATGATTTTTTTTTTAAATTATCTGTTGGACTTCTCCCTGATCTCTGCAGCAAGCGTTAAATAAAGAGCCAGTATGTACTGCTGACTTTCAGAGCTGCACAAAGCAACCTGCTAGAATTGTGCAGATGAATGACCTTACTAAAGGACTCAGAAATGTGATAACTGTGGAGTCAAAGAAAAGAAAACTAGTCTTTACAAAACAAAAGGTTTAACTTCCTCTGATGCACCAACACTAACCTGAATAAATATGTGCTATTGGCTAAAGTGAACTTAAGCCAAAATTCTCAATTGTGGGTGCCTAAATATGGATTTAGATGCTTATCCTTCAGTGCCTAGTTTAAGACACGCGTGTGAAATTATTGGCCATCATGTCTTGCAATCAATGCTAACCTTTAATTTAAACTGAGGCAGTAGACACTGACATTTGTAAAAGTGGCTATTTAGTTGGGGTACCTCAGTTTTGGGGTTCCCAGATTGAGGCACTTTGGTATTATTTTCAGAGATTCTGGGTCGGGCTGGCTGGAAAACAAGAATTTGAAGGCTGTTAAATTTTAGAGAGAGAGAGAGAGACCAAGAACAGGTGTCAGTGAGGGACTTACTGTTGTGGCCCGGAAAACATAAACTCTGGGACAGTGAGTTCGGCTGAAATTTGCATACACGATTTAAGGTTCTGTAGGTTCTGCAGCCAACCAAACTCCGTTGTGCCAAGGCCATTGCATTTATCACAGCTCCACTGTCCTGTTTCTCAATAACACAAATGAATTGTGTACTCAACAAAAAGTATTTTGAAGATCCATCAGGAAGAAAGTTGTTTCATGAGGCAAGAAGGAGACAAAAGAATGCCTGTAATTCCTGCTGATGAATGAACCGCAGTGTAATAGCACTGTGTTCTTCAGTGATTGCTCCTTGTAAATAGGGTTGCCACCTCTGAGGTACAAATAACAGGACATTCAAATAATTTCCATGGGAGTATGAAACAGCAAATGAGAGGAGGCAGCTACAGCACCTCCTGTGTATCATTTATCCTTGGAAAAGGATACAAATCTTTCGAGGTGACTTAATTCAGCTTTCAATATTCTACACGGAATCTAGTGCTGCCATCCTTTTTCTTTATCAACACTATGGGCAAGGCCCAAGGGCTGACTGAGGATTCAGGTATACTGTACCTTCCTGTTGCAGTTCTTCAATAACCCCTAAAGCTTCATTTTGGGGCTTGGACTACATGACCTCCTGAGGTCCCTTCCAACCCTGATATTCTATGATTCTACGAGTCTATGATTCTTTCCTTTTTTCAACTGGCCACCAATAGTGTCCCCAGTGTCAATCGTGTGTTGTTCCAGCACAGTTTCCCTATCTTGTTACTTGACCAGGAAAACGACCCTGATTTTTCTACAGAAAGTATTTTAAACTTCCCTGCTATTCCATCTTTAAATGGACAGCACTGCTCTGGAACTGTTCCAGAAGGAATTCTGGGAACTCTGCTTCATTCTGTCCCTCCCAAGTCCTTTTCTGTGCCAGCCGCTACCAAACCCACTGGCTCACATTGTGCTATTGTAGTGCTCCTTTTGGTAACCTGAGGTTTAACTGAGACATTCAGAAATCCAACAGAGAAAAAAACCTGACTCAGGTCAAGTAAAACTTTAGCAGTGAGAACCCCCATTTGACTTTCTTGGCTCAAGCAAATGTCAATAAATCCACATCTCTTATAAGGCGGGAAGCCTCTCACGCATTTAGTTTGGCAGAATAATTTCAGTTGCAGGAATTAATACAACTTGTTTACAGCACACCAACCTCCTGCAAGGCATCGGTCTTGTCCAGGTTACATTTTCGAAGGAAATTTCCATTGGTCGCATCTACAGAAAACCTTGGTTGGCATCAATAATATATTTATTAGATGTGACAAAGTCAAACCTGAAGATAAACTCATCCTCTATTTCTGCAACCTTGACCTCTTGTTCAAGCTCTAGGGGGTCAACTTTTGAGACCAGTGTCGCCCATTTTTGGACTGGTGCTTGGTCCCCAGTTACTGTCTTCAGTTGGCGCCAATTAAGCTGTTTATTTTTAGAACCCCCCAATCCCTGCAAATCTGGTCTAATAACAATTACATTTGAACCACTGCCTACAACCCCCATGCATTTTACACTCCCCAGTTCATATGCAATTGTCAGACTTCCAGTGTGGTTACTTAATTGTCCAGATTTGCACAAGAATAGTGGGGCTATGCTATTCACCCCATAGTTTTGCCCCTCTAGCTTGGTGGAAGCCCATTTTCCAAACTCTGTGGGGGAAGATGACTTGCTTTATACTTACAGCAATCAGTCTTTTTGTGGCCAGTTTTGCTTTAAGAAAAACACCAAATATCATGAATCTCATGATAAACGGGTGAGAGTTGTCAACAACATGAAAGCAAATATGATGGGAACTGCCTTATTGCACTACTTATAGCTGCATAATTTCTTCTTTTATAAATCCATTATTATGCACAGTATTCTTTCCTGTCCACACTGCATATCTCCATTGCTTACTCTATAATTATTATGTGCATGTATTTCCTATTGACATCAGTGATTACTCTGCACAGAAGGAGAGGGGGTTTGAAATGCAGGTCAGAAAGACTTTTGCCCTCAGTTCAGTAGATCTTTGTATCTTGTAACAGCTTTCCACTCATCCCCTCTGAAGTTTGCATACCTAAATTAAGGCCCAGTAAGTTACTTCAGGTTACTATTTTATGTTTTAAGCTTATTTTTATAATTACTAAAAAAGCAATTTGGGTTAGGTAGTATCAAAAGATGATGTTCATCACAGATGAGTGGTCTTTGAAATCATTCCATTGAGTTTTCATTACATGAATGTAATTTGACTAATAAAAGCTGCATAAACACAGACTGATAGCAGGAGGTGCCTCTGATTCATGCCTCCAGAGTTAATCATAGAATCATAGACTTTAAGGTCAGAAGGGACCATTATGATCATCTAGTCTGACCTCCTGCACAACGCAGGCCACAGAATCTCACCCACCCACTCCTGTATCAGACCTGTGTCTGAGCCACTGAAGTCCTCAAATCATGGTTTAAAGACTTCAAGGTGCAGAGAATCTTCCAGCAAATGACCCATGCCCCACGCTGCAGAGGAAGGCAAAAAAACCCCAGGGCTTCTGCCAATCTGCCCTGGAGGAAAATTCCTTCCTGACCCCAAATATGGTGATGAGCTAAACCCTGAGCATGTGGGCAAGACTCACCAGCCAGACCCAGGAAAGAATTCTCTGTAGTAACTCAGATCCCACTCCATCTAACATCCCATCACAAGCCATTGGGCATATTTACCGCTAATAGTCAAAGACCAATGAGTGACCAGGATTTGTCAGAATCAAGTGTGCCATACTGGTGCTTAGCTGAAATGACATTCTTTTTTTCCTGGAGAAAACTTATGAAGAACCTAGCTGTAACCATGGGTGGGTCTAATTATATGTCTCTTTTACTGACGAATCACTGTGATGAATAGGGCTGTACACAATTGCTCCATGTTGGAGTTAATGGAAATAGTGTTTATTTAATTGTGTTTGTTCTGGAGAAAAATTGTATTAAATATATCTTGCTGCAGTGGGTCAACTATGGAAACATTGTTAGTAATTATATGTAATTAGTATCATATCTTATATTGTTATATCACCTTTTATCCCAAAGTGTTATGCTGCAAAGGATTTTTATCTGAAGTATTATTATTATTTATTTTACAAATTCATACATCCCCATTGAAATGTGGCCAGATGTGGGACAGAACCAGCACAACAGAACATTTCATTAGAGTGGGGAGAGGGGAAACTTGACAAAGGACATGAAGACAAACCCCATCTCTTACAAAATGAGTTCTGGGATCCCTAATGTCCTCAAGGGCAGGCCTTCAGATGGTGTAAATTGGCGAAGTGCTAATTAATTAAAATAAGGCTTTGTCAGTTTACACCAGATGAAGAGCAGGTCCTGACTCTTGAAAAGTTTTTTGTCCCAAAGTCCTGATGCTTAATATGTTTCAGAAATAAAAAGAGCTGAGCCACTCCTGCTGGAATTTAAAACTCTGATTCTAGGGAAAACTTCACAGCCTGATGTTTTGTTTTCAACCTTCTTTTTGTCAGACCACTATAACATTCAGTTCTCTAAAACACTGGTTCACAATCCCTTTTTATACTGTGACCTCATGTTACAACAGAAAATTTGCCATCTAGTCATAAAGCAGGGGAGGATGGTCATCAAGCATTTTGGACTTGTTTGCACCTCCCAGCAGAGTTGCAACCCCTAGGTTTAGAATCCATGTTTTGAACCACAAAGATTGGCTCACCAGAAGAGTTTTTCTAGGATTGTTTGACAGTATCTGACCAAAGGGGGTGCCTTGAAATCATTGCACTTCTTCACTAACAGTATTTTGCTTGGGAAACTATAATGCACATTCCAGACTGAGTCAAGAAACAGCTCAGGGCCTGATGTTAACAATGAGCTACTGCTGTTTCATTCATCTTTAGTTGCAACTCTGGAACTATTTCATGGGGATGAAAGGTTTTATAGATTTGTTTTTTTATTATCCAACTATACATTTATTTGCAATGAAGGAGGAAAGTAATGCATCTCTCCTGAGTTTACTGTGTGTGGAAAGAGGCCATTGACTGGTCTGGTTGTGTTATTGGTGTGTTGACATTGTTAGTATCACATTTACATTATAGTACAGTACTAGCTCTTTCAGTTAGGGACTATGACTTCTTGGAAAGTGCAATGCACACCTTTGGCAGGGTATATATAATGACAGCCAGGGATATTGATGAAGCATGAGACTGGGAATTAGAAGACCTATTCCTAGCTCTGCCACTGACTTATTGTGCCACAACTCTTGCACTTAATTTAGTCCTTATTTAAAAATGAGACACTGGTGCTTATCTGCCTTTGTAAAAGGCCTGGGAGATTTACATATGAAAAAAATCTATATAATTTAAATATATTTATTTTGTTAAAAAGAATCAACAATAAAAATATCAAGAATGTTGGATCACAGAGTATATTTTCTTCATTTCCCTATGAGATGCAGGGTGCCAGAGATGACAAACCACTAGACTGGAACTTCGGAGATTCCTGGCTCTACCACTGGCCTGCTGAGTGACCTTGGGAAAATCATGTCGCCGCTCTGTGCCTCAGTTTCCCCATCTATAAAATTGAGATAATAATACTGACTTCCTTTGTAAAGCACTATGAAATCTACATTGAGGCGCACTGAATACGAGATAGGCATAACAATTATTATATTTTATAAACAGGAAAACAGACAATAATACGTGAGCTGTCCACAACTGCTAAGGCTTTGCTGAGGAGAGGGGTGAAACCACAAAAGTTTTTTCATGTGAATTATTTAGTTTGAGTATTTGCAAAACAAGGATTAACAAAAATAAGGTTAAAAAGAGCCTTTTGTCTTTCCATGTGGTTGCATGAATGGTTAGTGAATGAGCTGATTAGATGTTGCATATAAATTGTAAAGGGCCACATTCTGAGCTTGCTTATGCTGATATAAATTCAGAATAGCTTTATTTACTTGATAATTTCATTTACTCTTTACAGTCTATACCAAGAGAGGAGTAGGGGGATACACACTGATCGACTCTAATCGTTCAGATGTCTTTGTAGTTCTCAACATGCTTGTCAGAAGGAACATCCCAAATACCAAAATAGAGTCATTCTGAATGTCAGGTGGAGACATGGTGTTGTATGTCTGGAAATGTGGTGAATCAGAGAAGTTGCATTTAAAATAAAATCAAGGATCAGCAATAATGCTAAGAAGATTTACACCAGCTGAGGAGCTGGTCCTGAGTATTCAGGCAATGCTTGTGCTTTGCACATTAATTAAAATTGACTGGTATCCAGACTCTGGCAGTGTTAATCTGCTCTGCAGTAATATGTAAAGCTATTTTAAAAAAAAAACACCACCACAAAAGCAGGCCCTCTAGCTAAGGAGATAAATATTTGTACCCAGCTATCACTTTATTTATAACAATAGGGGGAGGGAATGCTTGGAACACAGTTATTCATAAAGGCTGACTTTTAACAATATATTGAAAACAACTGCACTGTCTGCTACTACCCACACTCTGTTTAAACTGGCAGGCTAGGATTGTTTCTTAAGCTGTGTCACTTCCATGATGAATTTAGGTTTTGTCCAGAATTTTTAATCTCCAAGATAACGCGCTAATGAAATGTCGAACAGAATAGGATGATGCTTTGGGGTTTCTGTGAGCTTTTGATACCATCTGACTTTCCCAGAGCACCAAATCCTGCAGGCCCTACACATGCCATTAGTCTTATTGAATAGCACTATTCCCATTTAGCCCCAGAGCCCTTTAGAGGTGGTTGGATTATAGATATTCTTTCCTTGCATTGGACATAATGGGGGCCAGACTCGACAAGTTGCTGAGCACCTCCTGCAATGTTTTGAGTTCCTTTAGCTCCACTCAATGGCAGTTGAGAATGCTCAGTACTGCATAGGACCGGGCTCTTTGTTTGTATATTTTATTATATTATTCTTTGGTCTGAAATGCAAAATAACCTCTTGGGTGGCAATATGCTTTTCCCACAGGTTAACAGAGCCACACCTTAGCAGAGCCAACCACAGCATATTCTTCTACAGAAAAGTGTTGTTAGGAAAATATTGTATGTGTTTTAGCTGCATTTTTAATGCAATGTTGCAGGTGGAATAAGGAGGTGGAGCCAGTATCATGTGACCAGCCAACTCTCTGCAGATCACTACCAAGTGTTCTGCAGCAATCAGACTTTGATCTACAATCTGGCTTCAGTTATGATGTCAGAAACTGTGTGTGGTCATGGTCATGTGACATGATACTTAGATGAAATGCTGTTAGAGTTGTCATTACCTACAGGCCAGATTTGATCATCTTACTAATGGTGAGTAGCACCTTCTTCCACAAGTAACCCTGTTGACTTCAGTGGGACTATTGTGGTGTCAGGTGCCAGGCAGTGGGAGTGAGGGTAGCTCAGTCTGGCCCTACATTTATGATTTGTTCAGAACTGTTTCAACCAAATACTGTATAGATGCATTTAGCACATTAAGGATAATGTCACTGGGCTCGTATTTAGTGAAGGTAACAGGCAGCAGCAGCTGCTGCTAGATAAATCAGAGGTATTTGTAGATAATGAATGTTGAGGCAAAGACAATGTAATTTTTTTACATGCGAGCAACATTGATTATGTGACACCATTCCATCATAGCAACGTTACTTCTGGTTTGCTAGATGATTGATGAGCAGTATACTCCATGTAATCTTCTTGTATGTTGGATGTGGGTGCCATAAACTAATAGCTACTCATTGAGTACAAATGTTTGAAGGTCCTGTGGATTAGAGCTGCTGTGTGATTCAGCCAATGAAATAAAAGGCAAGAAATGCAAAATTTATTGTCACTGTTGCAGTGTTAACTCATCCAGCCTACATACAGTTGGTATTTCTGATAACTAGTTAAGGGCCACACCCTGCATGCCAACACAAGGGAGTAAGAGGGTGTATTGTAAGGGAAGCTGTGGTGTAGTTTATTAATATAGCATCTTAGCCATAGGCAATTGCACACAATACAATAAATACAAATTTAAAATTGACACCACTCCAAAAAAAAATACAGATTTTAAAAATACAAATTAACCATGCAAGTTTAGCCCATGTAACTGCAATATTTTCACTACACAGCAAATATTCTAATTTCTGAGGTGATGGGGTTAAAGGCATATGGGTCAGAAATGGAGACAGCCATTTATTTCTGAGGTGGCAGTACTGGTTATAAGACAATAAACAGAGTGGTAAGTCTTCAGCCTGGCCAGACCTGCAAGGACAAACACAATTGTCTTTCATTACTAGCATACTTCCCTTCCAGATAGGCAGTCTGCATAGTCTGGAAACAGAGACCTGTTAAAGCCCTCCTTAACATATTGAGAGGGGAAGCAAATAAGGCAGAACCAAAGCATTTCTTCCCACCCCCTCTAGTGAGCAAGAAGGGACAGAGATTGGTGAAGAGTTGATAGGAGGCTTGGCCTTGTCTCCATCCCCATTACACTGAGCAGTATAACTGTGCAGGTGCATCAACAGACGTGCTGCACTAGGAAGGAGTTGAATTGGTGGCAGGGTGGAGGGGAAAAAGGTGGAGGCACTCTTCTAAGCTCTGCTAATGTGAGTCGCTGCTCAGAGTAGATTGCACAGCTGTTCAAAAGATAATTGTGGGCTGCTTGGCTCCTTGAGCTGGGTTCTTCCTCAGTGGGGCTGTGGGCTCCGCTTGGCTCTGTCGTATTAATTTAGATGGACTAAAGGGCCAAAACCGTCAAAGGTGTTAACATGACATTAAACAGTTTTAAACAAGATTCACCATTTGGTGTGTCGAGACCTTAGCCTGCTTAGGACCTCAGTGGCAAAGACATCATTAAAAAACCTTGTAACCTTCTGTTAAAGATACAGGAAAGAAGACAAAACAGCTAAAGCATTTGGAACGTGAAGTGTTAAGTAAGGCTTTCATGTTAACAATTTTTTTTGTTCTTTTGCCCTTTAGCTGTACAGAGTCTTTAGAAGGAAATCCCCTATTTTGACAGTCTTTTAGATGGTATTAAAGAAGATAATAATTGTCCTTTTGGGGAAAAGAGAACAAATTAGTTGATGGGCTGGAGTTGTCATGATTATTAAAAAGTCTTATCCCATGTCCTAAGAGAAACACACACAAAGGGGTGAGAAAAGAACTGCAAGGATAGAAAATGCAGCTCCTGTCTCTAGCTTTGATTCTCACTTGCAACCTTACTGCTGCGGAAACACATGGGTACAAGCACACGGTCCTATCAGCCACTCCGAGACCTGACAAACTTGTACCAGCATTGGGCTTTTTGAGCATTGCTTTTACCTGCTTCTCTGGTCACAGACTCACAGCAGTGTTGCAAAATACACAATCTTGGCTGACTAAGCCAGACTCTTATTCGACAGGAAAGAGAAGAAATAGGATAGGGAAGGAAAAGGACACCTGTGGGGAGAAGAGGAGATGCAGTCTCACATCCAGAATGGAGATTGTGATTAAACTGCAGAGGGTGGAGGTGGTGGTGATGTTATCTGAGTACCTCTTTCTGTCCCACTCTGGCCAGCACATTTCTCAAGATTAAGAAGAAGAAGGCAAAAATGGTGTCACGCTAGATCTGGGAATCTCAGGAGATGGTGGAGGTGGCAGCCATGATAGTGAAGCTTGTTCCTTTCACTTCTTTCAGTCAACCAGTGTTGCGGTAGCTAGCTTTCCCCCACAGTCTCTTCTTTCAATGACCCCAAAAAAAGAGTGACCAATGGAAGTAGCCTATATCTTCATGTCTACCAGTTAGGCCTAATTTCTGACATACAAGTTTTGGTACACTGATTTCTGGTCCCACACTTTTCTTGTTTACCAGGTATGATCTTAACACAGTCCTTAAATTATATCAGTAGGCCTTGTTGTTTTGGACTGATTCAGTCCTTCTGTCTCCCCTTTGCACCTTTTCCCATCAACATTTATTGTTATAGGTTATTGGGCCACGCTCTGAACTTTCACTCACTTTTCACAGTTGAGCTCACAGCTACAGTAAATTTGTAGCCCAGATACCACAACAGATCCTTGGGCTTGACTCCTTAATTAGGGGAAAAAAGAAATGTTTGTGCGCCCAAAAATGCCACCCACTTGCGTTACCAACATTCACGGTGAATTGTGCAGATCAAGGACCCTTCATCTTCTTTCTTACCTGAGGAATGAAATAGTGAACAATGATGACATTTAAATGATCACTGGGCAGCTGAGTTATACTGTTACTGAGATGAATGGGGCAGTTCACAACTCTCAGTGCTATTATTCCAGGCTTTCTGCAGGCTCGGGTAGACATCTCTGCATCAGTTATGCTTTGCTCACATTTAGAGGGTTACTTTACAACCATAAAAGCTAGAGACTTAATGTTTTTAAATGAAAGTTGAGATTCTGGAGAACAAGGCAGCAGCTCTAGAGAGGTACTGCTATGGTATATGTATTCATACTAGCTGTTCCTGAGCCCTGACAATATACACGGGGTTAATGCAGTTTACTCCCTTCCCCAGAGCATTGGGAAAACCGGGAGGGATACTGTGGCTCTCTAAATTGCTTTGTACCTTACCCAGGGCAGATTGTAACTCATGATTTAGCTCTAGACTGTTAAAATGTAATATTTTAATATTAGAGTTTGTTTAAAAGCGGTGAAGACTTTTTTCACAAAAAATATGGAAATATTTCCCCACACGTTTTGAAAAGGAATGATTTGTCACTTATTTGAAATTTAATTATGAATTTTTTTATTGAAAAAATTTGGCTTTTTTAAACTTTTGGTGTTTTCTCTCCATTTCCTACTCTTTATAATTTTTTTCCATCTCCTCTTCACCATCCTTCTTAAAATCTTTTTTCCAATATTCTAGTGAAAAAGAAGGGAAGGGGAGAAAGCAGGCAGAGGGAAAAGAAAAACTAAAAAAAATTAAATTAACATATTTTTGGTTTTGTGTTGCACTAAAAATGGAAAACTTAAAAAAATAAAAGTTACATTTTTAAAAAAAGCCATTTTTCAGTAAAATGTTTTTCATTTGAAAAATTTCAGTTGGCTGTGTTAAGTATAGAGTACATAAACTGGGGATAAGTTTGTGTTGTAATAAGACCATTAAGTGTTGCAATCCTAAACCTTTCTGGTGTTTATGTAGTAACATTTCCAAAATATATGGTACTTGATACTACACTGGTCTGCAACAAAAAGACAGTATTTGTCAGCAGATACCACTCAGTGGAGTTACTGCGCTTTCTAAGGATAATGTGAAACTACTGTATCTAGGATGCTACTGTGAGGTGCTGAGTACCCTCAGTTCTTATTGATTTCAATGGGGCTTGGAGACATTAGTATCTCATAGGATTAGGCCCCTGTGTGTTGGGCCATGTCTACACTACAGGGTCTATAATGGCATAGTTATGGTGCCATAACTATGCCGGCATAACTCTGTAGTGTAGACGCAGCCCACAGCAACAGAAGGTGTCCTTCCGTCTCTGTCGGAACATCACCTCACTGAGCTACAGTAACTAGCTTGACCAAAGCATTCTTCTGTTGACCTAGCTGTGTTTATGCTGTGGGATTATACTGGCATAGCTGTGATCCTCAGGGGTGTGAATTTTTCATATCCCTGAATGCCATAGCCTTGTTGACCTAAACTTTCAGTGTAGACTATGCCTAAATGTATAATGATCTCTCAAGAAGGAAAATATTTTGTGATCTTTCCATGGACTGGGGTCCTCAAACTATCAAAATTATATTTGTTTTCTTATGAAGATAGTACTAAGGAATTTTGCTGGATCTTCAAAGTTCAAAGGATCTTAATCTGAAAATATTTGAGGTTACGTTTTATGTCGGATTGTATTTTGATCTGCTATTCAATCTCAAACCCATTTCTCTCAGTGCTAACTAGGTTCTTGTTTTCCTCTCTTAGGTTGCGGTCTTTGGTAAAGCAATTAGAGAGAGGAGAGGCTTCGGTTGTAGACCTAAAAAAGAATTTGGAATATGCAGCTGCCGTACTTGAATCAGTGTACATTGATGAAACTAGGTGAGTTAACTACCCCTGTGTATTGATATTGTGTACCACTCAAATTAAGTTGTAATTTACATATCAGTTGGGAAACTGATTCTCTAAAGGCCTCCACAATAGGCATAGTTGCTGTCATTCTCAGATGAGAGTCCAAGATCTGAACTATCCTCTTAAGATAGCCATCCATGTCAGGATTGAGGCAAACTGGTGGGGTGTTGTTCACACTTCTGCTTCTACCCATTGATATGTGCATAAATAGGTGACTTAAATTTGCCAAATCTATCATGTCAATTCGTTTCACCAGAACTAAATATACGTCTACAGAAGCGTCTTGGGCAAAATTTCCAAAACTTAAAAGGAAGTGATTATCTGATTGTTATTTGGAAATGTTATAAATCTCACCCAGATAAAAAGGTTGACAAAATTGGGATTGTGAATACTGGAAAGCTGAAGATGAGAAATCATGAGAGAGTAATGGAGCTGTTTCAGTGTGCTCTTGTTTATCTGCCTGGGAGTGAGCTTCACAATCTGGCATGTGGCTATCCAAGAAAATAAACAATCTGTTATAGATTGTCAAAAACGTGTTCCATTAGGGTTACCAAAAAAAAAAAAAAAGAGTGAATTTTTAACAACTGTTTTAATTAGAGTGTGTATGAGATGTTATAAACCTGTGTTAAGAGCCCTCTATTTACCCATTTTCCACTCCCCTTCAGGCGTTTATTGGACACAGAAGATGAGCTCAGTGATATTCAGTCAGACTCCGTGCCCTCTGAAGTCCGGGATTGGTTGGCCTCCACCTTCACGCGGCAGATGGGGATGATGCTTAAAAGGTCCGAGGAAAAGCCCCGGTTCAGGAGCATCGTCCATGCAGTGCAAGCTGGTATATTCGTGGAGAGGTAAAGGAAGATTTAATTATTCTGCTCCAGTGGCTGGTCAGGCTTCACAGACTGTATTTTTAATATTGAATGAAGACTATTTTATTTTGCTTTTATTGGTACGTATTGCTGAGCAAGGACTGGAAAACTGGGACTAAATAATTGATCATAAATGGAATCTTCACATATTTATTTGCTATTAGCATAATATGGATCTAATATAATTGGTGCCATTTTGGTTTTTCCTCTTTTTTTTTTTTAATGTATGCTTTCAGTGGCCAAAGGGAGGACAAAGAATATATGGCTTCAGATATTCTTATGATAGGGATAAGAGGTTAACCAAAGGCAGACAATTCAGTCCCTGGAGTAACTCTACCTTTGTGGTCCAGTAAAATGTATAAAGGATGGACAGGTGGCTAATGTAAATCAAACCAAACCAAACCTGTATCTCATCATTCCCGGCTTGAATTACATGAGTCACAAAATCAGTTTAAAGGTTCAGAACTCAGAGGAGTCCACTAAACCAATGAAACTCCCTCAGTCTTCTCCACTGCTGATTCCTGCAGCTTGTACCAAATCACACCTCTAGAGCTAGATCAAACCTGATTTCAGACATCTGAACCTTTTAAAACTTCTTGCTGTTTGAATTAGGACTGCCCTGTATCCAAATTTCAGAGTTTCACCTGTCTTTATTGAGGAACCTCCCTTCTCTGACATTCTGTTTCTTCAAAACAGAATATGGAGTCACATTTATGAAATATACTCAGGGCCATATTTAGACAATGTGTAAGCAGGCACATCCCAGTTATCTACAATGAAGTTGAATGCACTTATGGCAGGGCTGAATTGGGCTCTCAGTGTAGTGAAGAGTTACTTTTAACTGAACTCTTCATGTAGTATCTACAATATTTTGTTTTATATAGTACATTTCAGTAGGAGTTGTTCACTCCAGTCACAGTAGGTTAGCAATAGTGTTTCTCAGAATTTCATTGATGGTCTAACCAAGAGTCCGTTAGACATGTTTGGTAGCCATTATACCACAGGCTACATAGAAACATGATAGTTTCTTCCTGCATATTTATAGCTTCTTTTCTATCAGTGTCTCTGAATATTCAGAAATGTGTTGTACTTGTGTTAAGAGCACTAGCAGATGTCTATAAGTTAAGGGGGTGCGCCTGTCATTGCTTCAGTTTGGAAAACTTTTCTCACCACTTTGACAAGCTATACTATGTACACCAACCACCAAAGTATTTGTTGAAAAAATGTATTTAATTCATTTAGCCATTTTTTTCTGTTTTTGAACGATCTTTTTACAGATTTATTCACTGTTTGAAATTGTTCAGTGAGTAGTTTTTTATTAACATACCTGAGCCTGTGTTGTTCATGAACAGCTCATAACAAAGTCAGTGGATTACTGCATTTTCTACCATCTGTTGTTCAGGACTGATGGATAGTTACCTAAATCACATGATCAGAGATGGTTGCAGGATTAAAATCTATATTTTTTTGCGGGGGGAATCAAAATGTCAAAGTTCTTTTAATTTCAGAAGTCTTAAAACTAGCCCATTTATTTTTTTTCAATGTGTTGTGAATGTTTTTCAATTGCTTTTTTTAAAATTGTTATTAAAATATTATTGGTTATTGAAATATTTCATTTACCAAAAGCCTGGGAAATCATGTATGGTAGACTTGTCTCTGGTAATAACTGTATAAATGTATTTCCATTAGGTCTTATGTTGTTTACATGTAGAGAAGGATGCAGTCCGCACCTATAGTCTTATTCAGCAAAGCATTTAAGCATGTGTTGAACTTTGAGCACTTGTACAAACCCATTAAAGTCAATGGGACTTGAGCACACACTTCAGGTTTAACACATGCTCAAGTGCTTTGCTGAATCAGGGCATAGGTGCTAATTACTAGAGCTGGGCAAAATCTTTTGTCCTAAACTTTTTTCAGTGAAAAATGTAGCTTTGACAACACTGAAATGTTTTGTGATTTTGTGTTGGTTTCACCAAGTTGTTTGTTTAGAGAAAAAACAACATATTCAGTAAAATGAAAAACATTTTGTTTCGATGTTTTCAAAGGAAAGCATTATGATTTTTTTGGTTCAAAATGACTTTTTGCTTCACAATTTCCTTTAATTTTATTTTTTTTAAATTCAAAAACATGAAATATGCTCAAACTGAACTGACACATTTAGTTTTCTGTTGAACAAAGTATTTCATTTGACCCAAATTTACATTTTTTTGATGTTTTAATTCACTGAAAGTTTTTTTTTAATTCACTTTTGGTTCAACCCAAAGCAAATATTTATTTTGAGGTTTTGGACTTGCCAACAAGCCCCCCCAAAAATCAAATTATTTACCCAGCTTTTCTGATTACACCCTTTGCACACACCTGCACACACAAACAACACAAGACTATATGGAGCTGTTTTAAAAAACAAAGTAAATTGTTGGAAAAGCTGTACCATATAGGAGCTGAATAAGTCCAGTCAACAGACTTGATATGCTTACTGAAGCTCTATCTTGAAATGCATTCTG
Organism: Mauremys mutica; assembly: GCF_020497125.1. Lineage (NCBI taxonomy): Eukaryota > Metazoa > Chordata > Testudines > Geoemydidae > Mauremys > Mauremys mutica. Next base: position 207,056,679 of record NC_059073.1, read on the forward strand.
CCCTGGGCCAGCAAGGACTGAGAGGGTTGAAGACGCAGTTATTGTGGGAGAATAGGAAAGTCTTGCATTGCTGAAGAGCAGCTCCTCTGCTTGATCAAGATGAGGCAGATGCTGAATGAAATCCCATTTGGTTCTACTTGTCCAGGAAGACTGTGGCCCTAGTATGTGTCATGGAGTAGGAAGGATGTAAAATGAGGAAAATTGAGGTCATCCTTAGGACTCAAATAAAGATGCGGAGGATATGTACAGGAAAGAAGAATTGCAATATGTTTTTCTTGAATAAATGATGTCTCCTGAAAAGAACTCAAATGGATCTTTGGTTTTCTATTTTGTTTCTCTGTTCATTTATTTGTTTTATTTTGGTAGAATGTACAGACGGACATCAAATATGGTTGGCCTGAGCTACCCACCAGCTGTAATTGGAGTGCTAAAGGTAATACTGATGAAAGTGTCTTTTAACAAGTGCTGGTAAGGCACTGTGATATTTTGGTGGGAGGTCTTTGAATTCTCCCTCTCATCCTCTCTGAAGTTTAATATAATTCACAAACATTAATCATTTACTGACCTAAGGGAAAATCCTTCCTGTTGAGTAAAAACAGATCAAGGTTCTGGCCATTTTCAAGTGGCGAAGATGACCAGAAGGATAAGGTCATAGCTCTGTGGGAGGTTGCAATACTCAGGGCAACTGAGAACTGAATGGGATGCTGAAATGAACTTGAGACTTTGATAGTAAATAAAGAAAATTACGATGCACGAGTTTGACTGAGGAGTAACCTGTTCCTAGTTGTGTGCTTTTAAATGGGAAGACTGAGATGTTACAGTTGTGACATGTTACATTTGTGATTCCTGTTCATGTCAACAAGGACCATGGAGATCATGAAACCACTGGCAGTTTATGTGAACTATTGAGAAAAACCAGGCATGATGTCCTAATGGATAATGTCTTTATACAAGTCTCTGCTGTATTAGTGATGAGTGAGTCAGCACAAACCTTTGTCTTTCTGTGTGTTGAACTGAAATATGATTTGAAGAGATTCTGCCACTTCAGTACTGTAGTTTAGCCTGTCTGTAGATTGGATACCCAGCCCTTCACAATGAGACAGGCACAGTGTTTCACATCTTACTATAGGCTCAACAAGGTAAGGGCTGAACAGTGGTCTTGTGTTTAAGGCATTGGAGTATGAGTCAGAAGACCTGAATTTGTTTTCCAGCTCTACCATAGACATGAGATATGTGGCATAGGGTCCCTGTTCTACTCTAGTTGAAGTTAATAGGATAACTCCCTTTGAAGTAAATGGAGCAGGATCTAGCCCAGAATCTTTCTGTGTTTCAGCCTTTTTATATGTAAAATGGAGGAACACTATTTCTCTGCATCACAGGAGAACAATGAAGCCCAGGCACTTTGAAATCCTCCCTCAATGTAGGGCATTATGGTCCTGTCTTGCTTCTTTGGGTGAAATCCTGCCCCCATGGGAGTCAGTGCCAAAACTCCTGACTTCAACAGGCCCAGGATGTCACCCTTAGTGTTCTGAATTATTTTATTTTGAAACACTAAACAAACATGGTTAACCTTCACTTTGGGTTTGTCTACATGAACAATTAGTTTGCGGCAAGCTGGGGTGTGAATCTACCCTCACTAGACTGCCACAGTCTAACTTCATGTGCACCCTGCTGATCCGCATTAACAGTTTGATCTGGTCCTCTTTGAAACTGGACTAGATCAAAAGTGCATTAGCGGACTGTTAATGTGCATCAGGAGGGTATATATGAACAGTTACACTGTGACAGGTTAGCGTGGGGTAGATTCACACCACAGCTTGCTGGGAACTATGTGTTTGTGTAGACAAGTGCTTAGAGCTGGGGTCGCCATCTTTCAGAAGTGGTGTGCCGAGTCTTCATTTATTCACTCTAATTTAAGGTTTTGCGTGCCAGTAATACATTTGAATGTTTTTAGAAGGTCTCTTTCTCTAAGTCTATAATATATAACTAAACTATTGTTGTATGTAAAGTAAATAAGGTTTTTAAAATGTTTAAGAAGCTTCATTTAAAATTATATTAAAATGCAGAGTCCCCCCAGACCGGTGGCCAGGATCCAGGCAGTGTGAATGCCACTGAAAATCAGCTCGCGTGCCGCCTTCGGCACCCGTGCCATAGGTTGCCTACCCCTGGCTTAGAGCAACAGAACATCTTTGAGAGGGTCTACACTCATTCAACTTTCCTCTTCCCTCCAAACACTGTTTGTCATGCTGAACCCTCATTCCATTAGTTTGTTTGTTTCTTGTAAACACAGAGCAAATTCTCTTTGCTGTAATGATACATTTTGAACTATAATTCTGTACTTATAAAAAACCCCAAAGCCTATATTTTGATTGCTGACATTAAAAACTGGGACATTTCAGTTGTTCTCAAAGAAGTTCCTGGGATATAGAGACCATGATATGAAAAAGTAGGACTGACCTGGTAAAAAATCTGTGGCAAAACTCTTACTGAATTCACAATCAAGCCATATATTATTTTTATTATTATTATTATTTTAAAAGTTCCAATACTTGTATAAATTATGGATGTCTATACATACAAATACACATTATTATTCACTCATTTGCTTCCTGACTGGAATCAGTGACTTATAAAATAGAATAAACACCTAAAACCAGTGAAGCTTTTAAAAGGACTGTGTGGATGCTTTCTGCAATGTTTTCCCCCCTCTCTCTTACTCCCACCCATTTTCTTGAATAGCTCAAAGAGTTTGGAATTAACCTTTTGCAGGGGGGAGCATCCCCCCTTTTATTTGCTTCTCTTGCCTAGTCCCACTGATAGTGTTTGAAAATCAAAAGCACAGTTTATGATTTCTCTCCTAAGGCTCAGTCCACAAATCACCTCCCTAAGAGCTTGACCCTGTCCTCAGTGCTTGTAAAATCAGTTGCTGGGTAGAAGATGATTTACCAACATATGTGAAAATGACTCTCTGAGGGCAGGACTGAGACCCCAATGTCCCCTGTTGCTCTCTGATTCTTTCTGAGACGTTCACCTTGCTCTGCATGGGTTTTTCACTCTGAGGCACAAGCTTGAGCCTTCAAAGACTCTATATCCAATGCCATTCACTCCAGGAGGAGTTCTGCATGTGGGAGATTTTGGGGATCAGGTCCAAATTATGGTCAGATGTAATCACAGTACATTGGTCTTATTTAACTGTCCTGCTAGTTGGATAATGGCTGCATGGTACTTAAAGATTATAAGCCTTGTTTGCATCTTTTCCTTCAGGGCTGATCTTAAGGGGCAGATGCTCAGCTGGTGTAAATCCTCATCGCTCTGTGGCGTCAATGCAGCGATGAGACATTACACCAGCTGAGGATCTGCCTCTGCATCTCTTACACAAATGCAATTTCCAACAAGATTTTAGTCTTGCTAAAAGCGAAGGAATATTCCACCCAGAGTCTGTTGTTTAACAACACTCAGCATAATGTTATGTCTAGCTGATCCCCTTTCTTGTCCCTGGGACACGGCGCCAAAGTCATCCCCATACGCATGCATAAATAAAATGCAATCATCTTTCTTTTTCAATGAAAGTGCCTTGAGGAATTGCAGGTCAACATGCAACAGAGATTAAGTGTGGAGGATAACGTCCAATTTAAAGATGTAAATCTTTAATGCACAGTTAAAGGAGTGTAATTCAGATAGGCATGAATATGCTCATGCTGGCAGTACCACAAAGTTCTCAGCAATCAGAAATGCTGGTCTTAGGCCAAAGATGGCTGCACTGCTGATCTGTATATCATTCTCCCAGCTATACCTTCTCTAGCACCTTTTCTTATTTTGCTAGGGAGAGGAGGGCACATGACATTTCAAAAACACCTCACTCTTGGACAAAACGTAACTATGGGCTATATCCCACAAGGTGCTGAGTGACTTCAGTAGGTGACAATGGTGCTCAGTGCTTTGTTCAGAATCTTGCTGAATTGAGTCTTATAAACTAAGATTAATGCTTACTCCTACTGTACCCACCACCTCTCCACCCTCAGCTTTTCTATATGATTTATAATTCAGTAGACAGCGTGGGGGAAAATCTCCCAACTGAATGTGGATATCTACCCCTCTACCAACGTTGGCAGTTAACACTACTGTGATTTTTCTCCTACTCTGTAGTTTTCTGGAGAACCTGAGGAAATACATGTAGTGTAAAAAAAAGTTGAAGAAAATTAGGGTCATGTTAACTCTTGGATATTCAATAACATGTGTGATGTAGGAGTGATATTAAAACCAGCATGAACTGAACACCACTTGGATCTGGTTTTCAGCATTACTGAAGGGAGAGGGTATCTAATTGTTTCCCCATTATTCCTTACATTTTTATACTTTTATATTTATTTTATGTCTTTAAATTGCAATTGAAATAAACCCCACCCATTTAAAAAGTTGTAGGCTCCCTGACACTAAACTTATACTAGCATAATGATGACAGGTTTCAGTGTGGTAGCCATGTTAGTCTGTATCAGCAAATGATGGGCATTCAGCATAATTAAATACACATACTTAAATATACAGGTAACAAATGTATTGAGTGTTTGACTTTTGATACTGTTCTCTAATTCAATGAATAAAACGATTGAAAAGATAAATGTACTTTTTTGTTCAGATAGAGACCTCAGTGCTGCATAGAGTCCCCGCAGTTGTATTTGAAATTGGCTATAGAAATAGGTCAGTGTTAAATAACAGGATGGGGAAGGAAGATGTGGGAGATGTTGCAGGACTACATATAGCTTATGTGCTTTGTGGGCTTGGTCTGTTGCATTAATTTAGATGGAATGTGTGGCCCCAAAGAGTCAAAGGTGTTAATATGACACAGTCACTGTCCAACATTTATGGTTTGGTATAGAGAGACCGCGGCCTGCTCAGTACCAAGGCAAACACACCATTAAAAATCCATCTTACCTTTTATTAAAGATAGAGGAAAAAAAGGAAAAACTGTTAAAACATTTGAAATGTAAAGTAGTAAATGAGGTTTTCATTTTAACAACATCCCTGGTTCCCTTTCCTTTTAGCTGCAGAGTCTTTAGAAGGAATATTTCCCTTTTGACAAAAAGAACAGGAGTACTTGTGGCACCTTAAAGACTAACAAATTTATTTTAGCATGAGCTTTCGTGAGCTGCAGCTCACTTCTTCGGATGCATAGAATGGAACACACAGTTTTTTAGATGGCATTAAATATGGCAATAACTGGCCTTTTTGGGGAAAAGAGATGAAGTTAGTTGAGAGAAGCTGGAACTGTTGTTAAAGTTCAATCCTGTATCCTAGAAGGCAAAACAAGGCAAATATAAGAAAATATATGCAGGAGGGGAGAGAAAAGAACAGCAAAGACAGAAAATGCAGCTTCCATCTCTGGTATTAACTTTAGTTGCAGCTTCGCTGCTGGAGATATACAGGTAGGGTACATGGTCTTATTAGCCACTCTGAGACCTGGCAAACTTGTACCAGCATCGAGTCATTTAGGGCACTGTTTGTATCTGCCACTCTGGTCACAGGCTTATAGCAGTGTTGCAAAATATACGGTCTTGGTCAGCTAAGCCAGACCCTTATTAGACAAGACAAAAGGCGAGAGATAGGAAAGATAAGAAACAAGGCATGGAAGGGAAAGGACTCAGAATGTGTGTGTGTGTGAGAGAGAGAGAGTCAGACTTACATCCCAGTTGGGATTGAGCTGGTGGAAGTAGCAATATCATCTGGCTCCCACTCTCTGGCCTGGTCTGGTTAGGACATCTCTCAGAATCAGAATGACAAAGGCCCAGCTGTATTATGATAGATCCCAGGGTCACAGGAGACAGTGTCGGTGGCAGCCATCATGGTAAAACTTGCTCCTTCGCTGTTCTCCTGTCTCTGTCAGTGGTTGTTTGCAATCAGGTTCTTCAGCTAATTTCCCCCAAAAGTATTCTTCTTTTTAACAATCCTAAAAAGGAGTAATGGGAGGAATGGCCTATCCCCTCATTAATTTGTTCACTAGTTAAGCCTAATTTCTGACACACCAATTTTGGTCCATTGATTTTCAGTCCTATACTTTTTTTTTTAATTAAGCATGATCTTAACACAGTCCATGAATTATACCAATAGGCCTTTTTTATTTGGATTAATTCAGTCTTTCTGCCTTCCTTTTTCACCTTTTCCCATCAACATTTGTTGTTATAGGTTATTGTGACCTTTATAATCTTGCATTCACTTTTTACAGTTTTACAGACATGGTCATTCTAAAGTCACTTCCACATCCTTTCCATCCCTTGCCCAGTGGAAATGTACTGATTCCGCTGCCAGGGGTGCCTTTACATTCTCAGAGGTGGGGACCAGAACTGGTCCTATGTGCTTGGTGTTTGCCAGTTCAGACAATCTCAGTTTTCACTCAGACTCTCTGGCAAGCTCCTTCAGTGGGTGTTTGCCTAGTGAATTAGTAAAAACTGAGTAACAGCCAGTGGAAATTGGACCTCAGGCATCAGATATTTCTTCTGTTATTGTGCCACAAGATAAACTGCTCTTTCTGTGTTTCTAGGTCAGACTGAAGCATGAAATTGTATTTTATGCTTCGGGGAGCCTCTTCTTGTGAGAACTGCAGAGAGAGACTCTGCAGACTTGAGAGGTTCTGACACAACAGGTGCCTTTAAAATCTCAACATTCACCATTCTCAGTTGGCCCAGTACCCACAGTATTTTCCTAGACTTAGGAGAAAGCACAGAACTGCAACCAATGCAGAGACAGATGCTGAATATGCAACAGTGCCAACTGCAGACTGTATAAAGAACAGGAGTACTTGTGGTACCTTAGAGACTAGCAAATGTATTTGAGCATAAGCTGTCGTGGGCTACAGTAGTCAAATAAATTTGTTAGTCTCTAAGGTGCCACAAGTACTCCTGTTCTTTTTATGGATACAGACTAACACGGCTGCTACTCTGAAACCTGTAGACTGTATAGGCATCGTAATGGTAGGGTGCTTATCCAAACCGGGATTCCAAATCTTTTGACATTCAGCCTTTGCTGATCATAGTTAGATATCATGAGTGACCATAATTTAAAAAAAATCATTTTTGAATGTATATTCTTTGTTAAACTCCTGCCAGGTCTGCCATGATCGTAACACATTGCAGGGCAAAATAGAACAGGGGTTCTCAAACTTCATTGCACTGCAACCCCATTCTATAAAAAAATTACTATATGACCTGGGGAGGGGGGAGGGGGAAGGAGGAATGAAGCCTGAACCTGCCCGAGCCTCGCTGTCCTGGGCAGGGGGCCCAAAGCTGAAGCCCCAGGTGGGGAGCTTGTAACCTGAGCCTCGCCAACCACGGGTGAAGCCCTCAAGCATCAACTTTGTCCCTGGGCGGTGAGGCTCGGACTTTGGCCCCAGACTGCAGCAAGTCTAATGCCAGCTCTGGTAACCCCATTAAAATGGGGTTGGGACCCACTTTGGGGTCCCGACCCACAGTTCGAGAACCGCTGAAATAGAACCTGCTCTGATTAAATGAAATTAGAGTAATCCAGAAGCAGTGATGATTTTGTTTTCATATTCCGCAAAATTATGCTTTCCTGATTGTTAAAGATTTAAAGCAGCAGAAATTGCATTATAATTATAAAAGAAATGGCTGTATTAACACCTTTTTTCCTCACCTTGCAGAATGTAGACAAGTGGTCCTTTGATGTATTTGCACTGAATGATGCTAGCGGGGATCATGCACTGAAATTCATTTTCTATGAACTTCTCACACGCTACGATCTGATCAGCCGTTTCAAGGTTAGTAAATCTGAGATGAGACTTTTCTTCCCAACTCCCCAGAAGATCATTGAAAGAAATAAACTCAAACTTTATTCAACCTATGTTCCACCCATACTTTTACTGTAACTTTTACTGTGTTGGAGCAGTTCATTGATTTAAATACTTTTCTGTGCACCTCAAATGTCTGCTAAACCATGCATTTAGTTGGACTGGGCCCAAATCTGTTCTCTTCAAAGTCAACAAGAAACTTTTTTAGACTTTTGTGGGGCTGCATAACAGTCCTGGAATATAATTCAGTCACATTTCCTCTTCAAGAATGAGCTGTATTTTCACCATTTCGAGATTGACGTGTTGTACTTGAGTCCCTCATCATGATAGAAATTACAGCTTAGATGAGTCCATCACTAAATAAATGTAATTTTTAAGAGAGATCCTGGCTAAACTGTACCTGGAACATTGGGAATACCCAACTGTGCTCCTGTGTGCTGTAAAATCTTCAGATTTAGTCACTGTATGAACAAGCATTGTTGATGCACTACTGATAGTTGATTGAACAACTTGTACTGGCTACAGTTTCACGGTTAGTGTTATCGAATTATTGATGCAATGAATGCATTTTAAAAGATTTTTCAATGGGGGATACAGAGGGTTTAAAATCTCAGGATGCATTTAATCTTGGCCACTCTTGGGACTGCCATCTTCAGAATGGATACTGCCACAATCTAAATAGTAACGGTAACCCCTTCTTGTCTCCCCTCAAAATTAAATATTGCTATTTCTCTTGCTTCCTATGAAGCATGCTATGTTGATGATTGTGACGGGTTGGACCCCACGTCTGGGGTGCCACCTGATGTACTGAGATCCCACTGAGCCCACCTGTCCCACCAGCCTTACTCTGTGCTGCTGTGACAGGCTCTCAGGCCCCCTTCTGGCACACACACAAGTAGGGACACACCCAGCTGTAGAATCACACAGAGTCTGCAATCAGCTCTCTGTGGAAGGACTCAGCTCGGGGAATTGCGCAGCCTCTAGAGTGTAAACCCAAAATTAGATTGTCTTGTACTCAGGGCTGGTGCAAGGATGTTTTGCGCCCTAGGTGAAACTTCCACCTTGCGCCGTCCCCGAGCCCCCGCCCTGAGGCGTCCCCCCTGCAGCAGCACCCCCTCTCTGCCCTGAGGCACCCCCCCTGCGGCAGCTCCCCACCCCCCCCTGCCCTGAGGCACCCCCCTGCCCCATCTCACCCCTGCTCTGCTTCCACACCAAGCAGGCTATCGCTGCTTCACTTCTCTCACCTCCTAGGCATGCGGCGCCAATCAGCTTAGGCGCCGCAAGCCTGGGAGGCGGGAGAAGTGAAGCGGCCATGGCGTGTTCGGGGAGGAGGCAGGGCGGAGGTGAGCTGGGGCGGGGAGTTCCCCTGCGTGCTGCCCTCCCCCCCGCTTACTTGCTGCAGGCGGCCTTCCCCGCACCCCCCTGCCCCAGCTCCCTCTGCCTAAATGCCAGCAGTGACCGGGGCGGCCGAAGAAAATGCTACCCCCCAAATCCTAGCGCGGTCACCTAATAGGTTGCACCGGCCCTGCTTGTACTGTATAGAGAGCTATACAGCATAAGCTCATGAAATTCGCTCCCTCCCTCAATGTGGAGGAAGATATGCTACAGCTTTTTCTTGTCCCCTCCAGTTATGAATTGCACAAACTGGGTTTTGGAATAAACAAAAAACAAGTTTATTAATTACAAAAGGTAAATTTTAAGTGATATAAGGGATAGCAAACAGATCAAAGCAGATTACTGAGCAAATAAAACAAAACACATAAACTAAGCTTAATACACTAAGGAATACTGGCTACAAATACATTTCTCACCGTAAATGTTGTTTCAAGCAGGTTGCAGAGTTTCTTGAAGGTAAACTGCACCACATGCAGCTTAAATCTCCAGGCATTCCTTTTACAGGCTGACCTTTCTTGTCTGGGCTCAGCCCCCGCCTCCCCCAGCTCAGTTCCTTTGTTTTCAGCAGTCTTACTTCTTGGGCAGGGAGGCAATGGAGAAGAGCCTAGATTAACTCACTCCCCAGCCTTAAATAGGATTTGCATATTGCGGGAATTCTTTGTTTCCTAGTTTGACCCCCAGCCCCTTCCCTTGGGAAAAGTACCAGCATTTCAAGATGCTATCCTGTACCAGGTGACATGATCACATGACCCTTCAGTGTCAAAGCAGCATTTTAAGAAACTTCTCAGGAAGGAGGGAGATTAGTATCTTCACAGTCCTACTGTCCTTCCTAATGGCCCATCCAGGCTGATTGCATACTGTCTGGTGTGCGTTTCCCAAGTACACACACAGTTGTAATTGTTACATGGTCAATATTCCTAACTTCAGATACAGAAATTATACATGTGTACAAATTGGATAATCACATTCAGTAGATCATAACCTTTCCAACGATACCTCACATGGCCCATCTTGCATAAAACATATCTTAGTTATGCCATATTCATTTAATAACAACATTTCTATGAAGAATATGGGGCATAATGTTACAATGATACATCTATTCTGACTAGAATTTGTACTTTTCAAAAAGAAGCTCTATGAATGATTAGTCTTTTCCCAATACTTGTTGATTTGTAAGCACTGTGATCAAGTCCTTGAACTAGAACAAACAAACCCTTTTATCACTTTGCCCACATAAATTTCATTCACAGAGCCAACTACCGATGTCTCCTTCATTCAGCCTTTCAGATCTGTGCTGTGCAAGTTTCATTTCTGCACAGTTGACCAGAGCTATCAACAAGACAGTAATAGAGATATACTGTACGTCTGAGGGCCTACTTAGCAATCTCTCTCTCTCTCTTCATTTAGGCAAATACTGTACCCTTATCTTCCTTGACAGATCTTTGCTTGTCCTGCCACCACTCAGGCTTTACATTACTTCTTCAGCTGTATGCAGAGCATGAATCATTTCATCAGTTCTGTTGAGGTCTTCAGGCTGTTGCAATAATGGAAGTAGTTGCACCACTGGTGCTATTTCTAAATTCACCTGCCCTTGTTTTCTCTTACACTTTTGAGAGGCTACCTCATTCCAGTGCCCCGTGTATGCTGAATGTTGCCACTGACCTCATTCTCTAGAGTCTTGAGTTTCAAGCTTGGGAAAGGAATTAAACACTCAAGCATAAAAGCATAAAACCTAGTGGTGTCCAGATCCAGATGCTGCCAAAGCTGAGTTTTATATTCCAACCTTGGATAGTATTCTCAATTAAATCTGGAACATGAACAAAAATGATGGAAACCTCACAAGGAAAAAATAACTTTTCTCATGAGATTTTCATTCTTTTGCCTTGGCCAAATTCTTTCTCTGACCCATACTTCTCTGGCACCTGTCTTGCCCAAAGGGTCCCACTCACTATTGTTGTCTTCTGAGAAGAGCCCCACAAGTCTCCCCTCTTCGGGCTGCTTCTTCAGGGACTGCCCCATATCTAAAGAAGATCTTCCCAGGGTGGTCAGATTCAGCCTCCTTCTTCCCCTCACACACACACTCCCACCGTGCACACACAAGGCAGAGTTGTTTACAGTTTGCTTCTTGCTGGTAATGCCACTGAACGTACAGATCCAGATAGCCACCACACAAGAACTTCAGATATTGTAGTTCTGAGCATGTGGTACTAGCATTGGAGAGCAGATGTTGCCATTCCCTTAAATGTGTGGTTGGACTAGTGACATTCTCCTCCCCAGGAAATTGCTAAATTCTGCTCTCACTTATGTGTATAGTACTACTATTGGAGTGAGTGAGTGTTGCAAATCTGTACTGTGTCTGAGAGCAGAATTTGGGAAATAGTTACTAAGCAAAGACTTGGGTAAATAATGCTTCTTATGGAATGTTTCAGTGTAGCTGTAATATGTGCCATTAAAAATCTAAGCCATAAATTGTGAAGCAATGATGTTTAACAATGGTCATGAGAGAACAGACATACACTTTGTGACCTGTATTGAAACATTTCTTCAGGGGCAATCAATCAAGGTCTGTCTGTTGTTTTTTATTGTGCATTATGTCTTCAAACAGCCATGTAGTAGTGTACTGTCTTGTTATTGTGTATGTGTGTGTGTGATTCATTCCTGATGTAGTTAGGAATGGGTAAACTTCTTGATTTACTGTTAGTTTCCGCAGTGTCTGCTAAGGTGTTTTAGGCGATTTATTTTTGTGTAGATCACATTTTGGGGCACTAGATGAAAGTTACTCATAAAAATGCTAATAATTAAAGATAATTCTGTCCTCAGTGCATTTAACTTCATGTTTCCTGTTTTAGATTCCCATTTCTGCTCTTGTCTCCTTTGTGGAAGCACTGGAAGTTGGATACAGCAAACATAAAAATCCTTATCACAATCTAATGCACGCAGCAGATGTTACACAGACTGTACATTATCTCCTTTTTAAGACAGGTGTAGCGGTAAGTACGTGAATACCAGAACAAAGAGACTGCAGCATTTGTGCTCATTAAAGAGGTTGTATAAGGGTGGAAACAATTCCTACTGTAGATGAACTTGTCATTTCTAAGTGCTATGAAAATGAAAAGTGCTCTGTAGGTGCTCAGTATTATTGGATAACTTGGATATGGTGAAATTACTTTTATAGTGATCTTGGATATAGTGAAATTCTGTTTATAATGATCATGGAGTGGAAGGATGGTCTTGTGGTTGGGGTGCTAATCTTGGGAAACCTGCAATCAATTCCCTGCTCAGCCACAGACTCCCTGTGTGACCTTGGGCAAGTCATTTAGTCTCTTTGTGCCTCAGTTCCCCATCTTCAAAATGGGGATATTATTATTTACAAGAGTGTTGTGAAGATAAATACATTAAAGACTGTGAGAATCTCAGATGGAATGGTGATGGGAGCTGTACAAGTATCTACAATAGATTGGTTATACTAAAACTCTAGGGAAGTAGAATGGCACAATCCCTCCTTGATAGAACTGGTGCAGGCCTTGCCTCCTTTGTCTCCTTTGGGGTGATGCATGCCCCTAGGGTACCTGGAGGAGGTGCAGACCCTGCATTTAACAATGATTAGAAGTCAGGAAAACCTACAGCAAAGAGACTAAAGATGCTAAATCTGTTTAGATTAACAAACAGAAGGTTAAAAGGTGACTTGATCGTGGCCTGTAAGTACCTACACAGGGAAATGATATCTGATTACAGAGGGTTCTTTAATGTACCAGACAAAGACATATTAAAATTAAGTGACTGGAAGCTGAAGCAAGACAAATTCAAACTGGAAGTGCAAGTGTATAACAATGAACAATGTACTTAGTAACGTGGTGAATCCTCCATTGCTTGAAATCATTAAATCTGCTCTAGCTCAACCAGAAGTTATGGGCTTGGTGAAATTCTATGGTCTAGGTTATGCAGAAGGTCTGACTAGATTATCATAATGGTCCCTTCTCACCCTAACATCCATGAATGAATGCCTCTCAAGTGTAGGGAATATAATTGTCCTTGGCTCTTGGACCAGCAAGGAGAGAGGCATGGATCTGACTGAAAAGGACTTCAGTAACTCAGCCAAAGGTTAGAGGTCTATCACAAGAGTTGGGAGGGTGAGGTTCTGTGGCCTGCAATGTGCAGGAGGTCAGACTAGATCAGGGGCAAACTACAGCCCAGGGGCCACAACTGGCCCTTCAGACGTTTTAATCCAGCCCTCGAGCTCCCGCTGGGGAGCGGAGTCCAGGGCTCTCCCTGCTCCACATGTGCTGTGGCTCCACACGGCTCCCAGAAGCAGCAGCATGTCCTTGCCCTGGCTCCTACGCGTAGGGACAGCCAGAGGGCTCTGCACATTGCCCCCGCCCCAAGTGCCACTCCCATTGGCCAGGAAATGTGGCCAATGGGAGCTGCAGGAGCAGCACCTGTGGATGGGGCAGCATGCAGAACTGCCTGGCCACGCCTCCACTTAGGAGCCAGAGAGGGGATATGCCGTTGCTTCTGGGAGCTGCTTGAGGTAAACGCTGCCTGGAGCCTGCACTCTGACCCCCTCCACGCCCCAATCCTGATCCCCCTCCCACCCTCTGAACCCCTTGGGCCCAGCACAGAGCAACCTCCTGCACCCCCAAGCCCTCATCCCCAACCCCACCCCAGAGCCCGCCGCCCCCGCTGGAGCCCCCACCCTCCCCACACACCCCAACCCACTACCCCAGCCCGGAGCCCCCTCCTGCACCCAGAACTCCTCATTTCTGGTCCCACCCCAGAACCCACACCCGCAGCTGGAGCCCTCACCCCGTCCTGCACCCCAGCCCTGAATTTCATGAGCATTCATGGCCCACCATACAATTTCAAAAAATTTTCATTGAAACAGTTTTCAAACTGAATTTTTGTTGTTGTGAAGTTGTACTTATTTTGGCAAAGTTTTGTTTTAGAAAAAAAATGGAAAAAAGAAATTTCAAAAATGACAAAAAATGGGATGTTTTGACATTTTCATAAAGAAAACTTTTGATTTTTGTTTTGTTTTGTTTTAGAATGAGACTGTTTTAAATTTACTTTTATTTATATGAAAATGCTTGCAATTGAAAAGAAACATTTCAAATTTATCAAAACAAAGTGCTTCAGTTGACCCAAAACAAAAACAAAAATTTAAATTTCATTCAGTAAAATAGACATTTTGGGTTTTTTTCCCAGTTTGGGATGAAACTTTTTTCTGAAAGCTTGACATTTTTCATGGAAGGGAAAAATCCATTTTCCAACCCACACTAATTGGTATACAATTGAATGAATTGGTTGCTGTTCCTGTGACTGGTATGTTGTTAAATGAAATTGTAATGTGCTTTATTTTTATTTAAATATGGTTCATTTACTGCTTTTCAGAAACAGCCTACTTAAGCAGATACAATTGTGTTCGGCATTGACTCCTCCCATTGCAAGTATCCATGTAAAACTTTCGAATAAAAAACAAAAAAGCCTTAGATTTCAACTGAAAAGTATCTTTTACGTAACATCCTTTGATTCTTCAGAGTTTATTATTAACATTGTAATATTAGGAAGAAGATAAAGAAACTCTCAGTTGCAAATGACTCAGCATTATTAGGCCTGTTCTACATTAAAAAGTTAAGTGGACCCAGTTATGTCATTCAGGGGTGTGAAAAATCCACAGCCCTGAGCGACATAGTTAAGCTGACCTAACCCCCGATGTAGACAACAGTAGGTAGGTGGTAGAATTCTTCTGTCAACCTAGCTACCACCTCTCAGAGAGGTGGCTTGCCTATGCCAATGGAAAAACTCCACCCATTAGTGTAGGGAGTGTTTACACTGAAGCCCTATGGTGGCACAGCTGTCTCTGTTCCATTGTAGCTTTTCAAGTGTAGAAAAGCCCATAGTAATGCTTGCATCTTCCTCCTCTCTTGTTGGTAAGACTTTAGTCCTCCTTTTCCCCAGCTGATAAATCTTGGAGATGATGATAGTTTCTGAGATTGCAACAGAGAGACCTAAAGAAATACTAAATCTCCTGTGCTGACTGTTAATAAAAGTTTCAGTACAAACATAATGCCTGATTCCAGTCTCACTCCTACCAGTTACTTCTGATTTCACTAAAGTAACTGAGATAAGATTCAGACCCACAGCTAACTTCTACAAACTAGTCTAGTATTCCTAACTGTTTCACTGCAGATATTTAGCATGTAGGTTAAAGAAAACCCACTGAAGGACATAATTACTAAGGATATTAAAGCCATGTTTAATGTGAATTGCATTATGATGGTGAACCAATTGATTCCTTTCCTTTCCTCAAACAGCATAAGGATGGCACTCTTCCTACTTCCTACAGTGCAGTTCTGCTCAGAAAAGTGACTGTGTAAAAATGGCTCCTACTTTTCAACAGACCTACTGCCCGTGTGTTTTCAGGGTCATATTACTTTACTATTTTTGGCATGTTAGTACTGTAGCATCATCACAACCATAGGAGAGTGAGCTGCGTTCTTTTCTAGCTCATGCATCACCAACAGAACTCTATAATTTCCATATTCTGCTCTCTATTACACTTGTCTGATCGCACTGAAGACAGCAGGGCTATGCAGGTGTGGTAAAAGGCAGAATTTGAAGGATATGGTATAACCACAGAATCTGGATTCTTGAATCCTCATACTGATGACCAGGACCATCACCTTGTGTGATAAAGGGGCTTGCGTGTTCCAATGATCCTCAGAGCTAAGTTGTCAGGAGCTTCATGTTCCTGGTAGGGTCTCCCAAGGTGAACAGGTATGATGGGGGGTTACAGACAAAGCACGGTCCAGTCCCCCAAGTCCTCAACGGTGGATCAGTCCTCGGATCTCTACGGCTGTGAAAGCAGATGAAGGCTGCAGCAAGTGGAGATCTCCAGTTGTCTCGGACTTTCCCTGTCACTGGGCCCCAGACCTCCAACTTGTCATGATCATGTGGTTGCTATAGGCACACCAGCTTCCCCATGTTAAAAAAAATCATGCACAGGTTTCTACCATGGGAAATAACACCTTTACAATCTTCCAAGCCTTGCAACAATGGACTAGTGGTGATGGGGACAGGATTAGTGAATCTGGCAGTCCCTGGCCATGAATCTGCACGTAGGTGGTGGTAGTTAAATTGTCGTCTGGCACCTGGACTGAGACAGGGTGCAATTCAGAAGCTACTATTGTGATTGAGCAGTCCTCTTTAGGATCCCCTCTGCTCACCCCGCATGGGGAGAAGGCTAGAAAAGGTGCCCTAAACCTGGGCTGTCTCATACACTCCTGGCTGGATTACTGCGTCCACTGGGATCACTCTGCCTGCGATCAAAGCTATAAAAAGACAGTGACTTTTGCTACATGGAATGTTCTCACCCTGATGGATAACAAAGATAATGTATAGCTGGAGAGAAGAACTGCTATCATTGCCAGGGAACTTGCGAGATATAACATCAACGTCGCTGCCCTGAGTGAGACAAGGTGCCCAGATGAAGGTCAACTGAGAGAAGAAGGTGATGGTTACACTTCTTTCTGGCAAGGAAAATCTACAGACGACAGGCGCGTTCATGGTGTCAGTTTTGCAATTAGGTATAAGTTTGTCAGTCAGCTTACAGAATTTCCTGTAGGAATCAATGAACATCTTATGACTCTTCGTCTTGAGCTCAGCAACAACCAGTCTGCTGCTGTCGTCAGTGCGTATGCCCCAACGCTTGATTCTGTTGAGGATATCAAGGAACAGTTCTATACAGATCTTGACAGAGTCTTAATCAATATTCCCAAGGAGGACAAGATCATTCTCCTTGGAGATTTTAACGCTAGAGTTGGGCAGGAGTCTGATCTCTGGAATGGCACTATCGGAAAAGAAGGCGTAGGAAAGGCTAATTCCAATGCCACCCTCATCCTGAGCAAATGTGTAGAACGTGGCCTGATCATCACGAACACCCTCTTTAGACAAAGTGAGAAGTATAAGACCACCTGGAGACACTCTCACTCCGGGCATTGTCACCTTCTTGACTATGTTATTGTTAAAGGAGAAACACATTTCCCTCGAAGCTGAAAAGAGGGAGAAGGAAGGAAAAAGAAATAACTTTTTCCCAGCAGGCCACTGGCCTGCCACAAAATGTCTATACCTACTGCAGGCAGATTTGCAGTTCCAGGGTCGGACTCCTGAGTCATCTCAGGACCCTTATGTAAATCCGTGGTAGAGATCGTCTTCGAAATTAAGGGATCGACAATCATTGGTGACGGTACATGATACAGCACAATTTGGATTTCAAATCCAAGGATGAGACATGGCAGTTAGAAAAAAGTATCTTTTTATTTTTGAACTAAACAAACTGGATGTGAAGTCCGCTGAGAGAAATAACTCTGGACCCCCACAATGACATTTTTTCCAGGGGCAGATTAACTAACGGCTTGATCCCGCTTCAGTGGACATCAGTGGGAAAACTTCTGTTGACCTGGATGGAATTAAGATCTGACCTTTATAGTTCTTGTTCTTGCTCTCCTGAGAGTAAGTCATGAGTCAGCTAATAACAGATTTTTTTAAGGGTTTTTATCAGCATGGGATAGTCTGTTAACTTCAGCATTGTTAGCTAGCTTTCCTAGTCATCTTTTGTTTTTAGAAGAAATATTTATGCTACTTATAGGGACAGAGAATGGATTTGGGTTGTCAGCTATTAAACAGAATGGTGCATAGAGATTAATACTGAGCTCCTGAATTTCATCTTCATATTTTTGGTGCCTTTGTTTTTGGCTTACAGATTTTTGTGTATTTGTTTTACAGTAAATTGTTCAATGTCCAGATCAATTTATTTTAAATGTTTTGCTTGAGTAGCCTCAACCTCCTTGAGGTTGTTGTCTTGCCTTTGACAATAACACTAATAGTAAGGCTGCAAGCCACTCCTTTGGAGGAAGGCAGAGGGGAAAAAGACATACATAACAGATGTACAATGACCCTATAAAAATATACATAGGATCTATTTCCTTCCTCATGTTATCATCCAGCTCAGAATCTAAAAATAATTTTCTGAATGAGCTTTAGTGATTACAAATTAGATTATAACAAATTAGCGCCAAATGTTGACCTTGGGAATGTGCACGTGAGCAGTGTTTATTTCAATGGGAGTCCTATATGTGAACCCTAGGGGAGAGCTTGGTGTTATTTATTTTGATGGCTGCTAATAATATAGAGTGCTGCCAAATCCAGCAATCTTTGCTGACTTTTTTGTCTTTAGTCAAATTCCTTTGGATTTCAGTGATAATTATTGGCTTCAGTGGAAATTTTGGGGTGCAGAGGTGGGGCAGGGGCAAGGGGTGGAGTAGAGGGTCGAGCACCCATTGGGCAGAGGGGAAGTCAGCGCCTATGCGGGACCTCCAAGTGAAGTATGTAGAGCTTTCTGGTGAGCAAAGAATACAAGCTCAGGCTTACGCCCAGTGAATAACGACTGTGTATTCACTAATATAATCCAAATAAAATGATAAGGCCTTAGAAATTGCCATGCTGGGTAGTTCAATAGTCCAGTATCCTATCTTTGACAGTGGCCAGCTCCAGCTGCCGGAGAGAACTGTGCACATTTCTGTAATAGGAAATTATGCACCAGCATAGTGGAAACTTGTGCTTAACCCAGGCACTTAGTGGTTGGTATGAGGGTTTACATCCCTTAATGTCATTATTCTGTTTAGTTCTACTGAGAATATTCTTGTTGTTCACATTAGTATCTAAACCTTTTTAAAATCTGGTCATGACCTTAGTAATATCCCAATGGAAGTATTATTCATTGCGTAAAAAAGTATTATAATCAGTTTTAAATGTGAGCCTTTAGTTTCATCTGGTGACCTCTTGTCCTAATATTATGGGGGGAAAGTAAAAAGGAGCCTGATTCATCTTCTCTATCCCAGTCAGTATTTAATAGACCTCCATCATGTCCCCCGTTATTTATTTTCTCTTTAAACTATGTAGTCCTAATCTCTTCCATCTCCCCTCAGACCAGGATCTTTTCATACCTCTAATCATTCTCCTTGCACTTCTACAGACCTTTTATACATCTTTATTAGGTGGCGCGACCAGAAACGAACACAGTATTCTGAGTGAAGAGCTGCCATCAGTATATATAAAGGCAGTATAATATTTTCAGTATTATCGTAATTTTGATGTACAAAGTTAATAGTGGATTTTGTAAATGTTTATATTTCAGGGAGTAAATACTCAAGCACACAACTTAGAAACATTTTTAAGAGTGGCACTGCATAGATATCTGTAAAACATTATTTTTCTCTCATTGTTCCTTTCTTTGATTAACTCTGTTGTTCAAATGTGACTCAGTTATTTTTTCTCCTTTATGAATATTATCTGATTAATCTTGATAATTATTGGGAATTACTGTGTGATCTCTTTGTGCAATCACACAGTTATATGCAAACCGTAAATGATGAGAGTGCTTCCTGTACTTTTGTAATTCTTGATAATGGCACATTTCATAGAGCAGAGCTGTAAAACTGCTGAAGCGTAGGATTTCTCTGACACTTATGTTTGAACCAAATGGGGAAAAAAACCTGCTGGCTTTTATGGTTAATAAGCAGATCATCATTCTTATATGAGATCTGAAACTGATAAATTCTTTGGAATGAATGAACACAAACCCAGAAAAAAGGAATAAGCTAATTATCTCCATCACTCTCTTCTTTGTGTCATTTTCCTGTGTTTCCTGGCAATGCATTCCACTCACTTTTGCATTGGGAAGCTCATCTAGTCCTTCCTTGTTCTCACTCCCTATGCACACAGTGAGTCTTTTGTTTAGACTCTAGTGGCTCTTCTTAGTAGTTAATTCTTCATGTTTATTATGCCTTTGTGAGTGACAGCCATGCCTCATTTCCCTTCCTTTGTTCCCAGTTTGGGATCCAGTGCTCATTCTTTGATTCATTTCTTTCTTTCCATCATCTTTGAAGAGTTTGTTCTGGATCGTTTTTGTCACCCCTTCAGAAATGAAAAACATTCACATTTCCTTGCTCTCTCCCTGCTCCTGCTTTCCCCCCACATGGGAGAGCCCTGCTGCTTTCTCAATCATTTTTAATGGCTTTGTTCTTTAAAGCCAGCCCCATTCTGCAAGATGAAGTCCATCACAGCCTAGTAAAAGGTAATATCCCCACTTGGATGGAGATTGCATCTGTTAAATGCAGGCTGCCTGGCAGCATCTTTATTTTTTTTATTATGGTTCTAGTTGAAGTGGGGACTGAAAACTTTTGATCATTTACTAGAGGTTTCATTTTTTCTGCTTTATTCACAGAGCTATTATAACTATACGTTATTTACACTGAATTTCATTTGTCATCCACTGTTCTTCTGTAGTAACCCTAGGCTGTGTTTTCTGTGGATGTTCTCAATAAATGGCATTTTTCTCCTGTCCTCAGTAGCCTTCCTCTCCATTTCAAGACCTTGCATTGTGCTGACCTTGTTTGACCGTAGAGGGCCTGATGGGACTTCAAGCCTGCTTAATGACTCTCCAGCTACATCAGAGTAGTAACAGAGCTGAGAGAAGGAACTCCAGGAGCTGAGCAAACTGCCTCCATTTGGGAAATGAAAGACCAGGTCTGGAGAATTGAAGTGTGGGTTTATTGCATGCTACTTCCTAGAAAACCAGCCATCTGGCCATCCCTGATGTAATTTAACGTTATCAGAATTATGTTAAGAACATAATACCGTCCATACTGGGTCAGACCGAGGGTCCATCTAGCCCAGTATCCTGTCTTCTGACAGTAGCCAATGCCAGGTGCTTAAGAAGGAGTGAACAGAACATGTAATCATCAAGTGATCCATCCTCTGTTGTCCATTCCCAGCTTCTGGCAAACAGAGGCTAGGACGCCATTCCTGCCAATCCTGGCTACTAGCCATTGATGGATGTATCCTCCATGTTGCTTGAAGACTGAAGTCATCTTCCTTGTCAATAGTAAATGCTATTTATCCTCAGGACAGACACAGCAACATAGAGACAACAAAAGCTTCACCACCACCAACGTTCTCCAGCTCTCTTCTAATTCTGGAGGGAACATGGGTAGGAATAAGAGAGTAGTTCAGTCTCCATGCCTATTCACACAATGTCCATCTGAATAAAACTGCCAACAGGAACTACTGGGATGATCAGGGGAACAAACTGCCTATCTTATGAGAGGAGACTGGAAGAGCTTGGAAGACTGGATTAGAAGGCCAAGAAGGGATATTATTGCTCTCTGTAAATACCAGAGAGACTGAAGAGCTATTCAAGCAAAAGGATAATATTGGCATAAGAACTAATGGCTATAAACTGGCTAAGAACAAATTCAAGCTGAAATTAGAATGTTTCTAACCATCATAGGGGTGAGGTTCTGGAACAGCCCAGTAGTTGTGGGGGCAAATAATTTAATTAGCTTTAAGTGGAAGCTCGACACATTTATGAGTGTAACTATATGATGATATTACTTGTTATGTTTGGGGGCAGGGCTCAGCAGCCCTGGGGCTCACTTCTGGTTTATGTCTTATTTTCCTAAAGCTCATGCTTCAGGGATTCAGCCAGCCATCTGCAGGGTTCAGGAAGGGATTTTTTTCTCCCCCAAATGTATGCTAGGATTTTTTTTTAATCTTCTTCCTGTGAAGCATCAGGGATGGCCACAGCTGGAGATGGGACATTGAGTGGAGAGGGCCAGGGCTCTGAGGTGGCACCAAGCATTTTTTCTCTCAAGTTCTTGGCTAACTGGTTCCTTCTCACATGCTCGGGATCTAACTGATCACCATATGTGGGGTTGGGAAGGAATTTTCCCCCCAGTCAAATTTGCAGTGACCACTGGGTTTTTTGCCTTTTTCGGCAGTGTGTGGGTACTGGTCACTTGTCAGGATTATCTGGATGCAGGGCCGCCTAGAGGTGGGAGGAAGTTGGACAATTTGCCCCGGGCCCCGCAGGGGCCCCGCGAGCTGCTCCGGGTTTTCAGTGGCACTTCAGCGGCAGGCCCTTCACTTGCTCTGGGTCGTTGGCGGCAGGTCCTTCAGTGCAGCAGAAGACTTGGAGCGAGTGAAGGACCCACCGCTGAAGTGCTGCCAAAGCCTCGCCGCACCGCCCGGTGATTACAAGCGCGGCTAGTGGCCGGGGTGGGGGGAGGGGAAAAAAGCCGCGATCAGTGGCACTTAGGCTGCTCTACCACCGCCGCTTCATTCTTTGGCAGTGGGTCCTTCCCTTCGAGAGGGACCCGCTGCTGAATTGCCGCCGAAGACCCAGCCCTGCCCCAGGCCCCCTGAATCCTCTGGGCGGCCCTGTCTGGGTATATCTCATTTCATCATTTCCCTGTCATTGCAGTGGCCTTGGGCACTGGTGCACTTTGGTACCTTCTAGTCCCTGCCTGTGGCACATCATAGTCTAATCTCTCATTGGTTGTAATACTTTGCTCTAATTTGGGTTGTTGGGTTTAGTGTGCGGGTGCTGGATGGTACTGGGGGCCTCTGATGTACAGGAGATCAGACTAGGGGGTCCCTTCTAGTCTTAATCTCTATGAAAAAGGGTGCGAGTTCTGATGATGGTTTTTAGAGCTAGGCAAAATATTTTACTGCTGACATATTGTTTTTAGGATGAAATCTGACTTTGTACACCAGCCTTAGGACAGTGGAGACTGCAGAACTTCGCCAGTGGGGGAGGGTCAGGATTACTACAGAGGGGGAGTAGTGGTGTTACAGGCACACAGGAGATGGCCAGCAGTGGGGGTGCTGTGAGTATGCAGAGGTTGAGGGATCACCCAACTTGTAGGGTCCCCAAAATCTAGGGTTATCCCTGCTTCCAAGCTGCAGATTCATCTAATTGTATTAGTAGTATTGACAATATCTAGTGTTTTGTTTTCAGTATATTATGCAAACTACTTTAATCCTAATGGCACTCCTGGAGGGTAGGTGCATGTTGTTAGGTGGGGAAACTGAGGCACAGAATTATTAATTGATTTAAACACTTCAAAGATGGGACTTGGGCTCCTACGTCATTTAGGTGCTTTTGAAAATGTTACCCCATGACTTTCTGAATATTTTTCAATTAATTATAAGTAAATAACTAGAATTACATTCTTGCTTTAATATTGCAGGTGTTTGCCTTTTTGTCAATACACACAATTCAGTAATTCATAAAGGATCTCCTAGTCTTTGGGAATTAGCAAGATCCTAGTGTATTTTAGGCTTGTAACATCACCATTCTAGGCAAACATAGCTGATTGCATTTGTATTTTATATTGTGTGTATATTTTTGTATTTTGTGTGTATCTTTGCACATGCTCCGTTTCTTGAGCTTGCGTCTTTTTTTTTTGCTCTTATTCCTTTTAAAGAAAGTAAATGTTCTCCTTCCTTTGCTTCAGACTTTTTAGTGTAAAAAAATTTAAAATATTTTGCCAGGGTTTAATTTATTTGATCCACCTTGAGGAAAAACAGTGGTTCAGCTTTCATGTAGGAGCTGGAGAAGTTTGCTTTGGAACAGCTGACAGGCTGTAGGGAAAGGTCAATGATGTGCAGTGTGTATTGTCAGCAAGAGAGAGCTTGCCTTTACAGATGAAAGCCTTAATGCCTGAGAAAATGACAGCTTATCTGACTGCTCTATAATCTCTTTTTCAGCACTGGCTGACAGAGCTGGAGATCTTTGCTATGATCTTCGCAGCTGCCGTCCATGACTATGAGCATACTGGAACCACCAACAACTTTCACATTCAGACACGGTGAGGCCCTTGTAAATTACTTAAGGAAAAGAGGGAAGAATGCTCATTTTGTCTATACCTGACTCTTCTGGGACTCTTTTTTGTTTTGTGTTTTCTTTTAATATATAGAATAGGTTAAAGAATTGTAAGTGCAAGAAACTGAGATATACTATATTTTGTGATCATGAATGTCTTCCATTTATTGGGACAAATCCCTCTGTCACACCAGCATAATGTTGGAGTAACTCCACTGACTTCAAATAGAATAACCTCAGATTTACACTGATGCCACATGATTAAAGCACTTCAAAAATGAGACTTGGGCTCAGATTTACACTGATGACACATAGAAGAGAATTTGGATGAATAACTCATATTTCAAAGCTGCCAGTTGCTAAATAAATGGTCGGCCATGCTCAGGGCTGGCCTACAACATTTTAGCACCTGAGGTGGGGAGCTCAAATGACGCCCCCATGTCCCCTCGCTTGGGCCAAAACTTTGAAAGGTCTCTGCCTTCTTCCTGTTCTGCTCCTCTCATGGTGCTGCTCTGCTTACCCCCAATAAAGGAGAACTAACAACTTAAAATGCCTTGTTCAAAAATTTTAAGTAACACGTAACTTTCAAACACCTGAACAGCAAATGTAACTTTTCTGGTCTGCATAGTAAATGCGGGCATTTTTATCTGTTTGAATAAACAAAGTGATGCTTTCCGTGCCCTCTTGGTTGCAAAGATTTGAACTGGTTCCTGCTGAAGGTCCACAGTCTGGGCCAGCTCATGCTCTACTGAGATGGTTGCAAGGCCGGCCAGCCACTCCTGTGTCATTGTGGAGCGTAAATGTGTTTTTATTAACTTCAGCTTGGAAAAGCTGCGTTCTCCACTGGCAACTGTTACAGGAAGTGTTAGAAGTATGCGCAGAGCAACACAAGCATTTGGAAAGAAGGTGGCCATCTTATATGTGCACATATATTCCAGAACTGCCTTTGGAGTTGATTCTGCTGAAATGTATCTTGAAAGGGCTTTCAGTTCATCACCTAAATCACTCGCATCAATATTGCGCATGTCATCATGTGTCAGCACTGTCTCTAGTGCCCTGCATTGCTGGTGTAGGTCTTCTTCTGGTATAGTGAGGAGTTTTGGAATATCATACAGCATCCCAAATATACTGCTGTGCTCCTTGAGCTGCATGAAACGTTCTTCAGCTGACTGTATTGCACAATCTAGCACCTGGTTAAAGAATTCAACTTTGAATTGTTGTTTGGGGTCTCTTATGGGATTATGCCTCATAATCAAAATGTCTTCTTCGGTGACTCTTGTATTCTTGAATGGGTGGGAAAATAGCTTTAGTGTGAAGTTCCTCTACCAACTTCTGTGCACTCTTAAGAATGTTTTGAAATCCCTCATCTGACTGGTAAAACTGTAGGTATGACTTTGCTTTGTCCAGTTGTTCCATAGCTCCAGATATATTAAGGTCAACACCTTGGAGTCTCTTGCTTACAACATTTATTTCAAACAATATGTCATGCCACAACACTAAGCCACACAGAAATTTGAAGTTATGTATGTTTCTGGTGATTCCATTTCCCTCTGCCACTGTTCTCCCATGAACAGTTCCTGTCATAGCATTATCCTCCATAATGGCAACTATGGCATCATCTATTTTCCCAGTTTGGTGTTTGATAGGCTTTATCGCCTCCACTTGACTTTCCCATCGTGTGGCACTCAGTGTTTTCAGTGTCAGAGAGGATGTTCCCAGATGTTGCTTCAAAAATTGCCATCCATGAGTGGATGCAGAGAAAAATACATAGATGCATTGAATGACCTCTCATGTCAGCTATTGCAATTCCCGTATCTTCCAGCTTTTTAAGAAGCACATTTGTCATACCAGCTCCTATAGTATCATCAATGTCAATAAATTCTAAAAAATGCTCTCTGACAGTCACCATTGCAGGGACATTTTCACTAGGTTCTGTTGTTGTTACAAAACGCACCATTAAAGTCATTTGTTTTGTATGGCTGATGTCAGGTGTGCAGTCCAGAATAACAGAGTAATAGCTTGCTGACTTCAGATCTGCCACAATCTTCTGTTTGACTTTTGTTCCCAGTAACTTTATGATCTCATTTTGAATTGTTTTTCCAACATAGTGGTGTGTTCTTGGGTGGTGACTCTTCTTAGATGCTCCTGGAGTACAGCATCAAACTCAGCCATCAGCTCCACAATTTTACAGGAAGTGTTAGAAGTATGCTCAGAGCAACAATTTTAAGTTGGCACATACAACTGATCTGAAGTCCTACGCAGTGCTAGGTTTTGGGTAGCAAGCATTCTCACAATGGTAATGAGCCTTTTCAGAACATTTTGCCAGTAAAGAGACTCTGATGCAATCTTCTCTTGATGCTGATCATCTATGGTGGCCTTTAACCTTAGCCTTATCTCATGTTCTTTCCACCTATGGAATGCTGCCTTCTCATGGCATGCCAGATTTCTAGCCAGATTTTTCCAATCCTTTGTTCCTGTAGAACCCAGTGTGGCTGGAACATTAGATTGGAAGAGTTTGCAACAAAAACATTATGCAGCATTCTGTTTTTTTTGAGGACATAAGCCATGGCCCCTCCACTTTGTCATCATTGGGGATTTCACACCAGTAATGTGTTGGATGGAAACTTCTATTTTCATTGTCTTTGGGGAACATGAAGTTTTTCACTTGCTGTGGCCCATGCAGTAAAAGGAAGTCCCTCAGGCTACTACTCAGTGTGAAGTTCCTCTACCAGTGTGAAGTTCCTCGGATCATCTTGACTTAAGGAACTAAACTCAGCAGCAGCTGTTTCTTGCGCCTCCACCACACTCTTCTCTGATCTACACTTTTCTTCAGGAATGTTCATGGTTACATCCATTTGAGATGGAGATATGGATGCTGCAGTAGCTGCCAGGTCATCTGCACTCTGACTAACTGGAAGATCAGGCATCTCCTCACCACTCACATCCTCACTGGGGCCAGAAGGCTCACCATGAACATTTGTGTCTATGTTTCTCAGGAGAGCTCCTCCCTGCTTAGATAGAAAAGCTTCCTTTGCTTTCTTTCTGTTTCTGAATGCTGCCCCAGAGGGGCGTTTTCTTCTTTCACTCATGACTGCTGTTCTGTGCCAGCTATAGTGGCTCTCAACACTCAATTGAAGGGGACAAATAAGCAGGCTGGTAGCAGGGCCTGAGTGAGGAAAGATATCAGCATCTTAAGGGCCTAACTGGGTCCTACTACTTCTCCTGCCTGTTCTCCTCAAGTGGGTTCAGGGAAGCAGCAGGAAACAGGAAGCTCCCTGAGAAGCTGGTGTTAATCAGTCCAGGCTCCTAGGGCTGCTAGAGATGTACATAAGAGGCTCCTCCTCCTCTCTCTCCCTGCAGCTCCAATTGATTTCTGTTATTCCCTCTCACCTTTTCTTCTGCCTGCCTGTTATGTCTCTTGTGCTCTCCTTCCTCCAGCACAGCACTCCACCATCTCTGTGCATCTAGAGCAGAGAGAATACATATGCACCAGCAGCAGACACAATTTTCTACACTCTGGGTCCTAGTGGCCTCCCCTCCCCCACAGTCTGGCACCTGATATGGCTGCTTCAGTTCACCTCATGGTAAGGCCAGCCCTGGCCATGCTGGAATAATTTGGAGGCATTCTGGTTATGTTTCTTCTTCAAGTTGAAAGAAACAGAAGAAGAAGCCAACATTTCATTGAATGAAACAAACAGAAAATAGATATTCATCAATAAACCACAAAAAACTGGAAACTACACATCAGCAGCCTTCGCCAGTACCTCTCCTTGCCATTGCCGAATGCCATGCCTGCAGCCATAGAATGTGTTTATAATGCCTCAGCAGTTGTTGTGGTAGCCATATTTGAAAACACTGGAGAGCACTGCAGGACATTAGATGGGCAGGAACTTGGCTAGACCAGTGCCATTTTGGAAGCAGACAACTCTTTTGGGGGAGGTTTTCAAAGGCACAAAAGGTAGTTAGGCATCTAACTTCCACTGACTTTCAGTGAGATGTGGGCACCTAACTGCTCTTTGTGCCTTTGGAAATGTTCACCGTTGTGTCAAAGGTCAGGTGTTCTCAGCAGGAGGTCTATGGTGGCAATGGTTGCGCTATGAATTCCTTGTATAAAATAATCAATTCAGAAAATAATACTGGGACCAATCTTGCAATCCCTAACTCACACAAAATAAGAGTTTGACCTTAGTAAGAATTGAGCAAAAGCCTCATTGTTTCACCCAATGACTGATATTTATGTAGTATTTAGCAGCCAGATGTCTCTCAGGACTCCTTTTAAATCTTTAACACAGTATTTGGGTGGGTTTTAAGCAGCAAATGTGGTTTTGTGCACATTTTTCCCTGAGGTGAATTTCAACCGTTCGTCTTAATGTTTTTCCCAATGAATACAGCATTACACTTACTATAAAAATACCAATATATAGTCTGTAATTGTGAATCATAGTAATATTTCTGAAGGCGAGACTGACACATAATGGAAAGAAACATAACTTTTTCTACATTCTTTTAAATTCTAGGTCGGATTCAGCCATTCTGTACAATGACCGATCTGTGCTCGAAAATCACCATGTCAGTGCAGCCTATCGCCTTTTGCAAGATGATGAGGAGATGAACATTTTGTCTAACCTCTCAAAGGATGATTGGAGGTAAGAACAAGCAGTAAGGCCATTTGGGGAAGTTACAACTGGGCCATTTGTAGTTACTACATTTCTTTGAATAATAGTATCCATCAAAATATAATATACAGCAGTATTTTTATTATGAAGAGAAAGGATATTTAAAAATCTTTATCCTATTCTTACCCCTCTCATTTTCATCTACTGTGCTCTTAGGACTAAATTCAGAAGTGATGTGTGAAGTTATTTAACTTATAATGGAATCTATTCATTAGTCTCTCATAGATCTCCCTTCATCCACTTATCACTGTGTAGGTGAATATACTGGTGGCCTGATTTTCATTTACACAAAACCATAAATTACAATTAAGCCCCGTCTGAGGCCCGTTTATACTGCCAGAACATTATAAATGAGTTTTAGTGTAAATGGGAATCAGGCCCAGAGCGGATAAGTGGGTGTAACAGACATGCCAAAAAGCCAGAAGAAGGTGTAATTTAAAACAGGCACTCCTGATGTAAATTGGCATTTTTTAAATAACAGATTATTCAAACTGAAAGAGGGCTTTTTATCTCCTTTTTAAATGAAATATCTGACATTTTAAAAATAACAATTATGCATAAAACATATAGTTACCTGGGCCGGACAGGAAGCATCTTAAATGAATTGTATTAATCTGAGTTCTTTCTCACCGGAGTGAAAGCATCCCATCACGTGTTATTGCAGACAAACATACACTGGTTCATGTATGCATTCAAACTGAACAAAGTGCTGAGCACACTCAACTCTTATTGAGGGCACTCAGCAGTAGTTCTCTGGGCTCTGGTAAGCTGGGTCAGGGAGGGAAAGTTCACCCTCTTCCTTCTCTCTTGGGTCTGTGTTCCATACTCATCCAGTCTTCTCAGCACAGAAACCCTCATGACAGGTGGAGCCAGGGAGGACAACAATGTACCCCTATCTGAGCACCCGGCCTAAACCCCAGAACCACATGTGGTTTGTTTCATTCAAAAGTCATCACTATGGACCACAGTTGCCAACTTTCACGCAATAAGCTACAAGCCAAAAACTAGCCAACAAGCAACTCATAAGCCAATTAAGCCAAAAACAAGCCCAATTTCTGTGTTTTTTCTGCGGCTGTCTGGCTATGGCTGACAGGCTAAGTATGACAAGCCACTCAACATCTTGTGGATTCATAAACAGACAAACTCTGAGGAAAAAACATGTTAACACTCAGAAAGTGTCACAAGAATCTTGAAAAAGGAATAAAACCCACTCTGTGGGTCGTGGTATTGAAATCTAATTTATTTTTCAAGATCTAGGTTGTCTGTTTACTTTTTGCATTTCATTCACCTTGCACGGTGAAAAGAAGCTGAACGATTTCAGTTAACAGCATGAGGCTGTTGTGTTTAAATTCAGTATTGTAAGGAATTTTTAAAAATTTAAATGCAACTTGCTTTCACTCAAATTAGATATATAAGATAGCAAGGAAAACAGATTTTTTTAAATTGTAAACTTTCCCCTACAGTATCTAAAATATAAACATAATTTTCTACAAACACACTGGGCCTATTTTTCCCTTGGCATAACCCAAGTGGTCGTGGCACCTCAGTAGTGTTGGATTCATGCAGGTTGTGAAGTGCTTTGGCATGGAAGTTTCTGTACCGATGATGATGATGATATTTCAAGGAAGAGGGAAATTAAGGTCCCAGTTCAGCAAGGTACTAAAGCATGTATCTACATTGAAGTTAGTGGGACTACTCGTTGTTCAGAATTAAGGCTGTGCTTAAGTACCTTGCTGAAACTTAATGGGAGCTGATGAGGGAGGAGAAAAGAAAGTGGAAAAAAAAATTAAAGGGAGGAATTTAAATTTTGCCTTAACTTACCACACCCCCTTTTGGGATGTACAAATCACAATGGAACAAATTCATCCCTACTGTAACTACACTGTCCTCAAATTTAAATGTGGGCCTATGGTACATGACCACTTGCTTGATTCTCTTCATTTCTTCCATTCTCCTCTCTCTCTTACCATCTTAATCCCGCCTCCTTCCTCATAATATCATTTTAGGGACCTCATCTTTCATCCCAATGCAGTTCACAACATGCAGTCATTGAAATGCTACAACCTCTTGGATGGAGGCCATCAGCTAACTGCATAAGCAGAGCAAACTGTACAATCTTGTATTTTGTGGGGGAGCTAGTTTTGGCCAATGAAGAGGGTCATGGAAAGTCTTATCTCAAAGACCAACACACAGTACAAAACAAGGAAACTGGATTTATCTGTCTTAAAAAGATGAAGCACTGTGTCAACACTGGGAAATAATTCAGTCTCTAAACTGTTTGTGATAATAAATACAATTCTACCTAGAGAACAAAATTAAATAAATAGCACTGGGGTGTCCCTGCCACCACTCCCTACACTCGTAACTTTAATGGGGAACTGTGCATTGCTTTGTCCATTAAATGAAAAGCAATAATTCATTCTGGGCTAGGCTACAGTAAAAGGTCATGTGTCATTGGCTACAAAGTAGATTTTTAGCAGCTGCTTTTGACCATATTCTTGGTAGTTTGAGCACAATCTTCAGAAAAATAGTCTGAGTCTTGAAACTTTAAAACACTGTTGTTTTAGTAGAAGCTACCCCCTCCTCTTCATAGTGACAGAACTAGAACTGGGCAAAAAAAATTGGGTGAATACTTTATTCACTGGAAAAAAGCTATTTTGGTTGACCTGAAACTATTCATACATTTGGTAGAAATTTGTCTAATCACTGGCTAAAAGTTGTAAGAGGGGCACCACCAGCAGCTCCTGCTTTGTGAACCTAGGCCTTTAAAAACACCTGGAAGCAACATTTCAAGTCAAACATGTTTTGTTTGTCCTAATGGGAATGCTCCCCCAGGGTACCCAGGGTTATGGGGCACCTCACCACCACCTGCCTTTAGTGTAAGGGAGTCTTGTCTGTGCTTGCTGTGGATCAGCTCCCTGAAACCAACAGCCTCTGGCAGCACAAGCACTGCCTTCCAGGCAGGTCTGCAGGCCACATGCTTTGTACAGGTAGCAAAAGGCATGTACCCACCCCCAGAGTCCTAGGAGCATTTCCTGCAGAAGTGCAGTGCACTTCTCCACTGAACACTCACAGAGTTACCAGGCCTGCTGTTCCCAAAGGACCAGTATACACCAACGTGTAAGATTCAGCTCACGACCTTCACTTTGCTTAACACCACAGCACTTGGATGTATTTATGGTGAAAGCAAGAATAAGTTTATTATCAAAGAACAGAGATCCTAGTAACAGTGAGTAAGAATATTCGAAACAAATGGTTACATATAAAACAAAATCATAACAAACTTTCTAGAGACTAAACTTGACTAACAGGTTAACCTCCTGTCGAAAGAAAATGATTACATCCAAAGTTATCTCCAACATGTTCAACCAAGCCTGGCTGAGACCCCTTTTTCATGAAGCAAAATCACTGTCCTTTTACTTCCTGAGTGAAAAGCAACCGGGCGTCATCTTTGCCTCCCAAATACAGTGGAGCAAACCTTTGATATACTCCTCCAGATAGGGTTTTCTCTCTCCCCTCTTCCCCTTCCCACACCACTCCTTTCCTCTTCCTGTTCATTTCTTTCTGAAGTCACTGCAATCCTTCATTTGCATTTGGTGATAGAAGACCCATTGTGAATGAGGCAATATAAAAATCCATTGTTTGACAGAAAACCTGGTTTTCACATTTGCCGGTGACCAGCCCCAAGACATAGCTTAATGGGATTAAATTGGGGTAGAGGGTGGATAATTTCCATACAAGTATATTAAAGGAACTGGCACATGAAATTGCAAGCCTAATGAATTTGTAAATTCAGGGGTCATAGTCTACGAGTAGAAAATTGCTAATATAGTTCCTATTTTTAAGAAAGGAAAAAAAATACAGGCCTGTTAGTTTGACCTCAATTGTATGCAAGGTCTTGGAACAAATTTTGAAAGAGGAAGTAGTTAAGGACATAGAGGTAAACAGTGATTGGGATAAAATACAACATGGTTTTACAAAAGGTAGATTGTGCCAGACCAACCTGATCTCTTCTTTGAGAAGATAACTGAATTTTTAGATAAAGGAAACGCAGTAGATCTAATCTATCTGGATTTCAGTAAGGCATTTGATACAGTTCCACATGGGAAATTATTAGTTAAATTGGAGAAAACGAGGATTAATATGAGAATTGAAAGGTGTATAAGGAATTGGTTAAAGGGGAGACTACAACATGTCATATTGAAAGGTGAACTGTCTGGCTGGAGGGAGGTTACTAGTGGATCGGTTTGGGGACTAATCTTATTTAACATTTTTATTAGAGACCCTGTCACAAAAAGTAGAAGTGTGCTAATAAAATTTGCGGATGACACAAAGTTTGGAGGTATTACCAATATAGAGGAGAACTGGAATATCTGGACAATCTTGAAAATTAGAGTAATAGAAATGGGATGAAATTTAATAGTGTGAAGTACAAGGTCAGGCACTTAGGGATTAACAACAAGGCTTTGAGGGGGAGGGATCACTCAGTAGTTTGAGCATTGGCCTGCTAAACCCAGAGTTGTGAGTTCAGTCCTTGAGGGGGCCACTTAGGGATCTGGGGCAAAATCAGTACTTGGTCCTGCTAATGAAGGCAGGGGGCTGGACTCAATGACCTTTTGGTTCCCTTCCAGTTCTATCAGATAGGTATATCTCCATATATTTTTGCTATAAACTGGGGATTT
The DNA here is from genome assembly GCF_020497125.1 of Mauremys mutica. Classification (NCBI taxonomy): domain Eukaryota; kingdom Metazoa; phylum Chordata; order Testudines; family Geoemydidae; genus Mauremys; species Mauremys mutica. The sequence goes on from NC_059073.1 coordinate 207,089,955, forward strand.
ATCAGTTGGAAGTTACAGAGGAGGGGAAATACCTGGGTGTATTGGTTGATCACAGGATGACTAGACTGTCAATGTGATGCAGCCATAAAAAAGGCCAATGCAGTCCTAGGATGCATCAGGCAAGGTATTTCCAGTAGAGATAGGGAAGTGTTAGTACCATTATACAAGGCACCACTCATTTGGAATACAGTGTCTCCCATGTTTAAGAAAGATGAATTCAAACTGGAACAGGTGCAGAGAAAGGCTATGGGGATGATCTAAGGGATGGAAAACCTGCCTTATGAGAAGAGACTCAAAGAGCTTGGCTTGTTTAGTCTAACCAAAAGAAGGCTGAGGGGAGATATGATTGCTCTCTATAAATACATCAGAGGGATAAATACCAAAGCAAGGAGAGGAATTATTTGAGTTAAGCCCCAATGTTGACACAAGAACAAATGGATATAAACTGGCCATCAACAAGTTTAGGCTTGAAATTAGATGAAGGTTTTTAACCATCAGAGGAATAAAGTTCTGGAAGAGCTTCCAAGGGGAGCAGTGGGGGCAAAAAACCTAACTTATTTTAAGAATGAGCTTGATAAGTTTACAGAAGGGATGGTATGATGAGGCTGCCTGCAATGGCATGTAGTCCATCTGTGACTGCTAGCAGCAAATATCTCCAATGGCTGGCGAAGGGACAGTAGATGGGGAGGGCTCTGAGGTACTACAGATAATTCTTTCCTAGGTGTCTGGCTGGTAGGGCTTGCTGCCATGCTCAGGGTCTAACTGATCACCATAGTTGGGGTCAGATAGGAATTTCCCCCCGGGTCAGATTGGCAGAGATGCTTGGGGCAGGGGTCACCTTCCTCTGCAGCCTGGGGTCACTTGCAAGTTTAAACTAATATAAATGGTGTTCTGTAACCATTAATTATCTGTAACTTGAAGTCTTTAAATCATTATTTGAAGTCTTCAGTAACTCAGACAGAGGCTTAGGTCTATTACAGGAGTTGGGCGTGTGAGATTTTGTGGCCTGCAATGTGCAGGTGGTCAGACTAGTTGATCACGATGGTCCCGTCTGGCCTTAGAGTCTGAGTGTAAGAATACATTTTCAGTGTATATACATAGCTGTCTACATAGTATCCATCCATACATTTCACAATGATGTTCATGACCAAAGTGACGAAAGCTTCAAGACATCACTTGACACTCTTTGGTAAACTAGAATGTACATGCCACACCCAAGAGATGCCTTGTAACCCCTCTGCACTCCTTTTCCAGTTGGTATTGAGAAGCTCTAAGCTGTTACCCAAACCAGACTTTGATTCACCAAAAATGTTTGGAATTTTTTTTAATTTGGTTTGACCCGAATTGAATTTTTATTTATTTTTCAGAACTGCCAGTGAACTGAAAAATCAGTTATTGGCCAAGCTCTAGTCAGAATGCATGTTCCTTGGTATACTCATTTATGTTTGAAGATTCTAAGAGTACCACATCTCCTTTAAGAAATACATTATCTGGTTTAGTTAGGTTTGAAGCTTTTCCAGATTGCTTAATTTTCCTCCTTCTTCATTAGGGCCTTATTTTGTAGCTGCTGCACATGAAGCTGCTGCAGAATAATGGTCATTGTTCAGATGTACCATAAGGCCAACATTTTGAAATGCAGCTTCTGATTTTGGGTGCCTCCATTTTAGAGTGTCTAACCTGAAACACCTTGGACCTGTTCCAGAGGTGCTGAGAACTCACAGTCATAGATGGGGTCAACAGCAATATAAGATACTAAAAATAATAATAATAATAAAAAAAAAATCAGGCCCAAAGTATCTCAGTCTGGGCAATAAAAATCCGAGGCCCTTTAGATCAGAAGGTATTCTTGAAAATTTTAGCCTAACCAGTTTTAAAGATTTATCACATCCAAATGTGGGTTTATTTATTCATTTTGAGCTATCTGATAATTTGAATGTCCCCTACAGCAATAGGCCCTGGCCCTGATTCTGGACAAGACTCAGGCATGCGCTAAAGTGCCTTTTCTGAACAGAGGTCACATTAAGATTTAAGACTGCAATAGAAAAAGTGAAGATAGACTTGGGAAATGTGTCTGTCTGTGCATATGGGTTTTATCAATTTTATGGGTTTAATCTTTCTAGTCTGGGAATGTGTTTTCAGGGAAGGTTCTTCTATCCAACCAGCACCAGCAGACCTCTTTGTGGCTTTTGCATGTGTGGGGACAGCAGATGAGCCCAGAAGAGGTCTGCTGTGGGATCAGGGAGAAAAGAGCTTAGTCCTTACTTTAATTTTCAGCACTTTTTCTCTTTCACATTAAAGAACTCTGCTGCTTGTTAAATATTTGAAAAGTTGATAGGTTGCTTCCTCTGACAAATCCCATTTACTAAAGTAGTCAACAGGTAAATTATAAAACTGAAACTAAAACAGATCGCACTGAATTAAGAAAATAAATTGCAAAGAGAACAGATGCTTTCCAAGATACTGTTATGGATCTCTTTTCTGGCACTCTATTTCTCTGCTAATAATTTCCATGCAGTTTACTGAAATAGAGCATATTTAGTACAAGCCCTTACTGGCAAGTACAAGATTAAAAAGGCATCTGGAAAATGTTGAGCTCTTCAGCTCCTATCAGTGTACAGCTCAGGAAATAGTGTCTAATGAAGGTTTTCATAAACCATTGTTAGCGGACATGGAGTTGTGATCCAACAGTTGGATATGTGATCTCTCATACCATATAATGCCGTGTGTGTTACTGATGTTTTGTTATTGCAGGTCAGTTATGCCTTTTGTAGGCTGGCTGAAACTTTTAGGGATGCATTTGCGAAGGTTCAAGATGAAAAATTTGCCTATACATAATCTTCATTTGGGCATGTAACAGACAGTCATTTGCACAAGCAATTATATATTTTTCTTGTCCAAATCCAGTATTTGTATGCATGCAGTGCGCAAGCATGCAGATTTTTGTGAGTAATGCCAGCCTTTGAAAATGTTGCCTTTAAGGCAATGTTGTTCCTTCCTTTATTATTTTCCATAAGAATAAAAAAGTGAGACCCACAATCCATGGTTTATACATAATTTTCTGCTATGCACAAAAATGCGTGCATTTGACTGAAGTGGAATGGACAAAGCACTGTGCTGTTGGCAGCAATCCTGCTATTGGGCCCCCGGGTATGGACTAGATGACCTCAATAGGCCTTTTTCACTCCAATTTCTGTGACTTTATGGGGATTTAATTCTTTCAGTAGGGCACAGCATAAATTGGGGTGGGGCTAAGGAGAAAAACTGCGTGGAACAAAACATCAAAAACTATTATGCAACATTTCATGAAGTGAACATCCTCAGGGCAGTTGTCCTAAAGAGCGGGTTAAAGTGGTCTCCAGCTGGAACAATGCAAGAGATTTTAAAGAATTTATGTCTGTAAATTAAAGCAGACCAGAGATCAATGATCCCAGCCTACTGATAGAACTACAGTACACCTGTGACTCATGAATGCATAATTAATTACTCCAGGTGCAGTAATCAGTGGTAAAGATAGCATAGAAGTATTACCATATTACTTACAAAAATGTATAGGATTTTTATCCCATGGTGGAAACGTTGCAGCTTTGAATCTGCCCTAGATGATTATACCAAAATATGCATGTGTAGTCCCCTGCTGGTGGAAAGTCCATCTGGAGATGCTGGGAAGCATCTTTAAATGCCTGCCACAGCAGCCAGAAAAGTGAGCAGGGTATGTGGCCAGGGCACCCATGAGGTGTGCTGATTCAGTGTGTCCATTCACACATTCAGTGTGTGGCTGTCTCCATTGGTGGGACTCCAGTGGAAAGCCAGCTCCAAGGTAGAGCTGCTCTTCTCCAACAAGAATCCCTCTGGGACAGCAGTGATGCAAATACCATGTGCCCTCCCTCTGGAGTACAGCAGCCCCTGACAGCTCTGTGGAGGAGAAAGGGGCTTTGCAAATTGCAGTTGCCTGTCCCAGCAGGATGACTCAATCCCCTGATGTATTGGAAGATTAGATTAGAATTCAGGATGAAGCCATATCCCTATGAAAAGATCATAGGGAAATACAATTTTTTTTTAAAATGGCCTGTTTCTGGTGAATATGAGCCCAGTTTCCAATGAAGTGGGCTTTTCCAATCAAAAACCTGCAAAAAGTTGTATTTTCACACATTTTCAATTCAAAAATATTTCTAATTCCATCTAAGGCACTTTTATGGCCCTCACTACCATAGTATTCAATCATCTCAATCTTTAAGCAGGGAATTTCATCAAAATTACTAAACAAATCTGAGGACATACTCACTGAGCACGTCACTGAAAATAGAAAGAAGATTGTATATCTGATAGACCAGAAAGTTTTGATGGTTTAAAGTTCTGGAAAAAATCCACATTGACTTCTAAGGGATTTCAATCTGATCCTTCCCGAGTAGGATTTTTTTTTAACTATTCATTCATTTATTCATTGTGGAATAGTTTGAAGGTTTAATATCAGGAGCACAATGTGATACACTTGAACAAAAAAATTGTTTTGAAAAAAAAAGTGCTATGGGGTGGCTAGGGTTAGAGTTAAACACCTGCAACTTAATGTCTAACGTGATAACACTGTGTCCAGTCCCAAAATTTCAGAGAATATTCATTGCATTGAAGGGCCAGAACCCTATTGATTTGGGGAGAAAATCTGAAAACCAAAAGGCAGAAATAGGGGAACACATGAACCTCCTGCCAGCTCTTTGTATAGCTACAGCCTCAAGCACCTCTGCTATTGCCTATTGATCCAAGAAGTGTTTAATTTGTAATGAAAGAGGTGCCGGGGCTCAAGCTGGAGAGTGGCAGCTGCTGGCACTGAAGGCAGTGCTGCCGCCAGCAGCAGTGCAGAAGTAAGGGTGGCATGGTATGGTGATGTCTCTGCTCATCTTGCCTATGGAATTTAACATGTTGACTCTCAGAATGCCTTATCTCCTAGATAGAAAGAAGAGGGTGTAAGGGCATAGGAGTGGGGAGAATGGGGCGCATGGAATCGCTGGTAGTGGGAAGAATGGGGGACCTGGTATGGGGAGTGGGAAGAAGGGGGGCACACAGAACCCTAGCATGGAGGGCAAAGTGGGAATTGAGAGAAGGGAATAATTAGGATTCCCACTAATCCCCTGGCATGGGGAGTAGGGGGATGGGGCACGCAGACCTCCTGGGCATGGGAAGAATGAGAGACCCTACTGTGGGGGAGAGGGCAATGAGGGGTGCACAGAGCTCCTGCCTTGGGCAGGAATGGGGGACCCTGCAATGGAGGGCTGGGTGAATGGGGGAGCACACAGAGCCCCTGCCATGGAGGATAATGAAAGGTATGGGAGAAGTGGGAATGGGGATGCTCAGAGCTCTTGTATGGAGGGGAGAATGGAGGAGCCTGAAATGAGGATGTAAAATGGGGAGGCACAGAGAGGCCCTGGCAAGGAAGAGATTTAGGGGGAGAGGGTTCAGGAAGTCCAGAAAAAGAGGGGAATGGGGTTGGGGGGGAAGGAGGAAGAGGGATGCAAGAAGCCCCAGTGTGTGCAATAAGTTCAGTTTGCACAAGCTATGAAGTTAACATACATGAACTTTCCATACAAGTATTAAGACATCTACACAAGCCATTTAGTGTTTCTTTAACTAATCTAGTTTTTAAAACTGATTTAGAAGGTAAGTCGATACACGGTTGTGTTTCAAAGTTCACTTGCTCCTACCCAGGGCATGCAGACTATTTGAACAGCCTGCTTGCTTCCTTTTAAGAGCCTTCTATAGAAGAAATCGATTTGGGAGCTTTGTGTTTAATTGAAAAGAGCGGACCGTAATGGACTTGTCAGAAGCCTCTGGGATTTCTCTTAGCAAGAGTTAATCATCTGACTAAATTGCTTGCTCTGTGGCTGGTATTTACAACATGAGATCCTCCTTTCTCTCCTCTTTTGCCCTGATAAAGTGAAGAGCTCAGTGACGCAAGTGGAGGAGAGTGGAAATGTCAGAAGTGATTTGCAGCTACCCAACAAAAGAAACAGCAGTGTTATTTAACTTGTTTCTCTTTCTCTTTCCTCCCTTCTCTTGGCTCGATATCTGCCCAAAAGGGAATTCAGGGCCTTGGTGATAGAGATGGTGTTGGCCACTGATATGTCCTGTCACTTCCAACAAATCAAAGCCATGAAGAATGCTTTGCAGCAGCCAGAAGGGTGAGTCACCTCCTGACACTGTGTGCAGTGAAGGGCTGCATTTCAGCTGGTACTTTGCAATTGTATTAAACTTAAAAAGTCTCTCTCCGGAGGACCCTTTAATGTCCACGTCTATTTCTGTTGTTGGATTTTGAATGAATTCACATGTGAGCACTCAGGTACGTGCCCGTATGATATTCTGACGGGCCACAGCATCTAAATAGCAAAGCTTTGGGATAAACCAGCCCATTCATTTTCCTTTTCTTAACAATACAAGATAAAGGGCACATGTGAAAGAGCTTGATTATGGCCTCAGGTCACAGGCGCTGGGAGCAACACGGGCTTCACAGAGTACAGCTTGTGCCTCCACTGCAGGGAGCCAGCTCTGTAATCAGAGACAATAGGGAAGCAATCTCAGAGCCGCAGAGGGCAAGTGTATGCTATAGAGCAGGCAGAACAATATGAGGAAGGCCTTCTCCTCTCCAATGATCATCTGTGAGCCACTTAGAGCCCTGAGTATCTCCTCTACTCTCTCTCCCCACCCCACACGCAGCATTTTATCCAAACCCTCAAAACTCTTAATTGTGGGTAATATTCTTCCAGCCAAGGAGGGCTTGGCACACATCTTCCCGGAGCCTGCCAAGACTGTACCTAAATCAGACACGGATGATACTTGCTGCTATCTCCTCTCAGGAGCTATGTGTATAGCTTTTGCAGCACTCCTGTCAGTTTGGGGCAGCAAGAGATTGGGATTACTGCATGGCAGTATCCATCATAATTCACATGGCTCCTGGGCTAGCCCCTCAGTGGCATGGCTTTAAGAAGATTTCAGCTTTCTGTAGTGCCTTCAAAGAGTTTGAGTTTCTTTTCTGATCTCTTACCTGCACCAGCTTTTTACTGGTGGAATTCACATGGTTTAAATGGAATTACTGTTCATGCTTATCACTGTGAGATCAGAATCAAGCCCTAATTGTTTAAGCAAGTCAACAGACTAAAATAATCTAGAACTATTTACTGATTGGCGTTTCATGGACTGTAACCCAGCCCAAACTGAGAATATTGGGAACATTCAAAGCTCACTCATTCGCACACAAAAACTCTGCAAAGAAAATAAGTGAGACTAATGCTCTGAGTTTCCTGTTATGCTTTTGAATGACTCCATTACTAAAGGAAAGGTTTATGTTAGGGAAGTTAGATTAATCTTTCATAGTTGTCAAGTTATATAAACACACAAATCAATCTATTAGTAGCCCAGCCAAAGGTTATGGTGGCCTCATTTACTTGCTTAGCTGGGTTTTTGTTCTTTCCCTTTCAATACTGGTGCAGACAATTAACTTGTTCAGTCATTTGGGTTTGCAGAATCGACAAGCCGAAAGCCTTATCGCTGTTGTTGCATACAGCAGACATCAGTCATCCAGCCAAGGCCTGGGACCTTCATCATCGCTGGACCATGTCCTTGCTAGAGGAGTTCTTCAGACAGGTAGCCTTGGGACTTTACAAAATTAATTTGTAGTTTTGCTGACAGAATGAGAGATGGCGTGGGCGGGCTTGGGATCCTATAGGTCAACATCTTCTTTCACTTATATTTTTCATAGGGAAGATGCCCACTGTAGCAGCAAAGTAGATACAATTTTTCTTTCATCTGACTTCAGTGAGATTCCACTGCTATGTCTGATTGTAAGCTAGTGTCTGATATGCTGTCCTTATCAATATATTGGAAATTCTCAATCTTTCAGACATCCAGCAAAACTATCCCGAGCACCCCTGAGTGAGAATGCGTATTTCTAATGACCAAAAGGCAGAATATCTAACATAGTACACAGTTTGCCAACCATTGAAGATCTTCAGGAATTGGGTGTACCTAAGTGAAAGCACTCAGCATTAAGTCCAGACTATCATTTCTTTCAATAATGAGTCCTCCTATTTCTCTTTGACCTGACTCTGCTGCCACTTCAAAACTCCATTTTGATTTGCTATGAAGTCGTGGAAACCAGTAAAGCTCAGTACATTGTAGATTACAGAGAGATATCATCATAAATGGTAAAAATTATGTTGCTCTTTCTGTAGACATGTGGACTGGTCTAACCTCTCACAGGGCCAGACACAGGATTGATTCCTGTGTGATACTCATAAGATCCTCCAACTGGCCCTAAGAAGGGTTGGATTTTTTCTTTTAAGTACAATAAAAGTTTTTTTTTTAAATTTTATTTAATAGCAACAAACTTTTTAAAAGGTAGTGCTGGTCAAAAAAAGAAGAAAAATCATAAACATTTTATTGACCTTTTTCCCTCTCCAAGTTCAAAATTTTTTAATATTTCCAAATGTTGACTAGCTCCATAGATGGTTGAAATGTAGGGAGAAAAAAGATCAGTGAAAATGCCACTGAAGTTTATTATTTTATCTTAATTTCAAAATATGGACAACATTTTGAAATTTAAAAAATTTCTACCATAAGAACATAAGAATATCCATACTGGGTCAAACCAGTGGTCCATATAGCCCAGCATCCTGTCTCTGACAGTGTCCAGTGTGTTATGTGAAGGGGTAAATAACATTTCCCTAATCACTTTCTCCACACCATTCATGATTTTATAGACCCCTATCATATTCCCCCCTTAGTCATCTCTTTACTAAGATGAAGAGTTCCACTCTTTTAAATCTCTCCTCGTCTGGAAGCTGTTCTATATCCCTAATCATTTCTGTTGCTTCTCTACACCTTTTCCAATTCTAATATATCTTTTTTGAGATGGGGTGACCAGAACTGCACACAGTATTCAAGATGTGGGCATACCATGGATTTATATAGCAGCATTATGATATTTTCTGTTTTATTTTCTATCCCTTTTCTAATGGTTCCTAATATTCTGTTAGCTTTTTTGACTGCTGTTGCCCTACCAGCTGTAGCACACTGAGGGTCTCAGTATTTTACTGGGGGGAAAAATCTGAAGTGGTGAGATCCACCCTGTGCAGATACAAATGCATATAAAGAAATACAAATAGAACTCAAACCCTAGAGGAGGAGTCCTGACACTGATACTTTCTCTTGGTGGACTTACCCTAATAATAGAGTTCTATTACCTGTTGGTTTCACATGAGAAGTGCTGTATAGAATCCTCTTGGGTTTTCAGGGTGTTCCACAGAAACACCCAAAAGGCAAAGAGTGCTGTATAATCAAGATTTACTTGAGTAGATGTTTTAGAAATAGGATTATGTGGTTTATATTTAGATGTAGATGTAAATTGTATAAGAGAAACGGGAGTTGCCCTTTCAGAATAGGGTGGGGGAGCATGCAGAATAGAGTGGGTGCTGCTGCTGCAAAAGGAGGTTGGCCTGTAGTTGGACAGTGAGGTGATACCTGCCAGCAAGAAGCTCTTAAAGAAAAGGATTTGGATGCCCAGAATAAACAAAGTTCTCCTTTAAAAAGCTGAGTCTTGCAATTAAGGATGTAACATGAGCTTCAATTAAAAAAAGAGAGAGGCCCTTCCAGTGTCCAGAGTTGTTACAGATGTTAAGCGACTCTTGCTGTATTCTAATATGCTCTCAATTTTGTTTCTCCAGGGTGACAAAGAAGCAGAACTAGGGCTTCCTTTCTCCCCACTGTGTGACCGCAAGTCTACTATGGTAGCTCAGTCTCAGATAGGTATGTCATTTCAATGTACTTCACTTAGGATGCAAAGCAGCAGTTTAAAGGGGGAAAAAATATTCTCCCCCCAACGGGAGTAAGATCATTTTGGGCTCTCATCACTTTGAATTAGTTTAGAGACGGGGGAAAAAAAATCGCACTGGCGTTATTGTCCCTAAATGGATGATTCTAAGCTGAACAGCAATCACATTTAATTGATTTATGAGAGTTGTACTAAAGGGGAACTGAGTTAACACAAATGCTACTGCTGGACCAACCACTATGCATGGCTGTATGGCGGCTGCTCCTTGGTTCCTGAGCACTGCAGAAGACACTTGAAGCGGGGATCTTGGCTTCAATACATGTTGTTTTAACTTTTGACTAAAGTCATTGTTTTGCTCATTTAACTGATTCCCTAACCTTCTAACCCCCCAGCACTGTTCCAGCTTTTCCAGTCAGCAAGCATCACCCCCAACCTTATACTGGCTCCAGTCACTGCTTCTTGGCCCCATCTCCCCACTCCCCATCCAGCAAGGGAGGTGAAAGCCTGCAGTAAACCAAAACAGTGCTTCCTTTTCCACCTCCTACTTCCGCAGGAGAAACTGTGAATGGGGTTTGGGGAGAACGATCCCAAAATTGTTGAGCGGCATGGAAATGGGGAGGGGGCAATAAATCTGTGACTGTGGAGGGTCAAGGAAGAGGGGAGAAGCAGCCTAGAGACGTGCAGGAGTTTGGGGACAAGAGAAGATACCGGGAGTTGTGGAGATGGGCTTCTGAGGTTGAATGGGGAGAATGAAGGAAGGAGAGGAACTGGAAAGAGAAAGGGACTGGTGGGTGGAAGGGACAGCAGGAGTAACTGAGAGAACACTGGGTATGTTTACATTGCAGTGTAAGCCCAGGGTTTGAACTCAGGCTCAAGCCTAACCCCGCTTCCATCTACACACAAATCCCACTAACCCAGGGCTTAGACCTAGGGTCCCAGGAACTCACGGAGTGGGAGGGTATAAGCCTGAGTCAAGCCGGGACCCAGAGTTCTAGCTCTATGGATTTGCAGTGTACATGCGGCCCCACTGGACTCGTGTTCTGGGAGTCCATCAGAAATATCCCACAGTTCCACAGGCTGACTTTCTTTGACCTCTGGACAGTCAAGTTTTATGCACAGTCAGGTTTTCCCTCACTGCACCAGGAACAAAGGCGATCACATTTTGGGCAGGTGTTAGGAAGTCTGGGATATGGGTGGTTTGACTCTGGCCCGCGTAATGCAGTGTGCAGTGTACATGCTAGAAGCACCAGGTTGGGACTCAAGGTTCAACAATCCCTATCCTGGGGTTGCAGATGAGCGTAGACACTCAAGCCATAGGTTGACAAACCAAGGGTATGCTAACTAGCTTTGTACTAACCCAGGGCTTACATTGCCATGTAGAGTTTTTCCCTCCAAACTTTTTATAACCAAGCTGAAAAAAGTGTAAAAGGATGAAATTTCACAGCTGTCCCCAGCACTGTCATGGGATGAATGGAAACCTAGATCCAAACATCCCTGAACTTTGGAGAAGTTCAGATCCATATCTGTGCTTTAGGGCTGTCCCTAGTTCAGATGTTTTCTCACATTCCCTTTCACACTGTCATGTAAAGCTTCAGAGCCAGAAACCTCCTCAGAGTCCCAGTTCTTGGGATACTTCCATTCCTATTTTTCCAGTCTCCAAAGGTTCAGACAGTTCAGTAAATCATCTGTACTAATAGGCTCTTATTCAAATCATGTCTGGTCACCTAACCTTTTAATGTTAATCCCTCCCTACCTGCAACACAGAGCCGTGGCTACACTCAAAACTTCAAAGCGCTGCCGTGGGAGCGCTCCCGCAGCAGCGCTTTGAAGTCCGAGTGTGGTCGCGGCGCCAACACTGAGAGAACTCTCTCCCAGCGCTGCAGGTACTCCACCTGTACAAGGGGATTAATTTACAGCTGGGGCAGTGTTTACACTGGCGCTTTACTGGGTTTTTTCACACCCCTGAGCAAGAAAGATGCAGCGCTGTAAAGCGCCAGTGCAGCCATAGCCTTATGGAAAAGTGGATACACACAAGAGATACTACACTACTACTAAGGGCAAAATGGCTCCATAGGCACCTCAGACATGCTGGAGGGGGCCCAGGCAGGGACTGGAAAATACAGGGGAGCTGCAGCTCAGCTAGAATCCCTGTTGGGGGCCCCCAAGCAGTGCATGGCTGCTGCACTTCTCTGGAAGGGGGTACAACAATGTTCCCTACTTCCAGCTCTCCTGGCAAGTGTGGAGGGAAAGGTGTGTGGAGCTAAGACCTCACCTTCCACACACCCCATTTCAGGCCCTTTACGTCTGCAGAGGCTCTAGGAGGGAGCAGGGACCATGCTCCAAGGAATTCTTCCCAGCTTCTGTGCAGGGCACAAGCCTGTGTGAAGAAGCCGCTTGTACCTTCCTCCTCTTTTGTATTCTGTGCACAGGTCGGCCAGAATTTGTCTCTAAATAAAAAGACCCTTATGACCGCCTCCAGTGTGCAAATCATTGCAGAATTAATGGTGAATTAAACCATTATCCAAACAATTAGAGCTTAAGAAACAGGCACTCAATCAATAAGCAGAGAGAGATTTATTTAATTCTGTGCTATTTATCATTACATTTAATTTGTGCAGTTAACTGTATCCAATTGGCATTAACAGGCACATTCTCTCTAGAAATCTTGTCCTCTAACATTATAAAGTTTTCATTCCAGTCTGCTCAACATATGGGCAATAGCTTGACATCTTTAGTGTCTCCTTCATTAAATCAAAACTCTTACCTTTCCCCAATATGTGTTGAGGTAAGATTCCTCTCAAAGTCCTAGGCCAGATTCTTAGGGAAATATTCAGCTCCTATTCATTTGCTTATCTGATTGATAGCTTTTAACAAATAGTGCTACTGAATGGTAATTACTGTTTCTTTGCAGAAGTAAGTACCTCATGAATTCCAAATTGTACTGTGTATTATCTACAGCAAATGAAAGGAATGTCATTTGTGAGATAAGTTTGTGTTCTCAGTCCACTTTGTAGTGGGGACATAGAGTTTCTGGGCTCTCTCAACAACTTGTTTACAGTATCAGGCGAGACAGAACTAAATCACCTCTTGAGGTTCCCTCCTGGTCAGAGTTAAGGCCGTGTTCTATTTTGCTGCTGTACGAAAGGTCATCGTTAGAGCTGGGCAAAGAAAGGTAATTCCTTTTCGCAATGGATATCAATATTTCAAAACCTGGTTTTGTTCCAATTTGGAATAAAATCCAAAAATTTTGAAAATTCTTTGCAAAAGGGAATGAAGCCCCAACTTACAGACAACCTGCTTGTTGGATTGTCCCAGAATCACAGATCCCAGAAGCCCTGAGGTCCCTGACTCTGGGGCAGTCTGTACGGTGAGCTGCTGAGGAGCCAAATGAGTGGAAACCAGGTAAGGTTCCATCAGAACTTTGTTAAAATCAGACCATCACTGTGAAATGTTTTGATTTTGACAAATTGGCAGATTCCAATGAGAAAATGTTTTGTCAGAAGTTTTTCAGCCAGCTCTAGTTGTTGTGGATGCACAGACCACAGCAGGTGAGCATGCTTCATGACAATGCAAAGAGAGGATTTCTTTTAGCATGTATTGTTTCTACAGAAATTAAACAATTTAACAAGAAAAAAATCTTTAAAAAGAAGAGAACAAAAGAGACACATTCTTTCACCTGCCACTTCATTTTGTAAAGAAAATGTTGGGAACAAGTCCAATCAGAGACAATTCACATCTTAAAGTCAGGCCTTTGGTCAAGTGGAGGGGAACCCAGCAAATTGCAAAGAATTACTAGGCCAACGTTTTTATTTCTCAACAGGAGAATTAAACTATTTGAAGCCCCTTCCTTTCTATCCAAGGCAGCAGGAAGCTTTGTTTGACTAGAAACAGGCCTTTGTTGTCATCACTGTCTCTTGCAGCTGATTAATGTAGCAAGAGCCTTTTATTTTTGTCCTTTGGCTTGCTGGAAAGAAAATCATGGCTTCAGAAGATACAGGACAAAAGCTGATGATCAAACAAGATTGTTCCTGAATGGCAGTCTCTCAAGAAGTCATTCCCTAACTAGCATGATCTAGGTGTCCTTTTTAACATGGAATGAAAATAAACTCTAGGCCAGTGGTTTTCAACCTTTTCTTTCATTTGCAGACCCCTAAAAACTTCAAATGAAGGTGCAGACCCCTTTGGAAATCTCAGACATAGTCCGCAGGTCTGAGGACCACAGGTCAAAAACCACTGTTCTATGGTGATGACAATCTTTTGTGGACCCCTTTAACATAGTTTGATCACAAGTGGAAAACCACTGCTCTTGGCAGTTGGGCCTTGGGACCTTCATCTCAGAGTGTAAAGATGAGGGGTAAGATAATCCTCAGACAAAAACTATGTTAAGGTGGAGAGTATGTATCAGTAATTTAGAGTAAAATACATTATAGGGTGTTGTAAAGTATCCCCAGATCAGGCATTGTAAGCCCAAGAAATCCAGAGTTCAGGTTATAAACAAATAAATCCAAATGTGTTACAGTATGGAAATGCACAGTTAGGGCTCCCAAACACCCTTAACTCTGCTCAACAGTGACAATCTGAGGGGAAAATAAAGTTGAAAAATCTGTCTTTAAAAATCAGTGGGTCTAATCTGTGACCACAAACACTAAAGTACCTTACTGACCATATGGTTATTGTATGGTGTCACTACAGGGCAGGGCTACAGGTGGCTGAAATCTGGTGTATAAGTGCGCACGTTAGCAGACCCAAAATGTAGTGCTTTCTTAAATGCTCTGTGTGGATCCATCCCTGTTGCTTGCACAAAGAGCTGACTTGCAGGAAGATGTACTATGCTATTTCCTCCCAGCCCTACCCCTTGTACACAAGTCAATAGAGGGAAAGATTTAGTTCTGTATTTTTCCCTTCGCCTTCTGATTTAAAAATAATATATGAATTTGTTAAAAATTAAGTGAATAGAATCGGAATACATTTAACTCTCAATGAGTACAAGCGGGGCAAACCTTCAAATGAGAATATTCACAAAAACCCACTGATATTTCATAGCTCCACAACACTTGGAATAGATACCCAGAGAAGCCTATCATCATTACTGTTCTTTTATTTTTCTGTTTCCAGAAATGTCATCCTTCAAGCTTGGTCTCATCCAATTGTCCCAAGAATTTGGCTTAGATACTCAAAAAAATCATGCAGAACAAGTTCTATTGTATCTGTTTATATTCTGAATTTCCACCCTTTAAGGAGTTACCATTGCATGCAAAATATCAGCTCATGGGTCAGGATCAATGCATAGTATCATTCTTCCTTGTCCTTTTTTCAATTCCTCTTTCAACATGTAATTCTTTTCATCCACTGTGCTATTACACTAGATAATTCACAGGCAGTGGCAAAACATAAATACTTACCTCTTCTGTTTACGTCCACTGTGTTTTGATTCAGGTTTTATTGATTTCATTGTGGAGCCCACTTTTACTGTGCTGACAGACATGACAGAGAAGATTGTAACACCACTCATAGATGAAGCCTCCCGCTCTGGTATGACTGGATTTAGACGTTCCAGGTGAGTACCTATGTTTGCTTTGGGGCATGAGTGTTGTCTCTGCTTTTAGGGCTCACTTCTCTGTTTTGGACTCATTGGGTATTAGCAAAGTCCTCCCATTGTTCTGTCTGTCCTGGTTTCTACCTGAAGAGAACTATGTTTGGGAAGTGTAGTAGAAATGGACTGATCATGAAGTACAATCAGACCTGGTTAATTATTGCTTGATCTGTGCATATATTCACATCAGAATTCATTGGAATTTGGATGTAAAGAGTCTCACTTTCATTTAACCTGACCTTCCACCATAAGAGCTATCAAGGAGCCATCTTGAGTTATTAGCGTTTCTCCTGTGCAGGTCCTGGGATAATTCCAGCACAATTGTAGGGTGAATATTAAAAAGGCTTGAATGGGGACTAATCTGGTAACCTGTGTGCTATTCACCATTATCTGAATAGTCAGAATAATAGAAATTAGAGCGAGAAAAGACTTATTTGGTCACTTAGCCTCTCTCTTTGTCAGTGCAGGGTTGTTCCAGGCACTGTAGATTCTCCATTGATTTGTACATGTCTCCAGCAATGGAGTTTCAACCGCTTCCCTTTGGAGATGATTCAGAAGTCTAAGTCACCATTAAGCAATATATCCTGATTATCAAACTGAATTTTCCTATTCTTTCTTTCCTCCTACTTATTATCCCTTATGCCACACTCACTAATTTGTTTCCATCCTTGGTGTTTTACACTAAACAGATACTTAAAGACATTGGATCAAACCAACATTCCATATTTGAATGTCTTTTAAATCCAGGGCAGTTCAGAATCTGAAGCTGGGTTCCATGCCCTGTGTTTCTATAATCTAAACCACCAGAAACTGAATTCTAAATGCCCTTGAACTTTGGGGAAGGGGGTTGAACTGAAACTAAAATTTTGCAGCTCAGCCAATGACTTTTAGACAAGCTATAAAGCCCTTTATCAGTCAGTCATCTCCCTTCCACCCCCAGCCCTTAGTCATTGCTGTCAACAATTGTTTAGGAACTTAAGTTTTCCACATACATTAGTCCTTCTGGATCCTTATTTATATTTGTAGTTCTTTGGGTTCCTTCCAAATTTGTTTGCATCTGAAGTTGATTTTAAATATACGTAAAATTCACTGAAGCTTCAGACAGTGCCAGAAGTTACAAGAGGTTCTAGTTCAGTGCTCTAGAACTAAGAGCCAATACAGACTACTGTCCAGAGATGAGGTGGGACAGTCCTCTAGCCCACCATTGAGTCAGGGGCCTTTAGAAAGGTGAGATAGGGCATAAGTAGTGCCTCAGGCACTTCAGAGAAGGTTCAAGAGACATTTAGTAATTTTTCAGGTGTTGGCATAAAAAGGTTATAGAGCCAGCATCTTCCATAGTATATCCATCTATCCAGGACGAGAGCAGAGTTTCAGGGCACTAGTTCCTATTTATGTATGGGCAAAATGGGTCATTTTTTGTGATTGATTGGAATTTAGTTATGCAAGACTTTTTTTGGTGTGCAGTTTCACACAAATTTCCATTTTAATAATGAAAACTTTGCAAAGTGAGAATGGGAACTTTCACACAACTCTAATAGCATTAGGCAACATATATGGGTATTAACAGTGTTGAGCTGATTGAAGTTCACAAAGTTCGCTATTAATAGACTCAGAGCCGATTTCTCATCTCACACTGGTGTCAATTGGGAACAACTTCACTGTATTGACAGAGCAGCAAAGAGTCTTGTGGCACCTTATAGACTAACAGATGTTTTGGAGCATGAGCTTTCAGGGGTGAATACCCACTTCATTGGGATGCATCCGACGAAGTGGGTATTCACCCACGAAAGCTCATGCTCCAAAACGTCTGTTAGTCTATAAGGTGCCACAAGACTCTTTGCTGCTTTTACAGATCCAGACTAACACGGCTACCCCTCTGTATTGACAGAGTTGCACTAGTGTAAATCACATTGGAATTAGACTCACTGTTTCGTACAATGCTCCAGATTGTCTCATCAATTCTGAAGTAGATCTCCCCAATGTTCTCATGATATAGTTCATCCAACACAAGCATAGGAACAGAGGGAGGAAATTTAAGTTTTGGATATTGGCTTTTGCTGATTGATTGTGTAGTACTTTATGGCTAGGGTCTTTTTCACTCCATAGCTGTATTTAAGTGTATGAAGTGCTGATTCCTATCACATTGTGTGATCTTGTCTCTCAGTTTGAATAGCATTAGCCCCTCAGAAGTTAAAAGATCAAGTGTCAAGAGCACAGGGTCAGAAGGAAGTGCCTCACTCAACTGTTCCATACTCACTGTGGACTTCAAATGTTTTAAAGCCACCTGGACTGAGGTGGTGCAGCAGAACCGGGAGAAATGGAAAGCAAAAGCAACCAAAGGTAACAGATGAGCCTCATAATAAAAGGCTGCAAGCTCTTTTACCTCCTCCCCTTCAGGCTTTTTTCCTACCCAGTTAGCCCTGAAGTAAGCTCTGACTTCTCAAACCATCTGCCTCTAGAGGCCAACAACTCTCACCACACTTGGGGCCAGGAATACCATGTAACTCACCTGAAAGCCTTATACTTTTTTGTATACTGTGCACGTGGGTGTTGGAAGTGTGTGTGTGTTGGGGGGAAGAGAGCAGTAGAGAAGACGATAAAAAGTGAATGGAACAGGAGGTCAGTGGGCTTTGGATCAGGCCCCAAATGAGAAGAAGGATCTGACTTTTTGACAGCTTGTGAAATCTCTTCAGAGCTGAATGCCTGTTGCTCAGATCCTTGATTAACTGAGACAGTATATTTTATATTGTTTGATTTTTTATTACCTTATTTTTTTTGTGTATGGCAGTAGTATTGTACAGTACTGTATACAGACCCTATCCTACAAACACTTACTTGCCAGCCCTGGGGCTTAATACCATAAAGACTCCCATTCACTAGAGCTCAGAACTACTCATACACCCAGCATACACCCAGCAGTAAATGTTTGCAAGATCAAACTCTATGTCGCTGTAGGGCAAGATACATTTCTCTCTGGCAGGGACTCCTTTCTTCTTCTGTGTTTGTATAGTGCCCAGCACAATGAAGCCTCAATCTTGACCGTGACCTTTAGGAGCTACTTTGATATCCATTATTATTAATAATAATCTCTTAGACGTGAGGAATGGGGATGGGTGCAAGTTCTTTAACCAAACTGATTTGGACTTGAGCTTGAGGCATAGTGGAAGACTTGGCTCAGTTTTTATATTAACTGAAGCAGATTGTTCATCCTCAGTTATAAATTCTCTTTAGGAGGCAGAAGGGGACAAGTTTATTAACCAAATACAATTTTCCTTGAGCTTAAAACATACCATACAAAGCATCAACCCCTTTTATGCCTCTCTTGCCAACAAAAAACAGTCCATTTATTTGCCAAGTTAGTTCAGATAGCTCTTACTTTTTAAATTGGAGTTTACTTGTTTCAGCTGTTCTTTTTTGGATCAATAAGATCTGATGAAAACAAATGAAAGTTTACCAAATGACTACAGTTTCATTAACATGGCCAGATGGTTTTTGGTATATGACTGTTGAATGTATGTGGCCAATCTATTTTGCTGTAACATGTGACTGCTGTTCATGAGATTGTCATCATTATAGTATATACTGTTTGTTTATCTAAAGTGCACACCCACACTATCTAAATCCTGTATGCAGGGGAGACCATCAGGGATAATACATACTTTACAAATTGTCTACAAACAAATGCGTAAGATAGCCCGCAACGAGTCCTGGGGATTTAACTTTGTTTTCTACCCATTTGCAGTGAGTGCTTTGAGTAAGGATTTCTACTGAAAAATACATAAGAAGTCACATGATTCAAATGGACACATGCACCATTAGTTAGGTTCTGGTTTGTCTCTGCTCATCAGTTTTTAAATCTTCATACATTTCTGGGTGTGTTTGTAATAGCCACATTTATACAAAACTTTTCATTCTAAAGACCTTTACAAACACAGGACTTGTCACCGTATTGGCTGAGCAATGAGATGTAGAACGTGAGGCCATGGACTGGGAATTAGGAGACCTGGGTTCAGTTCCTGGTTCTGCCACTGGCCTGTTTTTTTTACCTTGGGCACATCATTTTACATCTGTATGCCTCTGTTTCCTGACACTTACCTATTTATTTGCTAAGATTTTTGGATGGAGACCATTGTTCAGTATGTTTGTAGAGGGCCTACCACAATGGAACTTCAGTCTCTGTTGAGGCCTCTAGACATAATTACACTGCAAATACATAAAAATAATAACAACAATAATAATATATAAAGTACTTTATAGGAATGCAGTCACAGTCAGGGTGTAGCACATAACAGCTATTTATTAGTGCACAGCAACATTACACAGCAATTTAGGATCAGAAGCAAAGAAGAAATTGATTTCTACCATTTCTGTAGAATACTGTAATGTCTTTTGTAAGGATATTTTCAATAGAAACTTGGTGTGGTGTTTTTATACTGAGTATAGTATTTTTGGAAAATGTCTTGGACTCCGTAGGCAAAATAAGTGAGTTTGTTGCTCAGCTCCTCCTACTTAAAAGATCATTATTAAATAATTATAAGTTAAGAACCAGAATAAACATCTGCCCCAAGGTATAAAAGCACTGTACAGAGCAAGCATGTTGTGACACTAATTTTAATATCAGGCAAATTTCTAGAAGTATCATAATAAATCTCTATATGAATTAATGTTCCCTGCAGTTTTTAACCAAGTTTTGTCCATCTCCTGTGATTAGGTTGCAAAGTGTTAGCAAATTTTTCAGAGAGTCCAAAACCAGGGGAGGTATCTGGGAAGCCTTCACTGTATCATACCTCCTAAGGCGTAATATCAATGTGCATACTGAGCCATCTATGGAGACTAGATTATTGCAGAAATGATTAATAAAGTGTGGGAGGCTCATATCTAATTTAATTATATTTTCAAGTGATCCATAATTTATTAATTTAAAAATTAATTAACTTTTGTCAGCTGCTGGCAAAGAAATACAGATTGATGCTTCTTATAAAAATGACATTTTTCCCCTTCTGTTTTGTTCCTCTTTTTGGTAGATTTTCTGGAGAAAATTGCTCTGATTCAGTTGTCAAAAGAATTTTTGTTATATGTGAGAAGATGTTTAATAAACACTTTGTAATTCGTACTCCCTTGCTTAGGGTCTGATCCTGCAAGATACAGAGCACCTTCTGCATAGATGTAGAGACTCTTCAACTCCCATTGACTGCAACTGAATTTAAATTGAAGGTGCTTAGCACTTTGTAGGCGTTGTTCAGCAGTCCAAAGGAGCCAGAGTTCTGTATTTATGTGATACTACTCAGAATTAGAGTAGTTTTGAGAACTACTTAAGAGACAGGAAAATGATATCACTGGTTTGAAGTATTTGCTATCACAGCAGAACCCAAGGTTCAGTTTGCTGGACATGAACACAGACTACTTTTAAAAGAGGAAGTTACTGCTCTGTATTAACTTTCTTTTACATGCATAATCTGAAATGCTATTATTGCTCAGGGCTGATTGTTTCCATGCTTAACTGCCCTTCCTGTACTTCCATTGTTTTAAAACTCATAAACAAGTCCCTATGGTCAAAACAGGTGGCCCAATGATAGAGGTACTCAAGGCCTAAAGGTACACAATTCTGCTGACAGGCATCCTGTCCCTGGGAAAGAGAGGACCAATAGTGGAGATGGCTGACTAAGGGTACGTCCGGACTACCCGCCTTATCGGCGGGTAGCGATCGATTTCTCAGGGATCAATATATCGCATCTCATCTAGACGCGATATATCGATCCCCGAACGCGCTCCCCGTCAACTCCAGAACTCCACCAGCGCGAACGGCGGTAGCGGAGTCAACGGGGGAGCCGTGGACGTTGATCCCGCGCCGTGAGGACCCAAGGTAAATCGATCTGAGATACTTCGACTTCAGCTACGCTATTAATGTAGCTGAAATTGCGTATCTTAGATCGATCCCCCCCCCAAGTGTAGACCAGCCCTTAGTGGGCAGCTGAGGTAGGAAGAGGCCAGCTGAATTACATGGCCATGTTGCTTATCTGACATGCCCCCAATAGCAGATTTATGGTCGAGGGGATAAAGGGGCTGAATTTATCTTCCTTTCACTTTTGCTTAGATCCACTGTTCTCTTTCTGACTTAAACTAGTTTGTGGTGTTCCTAGGCAAATTCCACCCCAGAGGTGGTTGCACACCTGTGGTGCACGTGTAGTCTGTATATCATTGCATTTTTGTGAAGCAATTTAGGATCATTCAGGATGGAAGGGCACTGTATACATGTAAAATATTAGTAGTCAGAGCATCAGACCAAAAGGAAAAGAAGGAAAACTTGGGGAGGAGTGAGAGGAAAAGAAGAGCATAAGAAGCCAGCAGAGAGAGACTGAAATCCCCTTCCCTTTACACGGATGGCTGAACTGTTCTTCCCTTAATTTGCTTTTTAAAATACATAGATATAAAATATTTGGGGTCCATATTTGCAATTGCATTAGTGGTGGGGTTTTCAAAAGTGACAACAAATATTGACTTTAATGGGAATACAGCTAGGCCAATGCTGGGCGCCTTGCAGATCTCACCCTAAATGTTTTGGTTTTGTGTCTTTCTTTTTTTTGTCATGTTAATTTCCACATTTATCTAAGTTAACATCATTTGAGAGGACATGGCTGAAATTGGATTAAAAGTGTGTATGGTATCACTCTGGCAAATCTGCTAATGGTCTTGATTTTTCCCCCTTCATTTTGGTTCTCCCTTTGCTGAGGATGCAGAAGAAAAAGCTAAGAAAGAAGCTGAGGAAAATGCTCATCAGGGAACAGATGAAAAGAAAACAGAAGAAAAAGAAGAGAAAAGTCCAGCCGAGGATACCACGACAGCCAAGTCAGAAGACAGCAAAGAACCAAATCCTGGGGAAAGTAAGAGCACAGAATCTAGCAAGGATCATGTAAATGGGACTCAGCAAAGTGGTGTGAACAAACTCGAAGCCTCTCAAGGGAAAAACCAGTCTAGAGCGGACAAGGGCAGTGAGTCTCTCCAAGCAACAGGAGAGGAGAAACAGCATGTCCAAAATGGTAAGTCCTTTCTTTGTTTCATATAAGGGGTGAATCCAGTCCCAAGCCCAAATATCTCAGCAAGATATTGGGGAGATGTGTGAAGAAAGGAAAAGGGTCCTGGAGCAGTTCCATGCAGACCACTCTTGTTTAACAGTTGGCGTAGCCTCCATTGCCCTAGATTGCTCCCTTCACAGGTGGGAAGTTCTCTGGGAACTCCTTGGAGCTGGACTCTACAAGGTTCTGCATCAAAAATTACCCAATCCCTTGTATGCTCTGGCTCAGTGGTTCTCAACCAGGGGTCCGAGGCCCTCTGGGGTACCACAAGCAGGTTTCAGGGGGTCCACCAAGCAGGGCCAGTGTTAGACTCTCTGGGGCCCAGGACAGAAAGCCGAAGTCCCACCGCCTGGAGCTGAAGCCTGGGGTCCTGAGCCCCACCACTCAGGGCTGAGCAACTTAGCTTTGTGGGGGGCCCCCTATGGCATGGGGCCCCAGACAATTGTCTTGCTTGCTACCCCCTAATGCACTGGCCCTGGCTTTTATATGCAGAAAACTAGTTGTTGTGGCACAAGTGGGCTGTGGAGTTTATATATAACATGTTGGGGGGCCTCAGAAAATAAAAAAAAGGTTGAGAACCCCTAATCTAGCTGCACCTTTCTGCACCTTTGGCTGTAAAGGTGAGGTTTGCCTCCACATCAAAATACAACTATCAGGTACACTGTGTGCTCTGGAAGCTGAAACAGATGGTCTGGGAGAAATCCTCAGCTTCACCGAGTGCATGCTTATTGTACTGAGGAAGAGGGAATCAAAGATAGCTCATGAACTGCTGCAGGGCTGGGTTAAGGTCTCTTTCCACTGCTCCAGTGATGCAGATGGACTTCAGGAGAAGCAAAGGATCTGGCCCTTTAGTTTTGAGCTTTTAATTTACATATGACTTGTTTCCTTTGTTATGCTGTTCTTTATGACAAGTGCAGGCCCTGTTTGCTGCATCCCTTCATTGAATCAGTGCTAGGCACTGTACAAGCAGGAAGGAGGGAAGGCAGGCAGGGTCCCTGCTCCAGAATTTACAGCCTAGAAAGACAAATATAGAAAGAGTAGGGAAAAGAAAAGGAACATATCATGATAACAGCTACAGCTAGTCAAAATTCTCAGCAAAATTCTTGGCAACATTTTTTGGTAGAAATATTGAATTGTGTTTTTAAAAATAGTACTTTTTTGGAAAAAGCGACAAAGAGTCCTGTGGCACCTTATAGACTAACAGAAGTATTGTAGCATGAGCTTTTGTGGGTGAATACCCACTTCGTCGGATGCATGTATTCACCCACAAAAGCTTATGCTCCAATATGTCTGTTAGTCTGTAAGGTGCCACAGGACTCTTTGCTGCTTTTTACAGATCTAGACTAACACGGCTACCCCTCTGATACATTTTTGGGACATGTTTTTTAACCAGCTATAGACCTGGTTAAAAAAAAATCTTTTTCACCATCCCCCCCCAAGATGAGAAAGTTTTTGTGAAAATTACATCCCATTGTTTTGTATTTTTTTAAAATTATTAGCTCCATCATAAGGCTATTCTCAGTTGCCCCTGAGCCGTGTTATTTTTCCTAAAGAGAGATTTTCTGGAGCAAGAATTGCAGAGGGACAGGGCTTGAGCATGAATATGAGAGAATATATTCAGCAAGTTAGTTTGAACTAAGGGACAAACAAATCCCTGAATTGATATAACCTAAAATATAGTGTGTGAAACTAGTGGAGGTCTTAAAGGTGTTCTAAGCATATTACCTTTTCATTTTATAAATATATGCCTGTTAAGAAGGCAGAAATAGAGAAAATTACAATAAAGCCATGTACCACCACTCACCAACTGAGTCAATGTCGGCTAGCTAACTACTCCCAAACCACTCTCAATAACCCTCTCAGGAAAAGCCCAAGGGTATGTTTACACTGTAGCTGGGAGTGGGCCTAGGTCTGAACACAGGCGGCCCCTACTACTGCCTGTGCCGCAATGTCCACACATTTTTTTAGCATGCTTGCTCAAGCAGAGCTAGCGCGTGTCTGTCTGCCCAAACCGGGATGCGCGTTCCCAGCTGCAGTGTTGACATGCTCTGAGTGAATAGATAGGCTTGCAGCATGCCTTGAAAAGGAATCAAAACTCAGGCCAGAGTGAGTAAACAAATTCTAGCTAAGGGCCTTCCACTGAGAAAGCCCAGCCTGAGAATTACAAACCTAGGGACTGCCAGTTCAGGTTGCTCAGCAGATCTCAACTTCCAGGACAGAGCACAAATAGGACTTCAATGGATAGCTAGTGATGTTCTCCCCTTCCTCCCCCTACCCCATCCTCCCTTTAGAGAGATCAGGTGCTGTTGATTAGCATAGAGCATACCACATGCACAGGGTGTGTGCATCTCACTCGGCAACCCACTCCACCTACAACTAAACTAGATATTCCTTTTACATATGTAGCTATCAGAGGGGTAGCCGTGTTAGTCTGGATCTGTAAAAAGCAACAATGAGTCCTGTAGCACCTTATAGACTAACAGACATATTGGAGCATAAGCTTTCATGGGTGAATACTCACTTCGTCAGACGCATGTAATGGAAATTTCCAGAGGCAGGTATAAATATGCAGGCAAGAATCAGTATGGAGATAATGAAGTTAGTTCAATCAGGGAGAGTGAGGCCCTCTTCTAGCAGTTGAGGTGTGAACACCAAGGGAGGAGAAACTGCTTTTGTAGTAGGCTAGCCATTCACAGTCTTTGTTTAATCCTGAGCTGATGGTGTCAAATTTGCAAATGAACTGAAGCTCAGCAGTTTCTCTTTGAAGTCTGGTCCTGAAGTTTTTTTGCTGTAAGATGGCTACCTTTACATCTGCTATTGTGTGTCCAGGGAGGTTATCTCCAGACTGATTCTTGCCTGCATATTTATACCTGCCTCTAGAAATTTCCATTACATGCGTCTGACGAAGTGGGTATTCACTCACGAAAGCTTATGCTCCAATACATCTGTTAGTCTTTAAGGTGCCACAGAACTCATTGTTGCTTTTTACATATGTAGCTGTTATCCTTGGGAGAAATATTGGGAGTAGAGTTGGAGCTTTCTACAATGCATAGGATTTTTCCTATATTGTGGTAGAAAGCCCAAACATATGGGAATGAGCACAGAAAGGACATGTGAAATCCCATTAAACTGCACCAGATAAAGACACTTTACTGAAGCCTTCTGTTTTACAGACTTCTCAAATGATATGGGGGTGAGATGCATTTCATTGCTTTTGGTAACTTCCTTTTGCTGCTCTCTCCCCCACTGGGTCATTCTTTAAGTGTCAAAAAATGCTTTAAAAGGATGATTTCTGAAAATTAGTATCTTGCTCAAGAAAAGAAATTGTGCTCTAATTTATTGGAAAAGACTTTTGAGTTATAATTACTGTGGGGCCTTTTGGACTCATGAAACATAACATCCATCTCCATGGGTTCAATACTGCTTCCTTTATGCTATGCCTATGTGGTAATATCTTCTTGTAAAGTATTCTCCTGATTATCTTGATTGTTTGGTAATTCCTTTCAAGAAGATAATTATCGTTACCATTCTGCAGTGATATGGTAGGCCAGCTATCATAATATTCATAACTTCCCCTTTTCATAATAAATTATATTCAGTGAAAGTTCAAAAATTGTCTCCTCACATTGGTTTGAAATCTGTGTCAGTCAGACCCTTGGTTGCTTCTCACGAAGGGAGCATATGATGAAAGAACATTAATTTGGGCATTCATCCTTGCGTACACGCAGTTGGGGCAAGTCATTTTTATTTTTCAGTCGGCAAGTAAAGTATCATTAGTTTCTCATTATCAATCATCTTGATAAAAGGCATGTGAGTAGACATTTGTGTTTTGACTGGTAAATTTTAATGTAAATTTTGCAAGGGTGGTGCACATATCCATTGGAACCTGGGCATTCTTCTCTGATGACAGGTCCCAGTCTTGCAATGAGAAGGTCCCAGCCCTTCATTGAGCAACACATAGGCAGACCCTGTCTTTCTCTCTCTCCTTCTTCTTCTCCTCCCCCCTCACCCCCCCCCCGATGGCTATTATTTATAAAACTTGGAAAGTTTAATCTCTGATGCCTCAATTCAGCCGCCCATCCTTCTTAATCAAAGTGCTCAACTTTAGGCATGAGCTTAGATCCTATTGACTTTAATGTGACGTGAGCATATGCTTTAGTGCTTTGCTGAATAGAGATGGACTTAAGCACATGCTTAAATGCTTTGTTGAACTGAGGCCTTAAGGAGGCAAAGAGATTAAGATTAAAGGGTTTAATATTCAAGAATGCAATGAACTGAGAAATCAAAAGTGATACTGGGGGGGAGGGAGAAACCTCAAATAAAGAATTATGGGTGTGATCCTTCAGTCACTGAGCAATTGTGAGGGCATGCAACATCTTACAAGAAGAGCCCTCATATTATTGGGAGTTTCTGAAAGCAATGGAGATGGGGAACATGATTTTCAGAAGTACTGGAGATAGATGATTTTCAGATTCTCCCTCTACATTTCCCAAACAAGTAATGCCCGCCTATTCATTAGTACACTATACAATAGATGCTGTTAAAATCTTCTTCATATTTAACATAGTAGTTAATTGCATCATGCTATAGGGAGGAGGGATAGCTCAGTGGTTTGAGCATTGGCCTGCTAAACCCCAGGTTGTGAGTTTAATCCTTGAGGGGGCTATTTAGGGATCCAGCGCAAAAATCTGTCTGGGGATTGGTCTTGCTTTGAGCAGGGGGTTGGACTAGGTGACCTCCTGAGATCTCTCCCAACCCTGATATTCTATGATAGAAGGCTGGCCTCACTGTTGGGGTGCCTCCATATGTGTCATAGCCTCTCTGTCCCCATCTGGCACCCGTTGCCAGTGGCTGCTTTGGTCCACTTCTTCCTGTGAGTTGACCTTCCAGCCATGTCATCATTTAAGTCTAGCCCTTCTAGGCTTACAAGAAGTCCAACAAACCAATGTTCTCAGGGCTCTTTGACATCCTTGTCCCCTTTTCTGGTCTCACACCACTCTATCAGGTGCTGGTAGGGGAACCTGGGGCCTCTCAGTACACCAGGTGCCAGGCCAGGGACCATATAACTATCAGCCAAAGTCTGCTCAGTCCAACTGCTTGTGGCTGCTTCTCTGGGCTTCTTCCTACTATGGCCTTTCTCAGACCTTCTCCCCACAACCTCCCTAGGCTCACCCTTATTTCAGGGGCAGGTGTCCCAGAGCTGTCCCCAAGAATCCCCCAACAAAATCCCAAACTGAAAATAGTAACTTCTCAGGCTCGATTTTTCCTTTCTTTGTACACCTCCAGTTCCCCTGCTTTGTTCCTTAACTGAACAGACCCTCAGGTTCTCCCCCTGGACGTCCAAATCCTGCCCTGCTTTCAGCGTGCACCTCCAGAGCCTGCGCCACACCTCCTCTGGCTTGCCAGCCTTCTCTACTCAGGGTAGGCTCCCCAGGTTTACTCTCCCTCTGGGCTTTTTCCTCACAACCTCTCTAGTCCCAAAGAGAGGGATTGCAGAGTTCCTTCCTCTCCTCCTTGCAGCCACCTCCTGCTCTCAACTTCCTCTGATTATAGTCCTCTCCCCAGCTGGGCTTCATCCCCAGTTAAGACCAGCCCTTCCCACAAGGCAGCCAAGCCTGGTATGTTAATTGTCCTCCCCAGCCATATTAACCCATTCAGAGTCTGTGTGGAGTACTCGCCCTGTCACACATGGTATTTGTGGTATTTGCCATTCAAATACAGTTCATATTGTGCTACAGTAAATCTACATGGTGTAAGTATCAAGATTTTAACTGCACCCACTGTGGACCAGATTGTGATTGGCCTTTAAATGGTTTGGCAAAGAGGACCTAGAAGTTAAAGTGCCCTGCCCTTCTCCCGCATCATGCTGTTACCATCCACAGTTGCAATCCTACCACTCACTTTGGCTCTTCCACACTGGCTCCAGTAAGACACAGTGGAGCCCTGTGAGCCTGATCTAAAGCCCAATGAAATCAGTGGTGGGGGTGTACGTGTCTTTTTATTGATTTCAGTGGGCTTTTGGCAGGGCCATCCTTACCCATACCCAAAGTACGCAGCTGCCTGCTGCTCCAGCCCCTGCTCCACCTCTTCCTCAGGGCCCCCATCCCTGCCTCTTCCCACCCCTGCTCCGCCCAACCCCGCCCCCACTCTCCTGTGGACTGCAGCAGGGGTGGGGCACCCTGCACTCACTGGTGGCAGTACGTGGAGCGACCTGGCCCCAGCCTGCTCCGCTCTGCCAGCTCCCAGCCATGCCACCAGTGAGTGCTGGGGAGCGGTTTCCCTCGGCCCCCCAAAGCTGGGAGCCAGGGGAGCAGGGCGGAGTGGGCTGGGGCCAGGTCACTCCACTTCCTGCCGCCCTGTGAGTGCGGGGTTGGCCTAGCTGCCCTGCAATCACTGGGTGGCAGGAAGTGGAGAGACCGGCCCCAACCTGCTTTGCCATCTTGTGCTGCGGGGGCGGTTCCCCCCTGGCACCTCCACCCCCCATGGAGGCCCCCGTGGGGGGGTTGCATAGGGCACCAAAATGGCTAGGGATGGCCCTGGCTTTTGGATCAGGCTGTGTGTGTGTGTGTATATACACATATAATGCTTGGAATTAGGATCACAGCTTGATATAGCCATATAATATGAGTCTCCATTTCACAGGTCAAGAAATTGAACAGAGAAAGGTGCTTGTGATTTAAATGAAAAAAAAATGAGGGTCTTTTGGCCTAGAATTAGTGCCAGACTGAGTGTTGATTGTGGAAGCTGGGAATATTTGTATTTTCTTTCTTCCACTGATGCATCTGAATATTTTGCTAAATTTGATAATCTGCAATGGGTTTCCCAGTCATTAATGTGATTTAGTGAAGTTCTGCTTTGCTGTCATTGTATTACTCTTAGAATAAGGATCTGTGGTTAATCCTGCTTTGACTGGGCTCCTGCGGGACATTTTGTTTGCTTGTTTTTGTTTTTAAACACACTTTTAACCGAGGCTGGGCTCAGTTCACTTCTTGTGCCAGCAGAGTATTCTGCAGTGCCCAGGATTCACCTCCTGTGGGAGGATAGCTAGTGTTTGCACATCTTCTCTCCCATAGAGGTTCCATCATGGGAAGACAGCTCTAAATCATAGCTTGTTCCATTGGAGTCCTGATGATGGAGGGTACTTGGGATGCTGGGTTGGTACAGCAGGCCCATGCCTGGTACCCCAAAGAGATTGTATGATGTGATGCTTTCATCATTGTAAAGAGCCTGCAGCCTGAGGCCATCTGATCTAGAACTAACAGATGGCCAGAGAAAGTCCCACCTTTCCATACGTGGTGTTGTCAGCAGGGTGAAACCTAGTTATGGGTTCAGGTAAAACCCTACTGTGATTGATAGGTGTGAACTCACCCTTCAATTAACATAACTGTAAGGATAGGTTCCCACCTAAGACCAAAGGAGTATGTGAATCCACTCAGGATCTTTTGCTGAATAACGTTTTGGTTAGGGGCCCGCGTTGGAGGGAGGAGGCAGAACAGACAAAATACTTGAGACACAGCTGGTGGGAGCAGCTGAAAGCACAGTGACTCTGGCTCTGGAAGAAATTTGGGGAGAAGTATTTGGGTTAGTGGTACAGACTGAAAGGAGTGTCCTTAGCTCTGTGAGCAAAAGAAGCTGTTTCCTGCTATTTGATTCCTTCTGCGTTCAGAGATGCAGGAATTTGCAGATTCTTTAAATTATAAACAAACAAATCTGCATCAAAGAAATATCTGACTATCACCAGTTTCTACTCCCTTGTGGGACATCCCCAGGGCCACAAGCTTTGACTAGTTACTCAGGTTGGAAAGGGGCAACGCTGTTGGGGTCCAGTTTCCAAGAAGAGAGATTGTGAGCCTGGTGTACCTGGTGAACCAAGATGAAACAAATAGTGGAGATACTTGCCAAAAGCAAAACCAGACAGCAGGAATTAAAACAAGACCTAAACAACAGGAGCTGGAGACTTTGCAACGGGAGTTAACAGAAGACTTAAAACACGTTATAAATCAGGAATTGGAGGTTTCCCAGAAAATGCCCGGTGAGAAGTTGCATTCTGAGATAAGATCCTTGTTGGAACAGCAACTACAAAGTGCCTGGACAGACTGGGAAGCCCAGCTGCAACGCAGCCAGACTGGCATGGTAAAACATTGGCGAGGTGAGCAACAGTCGGACTGCCATAGACCAGAAGTTTTTCCATTAATTAATGGAGACAAACAGGTTTTGGCAGGTTTGGAACTGCTAACTGAGATGAATTGGAGCAAGGATTCAAGAAGCTGAAAATTCAATTCCAGAAGGAAATCAAAGGGTCACTGACCACAGTGGAAGTCAGCTGCCTGGATGAGGAATTGAGGCAGTCAGAGCTTGGGTAAGATATCTATCATTTCCTACCCTATTTGTAACCCACAGCGGCCCAGAGGGGAAAGGTTGGGCTGTCCCAGCTCAAATAATGCAAAAGCCCACTATTTCTCAGTGGAAAACTCCTTGGGAGGCTTATTTTGGCTCAATTCAACATTATAGCTCAAATGAATGGCTGGGATGGTGGACAGAAAGGGAGGTTCTAGTAGCCAGCTTGAGTGGCCCAGCTCTTAGGGTACTGCACAACCTATCTCAGAAAACAGATTGAATTATCCAGACCAGCACAAGCCTTTGACATGTAGTTTAGAGCTAGCCATCAATCTGAGCTGGCACGGGGACAGCTAAGAGTTAGAAGGAAAGAGAAAGAAGAAACCTCACCTGAACTGGCAGAGGACCTGCGGACGCTCGTGTTCCTGGCATACCCAGGATAAATTGGCAATGGACCAGTTTGTAGATGCTCAGCTGGGCTTGGACTTGCAGATCAAAAGCAGCAAAAAGAGGCCAAAGACACTCTAGAGTCTGTGGAATTTGCCACAGAACTTGAATCTTTCCTTGCAGCAGTGCACCAGAAGAGGAAGCAACCACTAGTTGAGGAGGATGGAAGCTGAACTCCGTGAAGCCTGTAAGTAGAAATCTGTGTCTAATATGACTGATGGAAGAGGGGATCCTAATCTGGTTCATGACCTTATTGAACGATTAGAACAAATGATAAATTCTCTTTGTAAAAGAAGGGAAACTGGCAATAATGCAAAAATTAAAGAAAACAGTCAAGTGCTGGTACTGTGAAGAAACTAGCCACAAAAAGGAGGATTGTAATAAATTTAAGGCAGGCCAAGACAGGTTGTTGCAAGCATCTAGTGAAAGCCTCTCTCCCAGTTCAGAAAACGGAGGAATGGCCAACCTGAAGGGGCAAAGTTTGGCAATACATGGATCGGCCCCACCGTTTTTGTTTAGGTCTGGGCAGTTAAACAACAATAGTGGGGGTCTGGCTATTGAAGGAGTAATAGGATCTGTGATGTGTACAGGAATAATTCACATGGTCTCAAACACACAGGTTATTAAACCAGACACAAGGCTAGGCAATAGGGGATCCAAAACTGAACTGCCTAACTGGTCTCAAATGGAGACAATGGCTGGGGCAAGGGCACCCAGCAGAAAATTGGGTTTGAAGATTAGAACTCTAGCATTTGAACAAGAAGCCTGGGTGGCTGAAATAGTGGATGAGCTATTAATTGGCTTGGATTTCATTTATGGTCAGTAACTGTGTAATACATACCCAGAAAGGTGTCTTGCAAATTCAATCCACGTAAATTCCCTTTAAAGATATGGCCTAGGTGAGACAAATGGTTGTAGGTAATCGGTGTTCATGGTACGGCCACACCTTGAATGCTCTGTGCAGTTTTGGTGGCACCATCTCAAAAAAGATATATTAGAAATGGAAAAAGTACGGA
The DNA here is from genome assembly GCF_020497125.1 of Mauremys mutica. Taxonomy (NCBI): domain Eukaryota; kingdom Metazoa; phylum Chordata; order Testudines; family Geoemydidae; genus Mauremys; species Mauremys mutica. The sequence continues at coordinate 207,122,235 of NC_059073.1, forward strand.
GAAGGGCAATAAATATGATTGATTGGAGTATGGAACAGCTTCCATATGAGAAGAGATTGAAAAGGCCAGGACTATTTAGCTTGCAAAAGAGATGACTAAGGAGGGATGGGATACAGATCTATTAAATTATTAATGGTGTGGAGAAAGTGAATAGGGAAGTGTTATTTACACCTTCACATAACACAAGAACCAGGTGTTATTCAATGAAATTACGAGGCAGCAGGTTTAAAATCAACAAAAGGAAGTATTTCTTCACACAATGCACAGTCAACCTGTGGAACTCATTGCCAGGGGATATTGTGAGGTCAAAACTATAAGTGGGTTCAGAAAAGAATTAGATAAGTTCATGAAGGATAAGTACATCAATGGCTATTACCCAAGATGGTCAGGGACACAACCCTATGCTTGGAGTGTCCCTAAGTGTCTTACTGGCAGATACTGGGACTGAACAACTGGGAATGGATCACTTGATAATTTCCCTGTTCTGGTCATTCCCTTTGAAGCATCTGACATTGGCCACTGTCAGAAGACAGGATACTGGGCTAGATGGACCATTGATCTGACCCAGTATGGCCATTCTTATGTTTTCTTGTTCTTATGTTTGCAATGAATGAATTGTCCTACTCCCAGGGCAGAAAGTATTATAACCACTACAAGCTGTGATGGCTTTCCAGCAAGGGAAAGATGGGAAGTGATTGAAACCTGTTTGCAAATGCAGGGTCTTGGGGGGAAATCTTAGCTGCCAAATCTCTTGCAAGTCTGAAGCAAGAATTGATCCTTGTTTGTGTGCTAAATATTTCTGACAAGCAGTAAATAGTAAGAAAGAGAAACTTGATCAGCAGGGTGTGATTTAGCATTTCAGAGTAGGAAAAGGCTCTTGGGGCTGCTTCTGTCTTGGTCTGTCCATGTTTTAAAACCCTTTTCATATTGGACACAAATGCTAGTGCTTGTGGTTTGAAGGACAGAATTTCTGGTTGGCTACCCCCTGAATCTGAGAATATAGCTGTGGAAATTGAAACTGAAAAAGTTGTCACAGGGATGAATTCCCCACTTTACAGCAGAATGGGCAGTGGTTGTTAGACACTGATAGGAAATCCAGATAAAAGCCCAAAAGAGATTTGGGTGGGAATAAAATTCTTTTATGTAGGTGAATGTGGTGTTTAGATGTTGCTTGTAATTATTAGAACTGGCTGTTGGGAGTCTGAAAGGACAGGAAACAGGAAGGAGGGGAGAGGAGTTGAGGAGGCTGAGTGAGAGTTACAGAGGGTGCAGCAGCAGCTTGGAAAAGGGGTTTCCACTGTAAATAAAGTCCTGTTGAAGCTTGTTAGTACCTTGCCTGCTTGATACAACAGTGGTGTAAAACTGTCGTGACAGAAAGACACTGCATATATGTAAATAGTTAAGTGTAGTTGTATCACTTGTAACTTGTTAAAGTATTTATTTTGTTTGTGTCTGGGATGAGTTTTTGGTTGTCACCATGTTAGGCTTCATTGGGACAATGTGCAAAGCTGTGATGGAGGGTGTTATGATGAACTGGGTGAAACCTTGTTGTGGGTTGAGTTAAAACCTTATTCAGATTGATAAGAGTGAACACAACCTTCAGTTAACTTAAGGGCAATGATAGGCCTCCACCAAAGACCAAAGGAGTATGTGAACCCACCCAGGAGCTTTTGCTGAGTTTTGTGTGTGTGTGTGTGTGTGTGTGTGTGTGTGTGCGCACGCAGAACGGACAAAAAACAGAGATTCAGACAGCCAGCAGCTGAAAGCACTGTGTCTGACCCCAGAAGGGGTCGGGGTGCAGGCTGAAAAGAGTGTTCCTACTTCTGTGAGGAAAAGATGATGTTTCATGCTATTTGATTCCTTCTGCATTCAGAGAGACAGGGCTTTGCACATTTTTTGTAAATAAACAAAACTATATCAAAGAAATACCTGACTATCACCAATTTATACTCCCAGCTGGAACATCCCCATGGCCCTAAATTTGGATGCTACTAGGGCTGGAAAAGGGAAACAATATATTTCCTCTCCAGGTATGACTAACGTTAGGCCTTTTGGAGCTCTTTGAGTGGGCTGGGGGATTGATGGGATGTTGACCCACTGTTGTTCCTTCATGTAGAGGGTCCTGCTTCCCCCATTTGTCCATTCATGCACTGCCTCACTGGGCAACTAGGGAGACATATCTCTAATCACTGCTGTTTGGACACATTGGAGCTGAATGAGCCCTGACAAAGTCTGACTCTTTTAAAATATTGATTTCCAATATAGTTTGACAACACACATAGGCCTGGTCTACACTACGCATTTAAACCGAATTTAGCAGTGTTAAACCGATTTAACCCTGCACCCGTCCACATGAGGCCCTTTATATCGATATAAAGGGCTCTTTAAACCGATTTCTGTACTCCTCCCCAACGAGAGGAGTAGCGCTGAAATCGGTATTGCCATGTTGGATTAGGGTTAGTGTGGCCGCAAATCGACGGTATTGGCCTCCGGGCGGTATCCCACAGTGCACCATTGTGACTGCTCTGGAAAGCAATCTGAACTCGGGTGCACTGGCCAGGTAGACAGGAAAAGCCCCGCGAACTTTTGAATTTCATTTCCTGTTTGCCCAGCATGGAGCTCTGATCAGCACGGGTGGCGATGCAGTCCCAAATCCAAAAAGAGCTCCAGCATGGACCATAAGGGAGATACTGGATCTGATCGCTGTATGGGGAGACAAATCTGTTCTATCAGAGCTCCGTTACAGAAGACGAAATGACAAAGCATTTGAAAAAATCTCCAGGCTATGATAGACAGAGGCCACAGCACAGTGCTGTGTGACAAGTGTAACGGAAAGCCAAAGAATCAAATGGACGCTCATGGAGGGAGGGAGGGAGGGAGGGGGTACTGAGGACTCCAGCTATCCCACAGTCCCTGCAGTCTCCGAAAAGTATTTGCATTCTTGGCTGAGCTCCCAATGCCTGAAGGGTCAAAAACATTTTCCCGGGTGTTTCAGGGTATATGTTGTCAATTTACACCCTCCCCCCCCCGAAAGAAAAGGGGAAAAAATGTTTCTTGCCTTTTTTCAATGTCACCCTATGTCTACTGCATGCTGCTGGTTGACGGGGTGCTGCAGCGCTGAACACCAGCATCCCCTTCCCGGTGGCAGACGGTACAATATGACTGCTATCCATCGTCATCATCAGCCCGTGAGTGCTCCTGGCTGGCCTCGGTGAGGTTGGCCGGGGGCGCCTGGGTAAAAATGGGAATGACTCCCGGTCATTCGCGGCAGATGGTACAGAATGGCTGGTAACTGTCTTCATCATAGCAACTGGAGGCTGAGCTCCATCAGCCCCCCCCTTTCATGTCTAAAGAAAAGATTCTGTCCTGCCTGGACTATCATAGCAGCTGGAGGCTGCCTCCCCCTCATTTTATCTCACTAAAAAGTCAGTGTTTCTTATTCCTGCATTCTTTATTACTTCATCACACAAATGGGGGGACACTGCCACGGTAGCTCAGGAGGGTTGGGGGAGGAGGGAAGCAACGGGTGGGGTTGTTGCAGGAGCACTCCCTAGAATGGCATGCAGCTCATCATTTCTGCGGGATCTCTGGGGCTCTGACACGGAGCGGCTGTGCTCTCTGGTTCTCTGGTACACTTGCCCCATATTCTAGGCAGGACTGACTCTATTTTTAGACAAAACATAAAGAAGGGAATGACCCGGGGAGTCATTCCCATTTTTGTCCATGCGCCCCCAGCCGATCTCAGCGAGGCCAGCCAGGAGCACCCATGACAGCAGCAGATGGTACAGAACGACTGATAACTGTCATCTCATCGCCAATTTACAATGGCGTGGCAGATGGTGCAATAGGAATGGTAACCGTCTCTGCTACTTTTCAAAGGCAAATGAACGCTGCTATGTAGCACTGCAGTACTGCATCTATCAGCAGCATCCAGTACACATACGGTGACAGTGACAAAACGCAAAACAGGCTCCGTGGTTGCCATGCTAATGGCGTCTGCCAGGGCAACCCAAGGAAAAAGGGCGCGAAATGATTGTCTGCCATTGCTTTCACGGAGGAAGGATTGAGTGACGACATTTACCCAGAATCACCCGCGACACTGTTTTTGCATTGGGATCTCAACCCAGAATTCCAATGGGCGGGGGAGACTGCGGGAACTATGGGATAGCTACGGGATAGCTACCCACAGTGCAATGCTCCGGAAATCGACGCTAGCCTCGGTACATGGACGCATACTGCCGAATTAATGTGCTTAGTGTGGCCACACTCAACTTTATACAATCTGTTATACAAAACCGGTTTATGTAAAATCGGAATAATCCCGTAGTGTAGACATACCCATAGTCTGGTTCAAAGAGAAGGAAGAAGAGTTTGGTCTGGGTAGTTCTGCCATGCTCTCCAGTTTGTGATTGAAGTACCTGATAATTGGCAATGAAGACTGAGGATGGTCCCAGTGCACATTCCCAGGCTTCATAAAGTAGGAATGTACCTCAGGGGTCCAATTGCTATTTTCATTGTACCCCACCTAAGGCCTTGCTTTCTTGGGCTGTTAAGAGAGAGTCCAGGACTAGAGCTACCTAGGGGACCCAGCCACTTACCGCTATGAAACTTAAGCATCATCCAGTAAAAACAGGTCTAGAGGTAGATGTGGTTAGTAACTAAAAGTCAAATGAAAATTTATTTTATAGTTTGGGATATTTTAAGATGGCGCCTTTAGACAGGGATTTGCCTGTGGTAGGATGTCATGTATAAACAGTGTCCCATGGCCATTCTCAAATCTACTGCCTTTTAAAAGTGCAAATTTTAGAGGTCTTGATTTTGGAACAAGGACAATGCTACATTTTATTGTGAGACACAGCTGTTATTGCCAAAAGGGGTTATGCATGTAGATTCACATTTGTACTTCCTTTCTCTACTTAAAGAGATACCAATAATTATTTGACATCCACAAGTTATTTGTGAGGTTTGACTTTTCTGTTAGAGTTGTGTAAATCTTGTCTGGTGACTTATCACAATAGTGTGCTAATCCGAAATATCAACTAATTCCTATATGTGCTATTTCCCATGAAGACAAATCTTTCTCAAATACTTTAATTTGATTGGATTAAAGGCAGTACTGAGCTACAGCCTATATTAAAGATGCTTATAATATGTTTCATTTCTTATTTCCAGGTGAATTAAAGGATGATAATAACCAGTCAGACAAAAAAGATCAGTCTAGTATGGCAAATGAATCAAAGAAAACAGATGGTAAGGACCTAATTTCTATCACCTTTTCCCCTCAACACTGTATGCAGTGCAGAGCATTCTAGACAGCCAATAGTTTGTCCTAAAGTTATAGTATAGGAAATTCAGGGAAAAAATACTCTGCAACATTTGGCAAAACTCTTTGGGGCATCTTCAGGTAAAATTGTCTCTTTCCCAAATAGTGTCTAGCAGTACTTAATTGTTGTGTTGGTATTCCAAATCCCTTACACATGAACTCTAAAAATTTCTACAAGAAAAATCCTGGATAATGTAGGCTTCGCACAAGAGAACATGGTTACATTTAGCTCCATCTTTTTGGCTTTCATTTGGCCAAACTCTGCTCTGAGTTACATCACTGTAAATGCAGAATAACTCCATTGACTTCAAAATTTAGCCCATAGTTTATAATCATATATCACACTATGCCAATATAGAAATAAGATTTTCCTGGTTTAACTGGTTATGTGAGAATTCCTCTGGAGTAGTAGAATCCTAAGTGAGATACAGCAAGCATAGATGACCTTGTGCTATCCCCTTCCCATCTGGTATAGTATGCACGTTAAGGACATCCTAGATAAGAGGTATGGCTAGAATAATGCTGCATTCCAACCAGTCACAGCTATGGAACAGCCTATTGGGTGTCATTGCAACTGGAAACAATTTAGAGCAGCCCGAAGGCTGCTCTAAATTATGCCAAAATAATTATTTAAAGCTTACCTGTGCTTGACTTTATGCACTATCAGTAATTCCAGCAGCCCCAGGAATCAGGGAAGTATAAAAGTGAACATAAGCCACCTTTACTTCTCTCCCTCTCCTCAGGTGTGCCAAATGGAGTTGTGATATAGCTGAGGATCTGGGCCTATTGCTATGGGAATGATTTAATAACTGTTAATTAACATTTATAAATGGATACATAACTTGCTGTTACCTTTTACTCGTCTGTATATGTCTCAGTTAAATCCACTGAGAAAATGCAGTTTTCACCTTTATAGACACAATAGGGTAGCTGGTTTTGACACTCAAGAATAACAATCCTATTGTAACTACTACAGCAAAAGTTAAGAATGACAATAATTATGTCTTCTATTTCCCTGAAATAAAATATGTCCCCTTAATTGGATATATGTGAATGAATTATTCAATAAGCACATTGTCCTGATAATTTTATAATTCAAAAGAAAAGGTGACTAACAATATAAATAATATAACACAGTTGATGCAGGAACATATATTAATTCTACACACATGAATATGTATTTTATAAAATGATCTTTTAAAAAAGGAATGTCTGTCAGGACTTGCTTATTTTATTAGAAAGCCATATTGTTTACACACTTGAGATAAATATCTACCAGCAAAAAAAATTTTTGGTCAAATAATGAAAAAAAGAGAAAGGCAGCTATATTACTGAATAAATGATTCAGGTTCAATTCATTACTGTTTGCAGACCCATGCTATTAATTAATCATGAATATTCAGATGACCTCTGTATGGTCATGAAAGTATTTGCAAATCCCCAAATCTTCATGAATCTGTTATTCACTTTTTATTATCTACTATTTCTTGTGCACTGATGAGAATAACTATTTGTTACTCTCCCGTTAAAAAGTGCCAGACATCCATTTAGAGGGTAGAACCAGTACCAGGTGATCAATCACGTAGTAAATAGTCAATGAAACAATGCAAGAGAAACCCAGAGGCTGAGTATTGTTCATTCAGACACTTCAGACAGTTCTGACCTCACTGGCAGAAAGCAAGAAAAGTTTGTGAATGATTTTCAAACCAAAGAAAAGATGTACATGTGTCACTCTCTTGTTTTGACAAATACTGTTCAATCAGCTCTATCTGTTACTTGCTGCGGAACAAAGCACTTTACTAGCAGAGTGGGGGATCTGGAAAAAGAAATGCTAGTTTGAGACACATGGTTACATACAGAATAGTGAAATATTTATACAGGCAACTGCAGGTATGCTGGAGAGAAATTGAGAGAGAGAGCGAGAGAGAGACTGCAGGGAAATAGTCACACCCGCATGTAATGGAACAGGGGTTCTCAAACTTCATTACACCATGACCCCCTTCTGACAACAAAAATTCCTACACGACTCCAGGAGGGGGGACCAAAGCCTGAGCCCTCCCGAGCCTCACCGCCCCAGGATGTGGGGGCCAAAGCCTGAGGCTTCGTCCCCGGGTGGTGGGACTCAGGCTTTGGCCCCAGGCTGGGGTTCAGGCTTCAGCCCTGGGCCCCAGCAAGTCTAACGCCATCCCTGGTGACCCCATTACAATGGGGTCATGATCCACTTTGGGGGCCCAACCCACAGTTTGAGAACTGCTGTAATAGAGTATAAGACCCTGATCTTGCAAAAGCTTACCTGTGCTTGACTTTATGCACTATCAGTAATCCCACTGAATGAACTCACAATGTGTAAAGTTAAGCATGTGCATAAGTCTTTGAAAGTGCAGGGTCTAAGTCAGGGGCGGGCAAACTTTTTGGCCTGAGGGCCACATCGGGTTTCCGAAATTGTATAGAGGGCCGGTTGGGGGAGTCTGTGCCTCCCCAAACAGCCAGGCGTGGCCTGGCCCCACCCCCTATCTGACCCCTCCTGCTTCTCGCCCACTGACGGCTGCCCCGGGACTCCTGCCCCATCCACCCCCCCCCGTTCTCTGTCCCCTGACAGTCCCCAGAACCCCCACCCCTGACTGCCTCCTGACACCCCATCCAACCCTACTCTCAATCCTGATTGCCCCTTGGGAACCCCTGCCCCCATTCAACCCCCCTGTTCCCTACCCTCTGATCGCCCCAACCCCTATCCCCCCCACTCCCCCTGACCACCACCCCGAACTCCCCTGCACTCTATCCAACCCCCCCTGCTCCCTGCCTCCTTACCACACTGCCTGGGGCACGGGTGGGTGGCGGCGCTACAGCCGTGTTGCCCAGAGCACCAGGACAGGCAGTGACACTGCCCGGCTGGAGCCAGCCACGCCACCGCACAGGACAGAGCACTGGGTCAGGCCACGGCTCTGCAGCTGCGCTGCCCCAGGAGCTCGCAGCCCCGCTGCCCAGAGCACTGCGTCGGCGGTGGGACGAGCTGAGGCTGCGGGGCAGGGGGAACAGCAGGGGAGGGGCCGGGGGCGAGCCTCCCGGGCCAGGAGCTCAGGGACTGGTCAGGATGGACCCACGGGTCATAGTTTGCCCACCTCTGGTCTAAGTCACTTAAGGTTTGTTTACACGGGCAATTTACGGCGCTGCAACTTTCTCACTCAGGGTGTAAAAAACCAGCCCCCTGAGGGCAGCAAGTTTCAGTGCTGTAAAGCGCCAGTGTAGACAGTGCACCAGCGTTGGGAGCTACAACCCTCGTGGAGGTGGTTATTTTAGAGCTCTGGGAGAGCTCGCTCCCAGCGCCCTGCCACAACCACACAAGCCACGTTACCAGTGTAGACTAGCCCTTGCAGAATATGGGATTTTCACAGAGAGCGTCTGGGGAACTTAGCATAATCTTCCCCTTCTTCATAAAATAGAAACTTTGCTATGTTGCCAGCTGAGTAGGAACCAACTCTTTGGAAGCTCCACGTTGCATATTATATAAGCTGCTATACCTGTACATCAGAAGCCAAATCCTGAGGTCTTCAATCAGGGATAACTCCAACTGATTTCAAAGGGAGTTACTCCTGAGTAAGAAGCTGAGAATGTGATTGAAGAGTGTGAATTGTAAGCAGAATTTAGTTATTTCTATTATTCCCATTACTGCAATGTCTGATTGCCTTGCAATCTTTAATGTAGCACATGACAATACCCTGTGAAGTAGGGAAGTATTTTCCCTATTTTAGAAATGGGGAACTGACACATACGTGGGCTAAATAACTTGCCCAAGATCACAGAAGAAGTCTGTGGTGGAGAAAAGACGTGAACCCACGTCTCCCAAGTCCTAAGCTAGCACCCTCTACGGTGGATCATCCTTCTTCTCCCTTCACCCTGTCAAACTTATTCTGGTTGATTTCAGCCAGACACTCATTGCTTTACTATACTTCTTTACTTGTGAATATCCTTGCTTATGGGCCAGCCCCCCTGTTCAGTAATGTATACTTTAACTTCAGTACTGAGAAAGGAAGTGTAGTATATAATGTCAGCAACACAGACTTATCAGAAACATCATCAGAATGAATAGTGTGTCAAATGTTCCCATTTGGATAGAATATTATTTGAGAAGTTTGGAAAACCTGTTTCTTACCTATTGAATAATTGCCTTTCTGAGGATGCAAAGGAAAGAACACAACTGCAGACAGTAAGCAGAACAAGTAGGGAGAGTATCCCTGTCAGGTATCAGAGGGGTAGCCATGTTAGTCTGGATCTGTAAACAGAGTCCCGTGGCACCTTATAGACTAACAGACATATTGGAACATGAGCTTTCGTGCATCCGACGAAGTGGGTATTCACCCATGAAAGCTCATGCTCCAATACGTCTGTTAGTCTATAAGGTGCCACAGGACTCTTGGCTGCTTTTACAGATCCCTGTTAGGCATTTCCACTGATCTATGAGGAAGCCGCATTGTTGTTATTACTGGAATTTTGTTGCTCTTGGGATCGAAGCACAGTTTGTTCTATTATCTCTATTAAAGTAGGAATAATAGAAAATTAGAAGGATTTTATTATGCTTCTAATCATGTGAGCTTATCATTCTAGTAATAAACACTCTAGTTTCACAAGCATCAGCACTGAGATATATCTGTACTCTTGGCTGGAGAAACTGCAACTCTGAAAGACGAAAACATGCCAAGCATAAGTGTATAATAAGCAGTGCTCCCATCTAGTGGCTAAATTGTAACCCTACGTTTTACCAAATAGAAATTACAAAAATATAATGTCCTTCCTATTCAAAATATTTGTCCTAGAATATGGAGAGAATATAGATATGCTTTATTATTTTTATAAACCAAATCTACATTTCTGTGCATACCAGGCTTAACAAGATTTCAGGATTTTTGGTGGCTTTTTTTGATATAAGCAGGCAAATATTATTAACATAGCCTGTTCAGTTATGTTGCATGTGCTGCACTTGCAAACACCTACTTGCAGTCATTTGCTGCTGATTCGATTTGGCAATCACTCCCTAGTCACCAAATATACTGTAGCTATGGGCCAAGGATTCCTTTTATTACTGTATCCAAGTATCCCTCAAGAGGATTTTAAAATACCTGTAGTGGCAGATTAGTTAGTGTGATTACCTGAACTTCTGATATAATGCATCGTTGGTTAATAGAATGCTCTCTATTATAGCATTAATTCATTTTAATGGCAATAGTTCAGTGTTTCTATAGGGCATTTTACTACTTGTGTTAACAGATGTCCTTTCCTGGTGTCACTCTGAACATATCAGCTTCATCATAGAGTCTACCTGTCTTTGCAGTCTCCTTCTGGAGTGAGCACTGGTATTAGGGTTGCCAACTTTCTAATCACACAAAATCGAACACCCCTTCCTCACCCCTTCCCTGAGGCCCCGCCCCTGCCCCACCCCTTCTCTGAGGCCCCGCCCCCGCTTGCTCCATTACCCTCCCTCTGTCGCTAAGTCTCTCCCACCCTCTCTCGCTTTCATTTGGCTGGGGCAGTGGGTTGGGATGCAGGAGGGGGATGAGGGCTCTGAGCTGGGGAGAGAATGAGGGGTTCAGGGTGCAGGAGAGGGCTCCGGGCTGGCGAAGGGATTTGGGTGCGGGGCGGGGGGAAGGTGAGGGCTCCGGCTGGAGGTATGGGCTCTGTGTGGGGCCAGGGATGAGGGGTTTGGGGTATAAGAGGGTGCTCCAGGCTGGACTTGAGGGGTTTGGAGTGCGAGAGGGGGTGTGGGCTCTGGATAGGGCTGGGATGAGGGGTTTGTGGTGCAGGAGGGGGATCAGGGCTGGGGCAGGGGGTTGGGTGTTGGGGACAGGGTGTGGGCTCTGGAAGAGAGTTTGGGTGTGGGAGGGGGCTCAGGACCAGGGCAGGGAGTTGAGGTGTGGGGGAGTGCGGGGTTCTGGTGGTGCTTACCACGGCTCCCAGGAAGTGACCACCAGGTCCCTGCAGCCCTTAGGCTCATGAGCAGCCAGGGAGGCTCTGTGCGCTGCCTTCACACCCACAAGCTCCACCCCTGCAGCTCCCATTCATCACGGTTCCTGGCCAATGGGAGCTGTTGAGCCGGCACTTAAGGCAGATGCAGCACACAGAGCCTTCCTGGCTGCCCATGCATTTAGGGGCTGCCAGGACCTGGCAGCCTCTTCCAGAAGTTGCGTGTTAGCCCTGGGCCCCTGCTGCGCCACTGCCTGGACTTTTAATGGCCTGGTCAGCGGTGCTGACCAGAGCCACCAAGGTCCCTTTTCAACTGGGCATTCCAGTCAAAAACCGCATGCCTTGCAACCCTGACTGGCATGATTTTCAGTGTTGCAGTGCAGAGTTATATGTCTATCCAGCCAAAACCAATATCTAACAGTGGAGGTGGGCTGCTGCACTAAGGAATCTCTATCCTGTGGCAAAGTCCTGCTCATCTTACTCACATAAGTAGGCTTGTTGTCAGAGGTGCCCAAAGCTCCAAATATTAGGCTGATTTCTTCTGTATTGACAGTAGCATAATTCTGTTCAGCTTTCAGCAGAGTTCATGAGGCAGATATGACAGTTATCCCCTTTCCTGAGGTCCTCACAGTTTCTAAGCTACATGGGACATATCACAATTAAACTTTAAAGGAAAATTGGGATCTCAGTGGGTCAAGATTTGCTGAATATAATTTCCTTCCTTCCTTCCTTTTTTTCTTCATTATTTCTGTTTCAGTAGTACTTAGAAGTCCCAATCTAGGAATTGGGACTTATTATGGTAGGCTCTATGCACGTTATAAAAACCTGACCCCAAAACCTCCCTTGAAGGCATGATAGCATTTTGCTATCCAAACACACCTTTGCTTGTTACTACACAGATGGTTAATTGCTGTCCAATCATCCAGTTATAGTTCACTAGCTGGATAACTATGCAAATAAATAAATAGTTATTATTCTCTTGTCTGTACTGGGGCATGGCCATGGCTTATTTAACAAAAGGTGATACTGAAGGCAAGTTGTCATTTGAATAGACTAAGGTATATACTCTATCTGTTTATTATTTTTACTCCCCTTTAACATTGAATAGGTAATACACAGAATGTAAATGTGGACACAGAAGTTAGTCACAGGAACCCAGCCTTAGTGTTCAACCCTGATCTCAGGTATATTGTTTAATCATGCCACACATTAGATGACGAGAACAAGAAAATGTTTGAATAATATCTAAAACCTGTCATACTTCTTCATACTTCTTTTTGGTGGAAATCTCATGAAAACAAAGTATTGTGCCCAATTTCCAGGAATCCATTCTGGAAGAATGTGGGGGAGAGGTAGCTCAGTGGTTTGAGTATTGGCCTGCTAAAACCCAGGGTTGTGAGTTCAATCCTTGAGGGGGCAATTTAAGGATCTGGGGCAAAAATCTGCCTGGGGCTTGGTCCTGCTTTAAGCAGCAGGTTGGACTAAATGACCTCTTGAGGTCCCTTCTAGCCCTGATATTCTATGAAGCACAGCCTTTCTGATGCTACTTGGTTATTTTTACTTCCAATATCAGTTGAAGCCAGGGTGCAAAACTTAGCATTAGGAAATGCAGTGTGTTTTGATTTCAACTTTGGGGTGAAGATTTAGTGCAGTTCTTATTGTACTTTAACTGGTTCACTCATCCCAGTTTCATGTCTTGAAAAATCAGCTGTCAATGCTTGTGTGTGCGGTTTGTCTAGGTAACTTTACAAGATGCATACTCAGGTTAGATGTTGGCATTTGACCATAGTTCTACATTGGAGGTGATGTAGAGCTGCAAAACACAAAGAAGTGCTCAGGAGACACAATGCTTTCCCCCGTCTCCTTGAAACATAAGGGGAGTGTGAACCTGCAAAATCCCTTGTGACGATTCCTCCCAGCCCCAGCACAGTCATCCAACTTTGCATACTGGTTGGAGAGGTGGGGCTATGGTCCCACTTCTAGTCTACCCATTTTAGGGCACTTTGTACCCCTAGAGGTGCATCGACAGAGTATTTCCTGCTTTCCACCAAGGAGGGAAAGTGCTTCTTGTATCTTCCCTCCACTAAGTCCAGGGACAATCAGACCTACTCTGACATGTCCACACAGTCATATCCCTGAGCAAGATTGTTCCCTTAGAGTGAAACCAGATCACAGCTGAGGTAAATAACTGAAATAGAAAGCAGACAGAAAAGCTTCTCAAGAGGGAAGGAAGAATATGGGATAGCTGCTGAAGAGATATAAGTAACGAGAAGCAACACATCTTGTCTTCCCCGCCCCACCAGTCCGTCTCAAGTTTGCACATCCCCTCAGATCACAGCTATTTTAAAAGATATGGAAGATCACAGGATGACTGTGAGCTGCCAATATGATGCAGATATGAAAAAAGCTAATGCAATCCTAGGATGCATCAGGCGAGATATATCCAGTAGTAATAGGGGCGTGTTATTGCCATTATACAAGGCATTGGTGAGACGTCTTCTGGAATTCTGTTTGCATTCTCATCTCCCATATTTAAGAAAGATGAATTCAAAGTGGAACAGGTGCAGAGTAGGGCTACTAGGATGATCAGAGGAATGGAAAACCTACCTTATAAGAGCAGACTTAAGCAGCTTGGCTTATTTAGCCAAAAGAAGGCTGAGGGGAGATACAATTGTTCTGTATCAATACATCAGAGGGATAAATACCAGGGAGGGAGAGGAGTTATTTAAGTTAAGCTCCAATGCTGACACAAGAACAAATGGATATAAACTGACGATCAACAAGTTAAGACTTGACATTAGATGACTGTTTCTAACCCTCAGAGGAGGGAAGTTCTGGAATGGCCTTCCAAGGGGAGCTGTGGGAGTAAAAAACCTGACTTGTTTCAAGACTGAGCTTGGTACGTTTATGGAAGGAATGATACGATGAGACTACCTACAATGGCATGTAGCTGAGCTGCAACGGCTAGCAGCAAATATTTTCAATGCCTGATGATGGGACACTAGATAGGGAGGGCTCTGAGTTACTACAGAGAATTCTTTCCCAGGTGTCTGGTTTGTAGGTCTTTCCTCCTGGGTCAGACTGGCCAAAACCCCAGGGGCTGGGGGGAAGGAAATGGGGTCACGGTCCTCTGCAGCATGGGGCACAGGTCACTTGCTGGTTTAAACTATAGTAAATAGTGGATTCTCTGTAACTTGAAGTCTTTAAATCATGATTTGAGGACTTCAGTAACTCAGACAAAGGTTATCGGTCTATTACAGGAGTGGCTGGGTGAGGTTTCTGTAGCCTGTGATCTGCAGGAGGTCAGACTAGATGATCAAGATGGTCCCTTTTGGCCTTAAAATTTGAGACTCTGGGCCCCAGTCCTCAAAGGTGTTTTTTCACCTAATTCCCATTGATTTCCTTGGGAGTTAAGAGTCTAAATACCTTTGAGGATCTGGTCCTCTGACACTGCAACATTGATATGTCTAAGTGAAAATGTGAAACCTAGAAAGAAGAAACACTGTTAACTGGGAAGCATACCATAATCCAATTTTAAAGGGATACTGTCCAGATTGTCAGTTGTGTTTTGCTTCGTCGGTACATAAATGCTCATGGCATCATCCACTGTGCTGCCGGATGGCTCTGTTCTTGTGGGCAAACATGAAGATGTTTCAGCTTATTTGGCTTGTTCAGACCAGGACTAGCTTCCACAGAGTCAATGGATGGTAGACAGGCAGCTAATTTTTGAATAAGTGTCTTTCTATAAGTTAGCTTTCTGTGCCTGGTGCTTTAATACTGCATTTAGAGGGGAGGCTCTTGTTCCATCCAAACCAAATGGGGAAAGTAAGGGAGGAATTGACTGAATCACAGTTCATTCTCTGCTCTACTCCTAGAGTGCTGCAGCTGTGTGCCATACCTTAGTCAGCACATACTGTCAAGTCACAGTCTAGGCTCAGGAGACTATGATGTACCATTTCCTAGTCACGGGATCCAGCTTCAGAATCTGTTCCTGACCCTTGGTTGGCTTTGCTGTACTGGTGCATCAAACTGATGCTATTTCAAATCAGATATCAAACAATTATTCACCCTTCTTGTACACAGACAGCACCAGCATTCTAGCTGCTACTTGTAGCAGGGGAGGGGTAGCTCAATGGTTTGAGCATTGGCCTGCTAAACCCAGGGTTGTGATTTCAATCCTTGAAATGGCTATTTAGGGATCTGGGGCAAAACATTGTCTGGGGATTAGCCTACATGATCTCTTGAGGTCCCTTCTAGCCCTGATATTCTGTTGTATGTAAAAAGCAACTCTTGAGATGCACTTTATCACATCTTTATTAACAACAGTATATTCATAAGTTATTTGATCATGAAATGTATAGTAAGTTTCTGCAATGATTTCGGTAGATTGCTGAGCAAAGTACTGGAGCTTAGGAATGTGATTGTGCATTGCAATGTCAGACATTTCTCACATACTCATTATTTTTCTATGTGCTCTGAATTTCCAAAATGTGCTTGTAATCATGGGGGGGAATATATATATTGTAGTGGGGGGGGGAAGAGATTAGTTTATATATATATAAACTAATATATAGTTTATATATAGTTTATAACCTTGAAGTTATGTTCTGTTTTCTTTAGCAAGAATTATCACTCTAAAATTTCAGATCCTTTAAAAAATAGATAATGGAGATGAATTAAAACATAATGTGTTGTATTTCCTCTTTGGTTGATTTACTGTGCTGTATCTCTTGGGCCTCTTCCTTACTGTCTTTCCTGACACAACAGAAACAAGAGAGAGACACAAATGTGCAAGTTATTCATTCATGATCTAAATGTTGTTTTAAAAGGCTTTCCCAAGCTAACTAAAGCTACTAAAAGAAATCTGTGTGTGTTAAACCTCCCAAGAGCCATCTAGTGGTTGGAGTAGGACACTGGGTCTCAGGACCCATGGGTTCTATCCCTAGCTGTGAGACTTTAACCAAGTAAACGTAGCTAAAATTATTCAAACTAGGGTGCCTAAAGCTGGGACCCATGTGTAAATGCATATTTAGGCACCCAATGGGGACTGGTAGTTCAGCACTTTTTAAAATCAGGCCATTTATTTAGGGGCTCAGCCCTGCAAGGTGTTGAGCAGTCTGGCCCTGCTCTAGTAGAGAAGTTGAGCTTAACTTTACGAATGTGACTAGTCCCGCTGACATCTGTGCATTAGGTGAGTGTGACAACAATCTATATGAAACAGGAATATTTCATTCAAATAATGGTATAAAATTCAAATTGCTAACACAGTGGAAAATTTGGTGATGTTCCTAAATAATTGAAATGAAAGATGAGGAAAAGTTCAAGTAAGTCATGTAGTCCATCACCTTGCTGTAGTTGTATTGTCCCCTCTACTGCATTTTATTGTCTAGTGTAACTTTAAATGTCAGCGCAATAGGAATTCCTCCAGGGAGACAGTTCCACAGCCTAATAGATGAGAAAGTTTCATAAACAGCCTAAATGATCTATTTTTTAATGTCATCCCATTAATACTAATTACATCTGTTAGGATATACCGTATTTTCCGGCGTATAAGGCGACTGGGCGTATAAGACGACCCCCTAATTTTACAGTTAAAACATAGGTTTTGGCCTATACTCGCCGTATAAGACTACCCCCCCTTCCGAGGGGGGGAGCCCAGAGCCTTTTAAATCCCAGCCGCGGCGGGGAGTCAGAGGGCTCTGGGCTGCCCGCTGCGGCGGGGAGCCCAGAGCCTTTTAAATCCCAGCCGCGGCCGGGAATCAGAGGGCTCTGGGCTGCCCGCTGCGGCGGGGAGCCCAGAGCCCTTTAAATCCCAGCCGCGGCCGGGAATCAGAGGGCTCTGGGCTGCCCGCTGTTTATACCCGGCGTATAAGACGACCCCCGATTTTTGGGGGTTGTTTTTTAGTATAAAAAGTCGTCTTATACGCCGGAAAATACAGTAGATATTCAGCCCTGTCTAAACAGCAGGGGCAGCCATAAACTGGGAAGCGAACGGTCACATCCTCACTAGTCACACTGAAATAAGGCAGTTTTGGGCTGTTAAAAAGAGCTGGGAAGCAGGGGTGGCAGGTTTGTTGAAATTTTGGTGATGCCCAGAACCCCCCCCCCCCCAAACTCCACCCCCCGCCTGCCTAAGGCTCCAGGAGGGAGTTTGGGTCGGGGGAGGAGGTCTGGGGTGCAGGCCCTGGGCTGGGGATTAGGGTTCAGGAGGGGTGCAGGCTCTGGGAGGGAGTCTGTGGTGCAGGCTCTGAGATGGAGTTTGAATGCTGGGTGCAGGGGCGGCGATATTCAGGGCCCGGGGGCCAAGCTCCACCAATGTTTGCAACTGGGTCTCTCCCCCAGCCCCGCCTGCCGCCCCCACATGCCTCCCCCGAGTGTCTCCTGGCCCCCACTTGCTGCCCCCATACACCTCCCCCGGGCCCGCCCGGAGCCTGCAGCTCCACACTGACTTTGCTCTGCAGGCTCCCAGCATCAACTGCTGCCGCAGGGTCCTAGTGCCCCCCATCCACTAATGGCAGGGCAGGCTGCCCTTACCCTGCCCTTCCGCCTCGGACCCTTCCCTTTTCCGGCGGGACCCTCCACCAGCACAGCCCCCACACCCCTGCCTGCAGTCACCACTCCTGCTCCACGCTGGGTAAGGGGCAGCCCCATCCCTCTCCCCCAGTGAGGCTACAGTGAGAGGCAGCAGCAGGGGAGGAGACACACATGTGATGAAGCCCCCCCTCCTGGCACCCACCACAGGGGAGGTGAGGGGGCTTCCTGGACCTGAGAGGGCCCTAGGAGCACGTGCAGTGACAGTGGTGGGGGTGAGTGTGCTGCTGGGGAGGGAGAGGGCTTGGGGGAGTCCTCCTCTCTGGCCCCAGCCCCAGGGCAGCCTGCCTGCACCCCAAACTCATCCCCAGCCCTGCCCCACCCCAGATCCCACACCCCCCAGCCAGCACCCTCACCCCCCAGCACCCCAACCCTCTGCCCTAGCCCTGAGCCCCTCCTACACCCCAAACCCCTCATCCCCAGCCCCAGCCAGAGCACTCACCCCCCTGCACCCCAACCCTCTGCCTCAACCCTGAACCCCCTCCTGCAACATGAACCCCTCATCCTCCGCCCCACCCCACAGCCCTCACCCCACACCCCAAACCTCTGCCCTAGCCCTGAGCCCCTCCCACACCCCAAACTCCTCCGCCCCAGCCAGAGCCCTCACCCCCCCGCACCCCAACCCTCTGCCCTAGTCCTGAGCCCCTCCCACACTCCAAACCCCTCCAGCCCCAGCCAGAGCACTCCCTCCCGCACTCCAACCCTATGCCCCAGCCCTGAGCCCCCTCCTGCAACATGAACCCCTCATCCTCCGCCCCACCCCACAGCCCTCACCCCACACCCCAACCCTCTGTCCCAGCCCTGAGCCTCTCCAATGCCCCAAACCCCTCAGCCCCACCCAGAGCCCTCACCCCCCCCACATCCCAACCCTATGTCCCAGCCCTGAGCCCCCTCCTGCAACATGAACCCCTCATCCTCCGCCCCACCCCACAGCCCTCACCCCACACCCCAACCCTCTGTCCTAGCCCTGAGCCGCCTCCCACACCCCAAACCCCTCATCCCCAACCCCACCCCATAGCCTTCATCCCTGCACCCTCTCCTAGCCCCAAACTCCTTCCCAGACCCTGCACCCCCTCTCCCTTCCCACACACACCCTCCTGCCCCCAAACTCCCTCCCAGAGCCTGCACCCCAGCCCTCCGCATTCCCTCCCAGAGCCTGCACCCCTCACCCCCTCCTGCACCCCTCACTCCTTGCCCCAGCCCAGAGCCTGCACCCAGCACCCAAACTCTCTCCCAGAGCTTGCACCCCTCACCCCCTCCTGTACATCCACCCCTTGCCCCAGTCCACAGCCTGCACCCAGCACCCAAACTCCATCCCAGAGCCTGCAACCTCTGACCCCCTACCCCACCCAAACTCCCTCCCAGAGCCCAACCTCTCACCCCTTCTGCACCCAAACTCCTTCCCAGAGCCTGCACCCCTCCTGCACCCTAATCCCCAGCCCAGGGCCTGCACTCCAGATCTCCTCTCCCCACCCAAACTCCCTCTGAGAGCCTTAGGCAGGTTGGGGGGGGAGTTTTGGGGAAGGAGGCGGTTTCTGGGCACCACCAAAATTTCTACAAACCTGCCACCCCTGGCTGGGTGCAGACTCTGGGCTGGGACAGGATGTGGGGGTGCAGAGGGAGAGGGTGCAGGCTGTGGACTGGGGCAAGGGGTGGAGGTGCAGGAAGAGGTGAGGGGTGCATGCTCTGGGAGGGAGTTTGGGTGCAAGCTCTGGGCTGGGACAGGATGTGGGGGTGCAGAGGGAGGGGCTGCAGGCTCTGGGAGGGAGTTTGGGTGCAGGCTGTGGACTGGGGCAAGGGGTGGGGGTTCAGGAAGGGGTGAGGGGTGCAAGCTCTGGGAGGGAGTTTGGGTGCAGGCTGTGGGCTGGGGCAGGGGTGGGTGTGCAGGGGGGGTGAGAGGTGCAGGCTGGGGGTAGGGGTGTAGGAGGTGTTGAGGGGTGCAGGCTCTGGGAGGGAGTTTGGGGATAGGAGGAAGTGCAGAGGTGAGGGCTGTGGGGCTGAGGATGAGGGGTTTGGGGTGTGGGAGGGGGCTCAGGGCTAGAGCAGAAGGTTGGGGTGTGGGGTGGGGCTGGGGATGAGGGGTTCATGATGCAGGAAGGGGCTCAGGGCTGGGGCAGAGGATTAGGGTGTGGGGGGATGAGGGCTCTGGTTGGGGCTGGGGATGAGGCGTTTGGGGCATTGGAGATGCTCAGAGCTAGGGCGGAAGGGCAGGCTCAGGGCAGCCTGCCCTGCCATTAGTGGATGGGGGGCACTAGGACCTTACGGCAGCAGTTGATGCCGGGAGCGGCAGAGCAGAGTCACTGTGGAGCTGAAGGCTCCGGTACCGGGGGGAGGTGAGCGGGGGTAGCAAGTGGGGCTGGGGGACACTCAGGGGGGACGCATGGGGGCGGCAGGCGGGACCGGGGGAGAGACCCAGCCCCAAATATTGGTGGAGCAGGGCCCCTGGGCCCTGAATATTGCTGGAGCCCAGGCACCACAGGCCCATACAACTCGCCGCCCCTGCTGAGAACAGGGACACTGAGGAAGGAAATTTGAATCATTGGTTGCTAGAAGTTCACCCCAATAAACATGGAATTGTTTGCACCTTCAGACTTAGGGTATTGTTGCTCTCTGTTCATGCGAGAAGGACCAGGGAAGTGAGAGGGTGAAAGAATAAGCCCTCTAACATCTTGGTGCCGTGACTCGGATGCATCGCTTCGGACAGGGGGGTGGAAATTGTTTCTTTTGTTTTTCAGACACTCTACAAGCAAGCTGCCGCCAGCGGAAGAATACTCCAGAGTACCATGGATCTATGTTTTGTGGTGTTCGTCTGTGGTGTTTGTCTTGTTGCTAGCATTGCTGTGTTTCAATGAACAGAAAACCTCATGACATTGGTAGGGGATGGCTTCAAAAGGCTAACCTGGGGGGGAGATGTGTATGGGAATGCAAAATGCTCAACTAGGAGGCCAGCACCTGTGTAATAGCTACTGTGGTACATGGAATGGCAACTAAGCTGGTTCCCACAAACCCTATGGGAATAATGAGAAGGGAAGGCACTCGTTGGGAATCAGTGCAGGGGTGTGTGAAATTGTGTAAATCCAGAGAAGATGGTTGGATGTTCCCCTCCCTGATGGCCATGGAGGAGCACATCCAGTGGCGTATGGCAAGGGGTGGACAATTGGGTGTACTGTGTATGAGGTGTTTTGCTGGGAATGTACATATTAGTAGGCGGCATAGGCGCCAACTCCGTGGGTGCTCCGGGGCTGGAGCACCCACGGGGAAAAATTGGTGGGTGCTGAGCACCCACCAGAAGCTCCTCAACCCACCCCCCTGCCTCCACTCCACCTCTGCCTCCTCCCCTGAGCGTGCCGCCGGGTCCTGCTTCTCCCCTCTCCCTCCCAGCACTTCCGCCGCGAAACAGCTGATTTGCGCGGCAAATCTGGGAGGAGGGGGAATGTGGCACACTTGGGGGAGGAGGCGGGGCCGGGGCAGGGATTTGGGGAGGGGACCAATAGGGGCAGGGAGGGGGTGCAGTTGGGGCAGGGCTGGGGACGCGAGCACCCACCGGCACCCAATAGGGGCAGGGAGGGGGTGGAGTAGGGGCGGGGCGTGAGCACCCACCGGCACCAACAAAAGTTGGCGCCTGTGGTAGGGGGCACAATTACACCAGCCCATAATCAAACTACACACTGCTATCTGGACTTTGGTGCACAAATGGCTCTGTGAATCTTATTGCTGTGAATAATCAAACCAGTGCATACTGCCTGATTCCATAGCAAGTGGTTAAGTTGGTTTGGACAATAACCCATTTCTCTGTGGACATTCAATGGATTTATAATATGAACAAAAGCAAGCAAAACCTGCAGGGGCAGCTTGTTGCAACTGCAAGCAACTGGACACATTAAGATCTTGACCCTGTCGAAGGAGGAGAGGCAGTGTTTTGGTGGTGGCTCGGATATTGGCCCATACTGCAGTGGTCAGGACTCTCGGTGTTGCTGTGGATTATTATAGTGGCTGGTGTATTGATAAGTATACTTGTGTTACGTTGCATATGAAGATAACCTGTAAGTAATGTAGTAAGCCCTCCCCCACCCCCAGTGTACTAGACAACCCAGACCCAACGTCTCGGGCCCACTATAATGGGAAGTCTGGAACACTAATTGGAATAGGTGTGGTATGCCCGTTCGAGAGAAGGTGCAGGGCACGGGACTACATAAGGGGCAGTGGGACAAATGGAATATCGACACCTTCCACCTTGATGGCTGGCCTTATCATGAAATGTGTCGCCATATGTCCTATGCTTTTCCAGGGATACCTGGGCAGGAGGATCCCAAAAGAAAAAGGGGGGAAAAAGAGGGTGGAGATTTAGGATATGATCGGGCCTGTCTGCAAAGGCCTATACTTTAAGAAGTTAGGTATATGGTTATCACTTAGCGAGTTATAGAGGTACAAAACAAGAATCAGAATCAGTTTGCCTGTTTATAGCCCTTCTCTCACTATGATAGTCTAAGGCCTTGTTCTTAGGCTAAGGCCTTTGCTAAACAGCAGGGGCAGCCATAAGCTGGGAAGCGAAAGGTCACATCCTCACCAGCCACACTGATGAGGCAGTTTGGGGCTGCCCAAATAAGGCAGTTTGGGGCTGTTAAAAAGGTGATCCAATCTGTCACCTCCAGAGAAAGGGAAGAGCCTAGAAGATTTAAAGAAAACTTAGTTGGATAGCAGCCTGTCTGGCAAATCCTCATTTCTTTGGTGTTCTATCATTGTGGTCCCCATTTCCCTGTCTGTATAATATCTGGTTCTGTGATTGTTTCTGTCTGCTGTATAATTAATTTTGTTGGGTGTAAACCAATTAGGCGGGTGGGATATAATTGGTTAGATAATCATGTTACAATATGTTAGGATTGGCTAGTTACATTTCAGTAAAATGATTGGTTAAGATATAGCTAAGCAGAACTCAAGTTTTACGATTTAGTCTGCAGTCAATCAGGAAGTAAGGGGGGAGAATTGGAATCATGTTTTGCTAAGGGCGGGAATGGGAACTGGGACACAGGCAAGGCTCTGTGGTGTCAGAGCTGGGAAGGGGGACACTGAGGAAGGAAATTGGAATCATTGCTTGCTGGAAGTTCACCCCAATAAACACTGAATTGTTTGCTCCTTCGGACTTCAGGTATTGTTGCTCTCTGTTCATGCGAGAAGAACCAGAGAAGTGAGAGCCCCCTAACAAGCCCCCTAACAACATCCTCCAAACCACCCTAAATAATTCCTCTCTTTCCTTGATGTTTATGCCCTTCAAATATATTGCAAATGCTACAATCCCAGATCAGACCTGCCTGACATGCAGGCAGGGCCGGCTTTAGCAAGTGCGGGGCCCGATTCGTACTCACCCAGTGGCGCTCTGGGTCTTCGGCGGCATTTGGGCAGCGGGTCCTTCAGTCGCTCCAGGTCTTCGGTGGCACTCAAGGACCTGCCGCCGAAATGCCACCGAAGACCCGGAGCGAGTGACGGGCCTGCTACCGAAATGCCGCCGAAGACCCGGAGCGCCACTGAGTGAGTAAAAATTAAAAAGGCACCGGCACGGGGTCCTCTTAGGCGTAGGGCCCGATTCCAGGGAATCGGGCGAATCGGCCTAAAGCCGACCCTGCATGCAGGTGTCCAAGGGAAGACAGGGCATGAGAACTCCAGACAGCACAGTTCCTGCTTTAACAACAGGGTTGTACAAGACCTCAGTTTCTAAGCTGCTTTTGAGGCACTTAATTTCATCCCCGCCTGATGTATCAAAAGGCCAACTTTCTCTCCAGCTGCTTCCTCTTCTTTTGATGCATCTCTTTGAATCCCCCCAGTTCTCTTTGATCCCTTTGGATAGCACTAGCACATTACTAGAGCTGGTCAAATAGCATCTGTCAGATCAAAAATTCAACAAACTTGAGGGCGTTTGTGGGGCAGGACGTTGTGATTCATTCCCAGGGGTCAACAACCTTCGGCACGTGGCCCACCAGGGTAATCCACGAGACATTTTGTTTATGTTGACCGTCCACAAGCATGGCCTCCCACAGCTCCCAGTGGCTGCGGGAAGGTTGCCGACCCCTGCACTAACCAGTCCTGTTAATTGCAAATGTTTCCCCTGTGTGTAAATAGTCACAAAATGTTTTAGATGAAAATTTTTCAGGTTATGGCTTATTCAAAACCTGTTTCTTTAGGTTATTTGCCATTGTGTGTGTTGCCAGAGGAGTTGTGGATGCTTAGCATTATTCCCTAGCATCCTTAGCTGACACAAGAAAAGACAGTGAAGTGCTCTGGAGAGTCTCATAGCTATTCTGCCGTAGGGAGGGTTTCTGTAATGTGAGTACTTAGGGAAACAGGAGAGAGAAAAGGGATATGTCAGGGGATGAGGCGCTTTGGTGCTCCAGGTACACTTGGATAGTGAATGCAGAATATGTTGGAAGAAAACTAATAGCAGAGATGCAGCATAGAAATGACTTCCATGTCTTTAACTTTTGTGGTTGTTTTCATATAATTGACACCAAATATAAATGACACACAAAGGGTAGCAAATGCTTCTCTCTCTCATGGTGACATAATGCTCTTCAGAAGCATTGCATGGCATGATAGCGAGGGGCTAATATTTGTACATTGTAAGTAATTTTTTCCAGAACTGAACTGAACTAGAAGACGGTCACAGTCTCGTTAAAAGGAAAATCTTGGTGCAACCTTAACCACAGAGTCCCTTTATGTTTCTCATAAATATTAAGAAATCTTTATAGCTGTAATGAAATATAGGAGTGATGAAATAATCAAATATATGGAATGGGATTTTATATATAAAATCACACAGAAAAGGAAGAGCGCATGATGGTGTGATGTAGTATATGGATTTTATCAAAAGAGATGCCCACGTTACTCACCCAAGATAGCCAAGTAGGTCATCCCAAAAACTGCCTGTGATGGGGGCCTCAAGGATCTGCCACACCCTGCCCCCAATCAGGGCCCAGAAGGTCAGTATAAGAGGAGCTGCAGGGCCAGAGTAAGTTCCAGTTCCTTGCTGGAGCTGTAGGAGTGTGGCTGGCTGAGGGAGCTGCAGGTTCTTGGATGAGGTAGAGCTGCTAGAAGCCAGGGAAAGTGAGAAGGAGCCCTGAGCTGGTTGCAGGGACTCCATGAGGACAAGGCCCTGAGGTAAGGTGGTGATGGTGCAGGGCCGCAGGGAAGTGGCCAAGGGAATTAGAGCAGCAGCACAACTTAGATAAAGGGACACAGCAGACAGCTGCTATCTCTGGGCAGGGAAAGACTTTGTCACCAAGGAGGGAGCCCAGGACCACTGCTCTATCTTGGAGCAGGGACAACTTGAGGAAGACACTACACAGGACACTGGGAGAGACCCCTTTTGGACTTGTACCCCAGAAGGGGTTTTGCTTTGCTTTCTCACACAGACTGACTATGTGTGACTCAGCTGGAGGGCTGAGTCACCAAAGACATACCACAGAGAGAAAGAGAGTGCAGACATGTGCACTTGGCCAAGGGCGGGGGGAGGAGAGTGCTCGTGAGAGGTGAATGTGCCCCGTTACACTGCCAATAAAATATTTGTACCACACTGTGTTATCATGTGTTCTGTATTTGTAGGGGGAAAATGTTAGACACGTTTTGGATTTTGAAATGTCAGGCCCAACTGTGTCATGTAGACACAGCACCGCTTTGGAGGAGGTGTGGAGTTGCATCAACCAAATAATGGCTCTGGGAGGTACTGTTCCTGGAATAAGCATAATACCTTCCAAAGTTCTGGGGAGCAGGCACCCAGCTGGTACAGAGAGAGGCAGAGCTGTCAGATCTTCGCAGACTTTAATTACTATGGGTCGGATCCTCAGATGGTGTAAATCCGGCATAGCTCCATTGACTTGTGTTGGACTACTCCGATTTATCCCAGCTGAGGATCTGGCTTAATGAGTCACACATAGCAGGCTTAGGTTTTGAATCAGTCTAAACTCTCACCCCAGCTCTGAATGACTGCGAGATTCTGTGCCTGTGCCCTACTGGGTAGCAGATTGCTAAAGTTTCAGTTAGACAGGCATCATTACTACCAACTGCTTCAAGTTCTAATTTTTGTAAGCTCAAGGACTTGTAAACATTTGTTTAGTCAAAAAGAGGGAGGCGAATAAGGACGATTAATCACTGGTTTCCTATGATCAGCAACCAGCCTCATAGTTGTAAAGATACATTTATATATTGCACAGTAGTGTGTAAGGTGGTGAGATTGATGCATCATAGTATATGGGGATTTCAGTAAGTTACCTAAAATAGTCACATAATAAACTTGTAAATAACCAGTTAAATGCACACTAGTTGAAAATACTATAGTATACATTATTAGCAATTGCATGTTCTGTTCCAATTTGCTTACTGTTATAAAGTGGCGTTCACTGTTAGGAGCCATGTATTTGAATATTTGTGGTAGTGATCACAGGACAGGTCTAAAGTCAGCAATGACAAAATATAAATTTGACAGCAACGCTGGAGGGGTGTGTACATACGCATACTTATTTGCAATCATTACATTAAATAGATGCCTAGACATTACTTAAAGTCTTCCCAGATATAGAATGGTATATATTTATTTTTCTTTTTTAATTATCTGCAGTAATATGTGCTAATTTTGTAGTGAATCCAGTTTGGGAATACGGTAGTGAAATGAAAATGAGCCTTAATCATACTCAGGGCTAAAGTGGTGTTAAAATTCCACATTCTGGTAAGGAACCCTTTTTGTACCCAAAGAGAAATCCAGCTAGAAAGCAAACACATTTTCTGCACCAAAGAGCATCCTTCTGAAAGCAAAACAATTGAATAATTAGAGTCTTTTACTCCATTTTAAGTAGAATTTTCTTGTTGGTACAGCTGGTAATGTGGTGGATGGGAGTGAAAGGCAATCTGTGCTCCATTTGCCCATAGGGAACTTTCAAAGTCTGGGGAAAATGTATTTGTTTCCTTTCCATTAGCAGGAAAGGAAGGAGGCTCTTGTGATTAAGGTATGGCATAGGAATGGGAGATGGGACACTTGGTTCTACTTGCAGCTCTGCCACAGAACTCACTGTGTGACCATAGCCAAATCATTTAGGGCCTGAACTTGAGATATGCTGAGCATCTACAGCTGTCATTTATTGGAGTTAGGAGTGCTCAGGATTTCTGCAAAGGATACCGTTAACCACTGGTGCTTCAGTATCTCCTCTTTAATATTGGGCTAATGATATTTCTCACAGGGCTGTTGTGAGGTCATGTTAATGTTTGCAAATCAGGCTGAGTTCCTTAGATGGGAGGCATCAGAGAAGTATAAATTATTATTTGACGTTAGGTTTTGTACTTACTAGAGCAGAGAATGTTTAATGAAATTAAAATAAAACCAGTGCAATCCAGAGAGTCTAACTCTCAATATTATAATCCTCTTGGCAGATAGGCTACCATGTGCAAATTTTTTGGAATCATTGCAGCAGTTTACAGATGAACATTATATAATGAAAAAGCCCTCTGCTGAGTGCACAATAAAAGAGAATGAGGCATATCTGTGGGCAGACAGCAGTGACTGTACAGCATTGTGTTCTATGTATTCGGCAGATACAATATTATTCACCTTAGATGTAGTTAAGAAATCAGACCTATGCTGCAAACCCCACCCTCCTTGCCCAAATGAAAAGCTATCTTCTTTATGGAGACAAACCAGACTGGCTTGAGAACATGGCAGAAAGAGATTTGTGACATAGAGTCACTTCTGAGGCATGCAGAGGATTATAAATCAATTCAGCGCTACTTGAGATGGGTTTGGTTGGGTAGCATGAACTATCCAACCCCTCAGCAGCAACTAGTTGATATGAGTGGGTGCTAGAACACGGGTGGCTAAGAAGGGGTGCCAAAGATATTCATGGGAACCTAACTGTTTCAGAACTGGTTTGATCCCTTTCCAATCAAAGTACAACTTTCAAGTTTGATAACTTTTCAGGAGGACTGTTGGGGGGGGAGGGGGTTGCTCTGGATACAGTGTTTTCTTTTTCCTGGAAATAATGCCTCTTGATTTAGCAGAGCATCTTCCTTGTGGAGATCTATTGAGGGTGAAGATTTGTCTGTGGATATCAGTGAAGTCAATGGAGTTACTGTGTCAGGGATTAATGTAGTCCAATTTACTTTACTTTTGAATGTTGGAGATATTATTTGCCAAGCTAGCTATTCTGTCACTTTTAACTGATCATCAAGGATCTCTGAGATAGCGAGAACAGACAAAGCCACAGATTTTACTATTGAAGACAAATATTAAATTCAAATTTTAAACGGATCTTTGCTTATAGCAAAATACCTTGGAGTACCAATGTATATTTTATCTTTGCCTTGAAAGAACAAGTCTTAAAGGACTTGTTCATGTGTGTTTTGCTTGCCATAAGTTCACATCACAATAGGTACCGCTGCTATTGTCATGAATAAAGTCAATGTTAACTAGATCCTGATAAGTATCAGAGGGGTAACATGCATCTGACGAAGTGGGTATTCACCCACAAAAGCTTATGCTCCAATACATCTGTTAGTCTTAAAGGTGCCACAGGACTCTCTGTTGCTTTTTATAGATCCTGATACTGGATCTTGCAAACTAGTGATTTCAGTAACATCTCCTTTGGCTCTATCTTCACTTGGGCATAAATATCATGCTGATAAACCCTGATTGACCCAGTTATAGTGTGAGTAAGGACAAAACAAGCTTAACCACCCAGCTCTGCCAACACCCCGTAATTGTTCATTGCCTTTGCCTTTCCTGGTCTGTGTATCTTGACCAGAGACTGCAAATATACTGTACTATGTGGTGCAGTGAGCAAATATCTCCTAGAGATTCAAACATGATCACCAAACTCACTCTCACTTGTGATCTGAGCTAGTACTTTAAATCCACTATGTCAGACTGACTTTCCATTTACTGTGAATTCACAAAGTACATGAACTTTATGTGGTTGTGCGCTGAGCGGCCTTAATACTTGTGACAGAGCCATTTAGAAGAGAGGATCTGTGTTTCGTTTGGAGAGTGTTCTTTTCTTTACCCAAAATACAAGTACAGTGTTGCCCATTTTAGTGTCAAAGAGATGCTGAAATGGCTGGGAAGCAAGGGTGGGTGGAGTGCCCTGTACCAAAAAGACTAATATGACCTACCTGTCAAAACACACTAAGCTCTTGAGCTGATCCCACTGAAACCAATGTTTAAACTTCCATTGGTTAAGGCAGGAAGACAATTGGGTCTGCTTGTGTAGGAAAGAGTGTTCCTTTCAAACCAAGTACGCAAGAGGGTTTAGCTATTGTGCAGTTTATGGTCTTTGTGAGATTACACAAAGCCATGATATTTGGAAGGAATGAGCATGTCTAAACTGATACCTTTTTTCCCTCCTTTCCCAGCTTTACAATCCCTTGACACTGGGGGGAAAAGGCAGCATTGACACATTTTCTTTTTCTTTTTTTTTCCAGATACGGAAGAGTAAAAAAAAAAAAAAAAATTAAAAAAGAGACTGCAAATTTCTTTCATCATTTTAGCTGAGCTTCTTCATTCCTCTCCTCCTCCTCCTTCCGCAAAGACCAGTTTCTGGGGAAGGCGTTACACAGCTTTCAAAACAATCCTCCTCCCACTGGCTACTTCACAGTTAATGACTCTGGGGTTTGGGTGTTTTTTTCCTTCACTTTTTTCCCCGTGTGTGTGTGTGCGTGGTTTCTTTTTTTAAAATTCTCTGGAGGTTTTTTTGTTAACAAAATAATTCCGCTTTCTAGACAGGCAAAGCAAATAAATGAGGATCCTCCTCAGAAGCCATTGCTTCCCTATGCTAAAGCCCTGGCTTGTGAAAGACAAGAAAATTGGAATGTGTGTAAAGGGGCTTGAAATTACTGCCTTTGTACTATTGTTTCCATCTGCTAGGCAGAGAATTTGATACTAGTTTTAGCATCAATTCAGAGGATTTTGTTCATGAAGGTGGTGAATTGTTAAATTCATAAACTTCTCACTAGGACTTAGTACTGTTACACAGCTTTTCCAGCACTCTATGATATCGATTTTTGTTTGTTTGTTTTTTATTTATCCTGTGGGCAAATTCATTTAATCTTTGATTTATTTTGTGCACTTTTCTTATTTTGTTTTAGTAATGACTCACAAATAGAGTGTTTGCTCAGGGCTGTTGCCCACTAAAGCTCTGAGGAATGTACTTTTTGTGTTGTCTTCCATAACTAGTAATTACAATTAATGATATATTTCTCACATCTGTTTCTTAGATACCTGTAACCACTCTTTACCTGACCTAGAAGTACTGAGAGAAGGCAGGCATTAGGAAGTCAGATGGATCAATTCCTCCTTTCATCTTAGTGTGACATTTCTTTTATCACTGATTGAATGGATGGGTCAAAGGAAAAGAAAAATATAAGTTTTTAATATAAATAAGTTGGAAAAGTAGAAGCAGACAAAGAAAGATAGTTTGTTTGTTTTTTCTATGGTCTGGAGTGAAGTAGGCCCATAAACTTTAAAGGTGAAATGTTCAAAACTAACTAACTCAGGCCCTGATTCAGGAAAGTGTTGCTGTTCATGAAAGCATTAAGCATGTGCTTAAATGCTGTCCTGGATTAGGGCCCCAAGATGGATCCAGTTCAATATAACTTGATTTCACCTATCCATGTGAAATTCAACACACAAACACAGTTATAGTGTGTATAGTTTTGCCCTGTTGTTCACATATATATATTACTATGAGTTAGACTGCTTTCATGCTACTCTAGAGAATGTGGAAAACATTAGCCTCAGGAGGAAAATAAACTCCATCTGTATTCCATTTCCATGTTCAAAGCACAAAACTTTGTTCTACCACCAGCCTATATTAGATAGAAGACTCACAGCTCCTGTTCAAAATGCATATGAACAGGGATGAGCATGTTTAAGATGGCAGTAGAAAATATTGCCATACTTGTATTAGCCTCACAAAACACTATCAGCAGTGGGGCTCGCTCAAGTTCAGATTTTGAACATGAACATCCCATAGCTCAGGAATGTTTGTATCCAGGATTTTGGTTCAACCCACTCTGCAAAATTCAGATTCACATCTGAGTTTTTACTTCAGACACCAAAGTTTCAGTTTGTTCAGATATAGGGATTTAGTTGGGGTCCGTCTCATGCTTAGTAAAATATTTTCCCTTGGAAGAAATATAAAAATAACTGCTGTTAGCATACATATAGCATTCTCCAGCTGTCTTCTCTCTATTGGTTCCTTTAAAGAAAATAAAGGAACACACCATATTCTAATTCCTTAGAACTGTTTCTGTGACTGTTCCACACTCAGAACCCCCATCAGCTTCAATGGAAGTTCCACACACCTAGCAGCTGTAGAATTTGGCCCGTAGGCCCAGATCCAAAAAGGTACTAAAGCTCCTAACTTTCATTAAAATCAATGGAAGTTAGCAGCCTAAATACCTTTGTGGATCAGTGTCTTCGTCTTTATCAAATTCTTTAAAGGGATATTGACAAGATATAAATAATACTGCATTGCTGACCCAGTCCTTACTCCTACGGGAGTTTAACTTGAATACGGTCTGAGCCAGCACTTTCTTTTTTTTTTTTTTAAATGATCCCTACATAGTTTACAGTGACTAAAAATTCCTTGGACTATTAAAACTGAAATAATTTTAAAAGTCAAATTGATCTTCAGCTCTTTGTGATGTATTTTTGACACCACACTCTGCTTTGACAGTGAAATGAGACTACGATGAGCCATTTCTTGGTTCTCATGCACTAGCACTTTGGCGCAACTTCAGGCAGTGAGGGTGACAAATTACCCAGGGAAGTGATGGATTCTCCATTTCTTGAGGTTTTGAGATGAAAACTGGATGCCTTTCCGAAAGATATGCTTTAGTCATACACAAGTTATTGGGCTCAATGGGTGAAACTGAACGGTCTGTGATAAACAGGAGGTCAGACTAGATGTTCTAATGGTCCCTTATGGCCTTATAATCTATGAATATACCACAGTGGTATATTCACATTTAAAAATATTTTTGACATTTTAAAAAAGTCGTGAAATCATTTCTAGAAGACTCTGTGGCCTTTCTAAAAAAAAAAAAAAGAAAGAAATATAGATGCTGAGAGACTGCAAAGAGAGTGGTGTAGGTGGAAGAGTCTACCTCAGTGGTTCTCTTTGCAGGTTCAGGTCCTAAACTACTATACTTGATGGTATCTCTCTAATTAATCATCTCACTGAAATGCTCAATAATATTGTGCTAGTGCTTTGAGAACTAAGAAATGATATCTCTAAACATCTCCCAGGTGAACTAGACAGCAGGCACAGTGTACTTATATAACAAATTTGCAGTACTATCTCTTATTTTATTTCACAAGTTGTCTGTGAGTGCATGAAACTGAACGAATGGCTCTTTACACAATTCAGTTCAATTAAATACATTTCCTCAGTGTGTAAAACACAATGAAAAATATCTGTTCTTAATTCTTTACCTTCCATTCAGCTTCTCCCTTTGTGTGAGGGAAACAAAGCTGTAGATGCCTTACAGTCTGCTTGTCTATTAGAAGAGACAAAGTGTAAGCTACACATATTGAAAATACGAGGCCCCTGCTGCAGGCCTGATTCACTTCTGTGGGAGTCACATGCATGTAAACACAACCATGGGTGATGGGGATGTTACAGATTGAGACCTGGATTTGGAAGTCAGCCTGTGTACTAAAATGACACACTTCAGCCTTTAGGATGAGAGTGCTGGTCAGATCTCTCATAAAGTACCACCTTGCTGGATGACAAGAACAAAAACTGTCTCCTAATCTGTGAAAGTGAATCCAGGCCCCTTATATCCTATAAGTAGGGAGCGATTTCCTTGGGTGCCCCGCTAACTTGTCCGTATTTAGACTTTTCAAAGTAACTGGTCTTCAGAGAACTGGTGTAGCTCCATTGACATAAATGGTGCCTGTGCTTCTATCTAACAAAGGCCCAGGCTGCCCTTAAGGAATGTCAGCAGATTTTATTGCCAATTTACAATTTACTTACATTTTTTAAAGTGTAAATGTTCCCAATTCTGTACTCAAATAATGATTTAGTTGATGAGAAAACTGGATGTGTCTCTGACAACGTGCAAAGATAATTAGGAGTAGGCAGGGTCAGCTGTCAAAACAAAACAATTTTGATGCATCATTTAAAAGCAGATGGTCGAATGCTTATATCCACTACTTGACCAGCTTTAAACATGAACTGCACAGCTTTTCATCAAGGGCATAAGCTCAGGTTTTCTGTTTTTCCTTATTTATAATGCCTTTTGGTGTTAATGACATTATCCACAGTCACAAGAGAAACATAGAAGCCCTGGAGTCAGGCATCTAAAAACTCTTGCAATTTCAGTTTTAAAAATATTTTAGACTAGTCACAATTTCAACACTCTCTCTTTAAATAAAGATGCATTGTTTTACACTGACGTTTTACATTCAGCCACTAGTATTGTTCTGTACTATAGTAGGGGAAACCCTGAACTTAAGTCCTGGTAGGTAAATAAAGAAGACATTTTTAATTCTTCTGTTTTCAATACCCATTGATTTGTAGCTGGGACGGGAGTGAATTTTCAAAGGGGCCTCATTGCAGCCTCTTTTGTGCTTGTGGAAAAAAACTGACATGCAATTTTTTAAAAAGGCCACCTGAACATACAAACACTAGAATTTAAACATGCAAAGCTTACTTGTGCTTAGCTTGTGTGCAAATGAGATTTGGAATGGGTAGATTTTGTTATTTGTGCGTACAATTGATCATGCTCAAATTCTGTATGCAGAAAGTCGCATGAAAATCTTTTGCAAAGACTTTACATTTTAGCTCATGGCGTGTACACACAAAATCTATAACTGATTTTGGATCTGCTTTTTAAGTAAAAAAAAAATCGTATACCTTAAACATTGATGGGCACGAATTTTCTCATTCAGTTTCTATCTAAGGGCCACAGCCTCAACGGGGGAAAATCAGTGCATCTTCATGGAGTGAGGAGATTTCCCTAAATATCTAATTATTTTGCCCTGTTCTCCTCCCAGTGGCACCAGTTTCATACTGGTATAACTCCTATGACTTCAATGGTGTTTCACCTGATTATCACCAATGTATGAATGACAGGAGTGTCAGGTCCATTTATTTATTTATTTTATCCACCACTTCATCAAATAAGCAAACACAAAACAATGACCCTCTATTTTCCATCTGCGCACCCAATACCAGTCCCTCATCTGTGCATGTGAGATTTCTGAATATTGAAGGTTAAATATGGTAAGACACTTTACAAGCTGAAGATAGAAAGCTGGGTTAAGACCTGCAGCAGCGTGGGAGAGGGGGCCCAAATGAGAGAACTTGATAGGAAAAGCATACTTTACTTTCAGACTTCTCAGGCTCCAATCCTTCTCCCAGTGAAGTCAATGATATTTCGTCCATTTATTTCAATTAATATTCCCCACCATTGGCTCAGATCAAGTGCAGTGTCAATTTAATATCTGATACATATTCTCTCAGGGGATGAGTATCCTGCTCTCGCAGGGAGATGGGTTTGGTCATCAGATAGGTCTTTTCCATTTCTGATCACTGTGGTCCAAGCTATGAACAAATCATTTGACCACCATTGATCACTTTATTTGCCATTAAAACAGAAAAGCAGACACTTTGTTTCAGGTTTGTCAGATTTTTTTTACTCTTTCTTCCCTGCATGTTTTTTTTTTCTTTTTCTGAGCAAATATAGTGTGAGATTTCTCACTGGCAACAAAGCAGAACTGTGACTCTCTCTTCATCGTCTGTCTCACACACAAGTACACAAACACATGACAGTACACACATACAGGCTTCACAATACACTGTTAGCACTTCGTATTCCTTTTATTTCATTAACATGCATGTATAAGGCCTGTTGTGTACTCATCTTTGCCCAGTTCTAGAAGCCATCCTGTGGTAGGAGGATGTGTATATGTAATTTCATCATCTTTGCTGGATGATTGTAGGAGTGCATATATAAAACAATCAATTATGGCCATAGGTGTTGTGTAGTGATAAATCCTAGTGGCAGAGTGAGCATTTTCCTTTTCTTCTGGCTTGGATGATATTTTTATACAATTTTATATACAATTTTTTTAAATATTTGCTATTTTTATTTGTAGGGTTCTGATTGGGTTTTACCAGAACTTCTGGTCATCTGCAGGCCCAGATTGTCCCATTAAGATTTCTCTTCCCTTTTCCCCCCCGTAGACAAAAGCCATTGCATTTGCAACATCAGCTTAGAGCAAAAAATAAAATAAAACAACACCTTGGACCCAAACATGTCATCAGTTGGACTGAAACTGATGGAAGTTGCGCACAAGCTCCGTTCAGTTCCACTAGCATCCCCATTGGGAACTAGCATCAAAGCGTAAATGAGAACATGTATACAGCATGCTGAATGCCGGGTGATTCAATCTGAAGTCCCCACATATAATGGTAGTGGTGTCCTCCTTCAGTGTGGTGGCATTGCTCCCTCCACAATGGATTTAAATAGTAAGGAAAAAAATCAGTCTTAGTTCCTATGGTGCTACTTGTGAAGCAGCTTAGATCAGGAGGAAATTACAGCAGAGGCACAAAGTAGTGCACTGACTACCTTCGGCAGGAAGGAAGTCTGTAAATTACCAGTTTACATGTAAGACTAGATTTCACTGTTCTCAAATTACATTTGTAGCAATGGGTCCTGATGAATCTAGAGAAAGTTCAACTTGTTTTGAAGTGGGGGGGGGAAGGGGGAAATTAACCAAAATACAAGGATTCAAGATTGTAAAATAATCTTTTCTCAGCTGACGTTGTGCAGGGAGTCCTATATATATAAAGCTGAACATACACTTTAGACTATCTTTATATTAGCAGAAATTATAATGGAGATGTCTTGTTGAACTGAAGTAATATAAGTAGTATACACCTTTATTACCTGTAATCCAGAGCCTTTTTCAAGCAGGCAGGTTGCTATATGTGTTTTGCATCAGGCAATTAGAAAACAAATCAAAATCCATTTTAAAGCAACAGTTAAACACAAGTTTGTTGGAGAAAAACCTCTTTGCTTTGTTCAGATGTTACAATAAATAAATATTGTTTTAAATTCTTCTCCGCAGAGTTGAGAACACTTGCCATTACATGGGCACAATTCCTTTCAGTTTTGCATTTTTTTGTTAAGTTACTTATTTGAAAGAAGAGGCTTGTAGTCTCTAAATGTATAAAACACTTTTCCAGCATTCCAGTTTTTCTGTAAATGAGTACATGTATGTCCATCCTGTTACCAAATAAAGTCAATGAGGTCTCCACTCCATTTGAATTTGAATGGGGGAAGGGGTGGTTTGTTCAGTCACTTTTTATATCTGCCACAAACATGGAGGTCTGCACTGGCTCTTTGCAGAATAACAAAAATCAACATTGGTGTACTACTTTTCATGTTGAAAGCACTATATGAACATTAACTACTTACTCATCAGAATCCCTATGAGAAAGATGGGTAGGTAGTACAGGCCCCATTTTACAGCTAGGGAAACTGAGACAGAATGTAGAGGTAACTTGCCCAAGGCCACATACGTGAGTTGGTGTCAGATTTGGGATTACAATTTAGGAGTTCTTGACAGCTAAACCTGTCCCATTCCACCAGGCAACACTGTCTTTCAGAAGTGTGTGTGTGTGGGGGGGCTTTCTCTGCATTTAAACAATATTTTGTGTCTAAAGGTCAGAACTTTATATGTGCATCTATATAGTGTGAGTTTATCTATTTTATATACGCTATGTTAGAGATCAGCCTGAACTCTGGATTATTACAGATGGCCCCCCAAAATTTTTTTGAGACATTTGGATCTTATTCCAGAGTCAAATTTTATGATGGGGCTTAAACCAAAAAGCAGGCTCAGGAAATCCAGATTTAGATCCCAGGATTCCCACACATCTACCTGCCAGTTTGTCTCTACTCATGTCTGCCTTCCAATAACAAAACCTTTTGTTTCAAATAACAATTCTGTTTACTGAGTGACATCTGAGTGCCGTCTTCATCCTTGATTATATGTAGGGTTGCCGGGTGTCTGGTTTTTGACTGGAATGCCCGGTCAAAAAGGGACCCTTGCAGCTCTGGTAGCACTGCTGACTGGGTCGCTAAAACTCCAGGCAGCAGCGCAGTGGAGCTAAGGCAGGCTCCCTGCCTGCTCTGGCTCCGTGCGGCACCTGGAAGCAGCCGGCATGTCTGGCTCCTAGGCACAGGGGCAGCCACGGGGAGTCTGCACGCTGTCCCCAACCCAAGTGCTGGCTCCGCAGCTCCCATTGGCTGGGAACCGTGGCCAATGGGAGCTGCAGGGGTGGCATCTCCGGGCACAGGCAGCATGCAGAGTTCCCTGGCCACCCAAGCTAGACATGCTGGCTGCTTCCAGGAGCCACCTGAGGTAAGCGCGGCCTAGCCAGAGCCCACACTCTGGATGCCCTCCCATGCCCCAATCCCTGGCCCCAGGTCGGAACCCCCTCTTGTACCCTAAATCCCTCCTGGAGCCTGCATCTTGCACCCCAACCTCCTGCCCCAGCCCTGAGTCCCTTCCTGCACCCCAAACCCCTCATCCCCAGCTCCCACCCCAGAGCCCACATCTCCAGGCAGAGCCCTCACCGCCTCCTGAACCCCACATTTCTGGCCCCATCCCAAAGCATGCACCCCCAGCCAGAGCCCTCACCACATCCCACATCCCAACCCCTCGCCCCAGCCTGGTGAGGGTGGGGGAGAGTGAGCAACGGAGGGAGGGGGGATGGAGTGATGCGGGGGGCTTGGAGAAGGGGTGATCAGGGCAGCGGGTGGGGCAAGTGTGTTTGGGTTTGTGCGATTAGAAAGTTGGCAACCCTAGTTACACGCATTTTATGTTTAAATGGGAAAGTAAATGAATAGATTTCACAGTAATTCACTCCCCTCTGTGCAAGCAGATAAATCCCTTGTTCGTGAGATTTATTGAAGATTAAGGGGAAACTTCTGAGAGATCCCCTTGTTACAATATTAGAGCACATCATAGCATTACATATGCACTGTTTGTTTATTTAAGTTTGAACACCTATTCCAAGGGTTTAATCTGCCTTGACAGATTATTTAAATTACAGTCCATAAAAAAACCTAAAACAGAAACAGCACAGCAGAACCCACAAAAATGTCACATACCACATAATGATCAACTACTCTCAAATGCCCGCTTAAAGAGAACATTTTGAAATCTAGCCTGAAAGTCGTCAAAATTGGGCTATTTCAGACCAATGGGGTGTGAATTCCAAAGTCCAGGGGCCCACACAGAGTAGCTCACTGGCTATGAAAGGAATCAAGCTCAACTGCTGTCTACTGATCACAACTGCGTCAGGTGCTGTACTGGGAAAGAAGCAATTGCTCAGACAGGCAGGCCCCAAGCTCTTTGAAGCTTTTTAGCTTAAAACCATCCCCTTTCACTCCCCCTGGAAATCCGGTGCCAATCTCCAAGCACTGGACTCCTCTGTTCATATAGTGCTTACACATCCATAAACTCCAGCTATGAATACAACTACATTTACTCACGGTGGGCCAGGTTCTGATACCCTCACCAGGACTATTTGTGACGTGAGTAAGGGGCAGAGTCTCACTCTGAGAATGTGGCTACTTTTTTTCTTTCTTTTAGTCCCCATTCTGAAGATCTTGTCAGCCTTTCTCTTTTTAATAAAATGAGACTCTTGATCATCAGTGTTGGCGAGAGACTTCAGCCATTTCTCCTTAATGGGGGATATACAGTTCATGACTGTCCACTAAGAGGTTGTGGGGTTTTTCTCTTCTTATTTTTAATAAGGTCAACATGTCTCTCAAGCACATGCTCATTCTTATTGACTTTCATAAGGGCACAATAGGTATCAACTGGTCTTCTTAAATTCTGGTAGTTCATTGCTTTTGTCAGCCTCTCAGCACTTTGCCTAAACTGCTTCAGGTAGAGAGGAAACCAGCCCACAAGTTTTGGTAGCTGTTGTGATCCCAGGCTTTGGCTGACCCATTATAGAGGCCAGCTGTGAAGTTCAGATCCAAATACAAAGTTGCCAGGTCCACTTGCAATATTTTAGATTCCCTTCTTTGGAATAAATGTATAATGGAATGAATATTCAAAAACAGGTCAAAATATGGAGGAAAATGCCATCAACAAAATCATTTAGCACTCTCCCCATGGTCTGCTAAAAAAGTTGAACAGAAGCAAGTGAAGAGGCATTCATTGTTGGCTCCTCTAAAATCAAAAGGGCCAAAGAAGGCTGCTCAAATAGAGGAAAGTAGCCTGGTTTTGTAAGGAAGTTAGCTCCACCCACAGTACTAAAGCTGCTCAGGACAAGTTGAGAAGACATGCCAGAGAGGAGCTGACCGTATCGAGTGGCAGTGGTAGTATAAAAAGCATTTGCACAGAGGCAGGCCTGCAGCTCACCCGTCACTTCTGAGACCATTCTTTCTTTTTAAAGGTTCAAAGCAACATTCAAACGAGGCACCAGGCTCAGGTTCCACGACAAGCCGCCTTACGTTGCCAGGTCAGTAGGCACCTCCATGCCAGAATGTGTTTGTATCATGCACAGCCACACAAATAGGTAATCAGAAGGATTTTTATCTTTTCAGACAGTAATTCCTCCAAGAATTAAGTCCTATCCACCAAGGTCACAGTTAACTCAGAAATTCACTCCTGTTTTGAGACTTCGATTGGATGGACCCTGTGTTAACTTAAAAAAAAAAAAGCTTATGTTTTGTGAATTGCTTTGTGCAAATTATTTTAGTTTGCTGAATGTGGTAAGAAAAACGGGCTTTGTTCTTGTCACCCACATAGAGGAGTAGAAGAGAAGTAATATGTTTGTTCGGTGAATCACAGGGCAGCTGTTTTTCAGTTCTTTCTCGCCCCAAGTCCCTGCTTTCTTTGATATGTCAGCGATACCATCCTCCAG
This sequence comes from Mauremys mutica, assembly GCF_020497125.1. Taxonomy (NCBI): domain Eukaryota; kingdom Metazoa; phylum Chordata; order Testudines; family Geoemydidae; genus Mauremys; species Mauremys mutica. Next base: position 207,162,036 of record NC_059073.1, read on the forward strand.
AGGCCCTTTATCTCTTTATCTTTATCCCATTGTCTCACACAATTTCACACAGAAGGAGGGAGGGCAATAAGGGAAAGCAATATGAAATGGTGACTCAGAATGACTCAGCATGGAGGGGTAGTAAGGACATACACCTTTGGACGACATTGGATGAGAGCACAGGTAAGTTCATATTGAATCACCTGGAGTGTGGCTCAAAAAAAAAAAAAAGAGAACCCCGCGAAAGCAGTTCACTTCTGATTTGGAAAGGCATTGAAGAATTAGTGACTATGTTCATTTTTTGAGGTCTACTGGGGATGTAAATGCAGGTATTTAAGGTATAATACAGCTCTGCATATGGACATCAATATGCAATAGCACATCACTGTGTGACTAACATCTTCTTGCTAGCCGTGGCATGAGATAATTTCATGTCAAAATAACAGCACAGTCAGCAGACTTTTCTTCGAGGTACAACCCAGTGTAAGCTGTACAGATCACTGGCTGTAACTCAGTAAAACAATGGAGAGATACTTGAAAATGTTAATTTTCTCAGATGAAGCAGCATACTCTTTGAAGCCTCATGCACAACTGTGTCCTCTAATAAATATGGACCATCACTGAAAGTAAAACATAAGAAACTGGTCACATCACTTCTCTGAAGACTTTTGTTATGAACGTTGCCTGAAACGATTCCTAAATAGAAGGTACAGTACAGTAAACACCATACAATCATTCTCTTAATGTATTGAATGCTTCATTATTGGCTGAAGTAGTTAATAGGTATTGTAGCATTAGCTGTAGATTTTGCCTGCTCCCATTTCTTTAACACCCTTGCCCTGGGTGCTATACTTTTTTTAAAATGTGTGTACATTTATATTGACATTGTTATATGTGTGCTCCTGTTTCAGATGACTTTGGATAGGACTGCCTTGAAGATTAGTGTCATAATAAAAACCTACTAGCTCCGATGTTTGGAGACATTTTTTGGAAAGGCATGTAATTTTTTTTTAAAGGGTGGTTAATGTATAAGTTAAACATTTAAGGTCAGCAGAGGAGAAATTTGTTCCTAGATTGCTTTATATATGTTGTTTGCACTCTTGCACTATTCCCCTGATAATACACTTGTTTTAACAAGCAATGTTTACAGACTGCTTTTCATCCATGTTGTCCATGACATTTTTGTTGCTGTAATAAGCTAGTGAGCACTTGCACATAATAGGTATTGCCTGCCTACTTGCATGTAATATTTGCTCTCAGAATGTAGGTAATTACAACAGGGTAGTTAAAAAGAGGAGGGAGCACAATGCAGAGGATCAGGCTCTGGAACGTGTTACACAAGATATAAATTCTCTTCCCTTCTCTGCTATCTCTGGGTGACCTTGGGCAAGTCACTTCACGGCTCTGGGCCTCAGTTTCCCCCTCCATACAGTGGGGGATAATAATGCTTACTCAAGGTTAAGGGCTTTGAGAGCTATGAAAAGAGCTATTTTAAACAGAAGTGGTAGAATTCAAATACATAAATGCTGAGGGAATATGTTAATATACCTCTAGTATAGCACATACTCCTGTATTTGTCTTATACTGTTGATACATAAAGTTAGTATACATAGCAGCAAAAATGTATATATTGCAGCAGCTGTCCATCCCCCAACGTGCTAAGGGAGCAGATTTTCAGGCTGTTACTTTGAGTGTACTGACTAATTAACATTTCCATTGTTTTTACTATTGTTAGGTCACCTGACTTGAACACCAGCAATCGTGAACATCCTCCTTTAGGAGAGAGGGCAGCGATGGTTCTATCTATGTACCTTGCAGCAGGAGAACACTTCACACTGTCTTACTGTAGTTTAGCTGATCCATACAATGTAAACCTGGTGCCTATTCAGTCTTTGCTCTGTCACATTGTGTATTGATAACCATCTCATAATGGATTGTACAAAGAAGGCTTCCGAGTGGCACTTAAATAACTGGCTGTGTTTTCTCTCTCTTTATTAAAACTTTCCCACATCAGTGTATGTTTTGGCATTGACTTAATAGAGTTTCTGAATGTGCATGTGTCATAATGTACCATTATACTTGTACATGCCATTGTAGAGTTCACATAGAAATGTTTAAAGTTTGGTACAGGGCATGAATCAGTTATTCATACCCACAAACTTGCGATATATTGCTGGGAAAAAGTTAAGTGTAATATTTATGTAGCCCTGTGGGGCATATAGCTTTGTAACAATTCTGATCTGCTATTTATATACTGCACTATTAAGTTTCTAGGCATCGGCCGTTTTTGGAGGCAGCTGTGCTCCATTAAGAAGCAGGAGGGGATACCCCCATCTCCACCTACATGCATCACGTTCTCTACCAGAAAAACTTCAATTTTGTTGTTTGTTCTATTTAACCGGGAGAGCCCCTCACTTTCTCAGAGCTATTTGTCATTGTACAGTTCTCACCCTCACCCCTTTTAAATGTTTTTTCCATACACAAAGAGCACCTGTCAAATTTCATTTCAAATGATTTTATTGCATATTAAGGGAAAATAGCAAAGCAAAAAAGAACAAATGTAAAGTCTCCATGAGAGAGCACAGTATATGCATCTCCTCTGTGGCAGGATGCATGTGAATTGAACTTGAAGGGTGTGGTTGTGAGTAATGCTTGGAGCTGACCTATTTCTAGTCCCAGTGAAGTCAATGACAAATTTTTCATTGACTTCAGTAGGAGTAGAGTTTCACCAATGTTGAATGCTTTTCAAAATCCCACACCCCATGTCAACTGTTTACAGCAAAGAGAAGACTCAGAGAAATTTAAAGGTGGCAGTTCTCAGAAACTAAAACCTTAAATTACAAAGCTATGTACACTGCAGTACCTCTCACTTGGGAAGATGCCGAAGTTCTTTACAGATTCTATTCCCAGCCCTCCACAGGTGCACAGCACATTGTATGCAAACCTATACAAACAAGGTCTGGGTGAATTTTGAACAGTCTGGATATTCAGTTCAGATAAACACTCTGGATTACTAGCCAAAACTTATCTATCTGAACCACTTTGGGTCTTACAAAAATGGCTTCTCTTGCTAGATTTCCAGTATTTCCTGCTTCCAGCCATGCTGTTCTTAGGCTATTTTCAATCTTTCTTGTGGAATTACTACATTTATGCCTTTGGTCTGAGCCAGAACCAGAAATGTGAGTGAAAATGAAAAATAACTTAAAAATAAAGAAGTTAACTGGATCCTTTGAACTACCCAAAAAGTTCCATTGAAATTTTGGGCAAAGGTTTGGGTCAGTTGTCCATCAACAAAAGAGAGACACCAAAATAAAAAGGTGGCTTTATTATTATTCCTTTCTAAGTGCCGGCAATCTACTCAGGGCTAGATAAGATCCAACGTGAAGACAGTCTCTGTTCTTGAAGAGCTTACCATCTAAAAGACAAAGTGGAGAAGACAAGATATGCTCTTTACCACCTATATATAAAAGTTTCTATACTTGAAGAAATCCACAGAATCCATTAGACATTACATACAGTCTATTGAAAAACAATGGGATGCTTTAGTTAGTTTTTTTCCCCCTCCTTAAGCATCTGTCATGGGGCCACTCATCCACTACTGCCTCTTGCTGAGCGTTTTGGGAATTAGCTTAGTCCCAGCAGGTGCACCCTCAGGTGGTGGTGGCTCTCCCATCCTTTTCTCTGCTTGCAGACCCATTACAGCTCCTTTCTCTCAGCATCTGCTTCGTGGCACAGCCATCCGGGCATGTCACTATCATGTTTCTCCCCCTTCTGGAAGACTCCTCCAATAAGAGTCCAGCCACTTCCCACAGTGGCTTGGCAGTCCACACCTTCAAAATCTAGTGTGGGAGGGGGGCAGGCCCAGGGACCCTGCAAACAGCAGCTTCTTGCTGCCGCTTCCTTCCAGCTGACTGTCTCTAGTTCCTGGGCCACTTTCCCACAGCCTTAGTTCCTTCTGCTCCTGCCTCTGGCTCCAGCTACTTTGCCTTTTCCCAGAGCCTCGAGCCCATAAGTCCTGGCAGCCTGTCAGGAGCTCTTCCCTAGCTCCCAGCTAGCACCTGCCCTGCCCCAGGTGCGGGTCTCGCTGTAGCCCTCTAGGAAACAAGTCTCCTTAGAGCTCCCTGCAGCAGACCAAGTGGCTCTGGTCTGCAGCTTCCTTTTATATGAGCTGGTGTGGCCCTGATTGGCTGGTCTAGCTGCTGCCCTAATTGGCTGTTTTCCCTGCAGCCACTCCTTTGGCTGCCTGCTGCTCAGCCTCTCTATGCTGGTTTTAACCCTCTGAGGGCCAGTGTGGGGCAGGCGCCCTGTCACATCTGTGTGCACGCATCTGTTCTATACGCAGAGAATGATATTGTTCATGCCCTAGAGAGCTTACAATTTAAATAGACAGGTAGCACAAGTCCACTGGTAGACCCTAAAGGTTGTATTTTCACTTCTGTTGATGTGACTTAGTTTGTGAGTTTCCCAGGAGAGGTCAAGGAATCTAACCCTGCATACAGTGCTGTATATAGCAACAGCATAATAATGGTAATAATTAGGCATCTGTTATTTGATTACAACATCCCTTTGCCAGAGGTACATTTCTTCTGCTTCACAGAGCTACAGGCTCTTTTGTGAAGCACACTGGGTACTGAATAGCCATTTTAAGATTGACTCTTTCCCCTCCTCCCTACAATCCTTCCCAAACATACTTTCACATCTTCTCCAGGACTGTAAATTTTAAAAATATCTTTGTTATGATAGAGGCAAAACCTAGGCAGAAGAAAAATCATTGTTAATTGACTCTTTGATGAACTCATGTTGCTATAGAGATGGAGAAAACTCCGTTAAGCATTTGATGTATTACAGAACTCACCTTCAGGGTAAAGGTAGGAGCACAGGTTGGTGACTATTCTGTGTAACTTTCTAGTAGGAAAAATGACAATGTAATTTTTCCCCCCAGTTTTCCTGCACTGAAGAGGAAATGAAGTTTTGTGCTTTGGGGTTTTTTGATTTTGTAACTTAGCTATAACTTTTGGTGCTCAGGCCCAGATTTGTAAAGGTATTTATGCATAGGTCTTTTCAAAAAGAAATGTAGTGTGACAAAGTTCCTCCTCTACCTTGATGGGTCCTGTGCTTATTGGCAGATTTGCTCACCTCAGTGATATTCCCCACAGTCTGGATCAACTCCTCCTGTGTCTGATCAGGAGTTGCGAGGTTTGGGGGGAACCCGGGCCCGCCCTCTACTCCGGGTTCCAGCCCAGGGCCCTGTGGATTGCAGCTGTCTATAGTGTCTCTTGTAGCAGCTGCATGACAGCTACAACTCCCTGGGCTACTTCCTGATGGCCTCCTCCGAACACCTTCTTTATCCTCACCACAGGACCTTCCTCCTGGTGTCTGATAACACTTGTACTCCTTAGTCCTCCAGCAGCTCTCCCTCTCAGCTCCTTACACACACTTCCTCTCCTCTGGCTCCTCCTCACCTGACTGGAGTGAGCTCCTTTTTAAACCCAGGTGTCCTGATTAGCCTGCCTTGATTGGCTGCAGGTGTTCTAATCAGCCTGTCTGCCTTAATTGGTTCTAGCAGGTTCCTGATTACTCTAGGGCAGCCCCTGCTCTGGTCGCTCACGGAATAGAAAACTACTCATCCAGTGACCAGTATATTTGCCCTCTACCAGACTCCTGTACCCCACTGGTCTGGGTCTGTCACAGTAGGTTCCTAAGTCAGTTGAGCATTGCAGCCACTAAATAATTGTAAAAATCTGGGCCTTCGTCCCATAGCTTATAAGAATCTTAGAAATGGATGGCTGGATAGATAGGCACACAAGGGAAAGAAAGAGATACAGTTAATAAATTGCCAGTTATATTTCTTGGGTCCATTGCTGTTATACGCTTTCAGAAGCTTGGAAACAAAACATATTTTCCAACCAGATTCCAATTTACAACTAATAAATTGTGGCTACTGCTCTGAGAAGAGGAAAAGACTCAAGGACCATTCCCCACAAGCTCCTCTGCTCAGCTGGCAGCCACAACCCCTCTGTTGAATGCAGAAAGATGTGGTAGCAGCTAGTACTGCCCAGCACTTCAAATTGTATGTTTTGGGATATGACCAGGGTGCACACACCCTGTGTGGGGACATGTTGGTACTAGGGGTAGTACATATGTGATGTCCACCATCCTGGCTGATGCACCAGTGGTTGAACTGGTGACCTCCAGAGCTGAAAGTCTCTGCCACCATAGCATGAGCTAAAGAGCCAGGCTCTCAAGCTGATAGCACATGATTGAGCATAGAGAGCAACGTAACGCATTAGCCAGTGAGCTGTATACTTTACCAGGACAGAGGACTCTCATGTCTAGCAACTGAGGCCTACAGAAGTTTGAATCCTGGATGAACTGGTGACCCCACAGCAGCGAGGTCCTCATGCTGTTTTGGAAGGTACTGTTTTTCTCTTTTGTCTCCTGTGAGTTTTTCTAGTGAAGGAGACAACTGGGGCCACTGAGGTTTTGTACAAAGACATAGATGTTTTTAAAACTACTTGGAGACTAATACCTCTCCCCTCCCCCAGCACAGAACATTCCTTGAGCGTTTCAATCTTGATTCTCCTCCTCCACTGTCCGTGAGGTGCTGCTCCTAATTATTGCATGAGACCCCTTCAGTGACAAAAGAAGAGAAAGTAAGAGAAAAGCTGCTGAATGCTCTCACTCATTTAACAGCTAAATACCAGCTTAGAAAATGACGGCATCTGTAACTTTCCCAAGTAGTCATCCATGAAAATGGGCTAATGAAGGATCTTCCTTATGGAACATAATCTGTGGTTAGTTCAGGGGTTGGCAACCTTTCAGCAGTGGTGTGCTGAGTCTTCATTTATTCACTCTAATTTAAGGTTTCACGTGCCAGTCATACATTTTAACATTTTTTAGAAGGTCTCTCTCGGTCTATATTATGTAACTAAACTAGTGTCGTATGTAAAGTAAACAATGTTTTCAAAATGTTTAAGAAGCTTAATTTAAAATTAAATTAAAATTCGGATCTTACGTTGTCGGCCCGCTCAGTCCGCTGCCGGCCTGGGGTTTTGTTCACCTAGGCCGGCAACAGGCTGAGTGGGACCTGCGGCTGGAACCCCGGCTGGCAAGGGGCCGGCAGCCAGAACCCGGGGCCGGCAGTGGGCTGAGCGGGGCCGGCAGCTGGGATCCCAGACCTGTCCACATACAGTGGGTACCTACCTTCTCCCTGGTTTGAGCCCATTCTCTTCCTCTCTCTGCACTGAGCTGAGGATGAGGGTGCACTGAGCACAGGGCTGGGGGTGAAGGAGCAGGCTGGGGGTTGGGGTTTAGGGTCTGGCCAGGAGCTAGAATGAAGGAGGGGGCTCAGGGTTGGGGCAGAGGGTTTGGGAGTGGAGTGCTTATCTAGACAGCTCCCATTTGATGCAAGGGGTGCAGGTGGGAATGGGGGGGGCGTGGTGCAGGAGCTCCCATTTGGTTCTCAGGGTAGGGGTGGGGATGTAGGGGATGCAAGAGTCAGGGCATGGGATGTGGGGGGGGGCTGGGTATGTGTGGGCGTGCAGGAGTCAGGGCAGAGGGCTGGGTGTGTGTGAGGAGGGTGCAGGAGTCAGGGCAGAGGGCTGGGGGTATATGAGGGGGGTGCAGGAGTCAGGGCATGGGGTATGGGGGGGCTGGGTATGTGTGGGGGTGCTGGAGTCAGGGCTGGGGTTGTGGGGGGTGCAGCAGTCGGGCAGAGGGCTGTGTGTGTGTGAGGGGGGTGCAGGGGTCAGGACAGAGGGCTGTGTGTGTGTGATGGGGGTGCAGGGATCAGGGCAGGGGCTTGGGGGTGTGTGTTGGGGGTAGGGTGGGGAGCAGGGTGGGAGTTGGGACTCCTGGGGTCCGGGAAGGGGCTGGTGTCTGACGCTCGGGGGAGGAGAGCTGGGAGCGAGGACTCTGGATTCCTAGGTTTCCAGCTGGGCTCTAGTTGTTTGGCGGGGGGGGGCAGACGGAGACTAGGGCTCCAGACTCCTGGGTTCTGCCCTCAATGCTGGGGGGGAGCGGGGTCCAGCGACCTGGGTGGGGAAAGAGGCGTGACCCAGCTGTTCCCAGGGTCCAGCAGGTGGCGAGCCACAGCCCCTGGGCTCAGGTTCGGGCTGTGGGATGCGGCCTGCCCCAGTACAGAGCCGAGCTCATCCCGGCACCGGGGCTCCAACCCCGGGGCAGCCTGCCTGAGTCCAGGGAACAGGGCCGGCCATGCTCAGGGCAGGTGGGTGCACGGCGCAGCTGGGACCCAGGACCCTTCCCCACTTACAGGCCTTGCAGGCACTGCAACTCCTGTGTGGCTGGGTCCCTCTTCCTTCCCCTGCTGGCGGGGTCACTTCCGGGGCTGCTCAGATTCCGCAGACACCAAGTAGCGGTATGGACACGCTAACCCAGAAACACAACCTCCCACCGGAAGTGATGGAGATCAGGAAAGCCGGCGGGAGGGGCAGAGAAGAGCGGGACGGGAAGGATTTTTAATGGCACGCTGCTGCCTGCCGGGGTCCTGGCCGCCAGCCCCGCTCAGCCTGCTACTGGCCGCCGGGATCCCGGCAGGCAGCAGCATGCCATTAAAAATCGGCTCGTGTGCCATAGGTTGCCGACCCCTGATTTAGTTCATTTCATGTACCTTTGAAATTATATAACCCTATACTGCTCACAGGTGAGATTTTTGCAGTCTTCATAAAGCCCAGTTACTAGAGCTCTGTTTGCCTGTTGTGCATAGCAGTTGAAGATGAAAGCCATCACGTGAACATGGGGGCTGGCTGAAGTGCTTCTCCTCCATTGCAGGATTCCTAGATGCTGGAAGTGTATACGGTATATACGCATTCATTAGCCCGTTCGTTTATAAGCTGACCTCCCAAAATGGATAGGTAAAAATAGCAAAAACTGTATGACCCTTTCATAAGCTGACCCTATATTTCAGGGGTTGGAAAACGTTGGCTCCCGGCCCATCAGGATAAGCCGTTGGCGGGTTGGGACGTTTTGTTTACTTGGAGCATCTGCAGGCATGGAGCCCCTCAGCTCCCTGTGGCTGCACTTCGCTGTTCCCAGCCAATGGGAGCTGCGGGAAGTACTCTGTCAGCCCAAAGGCCCCCGTGACACCAGTGTACCCCATCGCAAGGTGAGGAGCCAGGCAGCTTCAGATTCTCACTCCTCCTTTCCATTGTTGTGTATGGTGCCCTCCCTGGAGCTGGGCATCTTATAATTCTAGTCTCACCCTGTCCCCAGAGGGGAACCATATTAGTTCCACTGCCAGGGAACCTCCATGTCAGCAGAGCTGTTGGGCTGCATTTGCCTCATTATAAATAAAAACAATAAAAAGAGAAAGTGCATCAGAATGGAAGTGCGATAACTCAGTGCCTTTCCAAAGCTGAACTGCGTGGAGGATTCTGCCTGTGGGAGGATGCATGTCTCGCAAAAGAGGATTTTTTTTTTTACACTAAGTACATTAAGAGTTTGATTTTCAGGGATTCTGAACCACTAATTTCAATTTCAGATTTTTTAGCATCTCTGAAATCAGGTCTTTAAGATCCTGCTGTATTTCTGTGATAATCCAAACTGCTGTTACAACAGAAATTCCTATAGTAAATGTGGGCTAGTGAGTCAGCTGCTGCAGCAGTGGCTTTATGTTCATTTAATCTTTTAAAATGAATACAACCTTTCAACACTCAGTTGATCAGTTACATTTGCTCCAAGTCATTTTAACAGTCCCACTGGAAGCTAAGATTTTTTTTCTTTATGGGACTGGGTTACTCTGTAACACTAACAGCTCATTTTCAAACATTTTCAGGAGCTTTTGTTATTATAATATTTAGTATTTTGGAGTATTACAAGTGACTATATCTAACTTTATTACTATGCTGTTAGGAATAACGTCCTTTTCTTTGAAGCAGGCCAGATCCTAAGCTGGTGTAAATCAGTGTAGTTTCATGGAAGTCAGTGGAGCAATGCAGATTTAGACTATCATGATTTATAACAATTCACTTTGGTGTCAGTATTGCATTTCTAGATTTCAAGCTGAGCTGCAGAATGTCCATCATGATCATCTAGCAGTGAATTCTTTAATGAAACTGTTGTATTCTGTTCTTATATCTGTTAGGCAAGAAGATTCTTTTTTCCAAGAATCAGGCAAGCACAGACAATACTGAAGGGGGCTTTATTTACGGTACTGGGAAGACTGACAAGCAGCTGCAAAAATATGTTGCCACCGTGGCCAGTTATATACATTTTCTTATTAATTCATTTGCATGTATTTGTACATATAGAGACAGACATTGTTACAAGTCAAGCGAGAACCCTGAACAAAGGTAAAAATAAGAACAGTACGTACATATAGAGGTCGTCCTAATTGCATCAAACATTTATGACCACCTTGCGGGGGAAGGAGATGGGGTGAGGTGGCAGAGTAGGGATGGATGCTTACAGATATCCAGTGGGCTATGAAGAGAGGGTTTATTTTGTTCTAAGAACTAAGTTACTGGGTGGGCATTGGCAGCAAAGAGTCCTGTGGCACCTTATAGACTAACAGACGTATTGGAGCATGGGCGGGCATTGACCATATAAGCTTATCAGTTGTTTACAATTGTCAGTGCCGTTTGTGCTACTGAAATATTCCTGCTTGCTTGTCTGGGCCCGATCCTGTTTTCCTCGCTGAACTGTTTCTTTCCATGGGCACAAGCTTTGTTCTTACTTACTGATAAGGTGAACTAAGTTATCATGTATTGACAAAAACTATGTCCTTGCTTCTCAGCAGTTTCTGTCTTTTCTGCTAGCTGAATTATAACTCCTTCCTGACATATCAAACCTAAAACACTGTTTCTGAGCACCTGGTGTTGACTATATTATTTTCTATAAGGACTCATTTCCCAGGTCTATTGTGCTATTTTAAATCATCACTTTCACTTCACACAATTACCATCAATGCACAATTGTTTTGTCTTGTTGAATGCCAATAAGAGTTACACACATGTACCGAGGAGAGAATCTAATCCTGTGTACTTGATCCTTGATCACATCAGGGCTTACAAAACATTCGCTATCAAAACTGCACTTTGTCAGCGTACTTAGAAACTTCTTCACTTTTATTTAGATGACACACAGGTGAGGAAAGCTCAACCAGGCAGGAGTGAAGTCATGTTTGTGGAAAAGGGGGTGTTCTGAAGAGCTTGTTGTCAGTTTGTGCACGACTGCTTGGTTAAGGAGTAGAAAATGCCATGAGAGCTTGTTTGGGGAAACCTTACCTGCTCTTTTTGCTTGCAGGCCCATGTCAGGAAAAGGATCAAGAGGTGTGATTGCCCTCTCTGCCTTAGCTGGAGACTCTCCCTGTTTTGCTCACCATGGTCATCCATTTATGCTTTATCCAGATAAAGCCACTGTTGTGTGCTTCTAATTAGGCCTCCTTTGAAGCTGATGCAAAGGCTCCAATGTGGAATGCAGCTTCTGCCTTGTTCTTTATAATAGGAGTTGGTTGGCTTACACGCTTCCTTCTGCCATCTACACTGGCTGCCAGTACACCATGCAATACAGTTTAAGGGCCCCTTGTGCATGGTGGAAAGAGCCCTCAATTCAGTGGGACATGAAAGTGCTCAGTACATCACAGAATCAGGCGGTACTGTATAGATCCCTTTATAAACTAGGCCCTATGTACTTGAATGAATGCCTCTTATTGTGTGTCCGTGCTTGTTGGTTACTAACCAGTGTCAGAGCTGGTTTGCTCTAAGCATCTGATTCAGTGGCCATTTAGATCAATGGGAAGATTCTCACTGTCTTTAAAGGGCTTTGGATCTGGCCCTAAGTTCCCCGATTCAGTACGAAGCAGGCTGGGAGGAGAAGTCTTTCCTAGTCAAGAGTCTTTAGTTGTGGAAATCGCTTCAAGAGGATCACCGCTGGATTCCCTCACTGGCTGTCTTTAGGAAACTGGGCAGTTCTTGTTTATTTCAGTAGGCCTAGTTTTGGCAACTTTTTGCCCCCAACCTGATTTGTATCTGTTGACCGTCTACATTCTGTTTAGAGCTGATTTCTCTGAGAACAGAGAGGTTTGCTTGATGGTTATTGGTTTTATAATTGTGTCCCATTTTTTTATTTTTTTATTTTGTACTCTGTGTATTATTTTTGGCTGGTTCATTATGTACTCTTTTACATAATTTATATCATGCATCTCAATAAACAGCCTACAAGGGGTTACATAAAATAAGTGTGTGAATCATGCACTTATCCTGGTTTGACTCTCCAGTTCACATGATAATATGCTAATGTGGCAAGATGACATATCACAGTTGAAGAAACCTTTTCAGTTCATGGCGAGTCAGATTTCCCTGCCCCTTTCCACCTCCCCCATGCTTTGTCCACTTCATACATTACTCTAAATATCACATTTTAAAATAGAGGCACTCTCGTCACTTCCATAAAATTTCAGCAAAGGTTTTATAATGTAGCATTCTGGGAAATATGCAGATATATATAGATATATAGATATATATATAGCTTTGATAGGAATTTTCCTAAAGTCAAATCTTCTAGCTGGGTAAGGAGGTGATCCTGCAAGAGGCACATCACTGAGAGTAATGGGTGCTCAGCACTTCTCAGGCTTAGGCCGAAAGTCTGCACTTGTGGCAGTAATAGACTCTCCTTCGTTTTGTTGATTCACTTATGAATGAAATAACTATGGCAAACTCCAGACTCAAAGTTTGTACATCTCCCTTCCTGTCTCTCTCCTGTATAGCACAGGGTTAGATATGATTGATACTCATAAGGAGTGGTATTTATAAGTATCTTGTTATCTCCCCACTCTATCTTCTGCTAGAGTTTGGGTCTCAGTCTATTCCTCTTTCCTGGAACTATTTGAAGTTGAGTGGGTTTGGCAGGGGGTGGCTTAGATGAACTACATTTTTTTTGCTTTTTTTCCCCCCCTTTATTTGATTCCCGTGAGTTTGCAGCCATGTTTTTTCTGAATTCTGTATTTGTGTGCTCCCATTTCACATGGGTTTCCACCCTAACCCTGGTTTACTATAAATTTGCCTGAGACAATGTCCAGGTATCCCTAAAGTCTGTACCCCAGGTTTGCTCAAAACTCAGTCACTCTTCGGCGAACCTAGCCCAAGTTTCAGGTTTGTACCAAAAACTGAGAAGCAAGTAGGTGAAAAGTTGCACAATACACTACTCTTGACCACTGGTTTGAGAACATAGATAAGCATCAGAACTCTTAGCCCTATTCCAATGGAAAACCAGGTACAAGGCGGTGACTTATCTCAGTTCCTGTCTGTGATGCTGAAAATAGAACTTGCATATTAGATCTGGGCAAACTGGTCACAACAAATAATTTGTTTGACAAATTTAGTTCCTTTTTGTTTGGAATGATCTGCAAGCCAGGGCCCCCCACCCCACAGTCGTTTTTCAAAATTATTCAAGAAATGGTTTGTGCAAAAACATCTCTGTTTTGAGATTGTTCACAAACTGTTTCCTGCGGCTATTGCTTTGAGTCATTGCTATTTGTGTTTGTACACGTGCGCTCTCAGCTAACAAGAGAGAGGAAGGTTGGCCTTATGGTTAAAGTAGTCAGCTGAGATGCTGCAAGTCTAAGTTTGATACCCAGCTCTGCTCATGACTTCTTGTGTGACCTCAATCTCTCTGTGCCATCCTTCTTCTGTACTTTTTCAGCTTCGTTGAATACCCGTTATGAGTAGTTACCTGACCCTAGAGTAGCAATGCAAGGCTCAAAAACACACAATATTTTACAGGCTCAGGGAATGACATTCTTGTTTTTTATCTGTATCAGTAATGGGGAGAATTTATAATCAGAGTCAAGTTTTATTCACTAGGCCTCAGGATTTATTGTTATAAATATGGCCCCAGCATTGTTTTCATCTCAGGGGTGCATAGATTTGACATGTTCAGTTATCACAGTCATAGCCACAGGCATCAGCTGAGAACACAAGAAATCATAACACTCTCGATTTCCATTGGCTCTTGGTGAACTGGAGTAATTTTTGTTGAGTCTTCCTCGCTTCCTTTGCATTTGTCTTCATGTACTGCGATGGTGCACCCTCTGCAGATGTAGATTTAGGATTTCAATTCTCAGCTGTGTGCCCATCATCCATGCAATGCAGCTGAGGGTGAGGCAATCCATTTTCAACTTCTTGTTCCTTGGGCCATCCAGGGGCTAGTGACTCTCAGCATACTTTAGAGCAGACATAGGGCTGCTCTACTCTATGCTCAGTTGACTATGGCCCCCACAGTGTATTCTGGCCATATCCTCTCCCCAACATGGAAGTTTTGTCAGTGGCAGCTCTGCTTTCTGGGCAGATGGAACACTACCCGGCTCAGAAAAATGACAAAGTAAAATCAGAATCAAATAAACTTTGTTTTCACCCTGATTCTTTGCACTATTCTTAGCTTTTTATTTAACAGTGTGACTTTTTTTTTTGGTCAGATGAAGGTTCCATGTAGCACATTTTCTCTGCTCCACAGTGTATAATGCACATGCATGCAGTTCAGCAGGGGGCTTCAAAACAGCAGCACTGGCTTTCACAAAGTCCCTTTCATTAATGAGGAATGTGCATCCCAAACCAGGAACAATCTGCCATGTAGTATTGTCTTAGAGATACTTCCTGCTTCCCCCCCAAAACTATAAGATCATGTCTCACAAGCATGAAGCCTAGACAACAATAATACTACTCATATAGCATCATTCACCTAATAACTTTTACAAACGATAATTATTCAAGCCTCTCAAAACCTCTGAGTTAAGTAGTTACAATTATCCCTGTTTTACAGATGGGGGAACTAAAGCACAGAAAGGCTAAGTGGTTTGTTCAAGGTCACACAGCAAGTCAGTGACAAAGTTGGGAATGGAAGCCAGAGGTCCTAACTCCCAGTCTTCGGACATAACACCCTCTCTCCCCCTGCATACTCATAGTGGGAGTCAATAATGATTCAGGAAATTGAACAAATTGTGTTCCCTTTACTCGGCTATTGAATTAGGATGAAAAATGGCCTGTCAGTATTCTGGATATACCCCATATACTTATCAGCCAGCTCATCACCATTGACAGTGACTCTGGTACAATTCCATTTAGCAATACACTTTTCTCCATGCTGAGCAGTGGGAAATCCAACAACAGTTTGGCCGAGTCCATGCTGAGTCATGAAAACAGAATAACTATGAAGAGTGAATGCCTCATGAAGAGCAGTAAATCACCTAGTAGACACACTGCAGACTCTAATTCTACTTGCCTGAATGACAATCTCCTTGAAAACAGGAAAGAATCAGAATACTTATTATTGGAGATGGGATAAAAGAAGTACTTTGTTTACTAGAACATTTTAATGGTACATTTGATTACTCCTGGGATTTATTAACATGAGAGAACGAAGTGCGCATCAGAAATTCATGTTAAATAGTTCACATTTGGGCATCTCTTTAGCTTCTTTGATGCTATAAGTAATACATTTTCCATAGAATATTCATCTGATGCTACTATTTCATGGATCACTTCATTTACATTTGATAAATAAACCCAAATCACACCCATTTCTGGCTATCTCATGCTTCATTCTTGGTGTTAGGTGTGTAAAAATGGACCCAAAGCAAACTCTGGATTCAAACACCTACAATTTAAAAGTTTAGAAGATTCAGAACCAGGTATGGATCCAGGCATGAATTTCACAGCTGACCACTATCTCATTAATGAGTCAGACCAAAAATCCCAGGTCCAACCATCCCTGAATTCTGGGGAAGTTTGGATCTGAATCCTAGCATAGCGCCTCAAACTCATTCAGTGATACCGTAATTATTATATATTTAGAAAGGAGACCTGGTGCTCATATAGGTAGGTAAATACAGAATTGAACTTTACATTTAGGCCCCCTTTCACTAATCTGACAATATGTTTCCTCTTTCTTCTGTACAGACAGACATATTGGTTGGGGTGGACTGGGATACAACAAAATCCATGGGTAGTTCTCCACCAATCTGACAGTAGCTCTGTGAATGCGTGACCTTTGGTTTTGTTTTATAACCTCTAGCTATCAAACCTCAACTGCGCCATTTCAAGAGACCCAGTTACCACTCAGGAACCCACTTCCCACCCTTTCACAAGAAATCCGAGGAACATCCGGTGAGATACAAGCTGCTCGACCAAAGGGGCAGGATGAAAAAGATTCAACATATTTCTCAGAACTGGAATAGGAAATAGAAGAAGAAAGGAAGTTCACGCTGCTCTTTGCAAGCTGATGAAGGACATTGTGTAATAATCATGGATCATTTTAATTCTGCACCAAGCGGGGAGTAATCCAAGATGCAAGCAAGTATATGATTTAGCCAAATAATTCCATGGAAGCTTCCAGTAGAACCATTCTCAATAGCGTTCCTCATTGCTGGAATATTCTCACATTTAGGGCTAAAATATTGGGCTCTTACTTTAAATTTTCAAAAGTAAACCTGCATACATAGAATTACTATCAGATTAAGAATGGTATAGATTCTGAGATTTTAAGAGACCATTATGACCATCTAGACTGATCTTCTTCATAACACAGGGCATATAGAACTTCACCCAGTAATTGCTGCATTGAACCCAATATCATGTGTGAGGTCCCGCCTAGCCTAGCTTTAAACTGATCGTGTTATGAATAAGACACCTGACAATTATACTACAATAAGGATTGAGAAATAAGTACAAGGAATGGCAGATGAACACATCCCCACTAATTTCACACAGGAGGGGGAAAAAAAGAAAGCATAACATCACAGTAAAATGCATGAGGCTTATTTAGCTTTGTTCAGCTACTAATAGATGTTTCTGGCTTTTGGCCCATTGATCAATATGGAGAATGGAATCCAAGCCTATGAGGCCATACTCCTCCAAAGCTTTGTATGTAGGAAGGAACCCCTAGATTTAGAGAAGCTGGGCAGAACAAATACCTAATACAGAAGCAAAGTCACACATGTACTCAACTTCAGCCTCTCGGTAAAGAGCCCTAAACAGGACCAGAGTTTTCATTCCCGGAAATGCTGTCTCTGAAAGGCATTGTTACAAATGATGTTAGGTAGTGAAAACTCATTGGTTGGAGCTGTGACATTATCCCCACTGATTATCCCCACTTCAATAATACATGAAGTAGTGAAGTTCCAGGGTCAACATCACAAGGTGACATGTCTCTTTGGTCCCACAGGCATGCAGGTGTGATAGCAGAGTTACCCATCCCGCCTCTTGTCCCATTTGGCTATAGGCTACAGATGTGTAAGTCTGCCTGACATCAGAATGGCTACATTTGATGTGCATAACATTGTGGTGCCACATAGATAGTATAATAAGGGCTAAGTATTGTGGGGAAAATTGCTGGGGAATGTTATAGGCAGTGCAATTTTTTATTAGAAATTACCTTGCAGTTCTTTGTGCATTTGCCTAGGTCCTGTAGCATTTCACAGATGGCCGCTGACAGTGAGCTCCACAAAATAAGCAACCTCAGCATATTGCTCCTACTTGCAATTACTTTATTGTCTTCCTCTTAAGTAGCACATCAGCTGCAACTGATGTCATTGCCTGTCAATTAACTCCATCCTATTGGCTCTGTCTTCTCTCTGTGCATTTGGTTTCTATGTTCTGTTTTCCTCAAACACTATCAGAATTCTTATCACTATAGAGTCTTCAGTTACTGTGCTCCCCAGCCACGTAAATGCAGTGAAATGTGGTATATACTTTGAAGTCATCTGTTACTAAAATGTTGAAAACCTGATTTATATCTGGGAATTCTCAGCCTGATGAAGAGCAGATATTTTCACTATATATTGCTTGTAAAGTGCCCTGAAATATTTTACCTTACTGGGTTGTATAGAAATTCAATATATTATTATTCCAAATGAATTTTCTGTGTCTGTGTCATTTCCTTCTCTCAAACAGCCCTTGATTTACCACACTTTATCTTAGACCTTTTTCCCTACCTGTCTTCACCCTTGGCATTCAAATGACACCAGTTTAGACTTACTGGGCCAGATGCACTTTCCTGTTCCCCTGGGTTCAGTTTAACTTGCACTTCCTTTTTATTATTTACATTGTGTCACTGTAGAGTCTGAACATGTCACAGACTAAATGGATATAGCCTCACACTGGATATATTCTAGCACTAGAAAAGGTTATTCTAGCACTAGAAAAGGTTCAGAAAAGAGCAACTAAAATGATTAGGGGTTTAGAGAGGGTCCCATATGAGGAAAGATTAAAGAGGCTAGGACTCTTCAGTTTGGAAAAGAGAAGACTAAGGGGGGACATGATAGAGGTATATAAAATCATGAGTGATGTTGAGAAAGTGGATAAGGAAAAGTTATTTACTTATTCCCATAATACAAGAACTAGGGGTCACCAAATGAAATTAATAGGCAGCAGGTTTAAAACAAATAAAAGGAAGTTCTTCTTCACGCAGCGCACAGTCAACTTGTGGAACTCCTTACCTGAGGAGGTTGTGAAGGCTAGGACTATAACAATGTTTAAAAGGGGACTGGATAAATTCATGGTGGCTAAGTCCATAAATGGCTATTAGCCAGGATGGGTAAGAATGGTGTCCCTAGCCTCTGTTCGTCAGAGGATGGAGATGGATGGCAGGAGAGAGATCACTTGATCATTGCCTGTTAGGTTCACTCCCTCAGGGGCACCTGGCATTGGCCACTGTCGGTAGACAGATACTGGGCTAGATGGACCTCTGGTCTGACCCGGTACGGCCTTTCTTATGTTCTTATGTTCTTATGTTCTTACTGTATCCTCCTCCTGCAATGTAGAGAAGTATTGTCATCTCATTCTTATGGATGGGGAATTAGACACAGGGAAACTAAATGATCTGCCTGAGGTCACACAGGAAGTATGTGGGAAAACCAAGAATTGAATCTGGTTCTACCAAGTCCAAATTCACCATCCTGTCACAAGACATTTCCTGCACCAGCCTGGCTCCTTCTGATGAAAGGGAATTTACCTGAAGAGAAAGCACATTGGACTGACGCTGCCTGACCTCCCTTGGCATTTATGGCAGATGGGGACTGCTCTAAAATCCATTGGGTGCTCTATAGGAGCCCAGCTTTTGTAGGCTGCTGAGGGGATGTGCTGAATTAGTGCATCGTCTTCCACCTACCCAGGCCATTCCCCAGTGAGCACCATCCTCTTTTCAAGCTCTGCTGGCCTCCCTCTCTGGACCTGTGATGGGATGTGCTCTACCACACTGGTCCTGAGAGAGTTGAATTAGGCCAGGTGGGTCCCAATCAGCCAGTTAAGCTGCAAAGGGGAGAGATTTAGGCTGTGGGGAGGCTTCTAATTGAAAGAAAGCTCACCTGTGAGGGAACAGGCAGGGCTTCTATAAAGCCAGGAGGCTGGCAACTGCCAGAAGCCTGAGGTAAAGAAGAAGGAAGCGGGGCATTGGAATCCCCCTGAGAAAGGGTTTATCTAGGAGGCCTAAGAGAAAGGGGACTGAAGGCTGGGGTTGGTAGGAAATAGTGCAGAGAGGAGAGCAGCAGGGTTGGTGAAGTCCTATACCTTAACTGCTCACTATAGGGCCCTGGACTGGAACCCAGAGCAGAGAGTGGGCCTGGGTTCCCCTACTATCATCCACTGCAGAGTGGTATTGCTAGGGGCAGTGAGTGGGAAGAATGCCTGAGGCACTGCGGGACTGACATAGCCAGGGCAGTGGGCCTGAGGACTGCCTGACGCTGTTGGTGTGGAAGGATTTTGAAAGACTTCCCCTGGATGGGGAGATCATAATGTAACTTGGCTGTTCGGAAGCCACTGGACTGTGAGTGTAATGAGAGTGCAATGGTAGAAGTGAAGAAAGAGGGTGCTGAACTGGGCAGAGCTAATGGCCAGAAGGAGGTGCCACCCAGCAGTCAGTAGAACACACTCTGGTATTCCCCCATACCTCTGGAAGACAGGCCAGTCCCCCGAGCTTTTTTTATGGGAATGGGGAAGTAGATGGGGCTAGCCTGAGGAGGAGGTGGAGGCTGGGCTGGGCGTTATTTTGGGCTGAAAAGATGTAGGAGATTTTCCACCTTTTTATAATTGGTGAGTGTGGGCCCGATTTAATGATTTAATTTTATTTTTTAATAACTCCTTTAATGTGTCTAGATTTCGGGGTTGGGGAGGGGGAATGCAGTAACCAAATCTGAATAAATAAAAACTGTCAGTTTATCCCAAAATATATATTTGAGATTGCACTATTAATGCAAAATAGGGCCAATGATTTGGCTTCTGTCCTATGCCTAGGGCTACAGGTTGTCAATACCCACTCTAGGTTCTTGGTTGAGAGCCCCTGCAAATTATTATAATAATTAGCTCTTTATTTTTCATTTATAGGTCTTATAGCATTTTACACTTGAGGTAAGTGTAATGATCCCTATTTTTACAGGGGAGGGGGAAACTGAGGCACAAAGAAGCAAAGTGACTTGCCCAGGGTTACCCAGCAGGCCAGGGAATAGATTCCACATCTCATGAGTCCCAGTCCAGTGTTGTATTCACTGGACTACACTGCTTTATCTAAGAGTGAGTGACGCCACCAAATGCCCCATTTAACAATATGTTGCTTGCAGTGTTGTTGTAGCTGTGCTGGTCCCAGGATATTAGAGAGACGAGGTGGGTGAGGTCATATCTCTTATTGGACCAACTTCTGTTGGTGAGAGCGACAAGGTTTCTCGAAGAGCTCCATGTAGCTTGCAAACCTGTCTTTTACCAAAACAAGATGGTCCAGCAAAAGGCATTACCTCACCCACCTTGTCTCTTCATATAACAATATGTAACTTAGAAATGTAGGAGGGTCATCTTCTATTGTTGTGATTCTCTAACTTTATATAGTGATGTGCTACTAATATTAGCCCTCTAAAAGCTCTCGTGCGTGTGTGGACTATGCCATGTACATACTGGATACTGGAGCAAATCATTCCTGAGAGAAAAAAACTACTAGAATTAAATCAAATAATTCAACTCAGTCCAGCTTCTCATGGCTGAACATGTTGTCACCCTACCAGTACATCACTGCCATCTAGTGTAGCTATTGAAGAAGTTTTCCAAGCAATGTGTTTAAGAATGACATACAGTGTTTAAGGGAGACCTGGCGTTGCAGTGAATTTTGGCATTTTGCTTAGATGCTGCAAGTATAGAAATGGTGACAGTCTGACTAAAATAGCCCACTCAGGGATTCTGAGTCAGGAAACTTGATGCCATTTAGAGCTGATTGAATTATTTGTCGCAACTCTTAGTTGTAAATAGAGCCTTTTTTCCATTTGTGGTTCATTTGTGAACGCATCCATTGCTCTAATCACTAGATACATTTCCTCTGGCAAGGCAATGGATTTTTTAAGCATCTATTTAAAATCTGAATTTTAAAATCTTACATTCCTTATTACTTAATTATACAATAGAGGGAGGGATTCTTTAGAGTTTATTCCATATATTGTGTATGCGTGTATCTATATCTAAATAATTGTGTGTTTGTGTGGCTTCCGTATTCTCTAGGAAGCTGATTCGGCAGCAGCAGGGAGAGAGGCTACTTGAACTAGGGGACAGCAGGGGACTTGGGGAGATGGAGAGAGCTGAGAGTCAATTGGATGTGAGTATACAACAGGGCAAGGGAGTCAGGTGAGCAATGGGGCTGGTAAGGCAAGCTAGGCAGTGGACAGCCTTGTCTCTCCAGCTCCATTCTTTCCTCCTTCCCAAGATCTGCTGCTCAGCTGTGCAGACAGCTTGCCATTCTGCCTTCAGGCTGGTCCCATTGAATCTCAGCCAGCCTCTCCATCCATTGCCCTTCTTCTCCCAGCCTCCCACAGACCAGGGGGAGTCCTGGTACAATAAATCTACTGTCCATAGGACCACAGCTGCTCTCTGGTAAATCTGGGAGAGTTAGTACATTGCACTCAATGATATTATGCAGATTTACACCAGTTGAGGATCCAGCCCCAGATCTCCCCGATATTTGGAGAAGCAGGCAACACCTGGAAGAAAAGTTCTGGCCCCCACTTCCATTTAACTCATCCTAGTTAGTCTGTCTTTGTAAAGTAAGATTTCCAGATAGGAAAAAGGTAGAAGAGGCTTTAGAGTGGCTGGCAATGTACAGTATTGCGGAGATGGTATTTGTTCCCAAATAAATAGAGAATTCCAATAGGAAACACAGGAAGAGGGGAGTAAAAACTGAGACAATGTTGAGAAGAATGCAATATTAAACAAATGGGCTGTGTTCCCTTTTAATATGCTAGGAGCCTGATCCAAAGCCCATTGCAGTCATTGGAAATCTTTCATAGAATCATAGAAGATTAGGGTTGGAAGAGACCTCAGGAGGGCATCTAGTTCAACCCCCTGCTCAAAGCAGGACCAACCTCAACTAAATCATCCCAGCCAGGGCTTTGTCAAGCCAGGCTTTAAAAACCTCTAAGGATGGAGATTCTACCATCTCCCTAGATAACCCATTCCAGTGCTTCACCACCACCCTCCTAGTGAAATAGATTTTCCCAATATCCAACCTAGATCTCCCCCACTGCAACTTGAGACCATTGCTCCTTGTTCTGTCATCTGCCACCACTGAGAGCACCCTAGCTCCATCCTCTTTGGAACCCCCCTTCAGGTAGTTGAAGACTGCTATCAAATCTCCCCTCACTCTTCTGCAGACTAAATAAGCCCAGTTCCCTCAGCCTCTCCTCGTAAGTCATGTGCCATGGTAGCCATAGAGTCTAGGACCAGAAGGGAACACCGGATTATCTAGTCTGACCTCCTGTGTACAGCAGTTAGTCAGCTTGTTCCATTCTCTTGCTTATCACACCTAAAAGAATAAACATGGACAACACAGCCCACTGCTGGGACATTTACATTCCCAGAGAATGTTTCCCAGATTTATCTTCTCTTTCCCCAGCTTCTGTCTCATTTTTGCCTTCTCAAGGCCTTTGTTTCAATCAAAAAGATGGGTGAAAGATCCCTTTCATGGCTTGCTGTACTGCCTTAGCTGAGCAGACTGACAGAGTGAATGCAGGACACCGATTTCCCTGCTGGAAAATTAAGATCAAGGGAACATTTACATGGAATGAAAACTGATTTTAACTTCCACTTCTTACATTCATTTGACCAGAAGTATTACATTTCCAAAATCTCATTTTGATTTGTGCTGGTGAGTTTGACCTCATTTAAAACAATCCATGAGGTTTGGGGTTGTAAGGATCAGAAAGAAAGGAGTCACGAATCTGGTTAAGTACACCTTGGCTGCAGTTAAACAAACCACATTTTTCTAAAGGGCCTCAGCCTGATGTCTCTTTCTGATTTTCACTTGTACGTGCAATTTTTGTGCACTCTCATTTGCAGGTATAGCTGATAGAAGGCCACATTTTCAAAATATGACCTTTATAAGCATATGGCCACTTGCATATGTACTTTTTGCATGTTACCAGACAGACATAGGGCAAGAATAACATAGGGCATTTGGGTGAGGGAAGATAACCAACTACTGGCATTTATGTGCTGCTTTAGATGATTAAAACACAATGCAAACATCAATTAATCCATAACAATTAATTTACTTAAATGATTGGACAAAGTTTCAGCCTGCAATGGTGCCTGAGTTCCTAAACTTGACACCTGCAATGTCTGCTTTAATCTATGGTAGTAAAGTGTGTTAGCTGGGTGGGTAGAGCAGAAGGAATCATAGCTTCTGGTTCAGTTTCTATCTCTACTATTGATTAGTTGTATTAGCTTCAGTGGTACAAGTAGAAATCATTTCTTCCCGGTATGCTGCACTCATGGGGCACACGGGAGGACATGATCTCCCCATGTGACCCCCCCATGTGACTCCTCCCCTCCCTGTCCCCAGACCGGTGCCCCCATGCTCTCCCTGTCCCCTCCCCATGATCCACATCCATCCCACGTTACCTGGGAGGGGCTCTGTCCTCCTCCCGCCAGAGACTTCTTCTGTACAGCCCCCAGGCAGGAGGACTCAAGAGCTGTGACTGCATGGGGGTGGGGCTGGGAACTGGCTCCTCTTGTGTCTTTCCAGTACACTGTACCAGCTATAAATATCTTACTGGTACGGCATACCGGACCATACCACCGTACTTGCACCACTGGTTAGCTTAGGAAAATCACGTAACACTTTGGCCTCAATTTCTCCATCAGTAAAATGGGGCGAATAATAATTTACTTGTAGGTGTAATAGACTTTTGTGACTCTGGATTGAAAGTTGTTTGCTAAAGTACAATGTTGTGGGGATAGCTACCTCTCAGATAGTTAGGTACAACCTCCCACCCCTTTCCTTTGCGTGGAAAACCTTCTTAAAGCTTTTGGGGAGGTAGGAATTAATCCAGAAATCACTCCAGCTCCTTTTGCAGTAAACAAACAACCCCCCTATAAGCGACGCTTATCTTTATTAGCAAACAAATTGTCCCTCAGCCTCTCCACTATCAGTCTCTTAGTCACCGATCAGAGCACCTCTTTCCCTTTGGGTTCTGACTGATTCTTGTGTGCAGTGAACGCAGGCCCATAGTGTCTATACAGACAGGCTGTTCCCTGGGCTCAAACTCCCAGCCTGCTCCATTCTTGCAGCAACAGGTGTAGCTCGCACAGTTCCTTCTCAAACAGCATCCCCCTCCTATTAGAGAAGGGCTGGAAGCAGGATATAGGGGCTGGATTTCTCTCCTGCTCCTGAGACTATTAGGACTTTGGGATAGTGTCCCTTTCACACTGCTGATGTGTAGAATGGGAGCTCCACAACAGAAGCATTATTTGTCCAGTTCCATCGAGGTATTTAGGTGCCTACCTCTGATGGAATGGAGAGGTGGGCCCTGAAATACCTTGTAGGGTTTGGGTCTTTGCAGCTGTCTCAGAACCTTGTGAGTTGCTGCACTGTGTGCCATGGCGACTTGGAACTTCATGGGGAGAATGGGGGGGCTGGGGGAAGAGCACGTCTGCTCAAAAAGGACAACTCGCTGCTACTTGAGTTAGAGAGCAACCCCGGCAGCTCTAGCAGCCTTCGGCCCTCTGTGGCAATGGAGAGGTTCAGATTCAGAGCCGTTCGGAAGGGGACAGTGCTATGTACCTGCACACACAGTTTGTAGCACTGTGACATGCTTTTGCGAGTCCTAAAAGGTTTTAAAGATTTCTTTATGACCAGTTCCCATAGAAGGTAATATTGAAGTGACTTCTCTTCATGTAATGGAGCCGTTGAAAGCAGTGAGAAATTAGACACATAAGCAGGGTCTGAATGAGCTTTCAAACCCTGACATCTAATGATGAACCGGAGGGAAAGACTTCAGGAGCAGAAAGCATTCACATAGACACCCAGTCTTCCTAGATGCTCAGCAGGCAGACCTGCTTTGCCAAAGTGATCAGTTTTGGCTGGTTTTGGGTTACAATTCACTTTAGTACTGAATGCAGGGGGAATGAAATGTTATCCTTATTGTACGAGTAAACAGCAGCAGGACTGTACTTAGCACACCCTGATTGAGGGGGTCACCCTGATCTGAACCTCACTTGCTAAGCAGGGGGCAGGGATGCCAACTCCCAGTGCAAGAGAGAGGGGATGGGGACAGGTATTCCTACCTGAGTGTGGGAACTCTGCTTTTAGAGTCTTTGATGCCATCTGACCCTCCCTTCTCGAGTGTTTAAAGACTGAGCTGATTAGACTTAATTGAAAGGCCTTGTTTCTGTTCAGTGGTTACCCGGGCTAAAATGACTGATGAGCAGCTTTAGGGGCTAAGCCTTACGCCTGGTGCAGGGACAGTGTTGCAGGGAAAGACAACACAGAGGCTGCACTAGCAGTGAGGTTCCCCCACTACCCAGTGAAATCGCTAAGAGCTGAAATCACTAAGACGTGACTAATTCGCGGAACCTGAGAATGCAGCGTCACAGAAGTGGCAGTGAGTGTCCAGCAACGGCAGAGAAAACAGCACACCCCTGGCCAACAACAGAGGCAGCGGCAAGCGGTGGCAAAGATAACAGCAGCAGCTGAGGCACGGCTTGTCCCTCTCCCCCACTTTTTCAGGGGCGGGAGGTGAACCTACACGAATGCAGCTCTGAATTCTGAATCCCCAATGTAATGCTGGGCTCCCTTTCCCTTTTAATGAAAGTTTTCTTTTGTTATACACAGACTCCGTGTTTGCGAGAGGGGACATATAGCCTCTTTGAGGAGCCCAGGCATTGTGGTTAATTTCCCCAAATTATCGGTGAGGGCTCGAGCCAGTTCTGTTTTGTATTGTTAAAAGGAACCCCTAGATATTTAACCCAGCCCCTGTTGTTGCTGACACCACCTGGCAAAGGGGTTACATACATATTGGCCCTGCCAGTGAACATAGCAAAAACCTACTGTTCACCAATTTCCCAAATGGAATTGACTTTCCAGTTGCTCAAATAGCTTTGTAGGTGGAAAATAGTAAATGCACATTTGACAACTTATGACTCTGCATATTTTTAAAAATGAACTACTCCTAGCAGTTTATTCAGTGGCTTTTTATTGCTGGCTTTTGCACTGGTCTATATGGGGATGATAAATTTAGATGTGAGGTGTCACTGGGGATGTAACTTTGGCATAAAAAATGGACAGTGCTTAAAGTGTAAATGGCTTGTGCTGAACTAACAAACTAAGTTAACATTTCCGAGCTTTTGAAACAGACACCTTCAGACAAATGAAGCCAGTTTCTCCCTATTTTCACCCCTGCCCTGTGGTGTTAAAGGCTTACCCATCTAAATGTCTACATCAGCCTCGTCGCCATGGCGGCTCCATGGAAGACCCACCCACAGACATCGGTCAGGGGCACGCTCCACACATCAGGAAAGGCTGCGTTATTGGATGAAAATGTTCCTCCAGTATTTCACTGGACAGTCAGGTTTGAGTCTCGTTGAAGGACTCTTGCACTTTTGAAGTCATGAAGAGGAGACACTGTTGAAGCACATTTATTTTCAGTTGGATGAGATGCCTTAGGATCCACATTGTTACCCCTGATCTTGACCCAGCAACCTGGCAACAACATATCTGGGTTTGGCAATGAGATCAGAACTTTCACTTTCCTGGAGACACAGGGCTCAGGTCTTCAGTGTTGCAGCTGAGGGTTGAGACAGCAGCTTTGAGTTACTCCTCGGCTGCTAAGCAGGGTACGCAGCTTTTGACTCATGATGTAACGTGAGAGGAGCAAGTGCTGGAGGGTCAGTGCTGTACCCAGCAATTGCCATGTGGCATTCAGCAGCTGGCTGGGAGAAATACCAGGAAATGAATTGTAACTTGAATTGAAAAGCATTACCTGTAACATATACTCACTGCTCACCATACATTAATATTATTTCATATGTGGGTTTCTGTTAATATTTTATCTACTCCAGGGGTCGGCAACCTATGGCACACATGCCAAAGATGGCACGTGAGCCGGAGTCCCGGCAGGCAGCAGCGTGCCATTAAAAATCCTGCCTCGCCCGGCCCAGCCTGCTCTTCTCCACCCTCCACTTCTCCTGCTCCCCCCCGCCGCGGGGGCAAGGGGCAGAAGCTTGGTCCTGCTGGCTCCCCTGCCTCTTCCTGCAGTGTGCTGGGTTCTTTCCCCTCCTTCGCATCTCCATCCCTCCCTCCCTGCTGGCCGATCAGCTGATGGCCCTTGCGAGGGAGGGGGTCGGGAAGGAGCAGAGTCAGCATGCTCGCTGCTCCCAGCGGGGGCAGGGCCTTGGGGAAGGAGAGGGAATAGGGGCATATCCCCTCCAGCCCCCTGCCCTGACATCCCCCACACACACACTCAGCCCTCTGCCCTGAGCCCCGCACCCGCCCCAGGCCTGTGCCCTGAGCCCTGTGTCCCACATACCCCCCAGACCTGCCCTGAGCCCTGTACCCCTCTCATACACACCCAGCCCTCTACTTGACTCCTTCACTGCCCTCCCACGAGCCCAGCCCTGACTCTGACACCCCCCCAACATACCCAGCCCCCCACACTCCATGCACCCCCCACATCCTGACTCTTGCACCCCCCACATCCCCACCCCCACCCTGAGCACCAAATGGGAGCTCCTGCGCACACACCACACATTCCCACCTGCACCCCTCGCACCAAATGGGAGCTGCCCAGGTAAGTGCCCCACACCCAAACCTCCTGCTCCAACCCTGAACCCCCTCCCTCATTCTAGCTCCTGGCCAGACCCTTCACCCCCAGCCCTGTGCTCAGTGCACTCCCACCCTCAGCTCAGTGCAGAGAGAGGAAGAGAATGGGCCAGAACCAGGGAGAAGGTAGGTACCCACCATATGTGGGCAGAGCCGGGACCCCAGACTGGCAGTGGGCTGAGCGGGTCCGGCAGCCGGGATCCCGGATGGCAGGAGCTGGCGGATGGAACCCCTGAGCGGCAGTGGGCTGAGCCGCTCAGCCCACTGCCGGTCTGGGGTTCTGGCTGCCGGACACTTGCTAGCCGAGGTCCCGGCCACAGGCCCCGCTCAGCTCGCTGCAGGCCTAGGTGAACAGAACCTCAGACCAGCAGCAGGCTGAGCGGGCTGGCAGCGTAAGATCAACATTTTAATTTAATTTTAAATGAAGCTTCTTAAACATTTTGAAAACCTTGTTTATTTTACAATACAGCAATAGTTTAGTTATATAATATATAGACTTAGAGAGAGACCTTCTAAAAACATTAAAATGGATTACCGGCACACGAAACCTTAAATTAAAGTGAATAAATGAAGACTCGGCACACCACTTCTGAAAGGTTGCCGACCCCGATCTACTCTATACATTAATATTCAGTAAAAAATACCTGTCAAATAGCCAATTAATAATTTCTAGTCCACTGTACAAGTTTAGCTATCTAATTTTTATGGTATTGTCATTGTTTTACGATACACGGTATACATTGCCGCTAAATATTTATTAATGAATTGAATGCTTGTGAATGTCGCTGGATCAATAGCTTTGGAAACTGAAGTCTCAGGTACAGCAGAAGTAGCTATATTGTAAGATTCCTTACAACCAGTGTTCCTCAGCCCTCTTAATAGGGTGACCAGATGTCCCAATTTTATAGAGACAGTCCCGATTTTTGGGTCTTTTTCTTATATAGGCTCCTATTGCCCCCCCACCTCCTATCCTGATTTTTCACATTTGCTGTCTGGTCACCCTACCTCTTAAAGAGGTAAGCATGTTGGACTGTAAAAGGATAATTGAATTCAGTCTGCTAGGCTACTCAGTCCTTGCCCTCTCTGCTGAGATTGTCAAGGACTCAAAGGACAGATTGATGTTAATAGAATTGGAGCTTTGTACGGGTTGATACCTAGTAGGAACAACCATGAGAACACCCAGTTTTTACATACAGACCATCTGTTTTGTGTCACATTCTTTAAGTACCTAGTTCTATTTGTTTGAACTATATTGATCGTAATTGTCTGTGACACACTGTGAGACATTTTGTATGAATTAACTTGTAAATTACTGTTACCAAAAAATATTGTGAAAACATTATTGTGTATGATTATCTCTGAATTCTCCAAGGATTTTTAATCTTAACAGCACCCCCTAACAGGCTAGGTTTCAATTAAAAGCACTTACCAAAAGAAAACATGCAGATTAAAAGATCAGCTACCCAACTAGTTCATATTCCATCAACTGTGGAAAAAGAACTTTGACACTAAAAATTTAATAATTCATACTAGTATAAATTACAAACATTGCACTTCTAGGATGCTTCTTTTCTGATAGCAGTGTGCTTTGTAATATTTAAGGTTTCAAAGTTGATGGCTCTTATGAGGTTCTAATTTTTGGTATTAGAGCAAACTCACAAAGGAGGTTATAACAAAGGAGAAAATTACAGATATGGGTAGTGAACTTATACTGTACACGCAAAAGACATTTGGATTCAATTTTAGGACCTGTGGACTTGATTGTTCACTTTTATGCTAGTGTAACTTCACCTCAGTCACTGATATTCCACCATAGTAAAGCTGGTGTAATGAAACACAGAATCAGGACACAAACACACATTAAAATCTTCAGGCAAATTTTCACAACCATGGGGAAAAGGGATGGTGGTGTAGAAGCTGGCCTTCTGCCCGGTCCTGTCCTTTTGTGGGATAGACCTAGAGCAGCTCTCTTCTCAAGAGAAGCCTGTCATTAGTTAGTGGGTGTCCCACACTCACAGCTCCCACCCTGTTATGTGGTGCTAGCTATAATGGCTAGCTGGCATCCCTTGTGGCCTCTGTTAGAGATCTCCAAAAATGTTTTTGTCTTCAGATGGGATCAGTGTAGAAAAATTCTGCATGATAGGGATAGATCATACAAGATATTTCTTCCAACCCTAACCACAAGTCTATTTACTTTCATCTTTTGCAATGCTAGCCATGGACTCCATGAGTTACAGATAAGCATTTGGTACTAGCTTAAATGCAGTGCATGCTTTCAAAAATTATTTATAAAAACAAATGGGCTTTGTTATATGCTACCATTTTGAATGATCTGGAATTATTTACAATAGTTTTGGAGATATCACAATAATCTTAAATAAGGGTTTTTTCTCCATCCTTTTCGTCATCTTCCACAATCACTGTCTGCTTTTCTTCTTTAAGCAGGTTAGTACCTTTAAACAGGAAAAAAAAATTAAAACTAAGAAAAAAACTAGTCGGGTTAACATATTCATTGTTTACAAGGGCCTAATTTTCCTATCCTTTCCAATTGTTTGACACTCAGTGGAGTTGCTTCTGATTAAATTTGGATAATCGGGCCCCTAATATTTAGCAAACCTGAAACTCATGTCTGTATTTGTACTTTGTAATTAAAATTATTGGACATTCTCACACACTGCTGATACCTGTTCATATAACTAGCACATTGTGGTTTATTCTCAGAAATCTTCTGGACTGTTTATTACTTAGATTTTGGACATGCAGATTCCAGAATGGGCAAATGCTGAAAGACTTAACACCCAGCTCCCACACATCCAGTATCATCCCCACTGAAATGAATCTAATGGCAACATGTTGCAAATATAAATAAAAATATGAACTTGGATCAATGCTGAACAGGCTCCCATGCATTACCAAAGACATTGGACTAGTACAAGCAATACTGAGCTTTGTGAACTTGAACATGCATCAAAGAAGATCTGTCTGTAAATGAATACTAAGGATAATTAAGAAAACCACACACCCATTGCCACGGCACTGGAGAATGGTAGAGCATAATATAGAGAGGAAGGATGATCTTGTGGTTAAAGCACAGGACTGGGATTCAAGAGATTTGGGTTCAACCAGCCACAGAACTCCTATGTGATCTATTATATAGTGTGTCTGTGTCTCTGCTCGTGAGCTCCCATCTTTTGTCTGTCTAGTGTACTTAGAATGTACAAACCTAGTGCCTAGAACAATGAGGCCCCTCTACTGACTGGGTCCCCTATGCACGACAGTGATACAAATAAATAATAAAATATAATTAAAAAACGATGCCCCTAAAACGAAATGTTAAAATCAACCAATGGGATCCCACAGGCAAAGGTTCTACTCAAGCCTTATGTTAGCTGAACTGGTTTGTTTTGCCCATTCCTATTAAAAAAAACCCAATGACTAGCCTCCACAGTACGTTTTATTTCCACTGTCTTTAGTATGGTGGTTGAAATATTCCATAAACAGGGTGCGGGGAAACCCGGCCTTGAAGCCAAGCAAATCCCTTTAAGTCAGTCGCCTACTGTTTGCTATCAGTGCGCTCCAAACTGCCAAGTTGTTCTGTCAAACCAACCCATTTTCTTTCTTTCTGTGTTGAAAGCCCTCTCATAACGAAGCAGTTCATGAAGTCTGAAAATAGAGCAAAGGAAGCTATGCCACACAGGAAGGCTTTCTTCAGTTCTGGACACTCTTCAAGAGGTGAGGAATTAAGGACAGGGCTGATTGACCTAAATTACTATTTTGAATTCAGGTCTGGTTTTGTTTGTACGGGGTTTTTACCATTTAGCTGATTTTATTGGGGGAGGGAAACCATTTCAAAGGGTTGGATGAAACTTCAAAGGTAAATGTGACATACAATGGTGTGTCCTTCAAACAGCCATTGAGTGACTGATACTGGCAACTGGCAACACGGAAGCCATTTTAAGGTGATAGAGAGAGAGAGAAATGTTCCACACTCAGGTTTCAACTCAGCACCTAGCAAATAAATTTCCGAAAATACAGACATTTATTTTTATCCCTTTATTTCTGCATCTTTTCCAAAATGTACCATGCCTACAATGGAAGCTTATAATGTATAGGAAACAGGATTATAGCTCATAGCTCTATACTTTTATCTCCAGTGCTTCTTGGTTCTTATGAGTTACAAAACAATGAGGAAAAAGCAAATGGGCTCCTAGCCAGACTATAGGAGCATCAAAATTACCCCGTGCTTGAAACAATTCCACCTATCACAGCTAATTTTAGCAGAAATTGTCTTCAAGGACCAGGGAGCTAGGCACAGCTGGAGGGCAGCAACAGGACTCAGCAGTCCAGCTATACGGAGTTGTTGTCATTCAATAACAGTAAATCACACGCTCATCAAAATAGTGGTGACTGAGAGTGGTCACAAACTATAATCCTGGCGGGATTCCTGAAGCTGGTGCAGTGTGGTATGTAGAGCAAAAGCACAAGATAGTGTGGTCTTGACTGAATGTGAAGAGTGGTGGGATTAGTAACACCTGTGTGTTAATCCTGGCTCTGCTTACTGATTTAGTGTCTGGGCAGGTCACTGGGCCTCTCTGCCTCAGCTTTCCCATCTGAAAAATGGGCATCATAACATTCAGCATAGCTTCATACAGCTGTTTTAAGGATTAATAGATTATCCAGCATCTTTGAAGTATAAAGCAGTGTATAAATAAATACAAAGTAGTGGTAGTCATTTACAATAGAACCTAGTGCTGATGAGAAATCTGTAGCCCAACACTAGGCTATCAATGGCTTCAGACTCTAAAGTCCATGCCACAGCTGTGCTGAGTACAGGTTAGCAAGGGGAGGTAGAGAATCTGTTGCCAGTCTGGTCCCTGATGCACCTTAGAGCTTCCTCGGGGTGACTCTAGGTTATATCTGACTGTCTATCAATCATAGGGCAATTCCTGTCAAACTGAGGCTGGTGAGGGGATGGTGTACAGCTGCTTTGCTGGTGCTACAACATGCAGAGACTTCCTCTGTGTAAGGGAAATCCTGAGGGAGACAGTTAAACTGGCTTTACAAAGCAGTGCAGCAAAGGAGAGGATGAGGGCTTGAGAGTGCGGTTTTATAATTATCTCAAATATCCATTTGTCAGGAACAGCTTTGCCATATTCACACGAATATTTACATTCTTGTCAAAACCTGCATTTGCAGAGGGCTCTTCAGAAGCCCTTAAGTTAATTGAATATGCTGCTAAGTGAGGCTAGCAATAAAAAGTGTTTCAAATCTG
This sequence comes from Mauremys mutica, assembly GCF_020497125.1. Taxonomy (NCBI): domain Eukaryota; kingdom Metazoa; phylum Chordata; order Testudines; family Geoemydidae; genus Mauremys; species Mauremys mutica. Next base: position 207,195,364 of record NC_059073.1, read on the forward strand.
ATGCAGATCATTTATGGTCATGGCGGGGAGCAACATTAGAATTGTGGTTACATTGGCCCAGATCCTTGAAGGTACTGAGGTGCCAAACTCCCAGTGATGGAGATCTGGGCCATTTTCCCTCCTTTATTCCATCAGAAGTCCAAGATGTGGGCTTCTTTGATTTATTTCCTATTTAAATAGTTTTTGCTTTTCTAAAGTGATGCATGTATATAGATGTCACATGCTTGCATTTCAAAAACAACTACTAATGGGGCAAGTTTTGTACCTGTTAATTATTTTTTAATGTCACTTACTAATGATGAACTTACATTTATCCAAAGCATACTGGGGAAAAGACAGATTTTAAATGAAAGCATTGCTCCAGGAAGATTTGCATCTTGAATGCCACTGTAATTTATCAAATGCTTTGGGCTACTTATTGCAACATACACGATCCCCTATCCATGAGTAGATTGAATGCACATGTATCTCTAACTACAAGGTTAAGATAAAATGAGGAAGGAATGGCAAATTTACCAGAACTCAGAACTCCTTTGAATATATCTCCTGTTCTGGAGAGCAGGGCCAGCTTTAGGAAGTGCGGGGCCTGATTCGAATATCCGGCGGCGGTCTGGGTCTTCGGCAGCACTTCAGCGGCGAGGGGTCCTTCACTCGCTCCGGGCAGGGGCGGCTCCAGGCACCAGCACGCCAAGCGCGTGCCTGGGGCGGCAAGCCATGGGGTGCGCTCTGCCGGTCGCCGCGAGGGCAGCAGGCAGGTTGCCTTCGGCAGCATGCCTGCGGATGGTCCGCTGGTCCCGTGGCTTCGGTGGACCTCTCACAGGCTGCCGCTGAATCCGCGGGACCGGGGACCTCCCACAGGCAAGCCGCCGAAGGCAGCCTGCCTGCTGTGCTTGGGGCAGCAAAATACCTAGAGCCGCCCCTGGTGCTGGGTCTTCTGTGGCATTGAAGCCCCCCTCACCGTTGAAATGCCGCCAAAGACCCGGAGCGAGTGAAGGCCCTCCTGCCGCCAAAGACCCGGACCACTGCTGGGTGAGTAAAAAATATTAAAAAATTAAAAAGGTGCCTACAGCGCGGGCACTCTGGGAAATTGGGGGAATCAGCCTAAAGCCTGCTGGAGAGGAAGGATGGTCTTATGCTTCAGGCATGAGACTGGGACTCAGGAGACCTGGGTTGAATTCCCAGCTCTGCCAGTGACTTCCTACGTGACCTCGGGCAAGTCATTTAATCTCTCTCTGACTCAGTTCCTCATCTGTAACATGGAGGTAATAATATTTCCTTTTCCCCTTCACGTTTATGTGTCTTGTTCACGTAGCTTGTAAACTCCTTGAGGCAGGGACTCTCTCTTAGGTGTAGGCACAGTACCCAGGACAACGGGTCCCTGATCTTCATTGGGATGTTTAGATGTATTAGAAGTAATAATTCTGGACATTATTGTGTTTTTGCATAGCTTGCTGGTATTGATAGTTGTGCTCTAGACCTAGCATTGGCGAGAGAACCAGGAGTCCTATTCCCTCTTTGGAGACTCACTGAAGCCTTAGGCAAGATATTTAACCTCTGTGTGCCTCAGTTTCCAATCTGTAAATACTTATGTATCTCACGGGGTGTTCTGAAGATTAGTCCATGTTTGTTAAGTGTTTGGAAGACGTAAAGTAGTATGGACTTGATTCTGCCCCCCTCATTCCAGGAGCAGTCCTATTGAGAAGTGCGACAGAGACCATCCCTAGAGAATCTCTAGCCACCCCAAAGTGGATAGGACTGAGCTCAAGTGATCAAGGACAGCTCATCAAAAATGGAGGGAGGAGCCAAGGGGCATGCCTTTCAGCCCGGTCTATAGGAGAAATGTTTGTGAAGACAGCTTTTAAAATATTGGTTAATTAAGCTAAAATAGGTAGTGTTGGTTTGTAGTTTCGGTCATGCTTGAAGCGCTGGCGTTTAGTAGCGACCAGGGAGGAAAATAAAACCTAAAACTGGAACAACCTACAGTGCAAGTTATTGAGAGAGCGCTGAGCACGGAGTGTGCTACTCAGGCCGCACATCCAGCAACAGCAATAACAGAGGACTAGGGACAGAAAGGCCCTTTTATGTTTGTTTGGTGCAAATAACCCTGCTGGGGCATCTTGGGTTTGAGCCCATAATTGAGATTTTGTTTTGCACAGCTGTTCCACCAGGCCTCATTTTATTTATTCTCGCCTTGCTGCCTCACTGGGTAACCCTGAAAGTAAATAAATTGTAAATACCGGACTAGCCCGCAGCCAAAGCAAGTCCTTCTCTCACTGCAAGCTATGCACCATGGCAGCCTACATCTAAATAGCAGCTTTCTGTACTCCAGTATCCAAGCTGGAAGAAAATATGCTTCTTTGAAAGGGGAGACATTCAAACCTAGGCACACAAGCCACTCCAGCCATGTCACACACACACACAATATGCCACAGAGATTGTTAGATGACAGATGAGCTGTGCAGGAGAATTGTACCCATAGAAAGGCAGCTGGGATGGGAATGCTGTATCTAGGGGGAGGCAGTAATGAGCAGGCTACTGGGATTGAATTCATAGGGGACTAAGGGGGCCTGCTCATTCACCACTTTATTAGTCCAGTTTCATGAAATGAAAATCAGTTGAGTCATGCTGGCATAAAAAACTTGAGTAATGCAGTGATAAATCAAGCCTGAGGTGTTTCATTTTCTATCAGCAGCCACATTCCTCAGAAACTGGACACATGCACCGATTTTTGTTACAGACCTGAAAGCCACTGCATTTTTCTTGTTTTACTTTATTCCCTTTTGGTATTTCTTGGCTGGCAAATCCTCTGGAGATTATAACAAAGTGCCTCTACTGCTATATAACCTTCATTAACGTCCGCTATCATTTGCAAATTCTATTGGAACGAAAAAAGTAGTCTTCTAGGGGCAGAAATGGTAAAGATCTTTAAACAGCCACTAGAGGCCCTATTTCTCACTGAAATGCTCACTAGAGATTGCTAATGCTAAAGAGGTAAATATTAAACTAAATGAATGTGGATGACAAATGTTGTCAGTCCTAGCTGCATCCTGCTATAGCAGATATTATATTTAACATAATGCTCATAAAAAGAAGTACATTGCTGTTTACTAAAAACAAGAACAAAATATTTTCTGTTTCACTTTAACTCCTTCATCTCTGCCATGCTCTGTGGATAATATAACACCACCAAATACCTGCCACTTAAATAGCAATTTATGGGGGAGATAGATAATGTTGCCCGCTTCTTATTTACATCACCTGAGAGTAAGAACAGATGTTCACATGGGACTTTTATAGCCGGCATTGCAGAGTATTTATGTGCCAGATATGCTAAACATTCATATGCCCCTTCATACTTCGGCCACCATTCCAGAGGACATGCTTTCATGCTGATGATGCTCATTAAAAGAAATAATATGTTGTTAAAATTTGTGACTGAACTCCTTGGGGGGAGAATTGTATGCTTCTGCTCTGTTTTATCCACATTCTGCCATATATTTTGTGTTATGGCAGTCTTGGATGATGTCTGTGATAGACCCAGGCCAGTTGGGAACCGCAGAGTAGTAGAAGGCAGATATACTGGCCACTGGATAAGCAGTTTTCTGTTCCCTGAGTGACCAAGGCAGGGGCTGTGCTAGAGCAATCAGGAACCTGCTAGAACCAGTTAAGACAGGCAAGCTAATTAAGACACCTGGAGCCAATTAAGAACACACTAGAATCAATTATGGCAGGCAGACTAATCAGGACACCTGGTTTTAAAAGGACCTCCCATCAGTTAGTGGAGGGCATGCAAGGAGCAGGGAGTAAGAAGGCATGGTGCTGGAGAACTAAGGAGTACAAGCGTGACCAGGCTTCAGGAGGAAGATCCTGCAGTGAGGATAAAGAAGGTGCTGGGGGGAGGCCATGGGGAAGTAGCCCAGGGTGTTGCAGCTGTCACACAGCTGATACAGGAGACATTGTAGACAGCTGCTATCCACAGGGCCCTGGGCTGGAACCCGGTGTAGAGGGCAGGCCCGGGTTCCCCTTATGCCCCCAACTCCTGATCGGACACAGAGGAGTTGATCTGGTCTGTGAGCAACACCAGAAGGGAAAGTCTAATTTGGAAAGGGATCTGGCCTGTCCCCGACCCACCAGGTGGGACACAGAGACAGCGGAGATTGTTCTCCCTTTCCCCCCCATGCTGGCCAGTGATGCGGTTAGCTGAGTGAATGGCAGGTTTGAGTCTCGAGCAGAAGCGGCCAAACTGAGGGCTGCCATGAACCTCTGAGGAGATCAAATTCGCCAAAAAGCACAGGACCCACCAAGGCAGAGGAGGAACTTTGTCACATGACCCAGCACATGTTCGTTTCAAGAACACTTTCACTGCAGATTTGACAAAACACAAAGAAGGTACCGATGTGAGATTTCTAAAGATAGATACAGCACTCAGCCCAAGATTTAAGAATCTGCAATCGCTTCCAAAATCTGAGAGGGACGAGGTGTGGAGCATGCTTTCAGAAGTCTTAAAAGAGCAACACTCAGATGCGGAAACTACAGAACCTGAATCACCAAAAAAGAAAATCGATCTTCTGCTGGTGGTATCTGACTCAGAAGATGAAAATGAACATGCATCAGTCTGCTCTGCTTTGGATTGTTATCAAGCAGAACCCATCATCAGCATGGATGCATGTCCCCTGGAATGGTGGTTGAAGCATCAAGGGACACATGAATCTTTAGCATATCTGGCACATAAATATCTTGTGATGCTGGTGCCATGCAAACGCCTGTTCTCACTTTCAGGTGACATTGCAAACAAGAAGTGGGCAGCACTATCTCCTGCAAATGTAAACAAACTTGTTCATCTGAGCAATTGGCTGAACATAAAGTAGGACTGAGTGGACATGTAGGCTCTAAAGTTTTACATTGTTTTATTTTTTAATGCAGTTTTTTGTACATAATTCTACATTTATAAGTTCAACTTTCATGATAAAGAGATTCCACTACAGTACTTGTAATAAGGGAATTGAAAAATACTATTTCTTGTTTTTTTTTACAGTGCAAATATTTGTAATCAAAAATACATCTAAAGTACATTTTGTATTCTGTGTTGTAACTGAAATTAATATATTTGAAAATGTAGAAAACATCCAAAAATATTTAAATAAATGGTATTCTATTGTTCAACAGTGCGATTAATTTTTTAATTAATGGAATATTGAGAAATCTTTGAAGAGAAGAAATTTACAGAAAGAAGTGAACCAGTAGGGGAGAGCCCTGTTTACAAGTAAGGACAATTTAACTTTTGGGGGTATAACAAAGGGATGAGGAGATGCACTCTCATTCCTTTAATCTGTGAGGACAATATGCCAGTGGGCTTGATTTGATGAGAAGAAGTCTTAGCGAAACTGGAGAAAACCCTAGGGAAAGAACTTGGGGTAAGCTATCCTTAGGAGATGGAGGAATACTTAGTTAAGTTTAGTGTCTAGAATGCATGTTATGATTTTGTTTTATCTGTAACCATTTGTTTCCCATATTCTCACTCTCTATCACTTGAATCTCTGTTCTTTGATAATAAATTTATTCTTGTTCCCACTAATCTTATCTATCTATCTAACTGCTGTGTGTTAAGTAAAGCAGAGACTCTGAGCAGATGCTTACAAGATGGTGTGTGCTATTCCTTTGGGAACAGCAGATCTAGTTCTGTATGTGTTCAAAGGAATAGGGCATGTTTGCAGTACTCGGGGATTGGTGTGTACCTATCACTGCTTATACAGAAAGTGAGGCCTGCGGAGGCCTGGAAAGAAGCGATTGTGCTGCCAGAGGCTGGTGGTTTCAGGGAACTGACCCACAGCAGGTACAGACAAGACTTCCTCATGCAAAGGGCTGGTGGTTGTAAGGTACCTCCCAATCTTGGGTGCCCCTGGGAAGCACCACACATTTAGGGGCCTAACCTGTTTAGACAATTCTGTAATTTCCAGGTGATGCCTACCTGTAACTTTAGGCATTGAGATACCATTGGAAATCTGGCCAAAAAGGGCTTACATTTCCTCAGGTCTATTTTTAGTTGTTTGGGTTTATTTCCCCATCAGTCTGGTGGAAATATTTCTAAGCTGCCTCTTATCGATTTCCGCCCCCCCCCCCATAATTTTCTTTTCTTTGCTTTTTTTTTCTCTCTCTCTCTTTGAGCCAACTGTTTCTAAATGTAAGCATGCACTTAAATGCTTTGCTGAATCAGGTCCTCAGGCCTTTTCTTTCCCAGTGCTCCTTACTATCTGGTACGTGTCCCTCTCCAGTGGTATCTTACTTTACGAACCATTTAACAGTAGATTTGGAGCTGTCCCTCCCTCCCTTTGGAAACAGCTGAGACATTGCTTCTTCTGACTGGCAATAGCTCACTCCTCCCTGAACAGTAGTAATATTTGATGCTGATATGGCACTCTACATCTTCAAAGCACTGTGCAAACATTAGCTAATTAAGGCTAACAGCACCTTTGTGGTGTAGGGAGGGTAAGGAGCAGTGTCTTTTTTTGCAGATAGGAAAACTAAGAAACAAAGTAGTTAAGGGCACAATGTTCAAATTTGGGTGGCTGAGTCCATATGGATGCCCAAGCTAGTTAGCTGCTCCATGGCCTCTCTGGCTGCACCACTGCCACAGAAAGGCCCTGAAGCCGTTGTTGTCTGGATGGCCACCACTGCCGGATCACCTCAGTGTATATCATGATCTTCCAGTGAGATAGTCTCATATGCCCGCTATGCCTCTGCAGCTGGATTAGGGGGCATCGCTGGGGCCTTCTGACAGTCCCTCACTGCTGTTACAGATGCTTGGAACCACGGGGGGCTGGCTATAATTCGAACCCCTTTTCTCCTCCCCCAATACTGCAGCCCGGCAGCAGAGGGGGCACAAGAGCCACCTTGACATCCCCTTCCTGAAATGTGCTTGGCCACAGTGAGGGAGCAAGCACAAAAATTCACTCAGGACTGTAGGTGCTCAGCACAACCAATAATCATGCCATGCTTTAATTAGATGCCTAGAGATGGATTCAAGTGCCTAATTTTAGGCACCCAAATTTTGGCCTAAGTGACTTTCCCAAGGCCCCACAGTAAGTCAGTGGCAGAGCCAGGATAACAAGCCAGGTGTTCTTGCCTCTTAGTCCTGTGCTTTATCTATTAAACCATGCTGCCTCCTGCCTTCAGCTTTCACCATTCGCTACATGGCTGAGAGGTTAGGAGAGGACTGATTGGATACATTTAAACTGATAACAAAATTCTGGTCCCAACAAAAACTGGAGGATTTGATTATTGATAGGTGACCCTCAAGGGGTGTGGATGAGTTCAAATACTCACCTTTGCCATTAGTATGTATTATTTGTATTACGCTAGCATTAGGGTGCTCCAGCCACGGACCAGGTCCCCATCATGTTTAGAGCTATACAAACCCAGAACCAAGAAACTGCTCCTGCCCCAAAGAGCTTACAATCTAAGTGGTCAAATTCAAGTCAAATTAAATAATAATAAATAATTTGTTAATAAAAAAAATAATAAATTAATTTGAACTCTGAACTCATTCTTAGTTCTCAGCAGGGGTAAGTCAAGAGATCTTCCCTTTCCCCATTTCTTTCAGATTGTAAGCTCTTCAGAACAAGGACTGAGTCCTATCTTTGTACAGAACCTAGCACATTTTGGTCACTACTGCAACACAAATAATAACAATAATTCCAACTGGGAATAAGAAAAATAAGTAGATCAAAGTAGGTATGATTAGAGAAGTTAAGCAGAGAGGGCAGATAAATGGTGTCCCTTCCAGAGAGTGTTCCTAAACTAACTGCCCTCTCCTTTGAAAGCTGTGCTAATGCTCTTACCTGGCATAAGGGGTGGGATGTGTATTGCAGGTGTATCTTTTCTCCTGGGTTTTTTCTGTTCCTGATCAGTGAGCTGAGAGACTGAACTCGCTTTACCCTTCTGTGGTTTTTCGGTGATGTCACACCTTTTAATTAAATGTTCTGAAAAGTCTGAGAGGATGCCTGCAGGGAACAACACACAATAAATATTACTTAAGCCTCATCTACACTGATAAAAATTTCACCCATCTATCTTAATATGCTCAGGGAATGCTTACACTACAGTGGCACAACTATGGTGCTGGAGCTGGGCCACTGTAGTGCCATAGTGTAGACACTTGCTACACTGAGGGAAGGGTATTTTCCATCAATATAGTTAATCCATCTCCTCAAGGGGCGGTAGTTAGGTTGAGGGAAGAATTCTTCTGTCAACCTAGCTGTGTGTACATGGGGCTTTAGTCGGCTTAACTGTGTGTCTCAGGGGTGTGAATTTTTCATACATTTCAACACCGAGTGCTTTTGAAAATCCTATTCTCTCTCCCTTCCATAGGTAGGCACACACAGATGTAGGAGAATTGAGGACAGTAATATTTTTATTCAACTCCTAGTGAATACAAGTAAACCAGGAAACATCAGAGGTTTGTCAGATTTCAATAGTACTAAGTTGTGTTACCTGGTATAGGTGGTGGGGTGTGTAAGGCAGGTGTATCCTTTCTCCTTGGCTTTTTCTGTTCCAGCTCACTGTTCTGGGAAGCCTGGATATTTTTACCCTTTCTTGGTTTCTTTTTTAGGTCACAATTCTTAATGAAATGTTCTGAAAGGTCATCTGCGTGGAAAAAATAAAGAATACCTAGCTGATAGAAAATAATGAATCACAGAATTAAAAACAGGGCTCACTTTAATAACAATACTTCCACCCTAGCTGGTTAAAACACAAAGTAAATTCACCTTTTCACTGAAGGCCATCACAAGGGCCTTAATACCACTTAAAAACAGAGAATAATTGAGACTTAAGTGCCTTATGCTGGCCTTAGAGAATTAAACCTCACAGTGAAGAAGGGAAGAATTTTGCCCATATTATAGATAGGGTGACACAGATGTTAAGGCTAGTATTTTCAATCTTAGATGCCCTATTTAGACACCTAAATAATAGGACTAATTTTAAGAGGTCCTCTCTACCCACAGCTCCCATTTACTTTGGTGGAGTTACTCTGGATTTGCACCAGTGTATACTGAAGCAGGACTTGACTCATCAGATAGTCTGGGTACATTCTAGACAATTATCCAAATTTCTGGATGCTTAGTCATCTGAACAAATTGAGTATTGTGAGGTTGATCCATCACTAATAATATCACACAAACCAGAGGTTTGGTTTTTTAAATTTGGCTTTGGTTGGATTTGTCAGCGTTGCTTTTCAGTTGGAAACTTTACTTAACAAAAGATTTTGATTTCACTTCCTAGCTTTCACACCAACATACTTCCATGGACTAGTGAAAGTAAGGATGAATGACTTCACGATTAAGGTACTGCACTGGTACTCAGTAGTTTTGGATTCAATGTGATCTTGAGTAAAATCATTTATTCCTGTGTGCCTCAGTTCCACACCTGTAAAATGGGGATAATAGTGCTTCCTTTCTCACATCTTTTGTCTGTTTTGTCCATTTAGATGGTAAGTTCTTCAGAAGAGAGACATTTTTTATTTTGTTTCTATATAGCCCCTACCATAAAAGAGCCCTGACCTGGGTTGGGAACTCAGGTGCTTCCAGGGTGAAATCACACTCAGGACTCAGACATCTTGATTGTGTGTGAGTAAAGCAGGCTTGCAAAATTCTACTTGTTTGGGACAAATAAAATATCATTTTGTATTTCATTATTATCACCAACGTACGGGTAGTCAAGTAGATTTTTGTGCCTGGGTTAGCAAATCTTCATGACAATTTTGGAAGGTTGGAATAAAGTAATGATATGTGAAGCAAAGGCGAATATGCAAAGTGCAAAAATATGCAAAAGGCACATCTATCAAAGTCTTGAAAGCCTCATATTTAGAAGTGTGTATGAGCAGAGATGCCTCTGGTACTCCAAGTGCAAAAGTTATGTAAAAAGTCAGCTCCAGAAAGGACACAGATTGACAATAAAGGGAAAAAAATTAAAATTCTGTCCAAAAGGAATATTTGAAATCTTTTACTGAAATTGCACATAGAAAGTGGGTGTAGTGAAGGCTCAGATATATCTTAGCTTCCAGTTTATTAATCGATAAAAGCGCTTCTCCTTCTCTATCATGAAAAAGAACAATGACTCTTTCTCCTTTCCTCTCTTTAATTAATTTCGTTCTAGAGCTTCAGCTAATATTTATATGCAGGAAAGACACTCTTTGCCTGTCCATCTGGCAACAGATGTGTTACCAGAAGGCATAGTCTATCGGGTTTCACAAGGGCTCAGTTGTACCTCTTGGAAAGAAAAAGCCAATGGACAGTACTTAATGATGTAAAGAAGACACCTCTCTAATTACAAGTCACTGACATCACCATAATAACACTTACCTAAACGGTTGCAGTGTGAGTCTCGCTTGTCCAATCTGTCTTCTGGGATATCAAGTGGTTGCACATACTCTGTTGACATCATTGAAAAGGTTTTCTCTTGAAGCTACAACAACAAAATGAAGCATACCATAAAACAGATATACACCTCTACCCCCATATAACGTGGCCTGATATAACATGAATTTGGATATAATGCGGTAAAGCAGTGCTCCAGGGGAGCAAGTTCAATATAACGAGGTTTCACCTAAAACACGGTAAGATTTTTTTGGCTCCCGAGGACAGCGTTATATCGGGGTAGAGGTGTATTTATATTCTGTGCCAATTGCTCCTTCCATCCAGCCCTGGGAAGTTCCTGTTTTCAAAGTGATTTTTGCCATACAGCCCCTGCTGGCCTGCCTGATCTTAGAGAGCTTGTGAGCTGTATGGGTTTACTGCCTTCTGACCCCATCCCCCCACTCCCACTGATGAATGCAAAACTGCAGATTCTAAAGCAACATCTGCCAGCCTAAAAAAAGAGCAGGCCAGATGGGAAGGTTTTAACAATTAGTTTTGAAGTAATCTATTTAAAGGGACACAGTCAACTTGAAATCTAATTGAAACTTAAAAGTAGTTCCAGGTTCCATTCCAGTCTCTGAGTCCCACTGATATTTGTTCTTGGTGTTAGTGTTAATGCTATTTATTCATTTATTTATTTAGAGCAGTGGTTCTCAACCGGCGGTACGTGTACCAGTGTTCCATCTCATTTTTCTCATCCATGTGTGGAATTAATTTTGTTATGTGCACCAATACAGAAGTTACGTATGGTGGGGTTGGTGATGAGGGGTTCAGGGTGCAGGAGGGGGCTCAGGGCTGGGGTTGGCGTGCAGGGGGGTGAGGGCGCTGGGGTGGGGCTGGAGAGAGGGCTTTGGGGTGCAGGCTGCCAGGGGCTATGGTAGGGAGAGAGGACTCCCCCCAGTCCTCTCTCCCCACAACAGCACCTGGGCTAGGGGAGAGGCAGCTCTCCCTGCCGCAGCAGCCTTGGGGCGGGGACCAGGGGAGAGGCGCCTCTCCTCGGCCGCAGCAGCTCTGGGGCTGGGGGAAAGGCGTCTTGCCCCACCGCAGCCCCAGGCTGGGCGGGGGGGGGGGGAGGCCTCTCTCCTTGCTGCACTGCAGCCCTGGGGCTGGGGGAGTTGTTGCAGCCCTGCATGGCCCAAGCTCCCACATTACCACCCCCCACCTCACCCCACGCCCGAGTGCAGTGTGCACGCCTGCACAGCCCTTAGTGGCCTCCTGTGCAGCTGTGCAGGCGTGCACCTTAGAGGCAACCTAGACGCTTACCACTGGGGGTACGCAGGAGTCTTCCAGGGGGTACATCAACTCATCTAGCTATTTGCCTAGTTTTATAATAGGCTACATAAAAAGCACTAGTGAAGTCAGTACAAACGAAAATTTCATACAGGCAATTATTTGTTTATACTGCTCTATACACTGAAATGTAAGCACAATATTTCTATTCCAATTGATTTATTTTATAATGATATGGTAAAAATGAGAACACAAGCAATTTGTCAGTAATACGGTGCTGTGACACTTTGTATTTTTGTGTCTGATTTTTGTAAGCAAGTAGTTTTTAAGTGAGGTGAAACTTGGGGGCACGAAGACAAATCAGACGCCTGAAAGGGGTACAGCAGTCTGGAAAGGTTGAGAGCCACTAATTTAGAGCCCTCGCTCAAGGACCAGAGCACCACTGTGGTAGCCACTGTAAATACATACTAATATTATTGGTGGGGGGCAGGAGGGTTGGTGGTTTTACAACAACATTTTCCTGTTTTTACAAATGATTTTCTCATTCATGTTGCTGCAACAGATCCACACTGACAGGGAAAACTGACTAACAAATGGCTTGTACAGGGGGAAACAGTGAAACTGACCATAGAGCAGGAAGTGCTGTCAAATGCACAAATTAAGCACACTGGAAAAATAAAGGAAAAACTGTTTGGTTTTGTTTTTGGTTGCTTCTCTAATCCCTTTCAGCTACAGTCATTTTAGATGGTGTTTGTAACAACAATAAAAATGTAGGAAGAAGTGTGACTGTTTCAAATCAATGGTGGGCCATTAACTTTTGGTAGGACAGAACTGGAAAAATGGAAACCATACATAATGATGAGTAAAATCAGCGAGGAGTCCTTGTGGCACCTTAGAGACAAATTTATTTGGGTATAAGTTTTCGTGGGCTAGAACCCACTTCATCAGACGCATGAAGTGAAAAATACAGGAGCAGGTATAAATATATGAAAGGATGGGGGTTGCTTTACCAAGTGTGAGGTCAGTCTAACAAGATAAACTGGATTAATTTGCAAACTGGATACCATCAGATTAGGCCTGAATAAACACTGGGAGTGGTTGGGTCATTACAAAACCTAAACTTAATTTCCCCAATAGTAATTTCTCCCTACTGTTACTCACACCTTCTTGTCAATTGTCTGTAATGGGCCACTCTCTTACCACTTCAAAAATTGTTTTTCCTCCCTTGGTATCCTGCTGTTAATTGATTTATCTCGTTAGACTGACCTCACACTTGGTAAAGCAACCCCCATCCTTTCAAAGCATCTAGGTGCAATGAGACTTAAAAGAGAAAGTCATGCACAGTTTATCTGCACATAACTGAAGAATTCTAATGTGCTTTCACAAAGCAATAAAATAAAATCCTGACACCCAAGAAGTGAATTATTGAATAATTTTCAAAAATTCTAGAAGAGAAAAATGTGAAGATAATTAATACAAATCACTAATTTCCTCTTTGAAATGGAAGTACATATTTTCTTGAGCTCATATTTTAACATCTTGAATGCAGCTCTTTTTCAGCTAGACTACATGCTAAGACATTCAGCATTCTCCGCTCGACATCAATCACCTTGTAAGGAAATTATTGTACATGATGAATTAAGATAGATAGGTATGTAGAGATAATGGGCCACATTCATCCTTCGTGCAACTCCAGTGATTTCAGCAGAGTTGTAGGAGGGATTAATTTGGCCCAGTGTGAGGCATTTTCTGTATGAATGCAGAGTTTTCCATCAGAATTAGGAATTTAGGAATGTGAAAGAATTTAGACTGATGCTTTTGGGCTGGAAGGGTTACCTAGATTCTCATTCCTTGGGTTAGCAAAGGCTGAGACCTGGCGGGGCAGAGGTGGAGCCATGTGTGTGTGTTAACAAGTGCTCTCTTTTAGCTATTAATGAGTTCAAGTTTTGGAGCAGGTTGGCTATTTGTTGCTAATTGTGAAAGCACATGGCATAAAATTTTAATGGCCCTCCTTATGGATGGGGCGGATTGGGGAATGGCCGGATAGACTGAAAAAAACAGTGACTCTGGGTAGATTACTAAAAGCCATCCAGTTCCTCTTGGGATTAGCTCACTTGCTGAGTCATGGCCATATGATAGTTAGATTCCTTTGGGCCTTCATATGTTCAGGGGATGGAAAGGCAGATGAAGAATACCTGGAACGTCTCACCCGCTAACCTCCTTTGGTGTCAGTAAACGGTTCTAAACGGTTCAAGGCAAACACAGCAAAAATGAGGCAATCCTTTTGACCAGGAATTTGACTCACTGGACGACTTTATTAAAACACCTTAACACTTTATTAAAACACAGTTGTTCCAGACGCATTCTTCTACCGCAAAGAAAACATCTACACTTTCTACAAAAAAACCCCACCTTCCTGGCAGTAACTGATTACTTTAATTGCCAAAATTGAAAGGTTTTAATGCTAGACAGTAACTCCCCACTTAAAGTCGTCCCGGTTAACATTGTTTCTTTTCTGATCAATTAGAGAACATGCTTGTTTAAAGTTGCGCAATGCTCCATTATAATGTTGTTTGGCAGCCGCCTGCTTTCTCCACTGCTTGCGGGAAGAGCAGCCCATTGGAACTGGCTGGTGGGGACTTGGAACCAGGGTGGGCCGGCAGCCTCCTATCAGCTCCCCTAAGTTCCCTGTGCGGCAGCTGCCCAGCAGGCTATCAATTGCTGGGCAGTTCAGCTGTCCCTCCCTCCACTGCTGTGTGCTACTCCTGCCCTCTGCCTTGGAGCTGCTCCCAGGAGCCTCCTGCTTGTTGTTCATTGCTATGCTAATGTCAGGGTGTTCCCCTCCCCACCCAATTTTGCCCCCCCCACTCCTTTACCCCATCTCCATAGAGCTGGGGGAGGGGGGAATATGACAGGGCTCAGGATGGAGGGAGCTTGCTGGAAGCAGCTGCTGTCTCAACTTGCTGATCTACTTAAAAAGGCAATGTACTTAGAGTGCAGCCAGCGTACTTAAAGGGGCAATGTGCGTCTCTCACACACATGGTATATATCTCTGTCTCTCTCTGCCATGCTGTCTCCTCACCCTGCATTCGTGCTGCCTTGTAGCATGTGAAGCTACATTAAAAACAATGTGTTTAACCCTTGAGGGCTCAGCCGAGTGCCACTTTGTGATTTAGCAGTAAGGCATTTCCTGAGAAATATCCTACCCTCTGACTTCACCATCTCAACCAAGCTTCACAATCATTGTTGCTGTGTACAGTATTAAATTGTTTATTTAAAACTTATACTGTGTGTGTGTGTTTATAGTCTTTTGTCTGGCGAAAAAAATTTCCCTGGAACCTAACACCCAACCCCCACTTACATTATTCTTATGGGGAAATTGGATTCACTTAACATCATTTTGCTGAAAGTAGCATTTTTCAGGAATATAACTACAATGTTAAGCGAGGAATTACTGTATTGAAAATCACCTTCCACTGAAGTTTAATCCAGTTTTCAATTAGATAAGAGTATTTTACACAGACAGGGCAAAGCAAGCAGTTTTTTAAATCTAGATTTGGTTTAGCTCAGGTTTTAACTTTAGGTCATAGAAAGGCTAGGGTTAAATTCAAGAGTGCTGTTCTCACAGATTTCTGCCCAAATTGATGGAAATCTTGTGAAATCAACTGATCCTGTGAAATGTTAACACTCCTGGACTGAAATCTCATGAGAAAAACCTGTCTGTGTGAGATTTTCACCACATTTGAAACAAAATAAAAAAGAAAGGCCTTGGTCACATTTTGATTCTGACGTGGGACTAAAACTGTAGGGATAGCTTTGGATTCATGAAGGAGGGGATGGTGAGGTGTGTATCAAATATGAATGGCTCTTTAAATGAAATGTGAACGTTTGGGGATTTGAGGTTTTATTACTAGCCTATCGCTGCTTTTATTAACGGTGTAAGTGTCACCGCATAAAAAAACCTAAAAGTGCACCTGTACCTCTGAATCAGTAACAGACAAATGCACTGCAACAGCAGTTACCTTGCAAAATAAGTATAACTAGGTCATTTGGGGCCTGGCTTTTAAAGACAGCCATGCATGATTGCCTGTGCCCAATTGCCTTGCCCATCTGCCTGACTGTACAAACAAAATACTGTTTGTGCCCAGAGGTGTCCATCTAAGTGGACAACGTGCATGCTGAATTCTGCTATTTTTATGCTTCAGGGCACAGGCCCATCTTTGAAAATCATGCCCTTCAGTTCCATCCAAATGACATCTGCTTAAACCTGGTTGAGACTTTCTTTTATTATAACTGCATGAAGATTAAAAAGTTGCATAAATGACTGTTTAGATGTCGGCTGATACACCAGCAGGGCTATTCTTCGCTTTGTGACTACAGTTGCAATTGCTGTTAATGTTAACAGAAGCTAACTCCTGCTGAAATTGTAGATGACAATAGACCTTAACATTTCCCATTAAGGGGGGTGACTTATTACAAATTTCTATTGCAAGTTTTCCATGTACAGTGTAGATTTATAAAATGTGTGTTGAATGCTTGCAGGCTTTACCCTTCTAATGGCTCAGTAGCACACATCTCTCATGCTAGCCCCTGGATGTTCTATTCACCCAGAGGGTGATCTGAGCCCATAAGCAATGTGGTCCCCGAGAAAAATAAGAGCACCCCCCCCCAGCGTGCAATCTATGAGTCATCGTTGAAGAGACCTTTGGAACGTTGGCATGGCTGGTGCATAAATAACAGCTGTTGAGAAGACTCTTTTGTTACATGGTGGTAAGTGATGCAGGTTTAATATGAATATTTATTCTGCTAGTTAATAAAAATGTTACCATAGGAACGGTTATAATGCAAGGTACTTACACTTCCCCTGGACCCAGTGCACATAATTAAAAATATAGACTTGCCAATAATTAATGTGAACTTTTGTATAGTGTTTTAAAACGAAAATGCTATTGACTAATAAACCAAAATATTTTTCTTCTAGTTTTAATTATAATGTTCTGAGACAAGGACCGGGACTGCTTGTTGAAAGGGCTGTGTGCCGATTATTTTCTTGTTTGTTTTTTCCCTTCTTAGCAATCAAATTTCAATGAAAAGAAAAACAGGGTATGAGAGATTCAAGGCCTGGCCCCCTCCTCAGGGGAATAGTGCCTTTGAGCCCAATCCTGCTTCCACTGAATCCAATGGAAAAATCTTCACTGACTTTAATGGGAGCAGAATCAGATCCTCTTATTTTGATAGGACTGTTAGTGTGAGTAAGGGCTGCCAGCTAGGGCCCTATATTTAGAGGTGAGATTGTGAATGTGTTTGTGTGCATGTAAGTGAGCAATGCTCTTCTAGTTGCTGTTGATGCACTATAGAGCTGCAAGTGGTAACTATGAATATTTGATAGGGTATTGCCCAATGGACATACAAGCAAAAGGCTGCACTGTCCCAGTGGCAGGACATGAATCAGACTGTGGGCAGGTCTGCACTTAAAAAGCTGCATCGGTGCAGCTGCGTTGTGCTGCTTAAGTGAAGATGCTTGTATGCTGATGGAAGAGCTGCTCCTGTTGGCGTACTTAGGGCTAGTCTACACTAGAATCACTACAGCGGTGGAGCTGTAGCGCTGCTAGTGCATACGCTCTATCCTGATGGAGAGAACTCTCCCATCGGCAAAATTACTCCGTCTCCCCAAGCAGCAGTAGCTATGTCAGGGAGAGAACTTCTCCCACCGACCTAGCACTGTCCACACTAGTGCTTACTTCGGTGTAACTTATGTCACTCAGGGTATGGCTACACTTGCAGTTGTACAGTGCTGGGAGTTAAACCTGTCTTCGTACAGCTGAGTAGGGAAAGCGCTGCAGTCTGTCCACACTGACAGCTACCAGTGCACTGTCGTGGCCACATTTGCAGCATCTGCAGCAGCATTGGGAGCGGTGCATTATGGGCAGCTATCCCAGCGTTCAAGTGGCTGCAACGTGCTTTTCAAAAGGCACCCCCCCGAGCGACCGTGGGAAGGCTTCTCCCGTTGACATAGCTACCACCTCTCAGGGAGGTGGAATAGGGCTTGCACAGACTAGCCACCCTCCTGAGGCCTTGGCTACACTAGAGAGTTAGAGCAGGGGTAGAGTGTGACAGGGAGCGTGGGGAAGAGATAGAGTAGATTTTTGGAGCCGACACTGTGTCAGCAGCTGCCTTGCAAGTTCCGACCCCCTCTCCCACCCCCTCTCACTCACTGAAAGCAAATAGCCCTCTTTGTTTTTTTCCTCACAGACCAGATAAGCAGCCGCTCCGAAACAGACCCCCCCTCCCGCCCGCCGCGCTGCTTCTCTTCTGAAGCCCCCTACCTCCCTCTCTCTTCAAGCAAACACCAGCTGTGGGCCTTCCAAAGGGAGCCCCCTGCCTGTTCGCTCATTTGCAGCAAACAGGAGCTGTGTTTGTTTTTTTGATAAGCAGCCCCGGGAGCCCCGAGTTCACAACAAAACACACAGAGGCATCACAACAAAACAAAGAGAGTTATCTTTCTTTACTTAGGATTATGGGAAGGTTCCCGAGGTCAGTTACAGCGTAGTAAGATTATTCCCTGTTTACACTGGCACCCCAGCGCTGCAGCAGCAGCGCTATACTCTTTATTCCTCTCGTAGAGGTGGAGTACATGCAGCGCTGTAGCCAGGGAGAGACAACGCTGTATGTGCCTTGCCAGTGTGGACGGAGAGTGAGTTACAGCGCTGTAAAGCCACCACCAGCGCTGTAACTCTCTAGTGTAGCCAAGGCCTCAGGAGGGTGGCTAGTTTGTGCAAGCCCTATTCCACCTCCTTGAGAGGTGGTAGCTATGTCAATGGGAGAAGCCTTCCCACGGTCGCTTGGGGGGGTGGATTTTTCTGTAGTGTAGACCTGGCCTGTGACTTCAAGAATCACAAGCTGGTGCTTTTTCACACCAAGGGGGAAATAAACTGTGCCAGCCTTTTTGATAGTGCTTCCCCTCTGTCGACTCTGAAGTGCTGGCATCTGCATGAAGGGGTGAGGTAGGCAGACTTCCAACCCCTGCCTGCCTGTTGGTAGCTTCTCTCCCCTGCCCCCAATCCTTTGCCCCCTGCTCTTACAATGTGGATAGTGCACACAGGAGAATGGGGAATCACCCTAGTCCCCTCTGTGGGAAAGCAAGAGGCCTCATGATTGAGCCTTTAAAAAGAGCCAGAGGCTCAGTTCATTCCTGTTTTACACCTAGTGCAGCCATTTACGTCTGTGCTAAGTGGGTGTAAAATGCTACCATTCCAGTACAATAGTGTTTTATGCCTACTACGCACTCACTTAGCACAGCTGAAAATGACTATTCCAGGAGCAAGGCAGTGGAGAATGGTCCATTCTCCTCCGATCAGAAGTCAAGATTTGATTTTGTTACTAGAGAGTGTGCTCTTTCTTCTATACCCTGATCATATTCTACCACCTGCACAAGTAAGTCCTCTGGTAGGTTTTTGAATTAAGCACATTAAGATTAGAAAACGTATGTCACACACAAGAAGACTGACTTTTTTTCAAGAGGTCTCAAAGTGAAATTCTTCACTGGCAGTTTGATCACTGTGGTTTTATACCACCTCATCAGAGTAACTTGCCGCAACTGGAGCCCTGATAGCATTATACAAAGTTTCTACTCCAGGGTTAAAAGTTTCATTTGACACTAGGTTGTTGTTTCCCAAAACTCCCATCAACGTGGTCTGAACTTGTTTTTATAAAGCAGCCTTAAAATGTACCATCTCTACGATACATAATACTGCATGTGTTTTAAATCCAGACTGTGCATTCTTTGTCCACCCAAACCTCTGACAAATAACTCCGTGTGTTGCACCTAGCCCACAAAATTAATTTTGACCAGTCTGCCAAGTCCAGGGAGAGACTCACGCTGGGATTTGGATCAGGCCCTGTAATAGCAGCAGCTAAACTTGAATCAATGGATCAAAAGCAGAATAAAATGTCTGAGTTTCTGACAAAAAAAGTTGCTGTACTTGGGAGATGATTAAATATGCAAAACCTT
Source organism: Mauremys mutica (assembly GCF_020497125.1). Lineage (NCBI taxonomy): Eukaryota > Metazoa > Chordata > Testudines > Geoemydidae > Mauremys > Mauremys mutica. The sequence goes on from NC_059073.1 coordinate 207,215,017, forward strand.
GCCTAATTAATTCCTCTAGCAGCAAAAACATACCCTACACATGTCATTTCTTTTTAGTTGGATAAAATCCTAATAATCTTTCATATTCTGTCAATTTGTCCATGAAATAACGCTGCAATTAAAATAAATTGACACATTTGTCTTTATAGCACTTCATTCGCCATCCCAGCGTTCCCATTCACAGCTCAGTCCACCTCCAACTTTCACCATATGGCATCATATGTTTACTTCTTCTAAATCTATCCTGTGGAGTACTTGGAGTCCTGAACTTTACTGCAAGCTCAGCACTGGTATAGATAATAGTCTACAGAAGTGCAGCTAGAAAATATCAAATGACGGTAACTAACTTGGTCCTGGTGACTGCAAAAAAATTGTTACGCAAGCAAAAGTAAAGTGCATGTGTGCAGACGTACTTACCGACCGGCGAAAGGCTCTGGGATGGGTGCGATACAGGGTCAGCACTCGCTGAAGCAGGAACGTTCTTCACTGCTGCTGCTCTGTGCTCCTGGTCTCCTTATCTAGGGAGCAGCAATGGCTGTTGCTATGGTAATGCTTTGTTTCAAGAGTACTCTGGGGAGAAAAAAAAAAGAATAACCTTTAGCCTGTGCACTTAACAGATTTTTGATGATGTGATGGTTGCTGCTTTTTTTTTTTTTAATTGGAATGAAGGAAAAAAATAAATTCTACGGGAAAAAAAAACTTTAAAGGTTAAACAACCTTTTATACCAGAGATCAAAGGAAATGATCCAAACATTTTGATGGAGGAATGAAAGGAATTAAACAGGGGATGGTAAATCTTAAAGTGTACCAACTGGAGATAAAATCAGCTATGGCAATTAGGATGCAGACGAGAGAGCGCTAGACTGTTTTTTGCTGTATACAGAGCTGTGCAGTGGATGAAAAAGGTGCAAGGAGGCAGGCCAATAAACATTAAAAGTCTCCAGCAGTGAGGTTTGGCTGAGGACTGCGGTGTTTGTGTGTGTATGTGGCCTTGACTCATTACACAAGTCTGACACACTGATGTCATTTAGGGGAGTGAGGCAGGGAATCTTCTGTGGCTGCTGTATACTTGCCAGCAGTGCCCAGTCTTTGCTATTTTAGTCCATTGCTTTAGATGGGACTGTTTGGAAGGAGGAAAAATATATAAACATGCCTGATCTTTGCAAAATCAAGACAAAGCACTCTGCTCAGTTGACGGTATTATGAATCACACCCTTTTTAGCATTCATCCCCATATGAAAAAGTCTTCTCCCAGCGCCTTTCATTAAACCATTCTATAAAACCGTGACTGCTGACAGTTGGTTTGTCACACTCGGACTGCCATTCCCATGCTGTCATTATGACATTGCAACATATGGTTTAAATTAGTCTTGTTTTCTTTCATACAATAGAAGGAGAGTGTGCCAAGGGACCAAACATGTTTGGTGCTAGCTCCGAGTCCTGGGATTTGCTGAACACCCTCATCGTCTGTGACATTCAAGTCCAGTCTCGCAAGGTGTTGAACACTTTTAATTCTCTAAGGGCCACTTTCTGCATCCATTGAGATGTGATTTCCTAGCGACTTCACTGGGTGAGATGGGCATTTATCCCAGATGATACAGGGTCAAAAATTTCAAAAGTGCCTAAGTGACTTAGGATCCCATGTCCCATTTTTTCAGAAGTGGGTTAGACACTCAGGATCTTAAGTCTCACTGAAAGTTAATGGGACTTAAATGCCCAAGTCACTTCTGAAATGGGACTTAAATTCTGAAGTAGAGCTTCTTGGGGGTTTTTCAACTAAACATTTTTTGTCAAAAAATGCCAATTCGTCCAATCCAAAACTATGTGCAGAAAGGGGTCAGTTTTGATGAATTTCCCATTTCAAATAAAAAAAAAGTTTCAAAATTATTGAAACCTCCTATTTGGACCTTTTCTGAATGAAAATAATTTCTATTTTTCATGTCAGAATGACATCATTTAAGTAAATTTATAGTTGTGTGTCTTTTAAAGGGAATAGTTAAAATAAAACATTTTAATTGACCTGAACTGACATTTTTATGGATTTTAGATTTTTTTTCAAGATTTCAACTTTTTGTCTCAATTCAGGACAGGAAAATATTTGGAAAATCACAGCAATTCTTCCTGCCCCCAGTCTACGCCTAATTCATTTAAATGCTCTTGAAAATGTTATCCAAAGCCCTTAACCGAGAGTTGTGGGTGCAAGAGTGGGCAAAGCCTATCAGCTTACTCACGTTTGGCTAAAGCCTCAGCTGGTGTAAATTGGCATAGATGACATTAAACCTGCTGAGACTCTGGCCTATTGTCTACCATAGAACTTTTACATGAGCAGGGTGTGATGGTTGATATTATGCAGTTATGATGAAGGTATTATGAAACTGTTGTATCATGAATGCCCCTCTGCATGTGTAGCCACCCTGAAGAGACATGGCTTGTGACACATCTCTGCCAGATCAAGTCAGTTGTGAAGGACTATCAGCACATGAGTAAGTCTTACCTGGGGAGAACAAATGAGTAACTGCATCTTAGGGGAAACTAGTTTGACTTGACCTCTCTGAGGAGAGGGGGAAAGCAGAGAGCAGACCCCCGTTACCAGGAACAGAACAAAAGATGCTAGGTGACAAGTTATGGGTTTAAATAAGGATTCTCAGGGCGGAAGAAGAAAGATATTCAGAGAAAGTTCGGGAAGGACGAAGGAAGGGCATAGATCAACTAAGAACAGAGGAGGTGATCTGCGGGAGGAGACTGTAGGTTTCGGAACTCAAGGCAAGCTCTGCAGCAGAAGGACCTGGACGGCCCCAGAGGACACGTACCCCTGCCCAAAGAATGCCCTGCAGTAGTGAGGAAATGAAGGTGGGGAAATGTGTGTAGAGTTTATTATTTTTTTATAGATTCAGTAAAGAGCAACAGGATGGTGGAATTCTATGCAGAGTGTCTGAGTGTGGTATAAGCTACACCTACCATGTCACCTCTTGAAGAGGAAAACCAGAAAGCTCATACCTTTGATAGGATTCTCAGAGAGGGTGCATTCAAGCTAACAGGGAGTCTTGGTTCCAGGGCCCGGGCAGGGGAACATGAGATTTCAGCTCTCAGGAGAGAGTGTTAGACAATGGATCAAGGATATGCCTAGGGACTCCAAGACTGGGAAAATGCCTGTACAGACTCTGGAAGCTTCAGATATTCAGGGATCCAGAGGCTGGGGATACCACCTCAGCAATCCGGTGGGCTGCCCGCATGGGGATCCTGACCAGATCAGTGGGAGCAGGATTTGGCACCCCCCCAGATGCTACTCTCCTCAGTGCCTCCATGTTTCTTGTTACCTGCTGTGGACAGCCATAAAGAGATTGAGACTCCTTCCAGTTCTGGAGAAATGTCTGTTGATTATTCTGCAGGGAAAGATGGCCTGATAAATTTGCTGAATAAATAGTAAATCTGTACTTTGACCGTCCCCTTAATTAGCATGATGTCTATAGAACTACTCATGGACTTAATTTGCAATCGTGAGGCCTAAAAAGACAAGCACCTATGAGGGAAAAGGGAGTATGTAATAAATATTTATAATATATTTGCTATTTGGTTTTGGCTTGACTTGTAATTAAGAGGGAGATTTTCTAACGCATAAATGGTTGTTAGGATTCTCACTCCCATTTACTTTCAAAGGGGATTGAGCACCTACCTGCTCTTTGTCCTTTTAAAATCTCCTCCTTTACAAAAAAATATTGACTTCCTGGAACTGCCCCCAAAGCCAAACAATAATACATTGGCCGATTTATTGAAGGCATCCTGGTGCCAATGGAAGTGCTTGTCTTCTTCATAGTAGATATATACTCTGGTTTTGTAATGTAAGTTCACCTATCCATTGAAAAGTGCTGTCATATGTAAGGAATGGCATGTTAATATATTGCCATTGACAACAACTTGTAAAAACTTTCCTGAATATAACTTTATTTGCACTGAACTCATTTTGCTAATTTTGAATCTGCTCCAGCTCAGGGCCAGATTCTGATCTCATTTACACCCTTACATTAAATTGAATTACCTTTGAGGGGAAAAATGCAAACGAGCAAATCAGATTAATCAACTCAGCCTAGAGATGTGAGCCCTGCAAATGCAAGAAATAGTTTGTGAAGGCAGCAAAACCTCAGATTCCAGGAGACCTTGTAAAATGTGGTGGTCTGTGTTTTCTTATTCTCCACCCTTCTCTCCACACCATAGGTCACAAATTAATTACTGAAATAGTTTTACTGAGGCCAGGTTGCTGTGCTAGTTCATTTTAAAATATGACGTCTCTTTTATAGACATTGTGGTCTGGAAAGAATGTCATGAATGCAGAGATGGCTATGGGGCTTGCTCATGAAGAATGGACTGTGAACATGAGCCTAGGCGAGAGGACAGTATGCATGGGAAACATGAGGAGCAGTCTGTTGTGGAGAAGGAGCAGACAGCATGCATGGTGATGAGGGGACAAGACATTATGGAGATAAGTTTCATACCATGGTGTATCTATCCATAAAATCATAACCATGGAACGTCTTCTCCAGAGAGATGAGGATAATTGAGAACACCATTGCCGTGATGCACAAAAATAAGACCTAATTTTTAAATAACGGTATAACAGTACTCCATAATTCCCCAAATCTACTGCAGAAGATTATGAAGGGAATTTCTTCTTTTAAAAAAAACAGTTTAAGTTACGTTGCAGAAAGAAGGAAGAAAAATGTTTCAATATGTCTGTCTGGGAGTATAATTAGTTTCCTGATTTGAATATGTGCTCAGATAGTATGGGGAGAGGGGCTGGTACTTGTGATGCTGGCAGGTCAAATGCCAGCTCTTGCCCAGGCTGCAGGCATTTGCTAAGAACTAACAAACTCGTAGCTGGAGACCAGACCCATTCACCTTTGTTAGTTTTGATCAGAATAGGGCAGGGGTCAGCAACCTATGGCACACATGCCAAAGTTGGCACGTGAGCTGATTTTTAATGGCATGCTGCTGCCTGCCGGGGTCCCGTCTGCTGGCAGCAGGCTGAGCAGGGCTGGTGGCCGGGATCCCACCAGGCAGCAGTGTGCCATTAAAAATCCTTCCCGTCCCAGGACACTCTTCTTTACCCCTCCCGCCAGCATTTGCACATGCTTTCCTGACCTTCGTCACTTCCGGCGGGAGCTTGTGTTTCCGGGTTAGCGTGTCCATACTGCTACCTGGTGTCCGCAGAGTCTGAGCAGCCCCGGAAGTGGCCCCACCAGCAGGGGAAGGAAGAGGGACCCAGCCACACAGGAGTTGCAGTGCCTGCAAGGCCTGTAAGTGGGGAAGGGTCCTGGGTCCCAGCTGCGCCATGCACCCACCTGCCCTGAGCACGGCCGGCCCTGTTCCCTGGACTCAGGCAGGCTGCCCCGGGGTTGGAGCCCCGGTGCCGGGATGAGCTCGGCTCTGTACTGGGGCAGGCCGCATCCCACAGCCCGAACCTGAGCCCAGGGGCTGTGGCTTGCCACCTGCTGGACCCTGGGAACAGCTGGGCCACGCCTCTTTCCCCACCCAGGTCACTGGACCCCGCTCCCCCCCAGCATTGAGGGCAGAACCCAGGAGTCTGGAGCCCTAGTCTCCGTCTGCTCCCCATTCCCTCAAACAACTAGAACCAGGGGGAGCTCTAGGAATTTGGCTGCCCCAAGCAGTCATGCCTGCGGGAGGTGCACCGGAGCCGCGGGACCAGCGGACGTCCCACAGGCATGACTGCGGAGGGTGCGCTGGTCCCGCGACTCCGGTGGAGCATCCGCAGCCATGCCTGCGGGAGGTCCACCGAAGGCGCGGTACCAGCGGACCCTCCGCAGCCATGCCTGCCGGAGGTCCACCCAAGCCGCGGGACCAGCGGACCCTCCGCAGCCATGCCTGCCGGAGGTCCACCCAAGCTGCGGGACCAGCGGACCCTCCGCAGCCATGCCTGCTGGAGGTCCACTGGTCCCGTGGCTCTGCTGGACCTCCCGCAGGCATGACTGCGTAGGGTTCGCTGGACCCGCCTGCCGCCCTGCCGGCAAAATGCTGCCCCAAGCGCGCGCTTGGCACGCTGGGGTCTGGAGCCGGCCCTGACTAGAGCCCAGCTGGGAACTTAGGAATCCAGAGTCCTCGCTCCCAGCTCTCCTCCCCCGACACCAGCGTCAGACACCAGCCCCTTCCTGGAACCCAGGAAGTCCCAACTCCCACCCCGCTCCCTGCCCTACCCCTCCATCCCCCCAAGCCCCTGCCCTGATCCCTGCACCCCCCCGTCACACACACACAGCTTTCTGCTCTGACTCCTGCACCCCCAGCCCTCTTTCCTGACTCTTGCACCCCCTCACACACACCCAGCCCTCTAATCCTGACCCCTGCACCCCCCCTCACACACACCCAGCCCCTGCCCTAACCCCTGCACCCCCCCATAACCCCATGCCCTGACTCCTGCACCCCCTTCACATGCCCCCAGCCCTCTGCCCTGGCTCCTGCACCCTTCTCACACATACCCAGTCCCCACACACCCCATGCCCTGACTCTTGCACCCCCCACATCCCCACCCTCACCCTGAGCACCAAATGGGAGCTCCTGCACCGCCCTCCCCGCCCCACATTCCCAGCCCTATGCTCAGTGCAGAGAGAGAGGAAGAGAATGGGCTCGAATCAGGGAGAAGGTAGGTACCCACTCTATGTGGGCAGGGCCGGGACCCCAGGCTGGCAGAGGACTGAGTGGGCTGGCGGCGTAAGATCAGCATTTTCATTTAATTTAAAATGAGGCTTCTTAAACATTTTGAAAACCTTTTTTACTTTACATACGACAATAGTTTAGTTATATAATATAGACAGAGAGAGACCTTCTAAAAACGTTAAAATGTATTACTGGCACGCGAAACCTTAAATTAGCGTGAACAAATGAAGACTCGGCACACCACTTCTGAAAGGTTGCCGACCCCTGGAATAGGTATTAGTCTGATAAGAATGTATTTAGTGTTTAGACTTTATGAAATGCTTGTAAATTGCTGCTTGCATGAATCTCACTTATAACGTCAATATTCTCTGTTATAAGAAAATATGTACATTTTGCTTTAGACCTTTGAAAATGTTTCTTTGAACTTGTGAAACCAGGCACTAGAATCTGTTCCCGCCCCCGGCATACGTGCTGGAACTAAGGGTGTGGGAGGTGCTGCCGCACCCCCTGTCTTGAAGTGGTTTCCATCATATACAGGATTTACAGTTTGGGTCAATGGTTTTCAGCACCCCCGTTATAAAAATTGTTCCAGCACCTCTGCTCCCCGACCCATCAAAATCAGATGAGCCATCAAGGAATATAGCAATATGAAAAATTGGTTATCGCACCTGGGAAATGCTACGTGCAAGGAAACTCATCCTGTGGACTTGGAAGCTGAATGAAGGAAATAAAACAAAGCCACAGGAAAATTTTCCATCTCTCGCTGCTGTTTGAACTCTGACCAGAGATTCCAATGGGTCTGCCCTGAAGGACACTTTGAACTGACAGATCACACAACTCCGTCACTGTTAGGATTTAGATGATAACTAATTTATGTGCATATGTTTGCTGCTTTAACTGGTAAATAACTCATTTATTTTTCTTAGTTAATAAACCTTTAGACAGTTTCTTACAGGACTGGCTAAAGGGATTGTCTTTGGTGTAAGATCTGGGGTACCAATTGATCTGGAATAAGTGACTGGTCTCTTGGGAGTGGAAGCAACCCGAATATTGTGCGATGCTTGGTGTAAGTGACCATTTACACGAAGTCCAGTTTGTTTGGCTGACAACATAGACGAAGAGCCTAAGGGGCCTGTCTGTGACTCCATGGTAAGACTGTTACAGTGATCCAGGCATTCACAGTCGTTTGGCTTGGTGAAATCTAATTATAGAACACACTACCAGTTTGCGGTGTCTGCCCTGTTTTTTGACAGTCTGCCCTGAGGTAGGCACTCACAGCCACTCCAGACAGTGTTAACACATTAAATAGCAGATAGATGAGCTGGGGGCAGCAGGCCCCAGCCCCCCCGTCCCGCTCGGGTCCCACAGGGGAACGAACGGGGCTGCCGCTGCCTCCACGTGGCGGGAAGTGAAGTCCCCGTCGGAGGCCCCGCGCGGGCAGCTGCTTCCCTCTCACCCCCATCCGTGGGCACGTACAGGGAGCCGCTTCCCCAGGTCGGACCCGGGGCTGCCCCTGCAGGTACTGCCCTGCCCTCCTGCCTGCGCTCGGGGCCAGGCCGGACTCACTCACCCCGTGCTTCCCTGCGTCCCCCGGGCCTCCCTCCAGCGCTTGCGCTGCCATATAGCTGATCAGCGCAAGCCTGGGAAGGAGGAGGAATGCAGCGTGCCTGGGGAGGAGGCAGGGATTTGGGGAGGGATCCAATGGGGCAGTGAGGGGGTGGGGCTGAGGGTGGGGATTTGGGGAGGGATCCAGTGGGGGAAGGAGGGGATGGAGTCAGGGTATGGGAGCGGAGGGCAAAATTGCTTGTTTGTCCATTGTCCCGACCAAACATCGGTCGGGACGTGGGACAAACAAGCAAATATTGGGACAGTCCCGATAAAATTGGGACGTCTGGTCACCCTAGATAGGAGAGCTGTCTGTTATATTTTATTCCGAATGTGGACATGTGAGTAGTGTAAAACCAAACCAAACACTTTAACGTCCGAAACAATGTTTCCCATCATGGTCTTCCATCCAAATGGTGACATTCTGCTGAAATATGATCAGAGGCTATAGTAGTACAAGTTTGATTGCAGACAGAAATCTTATCAATTTATGGCATGGGGCAAAATTTTCAAAAGTGCCTGTGTTACTTAGGAGTGATTTAGGCATTGAAAAGATTAAATCTATTAACTTTAGTGAAATGTAGGCTCCTAAGTCACTTAAGCACTTTTGAAAATTTTCTCTAGGTAATAAACTATGATTCATCTTATAGTTTAGGTGACTGCTGTCAGGATGGTTTGATGTGGTAGTAAAAGGCAATCAGCACCTAGTAGATCAATGACTATAATGAGGCCTTTCATCAACTAGAAGTGATGTATTTAATTTTTACCTGGTGTTAAACTTCATAGCGTCTTTGCTATTCAAAAACATTCAGGATGTGATAGACAAGATTCCGTGCCCGAGATGCCTAACTTTCACAGAAATGATGATATTTCTCCATTTTCTTTTGCATTTCTATAAGAATACCAATTGATTTTATCACTGCAGCAAGGCCTATAGGGCCAGATCTTCAAAAATAGGAGTTTGACTTTAGGAAAATCTTTGCCATGTTCTGAAATAAAGTATATTTGCCTAGCAGACAGACCATCTGTGTCGGTTATGAAGCTGAGTGAAGCCACTGAGGCCTGAGCAGTCTCTGGGTACGTCTACACTGCAATTAAAAACCCACAGCTAGCCCATGCCAGCTGACTGAGGCTCTTGGGGCTAAGGGGCTGTTTAATTGCAGTGTAGACATTTGGGCTCTGGCTGGACCCCGGGCTGTAGGACCCTGCGAGGTGGGAGGATCCCAGAGCTTGGGTTGCAGCCCGAGCCCAAACGTCTGTTCCACAGTTAAACAGTTACTTAGCCCAGGGCTGCCGGGGGGCGGGGGGGCAAGTGGGGCAATTTGCCTCAGGTTCCACAGGGGCCCCCACGAGAATATAGTATTGCAACTTTTTTTATGGAAGGGGCCCCCAAAATTGCTTTGCCCCAGGCCCCCTGAATCCTCTGGGTGGCCCTGCCTTAGCCTGAGCCCCACAAGCCCAAGTCAGCTGGCCCAGCAATGGGTGTCTAACTGCAGTGTAGACATACCTCTGACCTCCCCACTGCCCCGGCAAATGTTAGCAGGGCTACAGGAGAGACTTGAAAGACTGGCAAAGCACAACTCAGGCTTGGTCTACACTAGGACTTTAATTCGAATTTAGCAGCGTTACTTCGAATTAACCGCGCACCCGTCCACACCAGGAAGCCATTTAATTCGACCTAGAGGGCTCTTTAGTTCGAATTCGGTACTCCACCCCGACGAGGGGAGTAGCGCTAAATTCGACATGGCTATGTCGAATTAGGCTAGGTGTGGATGCAAATCGAACTTACTAGCTCCGGGAGCTATCCCACACTGCACCACTCTGTTGACGCTCTGGACAGCAGTCCGAGCTTGGATGCTCTGACCAGCCACACAGGAAAAGTCCCGGGAAAATTTGAATTCCTTTTCCTGTCTGGACAGTTAGAATCTCATTTTGTGGTTGGACATCGGGACGAGCTCAGCAGCACCGGCAGCGATGCAGAGCTCTCCAGCAGAGGAGTTCATGTAATCTCTGAATAGAAAGAGGGACCCAGCATAGACTGACCGGGAACTCTTGGATCTGATCGGTGTGTGGGGTGAGGAGTCTGTGCTTTTGGAGCTGCGCTCCAAAAAACGGAATGCAAAGATCTACGAGAAGGTCTCCAAAGCCATGAGAGACAGAGGATACAGCCGGGATGCAACGCAGTGCCGCGTGAAAATCAAGGACCCCAGACAAGGCTACCAAAAAATCAAAGTGGCAAACGGACGCTACGGAGCCTGCCACCACTGCCCCACCAGTGACCATGGACTCTGACGATGGGACAGTGTCGACGGCCAGTTCCTCGGCGATATTCGCGGACGGGGAAGATGAGGAAGGGTTTGTGGAGGACGAGGCAGGCGACAGTGCTTACAACACTGGTTTCCCCGACAGCCAGGATCTCTTCATCACCGTCATGGAGATCCCCTACCAACCGTCCCCGGCCATTAACCCGGATCCTGAATCAGGGGAAGGAGCAGTCGGTAAGTGCTTTAACCATGTAAACTTTTATTCTTAATATAACAGGAATCTGAAGTATGTGAAAAGGAGGTCTCTCTATATATGGGGATAGAACAGAAATCCTCCTGGGAGATCTCCACGAAGCTCTCCTGGAGGTAATCGAAAAGCCTCCGCAGGAGGTTCCTGGGGAGAGCTGCCTTATTGGGTGCTCCGTGGTAGCACACTTTTCCGCGCGAGGCTTTCATGAGGTACTCAGGGAGCATTGCCTCCCCGAGCATGGCTGCATAGGGCCCTGGTTTGTGCTGGCTTTCACACAGCATGCGCTCTCTATCTCCTTCAGTGACCGTCCTCAGGGTGATCTCGCTCGGAGACTCCTGCATCTAATTAGGGGAATTACTTTAATGTTACGCCTGGTCCAAAGTATTTGTAAAAAATCTCCGGACAGACGGCATAGCAGAGACTCAGCACGCTGCTGCGTGACGAGCGTAACGGAAACCCAAAGAATCAAATGGACGCTCATGGAGGGAGGGGGGACTGAGGACGCAAGGTATCCCACAGTTCCTGCTGTCTCCGAAAAGCATTTGCATTCTTGGCTGAGCTCCAAATGCTTCTAGGGTCAAACACAGTGTCCGCGGTGGGTCAGGGCATAGCTCGGCAATTTACGCACACCCCGCCCACCCCCAGAAGTGAAAGGGAAAACAATCCTCTGTTGACTCTTTTACATGTCACCGTATCTTTACTGAATGCTGCAGATAGACGCGATGGTGCAGCACTCAACACCAACATTCTTGCTCCCCCCCCGCTATGGATGGCTGATGGTACAATAAGACTGATATCCATCATCATCATCAGCCTATTGGCACATGGGACAGTGCAAAAGGACTGGTAAACATGCTGACTAGCATCTGTTAGGTCGATCAAGGGCACCTGGCCCTAATTTTTCATGGTAGATGGTGCAGTATGGCTGGTAACCGTCTTCATCATAGCAACAGGGGGCTGAGCTTCATCAGCCCCCACCCTTCATGTGTAAAGAAAAGATTCAATTGCCCCTGGACTAGCAGCAGGATGCTGGGCTCCTCTCCTCCACACTCCTTAATGTCCTATCTGGACTATCATAGCAACTGGAGGCTGCCTTCCACTCATTTCTCACTAACAAGTCACTGTGTCTTATTCCTGCATTCTTTATTACTTCATCACACAAGTGGGGGGACAATGCTATGGTAGCCCAGGAAGGCTGGGGAAGAATGGAATGAAAAGGTGGCAGGGGCACCCACTGTGAATAGCATACAGCTCATAATCTATGCAGGATCTGACACAGAACAGCTGTGCTCTATGGTTCTCTGATACAGTAGTTTTCTAGTACACTTGCCCATATTCTAGGCAGGACTGATTCTATTTTTAGATACCAAAAAGGAGGGATTGACTCAGGGAGTCATTCCCAGTTTTGGCTTTTGCGCCCCTGGCTAAGAGCAGCCAGGGGCACTTATGACAGCAGCAAATGGTGCAGTGCAAAAGGACTGGTAACCATGCCCATCTTATTACCAATTTATGGTATGGTAGATGGTACAGTATGGCTGGTAACCATATCTGCTGTCATGCAAAAGCAAAAGCATGCTGCTGTGTAGCGCTGCTGGACCGCCTCTGTCAGCGGCATCTAGTACACATACGGTGACAGGCACAAAAGGCAAAACAGGCTCCATGGTTTCCACGCTGTGGCGTCTGCCAGGGCAATGCAGGGAAAACGGGCTTGAAATGATTGTCTGCTGTAGCTTTCCCGGAGAAAGGGATGACTGACGACATTTACCCAGAACCACCCACGAAAATGGTTTTTGCCCCATCAGGCACTGGGATCTCAACCCAGAATTCACAGAGACAGACTAGTCTGTGTTCATTGTTCGCAAAAATTTATCTTTGCAAGGAATTCACTCCCTTTTTCCCATCACACAGCTTCGACTGTCTCCAGACCCGCCACAGCATCCCCCTCACAGAGGCTGGCAAAGATTAGGCGGCGAAAGAAAAAGACACGGGACGAGATGTTCGCTGAACTTATGGGGTGCTCCCGACCACTGGAGCAGAGCCAGTGGAGGGAGACCCTCTCTCTGTACCAGCGCTCACACAGCGAACGGGAGGAGAGGTGGCGTGAGGAAGACAAGCAGGTGACTCAAACGCTGCTTGGACTAATGAGGGACCAAACGGACATGCTCCTGCGCCTTGTGCATGTTCTGCAGGACCTCAGGCAGGAGCAGAGAGCCCCCCTGCAGTGTATCTGCAACCGCCCTCCCCCGCCACAAAGTCCCATACCCCCCTCACCCAAAATAACCAGAAGGAGGGGCACCAGAGGCCGTGTAAACTGTCACTGCACCCCAGCAGAGTGCTCAAGTACCCAAAAGCTCTCATACCCTAAATTTTGAGAAGTCCTTTCCTTCCCGCCTCACCCAAGCCCCCATCCCAGTTTCATCCCCTAACTGTCTAGTTGATAATAAAAAATACTTTTCTGTTAATTACTATTTCCGTCATGTTCTTTCAGAGGAGACTGTGTTTGAAGCGGGGGAAGGGGGTTGATAATTTGACAGGACAATCACCTTTACCAGGGTACAGACATGGGGGCAGGATCAGCAGCAGGTCACACACACACTGCAGTCAGTACGCACCCTGGTCGGTATGGGAGGTGGTTTGCAGGTTCTGTGTGGGTGGGGGGGGGTACGTGACTTTGTAGCGGGGGAGGGGGGTTACAGATCTCATGCAACGGTCCCTGTCCTGGACCACAGAGCCACGCAGCAGAGGAATCTGTATCCGTCCTCCCCCGCCAAAAGGCCACATAGCCCCCGCACACAGAGTCCCAAAAAGGAGGGATGGCAGGCTCCGTTGAAACATCCAGTCCGGCACTGCAGACCGCTCGGGGAGCAGGAGCCTGTCATTCCTCGAGTTTACAGGCGGTCTTTACATCACTGCACACCCTACCCAGCACAGTCCGTGTCCCAGTTTCAACCCTGTAACGCAAAGTCATCAATAAAGAAACCTTTGTAAAGTTACAGTGGAACATGTATTTTATTTTTAAATGTGTGTTGGAAGTTGGGGAAGCGGGGTGGGCGGGGTATGTAACTGCAGATGCTAGTCAACAGTCACTTGGTAAAGAAACAGGGGCAGGTTCAGCTTCTCTGTAAAGAAACTGAACAGTCACAGGTCACACTGCTCACTGCTCGCTGGTACTTGAAGAGTTCCTTGTCGCTGTGCAAGGCGCCTGCACAGAGCTTCACGAGCCAGGGCATTAGCGGGTAGGCTGGGTCCCCGACGATCACTATAGGCATCTGCACATCCCCGAGACTTATTTTGTGGTCCGGGAAGAAACTACCTTCCTGCAGGCGTCTAAACAGACCAGAGTTCCTGAAAACACGCACGTCATGAACTTTGCCTGGCCACCCGACGTTGATGTTGGTAAAACGTCCCCCATGGTCCACCAGTGCTCGCAGCACCATTGAAAAGTAGCCCTATTTCTCAGCAGCTGACTGTGGAAGAGGTGGACGATAAGGTGCGAGGAGTTGACAACGGCCATAACTGCAGCGGGATCTGTGCTCAAAGTGCTGTGGCGCCCGTGCTGTCACTGAGCAGAAAAGTGCACGAACAGATTGCCCGCAGGCGCTTTCAGGGAGGGAGGGCGTGATTGATGGTTCAATGATGACAGTTACCCAAAACCACCCTCGACACATTTTTCCCCCCAGCATGCATTGGGCGGAAATCCCAGAATTCCAATGGGCAGCGGGGAGTGCGGGAACTGTGGGATAGCTTCCCACAGTGCACCGCTTCAAAAGTCGACGCTGGCCCCATTACTGTGGACTCACACAGTCGAACTAGTGTATTTAGTGTGGATACACAACTTCGACTTCATAAGGTCGATTCCACAAATTCGAATTAAGTTGATTCGAAATAGTCTTGTAGTGTAGACATACCCTCAGTCTGGAGAGGCAAATGGAGTTTCCAAGTCAGCTCTTCGGGATACCCTTACTGTATGGTGCTGAGGCAGAAAAGAATCACAGTAAGCTGCTAGGTTATGGTAAGCCCTCTGGAGGCACTATAGCCTGGAAGTAAAATCTGCATTATAGGTGGAGGGCCTTAAATAACTGCAAACCATTGCAGTCAATTGTGTATGACAGAGCTAGTCAATAACTGAGGGGAAGACATTAGCTCCTGGTGGATTCTTTTCTGATTTTAAAAGCAACTCCATGGTTATCTGACTCATGCATAGGTTCTAAGGCCAGATAGCGTAGTCTGACCTATATAATACAGGGCATAGAATTTCATGCACTTACTTCTGTAGAGAGCCCAAATGCTGGTATTTATCCCATATATCACTGCACAGACCAAAGGTGCCGACTCCGTGGGTGCTCCAGGGCTGGAGTACCCATGGAAAAAAATTAGTGGGTACTCAGCACCCACTGGCAGCCAAGTTCCCCGTCTCTTCCCGCCGCAAAGCCTCCCACTCACTGATCCACTTCTGAAAGGCAGCAAGAGTTGATGTAAGCAACACAGTGCCTACGCTGATACTGTGTCGACCTAACTACGTCAACTTAATTGCTACGCCTCTCACAGAGATGGAGTTAAGTCAGTGTAATGGGCAAGTTACTTCAGTGGGAGCTACATTTTAGTGTAGATGCTCACAGCATTAGATGGATGTAAGCTGCCTTATGTCGATCTAACTCTGGACCAGGGCTAAGCCATTGCAGGGGATGCACAGGCCAGCAGCAAAACTATCATTCCCTCCTGCCTCCCAGAGCAAAGAGGAAGCAGGGAGGGACCTGTGTCTCAGAGGCGTGTTTTTTGAGGCATGCTGCCTTCTGGAGCCATTTCTAGGGTGATGCACAATCTAGCCCTATGAGAAAAAAAAATGGACGGGGGAAGGAAAAATCCCAAGGAAAATATAGATAGAGTGGACCTAAGGGCTAGTCTACACTTACCATCCGGGTCGACGCGGTGAGTTCGACTTCTCGGAGTTCGAACTATCACATCTGATCTAGACGCGATAGTTCGAACTCCGGAAGCGCCGCGGTCGACTCCGGTACTCCACCACTGCAAAAGGCGGTGGCGGAGTTGAATTTGGAGCCGCGGACTTCGATCCCGCGGCATCTGGACGGGTAAGTAGTTTGAACTAGGGTACTTCGAGTTCAGCTACGCTATTCCCATAGCTGAACTTGCGTACCCTAGTTCGACCCCCGCCCTTAGTGTAGACCTGCCCTAAGTCTACTGTTTTATACCTGGGCACCCCAGTTGAAGTCAATGGGGATGAAAAAGTAATTGAGAAGAATTTTGCCCACTATATATATAGTGTGCAGGACATGCATTTGTGCCAGCCTCACAGTTTGAGGGATTTCTCCTATCCCTGACACAAAGCACAGGCCTCCCTGAAGCTCCCAGAGCAATCACCCTTGAAAAATACATAGCTCCAAATTACAGGAAAAGGTTCTCAAATGAGTTTGGGATTCCTAAAGCCTTGAACGCTATGATTTCCATCCAGCTCCATTTATATTTCCTTGGGTCAGCTTTTATTCTGCCTAGGGAAAGACAGATGTAAAAATCCACTAAATGGCAGATGGTAATGGAAATCTGTTCTCCAGAGAGATCAGGATAATGACTCTTTGCAAAGCAGGAGCAGAAGACCTCTGACCTCTGCTGCTCATATTCTACCTCAAATGTAGAGGTCCTATATGACATGGAGTCAAAGGGGAGTTCTCATCTGGTCCAGGCCCCTTTGCTGCCTTCCCTGTTTCCATGCCTTTGTCTTCCTGGAGCAACTTCCCTGACATCTTCAACTCCTCTTTCATTCCTGCTCCCTCTCCCTAATAAATTACTGCGGTGGGATTAGGCATTGAATTGTCTTTTTTACCTTTATTTCAACACACTGGGTTCTTCTTGTAAAGCATTCCAAATGAGATGTAGTGCAGGATTTTCTGGTTATGCACATTTAATTCTATATTTTTTAAATAAAACTATAGACTTTATTCATTTCTAGTTAAAAATAAGTTTATAAAACTCCTCTGATATTTGTCTTCTAATACGATGTGTACTGTCGGCTTTGTTTTACCAGAGTGCAAGCCTAGGAAGAATACTGCTCACGGAGCTACCTGGATGAAAATTACATGCATGAAAGTAAGAAACCACACTGAATACCAAAATGTGCTTCTCTCTCAAACTAGAAGCAAAGCTTCAATAGCAAACTCCAGCCTTTCCCTGGGTATGTCTTTGCCTAAAACCAAGAAAATAAAAAGAGAAGGAGTGGTTGTAGCTCATGCATCTGTGAAGAATCACAACAAAGAGTACTTGAACATATGTGTTATACAGAAAATGTTATGGTGAAAGTATCAGTGAAACCAGAATGGATTGACATGGACCACAATGCTTTAAGTCTAAGGCATGAAACCAATAGAAGGAACAGGATGGGATTTTCAAAGGAGCTTAAGCCAGAGAATTAGGAACTAACTCCCACTGAAATTCAATGGGAATTTTTTTCAGTTTTGTGCATAGGCTTCTTTGAAAATCCCCAGTCCTCAGTAAGTATGTGTATTATGGTAGTACCCAAAGGCCCCAGCTGAAATCAGTGCCCCATTGTGCTAGTCACTGCAGAAACACCTAGTAAGAGATCATCTCTGCGCTGAAGAAGGTTCAATCTAAATAGACAAGACAAAATTGTTATTCCCATTTTACAGATGGGGAACTGAGGCACAGGGTACATCTACACAGTGATAACAAGCCCATGGCTGGTCCAGATTAGCTGACTCAGGCTTGCAGTGCTCAGACTGTGGGCTGAAAAATTGCTGTGTAGATATTTGGGCTCAAACTGGACCCTGAGCTCTGGGACCCTGTGAGGTGAGAGGATCCCAAAGCTTGGGCTCCAGTCTGAGTCCAAACATCTACATTGCAATTTCTCAGCCTGGAGCCCAAGCTCTGAGAGCCTGAGTCAGTAACGTGAGTAATGTTTGCTTATCCATATGTTGTCGTACCCACAGAGAGATTGACTTGCCTAAGGTTACACAGTCTGTGGCTGGCAGAGCTGGGTATTGAAGCCCAGTGTCCTGAATCCCTGTTCAGTTGCCTTCCAAGATCATCCTTCCTTTCTGGAGGAAGAGCTAACAGTCTTATTTTTATTTCTCCTCCACTTCTTGGGTTATGCAAAATATATCTGCCTTTGATTTTACAAAGCAATAAAAGCTCTGATTCGGAAGGGTTCCAGCACCCCAAACTAGCCAGGATTTCTTGTGCAATCCCTCAAAGTTAGGTAGGTTATAGTAAGAAACTGCAATAGATTAATGGATCCTGGAAAAGTTTGAGAAGTACTGAGCTAGAAAGAGTGCAGTCGCACATGCCATCTTCATACTACTTTTTCTGCTGTCATTCACTAACTTCAGCCCTTGTTCTGTGAGCTGGTCTGCAGGGCAGAACCCTGTGTGTGGGCAGAGTGCCAATGACTTAACTGGGGATCTGTGCACAGGGGAGTGTTCATATGTGGGGGGAGCAACTTTCAGGATCGAGGCCCTAGATTGTAAGCTCATGAGGGTAATGACCTCAGACCAAAGTCATCTTACTTCACTGAAGTTAATGTAGTTACATCAGGGATGAATTTGGCCCCTGGTCTTTCAATATTGATGCAAAGTGCAAACCCTGTGGTGCTGTAGGAAAAAAACAAAACATGGTAATTAAAGATGGGGCAAACCCACTTGTTTTTAAATTCCACCTTCACTAACTTTGGTAGTTATGGGGAGGGGAAAAAACCCTAAAAGAATGTGGAATCAACTCACCTCTGGTTCTGGTTTAGCAAACCTGGATTATAAATTTTTTTGCAAATTAAAAATACAGCTTTCTTGGCCCAGTTATAATAGCAGTGTATGCTAGTTTGAATAATTGTACTGTTTTCCTTGATACATGGGCTATTTACTCTTGCTGTCATTTCATTGCCATTTTTACTTCTGGTTTCCATTTCCTAGTGGTTACCCAATTGGGAGTTTTGCCATTGACTTCAATGGGAGGAGGATCAGGGTCGTAGTTTCTATTCTGATCTGTTTAGGTTCTTAGGGAAGGCTTTTTAAAAAAACCTACTGCCCTGGTGTTATTTTCTGTTTAGTCATGCTGATTTTAGCCCCTCTACTAGCACCAACAGAACATTGCTCTCTTTAAACTGGACACTGGGCTGGGCTATAGTGTAGCCTGATTTAGGGTGTACTGATAATATTAATTTGGATAATATGGGAATTTAGTTTATTTATTTAATTTTATTTGATTTCATTAATAATATTAATAATTATTATCATCAATATTAATTAGTATGGGCTTTAGGCACGCCAGACTGTTTGATCAGAAGATAAAAGCTCTTGTCCTGAATCAGGCTCCACAGAATTTGTAAAGGACCCTTGGGGGTATGACAGGAAGCTCACACTGACACAGATATAGCCATAAAGACATTTTATTAAAATTAAGAATAGTAAGTAAATGGTAAAATACCCAGTTACAAAGTCAGGGCCGCCCAGAGGATTCAGGGGGACTCGAGCAAAGCAATTTTGGAGGCCCCTTCCATAAAAAAAAAGTTGCAATATTATAGAATACTAAATTCTCATGGGATCGGGGCAAATTGCTCCACTTGCCCCTCCCCGCTCTCTGGACGGCCTTGTACAAAGTTACGATTGCATTACTGCTATTCAAAAGATACATATGATAATATAGTATTATATTCAAAAAGCTTTGGTTAATATATTCACACCCTTCCTTGATAACCTTGGTAAGGGACACAGGAACAGCTTTGCGGTTCAGGTTTCTCAATTCTTGAGTGAGGGATGCAATGCTTAGAAAATGCTAAGAACTATCAAAGCTGACTAGGGTTTACTTGACTAACTTAAACTTCAGTTAAATAAACTAAGAATAAAACGTAGGGAGACCAAGCTTAGCCTAGTTCCCTTGAAACTTGAAGTTTAAGAAGAACAAGTATAGCCTACTGATAGTAGCAGTCATCATAGAATAGATAGAGTGGAGGAAGTAAGTGAGAATAGAGTAAAGTGAGAACGGAGTCAAGTAAGAACTGGAGTACTCTGTTGAGGTGGTCACCTCTTTTAGAGGGCAAAGTGCTGGAAGTCCTTCCTCCTATGCCCAAATTTCATTCCTCACCCACAGAAATGTTAGGGTATAGTTACCCCATAGGCTAATATGTATGTGCGTATTGATGACAGGTATGTACACACATCAGTCTGTTGTGGTGTACTTGTTAAGTCTGTGCGTACAACATTGAACCCCTCCCCCCATGCCATTCTCCATTGTCTATTGGTCTAAATAAAAGGTCATAGGCGTAGGTACTCATCTATTTAGATAACAAGCTATAGGTCAGCTTTGCTTTCTGAGTAAAAGGTCTTAATATAGATAGGCCAACTTTGCTTTAGCTTAACATACAGGATATGGCCTGTAGGTCTCCTGCATTACAGCCAAACTTACTTTAATATAAATCTATAAAGCTATTACAATAAACCAAATACTTAAACTATAAGAAAAGATATATGTATGCAAGCAAGCAGGTCAGTCCTATAGGCTACAATAGATTAGAAGTGTAAGCCACATGGTCATTGCTAATTTAAAGCTGTGGATGAATGTTAATTTTTTAGCATTGGGGATCTTTAACAGAGGCATTTCACTTGCTCAATTAAGTAGATATAATAAGGGTGAAAAACAGACCTAAAATGTTCTGACTAATGCATCTGTACTCAAGTCAGACATCTTCCGATCTTGCTTCTTATGGCACATTTAAAGGGATGGGATTTTGCATTTTTGCTTGATTCTCTGCTCATACTGCTGAACATTCCTTGGGAAGTTAAAGCCACGATTCTGTCCCCTCCTGTGGCCTTCTTATATTGCCCTGGCTGGAAAAAGGTTTCATAAAGGGTGCAGAATGGCCCTCTGGGAATACCTGTTGAGTAAAGGGATTCCCTTGCTGTTGTAAAGCTGGCAAAGAGCCCTATGCTACTCCCCTACACAGTGAGAGGGAAGGGATGTTGCTGGAGCACACTGCTTCAGTTCTTGTGGGATGCAGAGCGGCCCATCGGCAACCTTGCAAGGGCATCGTTACTTAGAGCAACACTTGGGAAAAAGCTTGAGTAAAGGGATTGTCTGGCTATAACAGGGTTGGCAGAGCCACACTTTGCCAACATCTGGCATAGCAGCATAGGAGGAGTGTGTCCAGGAGTGGGAGGGCCAGTCTCAGAGTAGGCTCGATGTAGCTGCATGTCACCAGAACACTGCACCCCTGGAGATTTAAACTGCAGTAGGATCTGGGCAGCACCCTGGCCTCGCCTAGAATCTGGGACTGCAAAGGTGGTATAAGGCCATCTGTGCCTTCCTGCTCCCTGGCCCACATCTCACCTCCTGTGAGGCACAGCACAGAAACTGACCCTCAGCCTTAAAATGGACTCCCCAAATTTCTAAAAAAGTCGTGAGACAAACCACAGTGTATGGAAGGGGGAGGGGGGAGAAATGCCACACCGGCTCCTCAATAGTCCTGTCAAGTTATACCACAAACATAAAGAATGTCTGAGAATTCTCTTAGGAGAACAGACGCTGTATGCCAGATGATGCTAAATGCGGACTGATGCATTCTTTGTGGCAGGTCTTAATGTTGGACCAAATATTATTTTAAGTGAAATACAGACGTTTAAGGCATATACAATGCGTCTCATGCTACCAAAAGGCAAGCAATGGCCAATAGGTATATACTATTTTTGCAC
Source organism: Mauremys mutica (assembly GCF_020497125.1). NCBI lineage: Eukaryota > Metazoa > Chordata > Testudines > Geoemydidae > Mauremys > Mauremys mutica. The sequence goes on from NC_059073.1 coordinate 207,236,508, forward strand.
TGCTTTTACCCCACAGTCTCACTAGTTCTCCTGAATTTCAGATCTGATGATCTCCACAAGCCTGCTGTAAGTGTGACCTGAAGGGACATTTGACTGGGGAAGGAACTGTTGTAAGAGCTCTTGCATAATCCCTGCTCTAAACAAACTGTTTCTTGGTAATAGGCTCAGAAGCCTGAACTCCTCTGGAGATCATCTCTCCATCACTGCTGGCGGTACAGAGGCGTTAAACAAATGACATGACATAAGAGGTTTAAAAGATAAAAACTTATAGCATGGGATTTTTCAAAAGCAACGAACACTGGCCTAGCTCTGGTCCCACTGAAGTTACCAATAAAACATTCATTTCAGTGGGCGCAGTAAGTCAAACGCTGAATGCTTCTGAAAATTCTACCACAGAACCACTTCTTTCTTTATCTTTTCCAGGCTTATCAGCTTCAGTATAATTTCAATACAGCTCAGCCCAGTTTGAAGGCAACCCACTAAACACCTGTCCCAATGCAAGCGCATTACAGTTTATTATGATCCCTCCCTAGAGCTATATAATATTCAATGCTTTGCTTCACAAAAGAAATGTGGATGAAGAACCAAAGAAAAGATTTGCACATGGGCTTACACCCACTAAGCTGCTGACATCACTATCAGTAATGGCAAATAAAAATACTATATGGAATCTGTGGTTTCCAGTACAATTACTATGTAGTGGGTGTGCCATAATACACCCCTGTATTCACACCCTATACTCTATTGCAGGGGTAGGCAACCTATGGCACACGTGCCGAAGGCGGCACGCGAGCTGATTTTCAGTGGCACTCACACTGCCCGGGTCCTGGCCACTGGTCTGGGGAGCTCTGCATTTTAATTTAATTTTAAATTAAGCTTCTTAAACATTTTAAAAACCTTATTTACTTTACATACAATGGTTTAGTTTAGTTATATATTATAGACTTATAGAAAGAGACCTTCTAAAAATGTTAAAATGTATTACTGGCTTGCCAAACCTTAAATTAGAGTGAATAAATGAAGACTCGGCACAGCACTTCTGAAAGGTTGCCGACCCCTGCTTGATTGTAATAATCTTTGTCCTAGGTATACATGGTAAGGTATCATTTGAAAACTCATAATCTGCTGGTCAGTATTGTGCTGATAAACTATGAGTGGCAACATTGTATGTGAAGTTATATGACTCCCTTGTATGATGTTAACAACACATGTTTCAAACCCCACAGCCCTGCCAAGCTGAAGTCAGCAAACAGGTCTGGCCTAAACAAAGGAATGTGTTTAATTTGCTTAATAAACAGTAAACTGAGTCATCAAGCAGGAAGGGAAAACAAAAGAGACTCAAACAGGTGCAATAAAACTCCAGCAGGATGTTAGGGGGCTTATTTTTTTACCCTCTTACTTTCCTGGTTTTTCTCGCATGAACAGAGAGCAACAATTCCCGAAGTCCGAAGGTGCAAATAATTTGATGTTTATTGGGGTGAACTTTCAGCAAGCATGATTTTAGTTTCCTTCCTTAGTGTCTCCTTTCCCAGCTTTGACACCACAGAGCCTTGCCTGTGTCCCTGTCCCCATTCCCTGTTCCCATTCCCCCTCTTACTTCCTGATTGACTGCAGATTATATAGTAAAACTTGTTTTGCTTAGCTATACCTTAACCAATCATTTTACTGAAATTTAACTAACCAATCCTAACATATTGTAACATGATTATTTAACCAATTATATCCCACCACCTTAATTGGTTTACACCCAACAAAATTAATTATACAGCAGACAGAAACAATTACAGAACCAGACAGAGATTATACAGACAAACAATAGGGAAGTAGAGATTACAGTGATAGAACAATACAGAAATGAGGATTTCACATCCCAGCTATTGATAAGTGAGTTCTTGCCAGACAAGATGCTATTAAACTAAGTTTTCTTTTACATTTTCTAGACTCTTCCCTTTCTCTGGAGGTGATAAGAATATCAGGACAGGATTGTATTTCTAACAGCCCAATAGCACCTTATTCCAATGTGACTAGTATGGAATGCAAGGATGTGACCATACACTTTCCAGTTTATGGCTGCCTCTGCTACTTAGCTGAAGGCCTTAGCCTAAGAACAAGGCCTCAGACTGTCATAGTAAGAGAAGGCCCTTACACCGGCAAACAGTGATTTTAATTTTTTCTTTTATACTTTTGGAGCCCTAATAGGATTTTAATTAAGTACCATGTTTTGTTTGCATTTCTTTTACCCCTTTTTAACTAGCTAAGTGATAAAAATACACCTAAATTCTTAAAGTATAGGCCTTTGCAGACAGGCCTGAATAGCTATATCCTAACACAGGGAACATCCTTCCACACAGACTCTTTGTCTCTTGGTTTTCAGCTGGAAATGTTTTTCAAGGGGGGACTGAAACTATAAAAAGGAGGGGAAGATACCCCAAAGCACCTCTCTCTCTCTCCCCCTGCCCATCACATTCTCTGCACCTGAGAAGACAAGAGGAAACAACCCTTTCCATTTCTTATAAGGAGTCTTGAAGTTTAAATCCCTCAGTGTGCTAGATATACTTGCATTGATCTGCTTAGCTCTTAGAAGTCCAGGGGCTCCGGGCTGCTGGCCCCGTGCTGCCCGGGGTCCCTAGGGACAGCTCTATACGCCATTAGGGAACTTTTTCCCAAGAACCCCCTGTAACATTTTGCGAACCCCCAGGGATTCATGAACCCCAGTTTGGGAACCACTGCCCTAAAGGAAGAGTGAGCTTAATATTTCTGGACTGTCAGAGAAGGCTGGAGAGTACAGGAGCTACATTTCTGGGGGAAAGTCTGGGACAGGGACTGTGTTGGGGTCACCCTGCCATATAACCAAGGCTGGTAAGAGCCAGGATGCGACTGGCAGCTGCAGTTACACAAACGCATCTGGGAGTGACCTATATGCTGGTGGCTATTTGTGAGCAGTCCCGGTTGAAGGAGCAGCAAGGCATTGCTAGGCACCCCAGGACACAGGGCAGGGATGACACACTCGTCTGGATTGTAAGCCGGCATGTCACCGTAGGTGAAATCCTTCCCCCACTGAAGCCGATGACAAAATTCCGACTGAGCATGTATTGGCTTTGCTGTGGGTATCCCAGCATTTTAAGCAGCCCTGCTAGAACAGCAGCTCTGAGGCAGTGACATTCATTAGAATGAGAGCTTTGCCAGAGTACACAAACTGCTCATGCTCAATATAACTAACCCTAGCTCTTCACATTTCAAGTATGTATGCAGGGTCAAATAAAGCATCCACAGGATAAAGCCCACTTTGATTTTTTTTTTACCTTTATAACAATGATTCAGATGTTCTCTGAGAGGGTTACACAACTGTTTTTGGCTAAATAACTGTGACCTTTCTAGGGAAAGGTTACATTTTATAGCAATACCGTGAAAGGTAACAGCTTAGGGCATGTGAAACAGACAATGCTAGAATAAAATGTATGGAGAGAAAAAGTGCTTGTGGACCTGAAATTCAATGATAAATTCCTGGTGAATTTCCATGACAATGGCTATTCCATTTCAAGCAGTCTCCTAACACATGTGGCTGCATGAAGTAGCTCCTTTGCCTGCAGTTTAATTAAATGCCCATTCGTTGCTATATTTTCTGTTCATCGATAATGAAACTGCAGAACAATGAATGTTAATAGCAGGACGTTTTGCAGATACATGTGAAAGCAACCTTTCTTTTGTAATATTAAACACCAAAAAAGACTATAGAGTTCCCTTTTTATCCCTCAGCGCCATTAAATTAACATCAAAGATTAGAAAATGCAATTCAGTCCTTCTGGCAAGTGGCTATTGAGAAATGAGTTGAATAGGACTCTGTTCTCATTACATAAATATAATCTAGCAAAGCCAAGCAAGTTTTATTTAGTCTCGTCCTCCCATTTCAAGAACCATGAGGGAAGAAAACCCTTTGCAAATCGGAAGAGAATGTATATGCTGCAAATTTAGTCACAAGGCCAAATCCTGTTTGCCTTACTCATGTAAAAAATTTGCCAACGGTATGCCCCCCTTCTGTATGTGCTTTTCTGATGATTCTAATCAAAGCTGTTAAAGTACTGGTCTAGGCTGGAAAGTGACTCTCTAAAAATGGTATTGCGGGGTTCCAGTTTTAAAGTATGCCGTTCACAATAAAAAGTTAATATTCCTAACTGCCAGCCTGCAAATTCAACCTGGGCTCTGAAAGACAAGGTGACATTTTCCTTCCTATGCATCATGAGCAGTAATAAAGACTCTGTAGGCCAAATTATGACTTTGGGGTCTGATTCAGAGCCCTCTAAAGTCAATGGAGTCTTTCCAAATCCTTTGAGGAGATGGGCCTCAGTGTCATCTGTGGAGTCCTGTTGCCTTCAGTGACTTTGCACATGTATAACTAACTGGAGTTTTGTCAACAGTGCTGTTGCTGATGGACAAGGACTGGAAACTGGCTCAGCCTCTTAGCTGTATTGGAGTGCTAATAGGAGTAAAAAGCATTACAATTTATTTTAAGATATTAAAGTCAGCTGATCTGGCTCTACACCCACACAAGGAGCAGGTTTATTGACTCAGATGGTGCAATTTTTACAGTGATATTTAAGAGTCAAACTGCACATTAAATCCTCTTGAGAGGTTTGTAAATTCACCTATGCTGTTCTTTAGGGTATATCAACACTATAATTAAAAAACCCATGCCTGGCCCAGGCCAGCTGACTTGGGCTTGTGGGGCTCAGACTAAGGGGCTGTTTAATTGTGGTGTAGACTTCAGGCTTGGGCTGGAACCCAAGCTCTGGGACCCCCTGAGGGGCAGGGTCCAAGAGCCCAGACTGCAGCCTGAGCCCAAAGGTCTACACCACAATTAAACAACTCCTTAGCCTGAGCCCCATGAGCATGGGTCAACTTCCCCAGACCAGCTGCGGGTTTTTAATTGCAATGTAGACAGACCCTACGTTGTTTGCACTTAGTTATCTATCCGGTGGCGCCGAGTTGAGAAAGATTGGAACTTTTCCCCACCTCTGAGATGTGGCACATCGCTCCTGGCTCCAGAATGGAAATGGGAGTATTTAGCTCTGTGAAGCAGCAGAGAAGCCAAGGTAACTCCTAAGGCCTGGTCTACACAGGGGTGGGGTGGGGTGGGGGATCAATCTAAGATACGCAAGTTCAGTTACAAGAATAGCGTAGCTGAAGTCAACGTATCTTAGATTGAATTAAAATGACTTATGTCGCATCCTTGCAGCGCTGGATCGAGGGCCGTGGCTCCCCCGTTGACTTTGCTTCCGCCTCTCACACTGCTGGAGTTCAGCAGTCAACGGGAGAGTGATCAGGGATCGATTTATCGCGTCTACACTACACATGATAAATCTATCCCCAATAGATAGATTGCTACCTGATCCGGCGGGTAGTGTAGACGTACCCTCTTTTACAGCCATGCAGAAACCATATTCCTGCCCTTCCCTGGCACCTCCCATTCAAGAAACTCAGTTATTACCCCCATTATCAGATTCGCTGCTATTTCACACTATGACCACAGCACCTTAGCCTGTAATTCATTTAGAGACTCTCCAGGCTTTAACTGAGCTCAGGAGTTTCAGCCTGTGTGTGATCTGCAATGCGGGGCACAGAAGGGAGTGCTTAGAACAGGACCAAGGGGATGTAAAGCCAGTGGATCCAGCATCCTGGGGAAATAGAAGAAGGACAAGAGTTAACTAGATTGAGAATAGCTGCAGAAAAGTGACTACAAAGGGATTCAGCACATTAGGAAGCAACTGACCCATGCCCAGGCTCCTACCAAACTCTGCACCCTCCTTGGGTATGGCTACACTGCAATAAAACACCCGTGGCTGGCCTGTGGTGATTTGTGGGGCTCAGGGTGTGGGGCTGTAAAATTGCGGTGTAGGTATGCAGGCTGAGCCCGAACGCCTACACTGCAATTTTATAGCCCGCAGCCTGTGCCCTCCCAGCCCGAGTCAGCTGACATGGGCCAGCCATGTGTGTTTTATTGCAGTGTAGACACACCCCTTCTGACCAGGGTGCTTCACCGGGAGCCATTGTGGAGCTCTTCTTTGCATCAAGTGCTTTGTGGAACGCTGGTGCCTTCCCAGCAGCAGTGGCCGATAGTCCCTTGTTCCTTCCCTTCCCTGGCAGACTAACTCTTGGGAAAGACAGGAAACCCCAATCAGGTCACTACTATTGGACACAAATAATGCCCAAGACACAACAGGTCCCAACTTCAGCTTTACCTGTCTCCTGCCAGCAGTTCTTCTCCCTCACCATAGCTTCTTTCTCATTGTTCTGTCCTACCTCTGTTCTTGGTGTGTGACTCTTATCATCTCTGCTTGTCACGCCTCAGTCATCCTTTGCCCCCCCTTTCGTTTATCCTCTTGTCTATATGTAACCCCTTACTGCCAGAGACAAAAGATCTCTCCACACTCGCTGATGGTGAAAAGGGAAAAGTGTTGCCAAAAAGAGTTTAATTTGCATAGGCTACCTACTCACAATTCCTCTAGTGGCACTTGTGGAGTCACTATAACTATCCATGAAATTGGATTCTGGCAGATTGTGGGTTCCCAGACAACTAGTGAAGAATTTGTTTTCAGAGATTTGGGATCTCTCCTGGAAGGAATTCTAATTGTTCTCAGTTATGGCAGTATTGCTCTGAGAATCATCACAGAGAACAGCAACAGATTTAAGGGGGTTCCAATGAAGTTTGCCTCCCCTGTGCCTCAATAAACTTGAAGTAATAAACTGGGTTAAATGGTGGCCCGTCAACTGGCACCAGAAAAGAAACTCCCTGGGGACCAAAGAGACATGTGCAAGGAAATACAAGGGCTACTTGCTGATTCAAACCGTGAGTGATGTTTGGTGGCTAGATGAGGTAGTGCAGGTAAGAGACTCAACTGTGGGACAGTCTCACTGGCAGGTGGGAAGGGAGTTAGGCAGACAGCTGCCAAAGTTACTGGAAGAGGGTTGCATTTTGATCTCTTTCTTCATATAAATTCTGATGCTGTGTTTTCTCAAATTTACAGTTGTGTTCCCTTTCCCGTAATACAAATGTTCTTGACTTTATCCATTCCTACAGTGCTTGTGAGTGGGGAAGTTCTGCCTTCTAAGGGCATCCAGGGAGTGAGTTCAGGTTTCTGGGTGTGGGGAGGCTCAAGCTGGTTTAATTATTTGTCATGAGGGACCTTACTGAACTCAGCCCTTCTTGCAGCTATTAACCACCTGGCAGAAGGGTGTTACATGTGTTCACATCTCCCTTGTCTATCCCACATCTAGTCTTATAGTTCCTCGCTCATTGTCACTACCCTTATCTTGGCCTTCATTGTACCTCCTTTCCCTTGTTGCTCCCCTTCCACCTCTTATTACTCCTGTTTTCCTTTATCTTTCTGTATTTTCCACACCCTTCCTCACCCATTCCTAGGTCTCTGACTTCCTTTCTCTGCTGTTTCTAATCACTCACCTTTGCCCCTGCAGATCCCAATCTGGTTGCTGAGTGCAGTCATGGCAGCTTTCCCAGGCGCTCTAAGGACAGAATGTTATGCAACTGCTAAGACAGCAACTGGACACAAGCTGCTGACATCGCAGTATTGTTGCATCATTTTTCATGATGAGCTCACTCAGGGCTAGGTTGGTCTCATCTGCTTCTGATTTCCCCAGGCAACTCTGTGTGGTGTCCCAGGCCCCTTCACAGATTATTGATTTCAGAACAAGAAACAGAAGACTCAGAGGAGGCAGTGTTGTCTAGAGAATAGAGCATGGATTTGGGGATCAGGATTCCTGGATTTTCCTGGCTCTGCATGATCTTGGCTGAGTCAGTCTCAGGGTATGTCTACACTATGAAATTAGGTCAATTTTATAGAAGTCGATTTTTTTAGAAATTGATTTTTATACAGTCGATTGTGTGTGTCCCCACTAAGCGCATTAAGTCGGCAGTGTGCGTCCACAGTACCAAGGCTAACATCGACTTTCAGAGCGGTGCACTGTGGGTAGCTATCCCACAGTTCCCGCAGTCTCCGCTGCCCATTGGAATTCTGGTTTGAGCTCCCAATGCCTGATGGGGCAAAAACATTGTCACAGGTGGTTTTGGGTACATGTCATCAGGCCCCCCTCCTTCCCGCCCTCTCTCCCTCCCTCCGTGAAAGCAATGGCAAACCATTGTTTCTCACCTTTTTTCCTAGGTTACCCATGCAGATGACATACCATGGCAAGCATGGACCCTGCTCAGCTCACCGTCACCGTACGTCTCCTGGATGCTGCTGGTAGACACGGTACTGCATTGCTGCACAGCAACAGCTCCTTGCCTTCGTGGCAGCAGACAGTGCAGTATGACTGCTAGCTGTTGTTGTCATCTCCTGGGTGCTCCTGGCAGACCTTGGCGACGTCTGTCAGGGGTGCCTGGACATAAATGGGAATGACTCCAGGTCATTCTCTTCTTTAAGTTTTGTCTCATGGAGATTCAGTCCTGCCTAGAATATCATGCGAGCTGATGGCTTCTGCCTCAGGCTGCTCTCCCAACTGGCAGCACCGCATGGTCGTACCTATCCTAGCCTATGCCTTGCTCCCATGGGTCATGAAGCCTGGACAGTAGTAAGGAGCAGTTCAACTATAGGCTGAGCAAGTGCAGAATGGTAGTAGAATGTGCCTTTGGATGTTTAAAAGCTCGCTGGCACTGTTTGCTGACTAGGGTGTTTGCGATTAGAAGAGCACAGCAAGGCTCTACGCATCACAGAGTCTTTGAAAACCAGTTTCATGAGTGGCCAGGTTCTGGTGTGACAGTTGTGTGTGTTTCTCCTTGATGCAAATCCGCTCCCTTTGTTGATTTTAATTCCCTGTAAGCCAACCCTGTAAGCTATGTCGTCAGTCGCCCCTCCCTCTGTGAGAGCAATGGCAGACAATCGTTTCATGTCTTTTTTCTGTGAAGATGCCATACCACGGCAAGCATGCACACTGCTCAGCTCAGCCACCGCTGTTGTGTCCTGGGTGCTGCTGGCAACAGATGGTGCAGTAGAACTGCAAACTGTCATCATCAAACGACCGCTTCTGCTGCCACTCTTCTCTCCTGAAGACTCCATACCACAGCAAGCATGGAGCCCGCTCAGATCACGGCGGCAGTTATGAGCACCGTAAACACCACGCACATTATCCTGCAGTATATGCAGCACAGAAACTTCAAAATCAGGCGAGGAGGTGACGGCAGCCCAGTGATGAGAGTGATGAAGACATGGACACAGACTTCTCTCAAAGCACAGGCCCTGGAAATTTGGACATCATGGTGGTAATAGGGCAGGTTTATGCTGTGGAATGCCGATTCTGGGCATGGGAAACAAGCACAGACTGGTGGGACCGCATAGTGTTGCAGGTCTGGGATGATTCCCAGTGGCTCCAAAACTTTCGCATGCGTAAGGGCACTTTCATGGAACTTTGTGACTTGCTTTCCCCTGCCCTGAACCACAAGAATACCAAGATGATAGCAGCCCTCACAGTTCACAAGTGAGTGGCGATAGCCCTCTGGAAGCTTGCAACGCCAGACAGCTACCGGTCAGTCGGGAATCAATTTGGAGTGGGCAAATCTGCTGTGGGGGCTGCTGTGATCCAAGTAGCCAATGCGATCACTGACCTGCTGCTATCAAGGATAGTGACTCTGGGAAATGTGCAGGTCATAGTGGATGGCTTTGCTGCAATGGGATTCCCTAACTGTGGTGGGGCCATAGTCAGAATGCATATCCCTATCTTGGGACTGGAGCACCAAGGCAGCCAGTACATAAACCGAAAGGGGTACTTTTCAATGGTGCAGGAAGCACTGGTGGATCACAAGGGACGTTTCACCACCATCAACGTGGGATAGCTGGGAAAGGTACATGACGCTCGCATCTTTTGGAACTCTGGTCTGTGTGAACGGCTGCAGCAAGAGACTTACTTTCCAGACCAGAAAATAACCGTTGGGGATGTTGAAATGCCTATAGTTATCCTTGGGGACCCAGCCTACCCCTTAATGCCATGGCTTGTGAAGCCCTACACAGGCAGCCTGGACAGTAGTCAGGAGCTGTTCAACTATAGGCTGAGCAAGTGCAGAATGGTGGTAGAATGTGCATTTGGACGTTTGGAAGTGTGCTGGCGCAGTTTACTGACTTGGTTAGACCTCAGCGAAACCAATATTCCCATTGTTATTACTGCTTGCTGGGTGCTCCCCAATATCTGTGAGAGTAAGGGGGAGACGTTTATGGCAGGGTGGGAAGTTTAGGCAAATCGCCTGGCCACTGATTACATGCAGCCAGACACCAGGGCAGTTAGAAGAGCACAGCAGGGAGCGCTGCACATCAGAGAAGCTTTGAAAACCAGTTTCATGACTGGCCAGGCTATGGTGTGAAAGTTCTGTTTGTTTCTCCTTGATGAAAACCCACCCCCTTTGTTCACTCTACTTCCCTGTAAGCCAACCGCCCTCCCCCCCTTTGATCACCGCTTGCAGAGGCAGTAAAGTTGTTGTTTCAGATTCATGCATTCTTTATTAATTTGTCACACAAATGGGGGGATAACTGCCAAGGTAGCCTGGGAAGGGTGGGGGAGGAGGGAAGCACTGGGTGGGGTGGGGGAGGAGAGGAAGAGGGAAGGACAAGGCCACACTGCACTTCAAAACTTATTGAATGCAGCTTTCTGTTGCTTGGGCAGTCCTCTGGGGTGGAGTGGTTGGGTGCCCGGAGGCTCCCACACCACATTCTTGGGCATCTGGGTGAGGAGGCTCTGGAACTTGGGGAGGAGGGCGGTTGGTTACACAGGGGCTGCAGTGGCAGTCTGTGCTCCTGCTGCCTTTCCTGAACCTCAAACATACACTGGAGCATATCAGTTTGAGCCTCCAGTACCCTCAGCATTGCTTCTTGCCTCCTCTCATCACGCTGATGCCACCTATCATCTTGATCCCGCCACCACTCCTCTTGCTCCCGCTACCTGTCCTCTCGCACAGCCCTCCTGTCCTCGTGTTCATTTTGTGCTTTCCTGCACTCTGACATTGTCTGCCTCCACGCATTCTGCTGGGCTCTTTCAGTGAGGGAGGACTGCATGAGCTCAGAGAACATTTCATCGCGAGTGCATTTTTTTCGCCTTCTAATCTTCACTAGCCTTTGCGATGGAGATGATAGGGGGAGCGTTGAAACATTTGCAGCTGCGGGAGGAAAAAAAGGGGAGAGTAGTATTTAAAAAGACACATTTTGGAGAACAATGGGTAGACTCTTTCATGGTGAACCAAGCTGTTAACATTATATAGCCTCTTATATTGAGGGCCTGCCGGTTTGGTGTGAGAGATCACACATGCAGGGCCGGCGGGCAACAGAATTCGGCTTGCAGGCAGACATGGTAAGCCAGTCTTCTAGCTTCTTTAACCTTCATAACATGTGGGAATGGTTTCAAACAGCAGCACCCTCATTTCCCATACCAAGCACCCATTGGGTTGGCCATTTAAAAGGAGGGGCTGCAGTTTTCGGGTTAACGTGCAGCACAAACCCAACTAACCCCCCCCACAATTTTCTGGGATGATTGCTTCACCCCTCCCCCCACCGCATGGCTAACAGCGGGGCTGATTTCTGTTCAGCTGCAGGCAAACAGCCCAGTAGGAATGGCCACCCCTGAATGTCCCCTTAATAAAATTCCCCTATTTCAACCAGGTGACCATGAATGATATCACTCTCCTGAGGACAACACAGCGAGATAAAGAACGGATGTTGCTTGAATGCCAGCAAACACTGGAACCATACGCTGCCATGCTTTTTATGCAATGATTCCAGACTATGTGCTACTGGCCTGGCATGGTAAAGTGTCCTACCATGGAGGATGGAATAAGGCCGCCCTCCCCAGAAACCTTTTGCAAAGGCTTTGGGAGTACTTCTAGGAGAGCTTCATTAGATGTTCCTGGAGGATTTTTGCTCCATCCCCAGACATGTTTACAGACTTTTCGAGTAGCTGTACTGGCCGCGAATACATCCCAAGTCTGCAGGGCAAATTAATCATTAAACACGCTTGCTTTTAAACCAAGTATTATATTTACAAAGGTGCACTCACCAGAGGTCCCTTCTCCGCCTTCAAGGTCCGGGAGCCCGCCTTGGGTGGATTGGGAGGCTGCTGGCTCCAGGGTGATAAATAGTTCCTGGCTGTTGGGGAAAACGGTTTCTCCGCTTTCTTGCTGTGCGCTATCTTCAACCTCCTCCTCCTCTTCATCTTCCTAGTCCCCAAAATCTGCATCCCTGTTGTGTGAGAATCCATTGATGGAGTCCATGCACATGGATGGGATAGTTGTAGGGGAACTCCCTAGAATGGCATGCAGCTCATCATAGAAGCGGCATGCCTGGGGCTCTGACCCAAAGCTGCCATTTGCCTCTCTGATTCTTTGGTAGGCTTACCTGAGCTCCTTAAGTTTCACGCGGCACTAAAATTAAAAAAAAAAAAACTGCTGCGGGTCCCTGTTATAGCCTCTGTCCTTCATGCCCTTGGAGATTTTTTCAAATGTTTTGGCATTTCATCTTTTGGAACGGCATTCTGATAGCATGGATTCCTCTCCCCATACAGCGATCAGATCCAGTACCTCCCGTTCGATCCATGCTGGAGCTCTTTTGCGATTCTGGGACTGCATGGTCAACTGTGCTGATGAGCTCTGCATGGTCACCTGTGCTGATTAGCTTGCCACGCTGGTTCAAACAGAAAATGAAATTCAAAAGTTCCCGGGGCTTTTCCTGTCTACCTGGCCAGTGCATCTGAGTTGAGAGCGCTGTCCAGAGCGGTCACAATGGAGCACTCTGAGATAGCGCCCGGAGGCCAATACCATTGAATTGTGTCCACACTACCCCAAATTCAACCCTGCAAGGCTGATTTCAGTGTTAATCCCCTCATCGGGGAGGAGTACAAAAATCAATTTTAAGAGCCCTTTAGGTCAACAAAAATGGCTTCATCATGTGGACGGGTGCAGGGTTAAATCGATCTAACACTGCTAAATTCGACCTAAACTCGTAGTGTAGACCAAGGCTCAGTGTCTCCGTTTGTAAAATGGGGCTAATAATATAGACATCTCCCCTCTTACACCACTGCCTACCCGAGCCCCAGAAAACAATTTGATCTGCTGTGAAATGATGTGGTGTGGTAGTAACCAGCACAGCTCCCATCTCACCATGCGCTGATATTCCCCAGTTCTTGCTGCTGCTGCTTCTAGACCAGCAAGGCAGTGAAATGTCACTGGGTCCCATGAATCTCATGGTAGCATTACCTTTGCTTGGAATCCCAATTTTCAAGCAATTAAAATATTTTTAAAGCAACTTGTTGTGGCTGAAGTGTTTCCTCCCTGTTCAAAGGACTTGGGAAATTCCAGGTAACTTTATAAGAGGTGTTGGATCATCAAAAATATGGCCTTTCACCAGCTGATATATTTTACAAGTACTTTGTTTTGTAATAATCCCCGAAGTACTTTTAAATCCCTGAGCCTGTACCACTCATCAATGACTGAATCCTGCCTGCCTCCCCATTGTGGGGACGGGCAGGACTATTAAACCAATTTTACAGCTAGGGAAACTGAGGCAAAGGGAGGGTAAACTGACTTCCCCAAGGTCCCACAATGAATGACAGACACTTAAGAATAGCGCCCAGGAGTCCTGATGCTGAGCCCCCGGCTTTATAGAAACTGAAAAGACACCTGGCTCAGAGGAGAACACACATTAGGGGAATATTTCCCATGTACCTATTTGTAGAGGTCTCTTGGATGTGGCAGGGCCAGAAATCCACAGCTGCTGCTGCATAAATTTTCCACCTGAGTGTGTGAGTTCTTCCCCACCATTACCATCCCCGTGTGTGGGGAATGGAAGGGCCATTCAGTAGGGCTGGTTTTAGCAAGAACCATCTGCTGTGTGGCAGATTTGTTAAGACAGGACATGGCCGGGTGCTTAATGATGGGTGGCAGAAGGTGCAGAAGACATGCTATCATCAAATTCTAAATGTCAGAGCTGGAAGATGCCCATTAGCTCATCATGCCTTGATATCACACCAATTAAGCAAAGTCCAGCCGGACAGTACTTGGGTGAAAACCCTCAAAGGAACAGCTTGCAGGAAGGGCTTCGATAAATGTCGGGGGTACCCCAAATCCTCAGGGCAGTGAAGAAGAACTGTGGGTTCTAGAGCTGAAAGAGTAACAAATAGTCTCCTTTCTGTGACTTACTAACAGTTGCCCTCAATCTGATGGTTTTGGTCCTTGATGTCAAGAACTTGGGTGTTATTTTGCTTTTTTAATTTTTTTTTAAAGTGAATCCCATTACTGGTGATGAAAAGCCCTGGTGCTGACTGAGTTTCCCACTCTCTGTCGTATGGCTCGCTGGCAGTTTATAGCTCCATTGCTGACTTGCATGACTAACTCCATGCTTACCTGGAACCCCTGAATTCCTCTATCTTTAGTCCCCACAAGCACTACTATTTCTACTCCCTTCTCTCTCCTGACCTGACCCCCATACACCCACACATACACATGCACATAAAGGGTGTCACCTTCTCCTTAGTCATAGAATCATAGAATATCAGTGTTGGAAGGGACCTCAGGAGGTCATCTAGTCCAACCCTCTGCTCAAAGCAGAGCCAATCCCCAACTAAATCATCCCAGTCAGGGCTTTGTCAAGCCTGACCTTAAAAACATCTAAGGGAGGAGATTCCACCAACTCCCTAGGTAACCCATTCCAGTGCTTCACCACCCTCCTCGTGAAAAAGTTTTTCCTAATATCCAACCTAAACCTCCCCTACTGTCACTTGAGACCATTACTCCTTGTTCTGTCATCTGGTACCACTGAGAACAGTCTAGCTCCATCCTCTTTGGAACCCCCTTTCAGGTAGTTGAAAGCAGCTATCAAATCCCCCCTCATTCTTCACTTCTGCAGACAGAATAATCCCAGTTCTCTCAGCTTCACCTCATAAGTCATGTGCTCCAGCCCCCTAATCATTTTTGTTGCCCTCCACTGGACTCTTTCCAATTTTCCCACATCCTTCTTGTAGTGTGGGGCCCAAAACTGGACACAGTACTCCAGATGAGGCCTCAGTAATGTCGAATAGAGGGGAATGATCACGTCCCTCTATCTGCTGGCAATGCCCCCTACTTATACAGCCCAAAATGCCATCAGCTTTCTTGGAAACATTTAATCACTTGTAAGAATGTTTTAAAATGTAGGGCTTGACTTCAACTTTCTTATTAGTTAGTTAGCTAGTTGGTGCCCATTATGCCTCTGGTGTTTAGGGTAGTGACGAAGCTCCTCCACTCCTGTCTTTTCTGGCAAGTCTTTCAATGGTTTCCCAGCTGTGCCCCAGGTTTTTCAGCTCAGCTTCCAAAGCTCTTTGCCATGTTGTTTTCGGGCAACCTCGTTTTCACTTGCCCTCAGCTGTCCATCTTATTGCTATTCTGGTGAAGGAATCTGTTTCCATCTGAAGCACATGACCAATCCATCTCCAATGCCTCCTGGTAATGATGGTTGTGATGCATGGCTAGAAAGGGTTAAACAGCTTGCAGGCTGAATGACCCAAAGGCCACCTTTAAAGTCATGTTAGAAAGGTATGCGAATGATAATTAGGGCCATTCATGCTAAATAGGCTAGAACTTTGAAATGCAAACCTATATTGTTAGACATAATACTAATAGACGCTACCCCTAAAAAGACAATTCCTGTCTGTCACTATAACTATTGATTTAGAGATCAAAAGGGAATATTAACATTTGGATGAATCTTGGGTAAAATAATGTCACTGCCTATATGGCTCTTTGAAGTTTGTAATAGACTGCCTAATGGATAAATTGCCCTATGTTAATTTGTGTAATTACTGGTGGTGTTTAGAAAGCAAAAGGTTACATCAAAAGCCTATTGTTTAACCAGTATCAGAGGGGTAGCCGTGTTAGTCTGGTTCTGTAGAAGCAGCAAAGAATCCTGTGGCACCTTATAGACTAACAGATGTTTTTGCAGCATGAGCTTTCATGGGTGAATACCCACTTCTTCGGATGCAAGTAGTGGAAATTTCCAGGGGCAGGTAAATATAAGCAAGCAAGAAGCAAGCTAGAGATAACGAGGTTAGATCAATCAGGGAGGATGAGGCCCTGTTCTAGCAGTTGAGGTGTGAAAACCAAGGGAGGAGAAACTGGTTCTGTAATTGGCAAGCCATTCACAGTCTTTGTTTAGTCCTGAGCTGATGGTGTCAAATTTGCAGATGAACTGGAGCTCAGCAGTTTCTCTTTGAAGTCTGGTTCTAAAGTTTTTTTGCTGCAGGATGGCCACCTTAAGGTCTGCTATTGTGTGGCCAGGGAGGTTGAAGTGTTCTCCTCCAGGTTTTTGTATATTGCCATTCCTAATGTCTGATTTGTGTCCATTTATCCTTTTCCTTAGAGACTGTCCAGTTTGGCCGATGTACATAGCAGGGGCATTGCTGGCATATGATGGCATATATTACATTGGTGGATGTGCAGGTGAATGAACCGGTGATGGTGTGGCTGATCTGGTTAGGTCCTGTGATGGTGTTGCTGGTGTAGATATGTGGGCAGAGTTGGCATTGAGGTTTGTTGCATGGATTGGTTCCTGAGCTGGAGTTACTATGGTGTGGTGTGCAGTTGCTGGTGAGAATATGCTTCAGGTTGGCAGGTTGTCTGTGGGCGAGGACTGGCCTGCCACCCAAGGCCTGTGAAAGTGTGGGATCATTGTCCAGGATGGGCTGTAGATCCCTGATGATGCGTTGGAGGGGTTTTAGCTGGGGACTGTATGTGATGGCCAGTGGAGTCCTGTTGGTTTCTTTCTTGGGCTTGTCTTGCAGTAGGAGGCTTCTGGGTACACGTCTGGCTCTGTTGATCTGTTTCTTTATTTCCTCGTGTGGGTACTGTAGTCTTGAGAATGCTTGGTGGAGATTTTCTAGGTGTTGGTCTCTGTCTGCGGGGTTAGAGCAGATGCGGTTGTACCTCAGTGCTTGGCTGTAGACAATGGATCTTGTGGTGTGTCCGGGATGGAAGCTGGAGGCATGAAGGTAGGCATAGCGGTCGGTAGGTTTTCGGTATAGGGTGGTGTTAATGTGACCATCACTTATTTGCACCGTGGTGTCTAGGAAGTGGACCTCCCGTGTAGATTGGTCCAGGCTGAGGTTGATGGAGGGGTGGAAGCTGTTGAAATCATGGTGGAATTTTTCCAGAGTCTCCTTCCCATGGGTCCAGATGATGAAGATGTCATCAATGTAGCGTAGGTAGAGAAGGGGCATGAGTGGATGGGAGCTGAGGAAGCATTGTTCCAGGTCAGCCATAAAAATATTGGCATGTTGTGGGGCCATGCGGGTGCCCATAGCAGTGCCACTGATCTGGAGATATATATTGTCATTAAATTTGAAATAGTTGTGTGTGAGGATAAAGGCACAGAGCTCAGCAACCAGTTGTGCTGTGGCATCATCAGGGATACTGTTCCTGACAGCTTGTATTCCATCAGTGTGTGGGATGTTTGTGTAGAGAGCTTCTACATCCATGGTGGCTAGGATGGTGTTTTCTGGAAGGTCACCAATGCATTGTAGTTTCCTCAGGAAATCAGTGGTGTCACGGAGATAGCTGGGAGCGCTGGTAACATAGGGTCTGAGTAGAGAGTCTACATATCCAGACAGTCCTTCAGTGAGAGTTCCAATGCCCGAGATGATGGGGCGTCCAGGATTTCCGGGTTTGTGGATCTTGGGTAGTAGATAGAATAACCCTGGTCGGGGCTCTAAGGGTATGTTGATTTGTTCCGGTGTTACTGTAGGGAGTGTCCTCAGTAGATGGTGCAGTTTCTTAGTGTATTCCTCAGTGGGATCTGAGGGAAGTAGCTTGTAAAATTTGGTATTGGAGAGTTGTCTGGCAGCCTCCTTTTGGTAGTCCGACCTGTTCATGATGACAACAGCACCTCCTTTGTCAGCCTCTTTGATAATAATGTCAGGATGGTTTCTGAGGCTGTGGATGGCATAGCATTCTGCACGACTTAGGTTGTGAGGCAAGCGATGTTGTTTTTCCACAATTTCTGCCTGTGCACGTCGGCGGAAGCATTCAATGTATAGGTCCAGACTGTCATTTCGACCCTCAGGAGGAGTCCATGTGGAGTTCTTCTTCTTGTGCTGTTGGTGGGAGGGTAACTGTGTATCAGTGTATCAGTGCGCTGTTCAGTGTTGGGACCAACACCTAGAAAATCTCCACCAAGCATTCTCAAGACTACAGTACCCACACGAGGAAATAAAGAAACAGATCAACAGAGCCAGACGTGTACCCAGAAGCCTCCTACTGCAAGACAAGCCCAAGAAAGAAACCAACAGGACTCCACTGGCCATCACATACAGTCCCCAGCTAAAACCCCTCCAACGCATCATCAGGGATCTACAGCCCATCCTGGACAATGATCCCACACTTTCACAGGCCTTGGGTGGCAGGCCAGTCCTCGCCCACAGACAACCTGCCAACCTGAAGCATATTCTCACCAGCAACTGCACACCACACCATAGTAACTCCAGCTCAGGAACCAATCCATGCAACAAACCTCAATGCCAACTCTGCCCACATATCTACACCAGCAACACCATCACAGGACCTAACCAGATCAGCCACACCATCACCGGTTCATTCACCTGCACATCCACCAATGTAATATATGCCATCATATGCCAGCAATGCCCCTCTGCTATGTACATCGGCCAAACTGGACAGTCTCTAAGGAAAAGGATAAATGGACACAAATCAGACATTAGGAATGGCAATATACAAAAACCTGGAGGAGAACACTTCAACCTCCCTGGCCACACAATAGCAGACCTTAAGGTGGCCATCCTGCAGCAAAAAAACTTTAGAACCAGACTTCAAAGAGAAACTGCTGAGCTCCAGTTCATCTGCAAATTTGACACCATCAGCTCAGGACTAAACAAAGACTGTGAATGGCTTGCCAATTACAGAACCAGTTTCTCCTCCCTTGGTTTTCACACCTCAACTGCTAGAACAGGGCCTCATCCTCCCTGATTGATCTAACCTCGTTATCTCTAGCTTGCTTCTTGCTTGCTTATATTTACCTGCCCCTGGAAATTTCCACTACTTGCATCCGAAGAAGTGGGTATTCACCCATGAAAGCTCATGCTGCAAAAACATCTGTTAGTCTATAAGGTGCCACAGGATTCTTTGCTGCTTCTTGTTTAACCAGGACTGTGTGGTCAAGTGGATTCTAGGACACTGTATAAAAAGACCCTTGGGTCCTGATTCTGTTCATCTCAGATCTGCTTAAGCTTCATCAGGGGAAGTTTGAGTCTCAAGACTGAGGTCCCAGTTATGCTGGTATGCCCTGGATGCATGGAATATGATATTTGGATGTTGGACTATAACCTATGAACTGAATTCTAAAGTAACTCTTTGCAACTACAAAGCTCACCATCTCTGCTATGAATCTGAACCTCAATGGATTGAACTCATGTCTGTATGTATATTGATATTTTAACCATACTCTCTCTTTTTTTTGTTTTTTAATAAAATTTAGTTTAGTTAATAAGAATTGGCTGTAGCGTGTATTTGGGTAAGATCTGAAACATTCATTAACCTGGGAGGTAATGTGTCCGATCCTTTGGGATTGGTAGACCATTTTCTTTTAGATGATGAAATAAGATTTTCAAAAATCATCATATTTGACTTAGGTACCTGGATGGAGACCTGAGGCTGGATCACTTTAAGGGAACTGTGTTGTTTGGACTTCTGAGTAACCAGTAAGGTACTAAAGAAGCTGTTTTATGCTGGCTTGGTGAAGCTAAATATTGGAATATTCACCACCTTTTGAGGGTTTGTCTGCCCATTCTTTGCAGTTCACTCTAATAGAGTGGCCATAGCTGGTCCCCACTGGTACCACGGTCATAATGGTGCTTATATCTTCTTGGCTCCACTGGGTGAATAGGTCTTGGTTTGAGATTGTTCTGGGCCAAAAGGTACGGAGAATTTTTCTGAGGCAGGTTGTATGGAACAAAGACAGTTTGGACATGTCATACTTCGACATTCACCAGCATTCTGCACTATATAGTAGTGTTGAAAGCATGCAGTGCTGATAAATCCTGAATTTGGTTTTGGTGTTGTATTTTGATGATTTCCAGACTGTATTTAAGCTCCTGAAGGTGTTCCTGGCTTTATTCATTCTGTGCCGGATATCCTGGCTTGTTCAATCATCCTCGCTGATGGTGCTGCATAAGTATGTGAATGTTTCTACATTGATGAGAACATGATCCTCTATGGGCTAGTCTACACTTACTGTCCGGGTCGACGCGGTGAGTTCGACTTCTCGGAGTTCGAACTATCGCGTCTGATCTAGACGCGATAGTTCAAACTCCGGAAGCGCCGCAGTCGACTCCGGTACTCCACCACTGCAAACGGCGGTGGCGGAGTCGACCTTGGAGCCGCGGAGTTCGACCCCGCCGCATCTGGACGGGTGAGTAGTTCGAATTAGGGTACTTCGAATTCAGCTACGCTATTCACGTAGCTGAATTTGCGTACCCTAATTCGAACCCCCTTTTTAGTGTAGACCAGGCCTATCTGTACTGGTGATGGGGAAGCAATATTAAGGGTCATGATATCTATCTTATTGCAGTTGATTTTCAGTCTGATTTACTGGCTGAATGTGTTGAGTCAGGTTGTTTTTAATCCACAACCTGCTTGTCGTGAAGGACAAAAACAACTTTTGACAGCCTACAATTCTGCATGGTAAGAGAACTAGCTAGGAAAAGAAAACTGGCTAAATTGTGATAATATGGTAATGAGAGAATGGAAGATGCATTTAGAAATATTGTCTGATGGAGATTGAAGAGTCATATTTACCTCCTTACCTCCAGCTGAGATAATATTGAGCTGTTCAGGCTCCAGGGGCTAAAGGGTATGCTGTTTGTAACACAGCAGCTGGCACTCTTTCCTTCATTAAGCCCTGAAAACAAATAGTGGTGTGTAGGCAGGTGAAGTTCCTCTCCTGCTCATACACAGTGTTTAGGGTCCATGCTTACCTCCTTGCCAGCTCTTGGTCTTTATTACTAACGTAAATAATTAGAAATGTAGCCTTCATTCTAAGCTTCCTCTTGAGATAGCTTGCTCTTAGGGTTTTTTCCCTCCAAAACCTTTCCCTGCCCCTAGTTACTTCTGTGATGCTGTGTATAAGAAGGGTGACCATTTATATCACTGTTGTTACTACTGTTACAAAGTTACCATGAATCCTGTACAAAGTATGTCATGTGAGATACCGATAGAAAAGTTATGAATTGTTAAGTATGTTTATCTTGCTTATATGCATGTAGGGTGATCGGACAGCAAATGTGAAAAATCGGGATGGGAGTGAGGGGTAACAGGATACTATATAAGAAAAAGACCCCAAAATTGGGACTGTCCCTATAAAATCGGGACATCTGGTCACCCTGTATGCATCTATCGGCTTTGTATCTGAAATTATGGATATTTGCTATGTACTTGTATCTTAAGGATGTGTTGTATTCCTGGGTGACACCCTGAAGATAGATTTACACCAGGGTTAGACATCTATGTGTTGGTGACCCATTAAATACACTCCACTCTCACAATGGGCCATTGAAGAAACTCATCCTGCCTAGTAGGTCTGTCTGTGGATGCCTCAGACAGCAAGAAGCCAATGGCCACCCCTTGTGATTCAGCAAAACATGTAAGGGTATGTGATGTGGATATGTGACCCCAGACTCCATCTTGGGCCAGTAACTTTCCATACACAGGGGCTGTGGGTTTTGTTTGGCACAGTAAATTTCCATGCACATGGCAGAGGATATAAAAGACACCTGAGACACCTCAATTTTGCCTTTTTCCTGATCCAACTCGCTGGACTGTTGATTTACAACTAGTAGGAGTATATTGAACTATGGACTGAGGACCTACCAAGCTTCTGGAAAATACCAGAGAGACTTTTGCAAGCCAGTAGTCTATTGTATCACTGCTACAAACCTGATATAAGGACTTTGCAATCATTTGTATGTATATGATCTGTTAACCATTTTAACTCCATTTTTTATTAATAAATCTTTTGTTAGTTTACTAAAGATTGTCTGACAGTGTGATATTTGGGTAAGATCTGAAATATGTATTAACGTGGGGTAAGTGTCTAATCCTTTGGGATTGTATAAACTCACGTATGATGACCTGGGTTTTCAGTAACCTCTCGCTATATTAGACCTATTTGTCTGGATGGGAGCCAAGGGCTGTCATGGCCATAGGGGACTGTGTTTGGCTTCTGGTTAACTACTGTGGTACTGCAGAAGCACTTTTGTTACTGGCTTGATTAATCTAATTATAGAATAAACCACCAGTTTGGGGGTGTGATAAATGAAAGGAGGGGTAGCTCCCTTTTATGGAAACCCAGCCAGCCAGTTAGCTATAAATCCCTCTTGGTAGTTGTTCTCTGCTTGCTTTACCTGTAAAGGGTTAAAAAGTCTCCCTACATAGGTAAAAGGACGGGATTGGCACTTGACCAAAAGAGCCAATAGGAAAGCTAGAACCTTTTAAAATTGGGAAAAAACTTCCCCTTTCTCTGTCTCTGTTGTTCTCCCGGAGAGCAGAGACAGTGCTGGAACTATGGTGTAAAAAGGTTTGGGCCAGGTATGAAAAATCATCAGATCATACCTAGAAACTACTTATCTGAAACCTCAGATATGTAAGTAGATCAGGAAATGTCTAGGCAGACGTAATTATGTTTATCTCTTTTATTTCTTTATGGCTTGTGGACTCCTTTGTGCTAACCCCAGGTGCTTTTCGTTTTGTTTGTAACCTTTAAGCTGGACCTCAATAGAGCTATCTTCATGCTTAATCTTTGTAATTGTTTCTTTTTTTAAATCTAGCAAAAAGCCCAAGTTCCAAATGTATTTTCTTTCTTTTGTTTTTAATAAAATTTATCTTTTTTTTAAAGAACAGGATTGGATTTTTGTGTCCTAAGAGGTTTGTGCATATGTTGTTTAATTAGTTGGTGGCAACAGCTGATTTCCTTTGTTTTCTTTCTCAGCTTTTCCCTGGAGTGGGTGGGCGGGAGTGTGAAAGGGCTTGAGGGTACCCCACAGGAAGGAATTCCCAAGTGCACCTTCTTGGTTTCTCAAAGGGGTTTTTGCACTTGGGTGGTGGCAGCATCTACCCATCCAAGGTCATAAAAGAGCTGTAACATTGGGAGTTTAATACAAGCCTGGAGTGGCCAGTATTAATTTTTAGAATCCTTGTGGGCCCCCACCTTCTGCACTCGAAGTGCCAGAGTGGGGAATCAGCCTTAACGGGGGTATAGCCTGCCCTGTTTTTTTGCAGTCTGCCCTGGGTGTGGCATTCTCAGTGTAGTCCATCCCAGGCACCTGGTTACAACTTCTACCACAGACAGATGCTCAAACCCTTTTATACTTATTCTTATCCTAATGTGGTGCCCTAAACTCTAGGAGGACTGTATTGTTGTGTGCTGCTAAATAGCTGCTCTGTTCTACCACAAAGATGTTGACATTTCAGGGACAGATGTTATGATTCCTGTGTTTGTGGTTTCTCTCTGTCCATTTCATCTTCGGATGTACACGTGGTCTTTTCCCAGTTACGGCCCATTTCTAAGAATATTTCTGTTGATGGCACAAACACATCCATCATAATGTCGCACTACCTAAACTCCTTAACCTAGCTCAGGGTTTCCACTGATGATGGAAGAACACTCTTACAATAATTGATTAGGGATATGAAAAGAGAAGGGTTAAAAACAGATCATGAGAATGCTGGCCATGTAAGCTCTGATCCTATGCATTTGTTAACAAATACTAATAGAAATTAGAACTGGAAAATACAATAGCCATCCCTTGCCAATGCAGGAATATTCACTTTAGCACAGCAAGAGAATATGTGCAACTCAAATCTAATTCATGCAGGGCTCAATCCCCAGTTACACTCTATTCACACTGAAACAGGCCTGCTCTAACTTGCAACAGTAAGGCTGGGGATCAGCGGAGAGCTTCTCATTGCAGCTCACTCCATCTGGCCTCCATCATACCCACTTCCTCTCTTGACATGCCTCCCCCTGCATTTGAGGAGTGAGATGTAGGGCTAGTGCTGGGAGAATATTCAGCTATCCCCTTTCAGGTCACTTTGTGCTGTTCTGGCAGTATAAATTCCCTATAGTGGGGCCCAGTGCAGCTGTATGCATCTGAGGCCAGAATTTTACCTGCTGCTATAAGAACGAGGAGTACTTGTGGCACCTTAGAGACTTGTTAGTACTCCACATTCTTTTTGCTGATACAGACTAACACAGCTACCACTCTGAAACTTGCTGCTATGAATTCCCTTGAGGTTTTGCTTCATCTTTTAGCCATTTAGCTATGGCAGCCATTTACACCAGCAAAGAACTTGGCACTGGGCTTTTATGGTAACACCCACTGAAAAATAGCTGGCATTTGTAGGGCAAGTCTCCCCCTGCAAATGAATGTGCAATTTATCTGTTGTTGTGAACTTCTCCAAATGTGAGAACATAAACTGGTGGATAAGGTACAAACTGAGTGTCAGGACTCAGGAGGTTCACGTCCTTGCTGTGCCACAGACTTCTGTGTAAACATGTGGAAGCTGCTTCACCGCTTTGTCCCTCTGTACCCCCTATATATGAAGTATTACCCCAAAGACATGTTTGCAGGGTTGTTATAGTCATGTTAGGCCCACAATATTAGAGAGACAAACGGACGTCTGTTGGTGAGAGACAAGCTTTAGTGCTTACACAGAGCTCTTCTTCAGGTCTGGGAAATGTACTCAGAGTGTCACAGCTAAACACAAAGTGGAACAGTTTGTTTAGCATAAGGAGTAAACACATGTTGCAAGAGCATATTCAAGGTGAAGTGGGTAGTTAACACGTTTGCAGTTGTAGGACAAAGAAGGGTTGTTGTAATGAGTCATAACTCCAGTTATTGAGTCCATGATTTTTAGTATTTAGCAAAGTTATGAGTTTAAGCAGGGCCGTCCCTAGCCATTCTGGGGTCCTATGCAGCTCTTCCCAGGCCTCCACAGGAGGGGCAGGGCTTGCTTAGGGGGGCAGGGGTGAACCACCCCACAGCACTTGCTGGCAGCGCAGCTGGGGTGGGTCGCTGCACTTCCTGCTGCCGGTGAGTGCAGGCCCAGCACTGCTGCAGTCCTCAGGGGTGTGGGAGCGGGGCTGGGGTGGAGCAGGGGTGGGGCTGGGGCAGAGCAGGGCAGGGGCTTTGGGGAAGGGGTGGAGTGAGGGCAGGTCTGGGGCGGAGCAGGTCTGGGAAGAGATGGGGTGGTGGTGGAGCAGGGGCAGGGGGCCATGGGGAAGAGGTGGAGCAGGGGCTGGAGCACCATGCAGCTGCTTAGGGCACCAGGAAATCTGGTACTTTGCGTGGCTTATGCATGACAAGAATTTGAGTAAAAACTGAACTGTTGCACCATAAATAAATCAATGAGACCCTTTTTTTTTGGCAGGAATTGCATAGTCTGGATTTTAAGATACAGTTAAAATAGCCTATCAGGTTCCAGCCTTAATGTTTGTGCTACTGTTTTATAAAAGATAATAGCTTGCAAAAATGCTGATGCTGGGACGGTTGCTCATCTGCCATCCAAGACTATTTTAACAATAGGTTCACCTTCTGTTGTGCTTGCTGCAGGTTGGTGTGCATGCTATAGGTTCTAGTAGCGGCATATTTTTGTGAACACCAGTATATATAGCAGTATGTAAGTATCTTTTGCAAGTACTATTTATAATTTTAATAATAATTCAACAATATTTCTAACTTTTGGTCACTGTGGTTCTTATAACATTGCTCCCGCTTAAGCAAATTTGCACTTTGCTGCAATGACACACATGGCTTATTTTGCTGCCAGGTTATAGGAGGAGTGTAGGAATAACCTGGCCATGCCCCTACCTGCCCCCCTACATGGGGCGCTCATGTGGAGGAGGGAGGATGGGCATGGAGCATGGTTTGCCAATTCTGTGCTTCCTAGGGAAACTCCCATGCATAGTTGTTCCCTGAAAATCTTCAAGCTGCTTTATGGCCACTTTATACCAGTGACGAATCTGGTGTAAAGTGGCCGTCAGACAAGGGTTAATTCCAACCCCACTACTATGAGTCCAAGCCTCCTTCTCCTCAAGTCAATGACAAAACTCCATTGACCTCAGAGGGAGTAAGATCAACCCCAAGATTCCTCCTTCTTGAATTCTGTAGGAGGCACTCAGTCACACAGTACATACATTAATGTGTCAGAGAAGCGCTGATGTTTAACCATCCATTACTCTCCAGGGTGTACTGAATAGCTACTTGAAAGAGCACCAATGGGACACCCTAGCATGGTACCATAGCATCTACATAGCAATTCAACAGGGCTACTACTGCAATCTATGGGCTACAGTAGCTCTACTAAATTCGGAAGTTTGGACCAATGAATTCATGTAACCATGAACCTGAAGTGACAGAAACAACCGCCAATATGGTTGAGAGCCCTTTTTGTTTAGATTATCACTAGGTTCTGTCAGAACTGGGATTCACAATCTATCATCATCCAATTTTTAAGGTCTTAGCCATTTTTGACTTTACGCGTTACCCCTGTACGACAGCACAGTAAGGTGTGTATATATGCCATACCAAGAGTCCTAGACCACTATGATATCAGAGGAAACACAATCAATCATCACTCTTACTCGACAGCTAATCTGCATGCAACATTTTCATTGGTTGTATAATAGGAACTGCATAGATGATGGATTATTAGACCCAGCTGCCATGCCCATATGACAGCATGGGTTTTTAGCTACTAGTGATATTTGTAAAATGCTCTGAGTTGCATTTTAGAGCAAAGTTTGAATATTATTATTATACATTAGAAAGAGTTGACGTCTTTTTCTATTTCTTGTTGCTCAGAATACTTTTATTGCTAAAATAATCCATCTTTACTCTTAAAATAATCCAGTTACTGGTTTAGTCCTCAATGCACAAAAGTTCAGTATAGTGTCAGTAGTGATATATTTATTACTGTTTGGAATTCTAGGCATCGTGAGAAAACAAACTATTTTGTATGATATTCCTCTGTTAAATGTAAGTGATGAATGGTATTGAGCACCATGAACTGGCCATAACATTCAAAGACTGCTAAAATGGGAACGTGTATTCACCGGCACTGAAATTCACCCCTTAGATTAGGATTTAAGTGGTGCATAGGCCATGTGTGCCCTCTTTACTCAGGGATAAATTTCACCTGTTGTTCCAAAGCTGGGAGTCTTTACTCAGACCTTGAGATCGGGGTGTAGCTTAGTAACACAGTATAGATGTTTTCATGGAGCTTGACTTGTCTGTGGAACTATTTTTGGATTCTGCTGAAAAGGAGCTAGTTACTGTTCTGTGGGAGGATCCACATCCATTGTACAGGCTAGATAAAGAAACTTTGCAAAGCTGACTTCTCTTTCTGTGGCCCAAATAGGCATTGTTCATATGTTCCTTATCCATTTTGCCTATGCATCTTCTATACACAGCGATACAGTACCTATGTGTACAACCTTCAGTCTTATTGCAGCTGTGCTTTCACTCACTTTTGCATTAGAGAGCCTGGGAAAATCTGAGCCAAATTCACTCCTGGTGTCAGAGGAGTTATACCAGATGTTAATTTGGCCCAGTGTAGACTCCAAGTATTGTTTCATGGATTAGCCTCTGTGACACTCTATACCTCAGAGGAGTGTCCTGTAACCCCCATATCCATCATTAGTATAGAATTGTGATATTTCATATAAAGCATGCTATGTAAGGTATCATGGGGATGGCTATGATCTGCTGAAAGCCATTGTTCTATGTAAATATGTATATCATTAATGCATATGAAGTTCTGAGATTGTGTTGTAGTGTTGTCACTAAAATTTATTGTGAGTTGGGGAATCACCAAAATATTAGTTCCCCAGAAACAACAAGGGAGCTAACCAGTGCCGGGGTGGGTGTCAAACAAATATCAGCAGCCATTGTCCAGCAAGGGCGTTTTACAATTCGATGACTCCCTTACACAAGGCCACACCAGGGGAATTGCTCAACCTTGTCTGGTGACTCATCAATGCCCACCAGACATGCCTGGACTTGTGTTCTTCAAGCACATGGAATAAGGCTATAATATAGGGGGAAAAGGCTGTATGGTTTGGCCTGTCTCTTCTCCCACCTACACTGAAGGCAGTGAGAACACTGGAGCTGAGGAGACTGGTCCCCAGGCTAACAGGGGAGAACCTGCTTATGAAAGACTGTAACCAAACTGCAGTATCCAATGGCATGAGAAAAACTGCTTAATCCAGATATTGCCTAGTCCAGGGGTCGGCAGCCTTCAGCATGCGGCCTATCAGGGTAATCCACTGGCGGGCTGTGAGACATTTTGTTTACGTTTACTGTCCACAGCTTCCAGTGGCCATGCTTCGCTGTTCCCCACTAATGGGAGCTGTGGGAAGCTGCAGGCTGCAGGGACTTTTGCCAATCACTTAAAATCCATCTTTTGTAATCAATAAACTTATTCTAATGTTTATTGTTACCAGTGCGTTTGACTAAAGTGCTTGGTAAATATGCTCAGGTTACAAAGGCTGGTGTATGTCCACTTTCCATTGCTGAAGTGGTAAACCAATTAATAAACTTGCATTGCTCAAGAAAGAGTCTTGAGCAGTGCAAGAGGGTATATTCCTGAGGTATGAGACTGGGAGCTGGGACGATTTGGCTGGTGCCTTTCTCTGTTTGATTTGTGAGTGGCTCTGGGAGCATTCATGCCATCTAGCTGGATGTGGGGCTTCACATGCAGTTGAACTGAGTGGTAACAGCACCTGGAGGGGTTGCTGCTTGTCACCAGTAAGGCATTGTGAGAGACAACCCCAATTAGTGAGTTAAGGGGGCACCCCTGTTCCACAGTCCCAGGTTGCACTCCTGGGTTCCTGTCACAGGCTCATACACTTTCCAGGAGCCCACCTTGAATTTTGAAGAGGATGGTTTTTAAAGTAAGATTAATTCAGTGTAAGTGCTCTTTTGAGTTGTAATTGAAAAGGTCAATAAGTTCATGTATCAAACATGAATGGCTAAAAGGGATAGGAGTTTCAATTTTCCATTGCTAGTTTCCTCAATAAAATCAATTTTATCTATCCTGTTACAGAGACATATGTCTGCACCTGCCCGTTAGTTTTTCAGAAAACATTTACATTGAAGCAACAGTTTTCGTAAACAAAGTGCTCTGGCGCAGGTGCTGTGGATTCTGTTATTTAAAAACAACTTTTGCATCAATATTTTAAGAGATTTTTCAAAGAGGAAATATGGGCCACAGTGAGACAAATTATGTTGCCTTAGTCACATAAAACTCCCAGTGAAGTCATTAGGAGTTTGTGTCATTAAGGCAAACATGATTGGGCCAGAGGTGGTGTCTGGCTAGAAGTTCTACTAACGAGAGTTTGATCCTGTCTAGTACATGTTCAGAGGGTGTAGGGTGACCATACTTCCCAAAGGGAAAACTGGGTGGGGCCTGAGCCCTCCTCCCTCACCGTGGGGTTGGCCTGAGCCCTACCTGCCTCCCTCCCTCCCCGCTTCCTGGCCCTTGGGTGACTGGGGTTGCTGCTCCCCCAAGAACTGCCTGCCTCCCTTCCATGCGAGGCTGGGGTCATTTCCCCTCTGAGCCCTGCCTGCAGCTCCCTCCCCCACACAAGGCTGGGATTACTGCTTGCCTGAGCCCTGCCTGCAGCTTCCTGTGTGAGGCTGGGAGTCGCTGCTCACCCGAGCCCTGCCTGCCCCTGCCCCTGTCCCCATCCCCTGCGTGACACTGGGGCCACTACTTGGCTGAGTCCTTTGTGCCACCCCATGTGAGGCTGGGGTCACTGTTTCGTGAGCCCTGCCTGCAACCCCCACCCCCATGTGAGGTTGCTGCTCCCCCCACCCTCCTGCCCCGTGCACCTGGAGTGGCTGCTCTCCTGATCCTTGCCTGGCCGTGGCCTCTTCGCCCCCGTGTGATACTGGGGGTCGCTGCTCACCCGAGCCCTCCCTCCCAACCCCCCTTGAGGCTGGGAGTCGCTGCTCGCCTCAGTCATGCCTGCCCATGCTCCCCGCCCCCACTCGAGGCTAGCGTCACAGATCATTCAAGCCCTTCCTACCCCTACGTGAGGCTGGGGTCAATGCTTACCAGAGCCATGCGTGCCCCTGCTCCCCACCACCTGCACGAGGCTGGGATCATGGTTCGCCTGAGCCCTTCCTAAACCCCTGCCCTCATGCAAGGCTGGGGGAATCACTGCTCACCCAAGTCATGCCTGCCCCACCCCTAAGGTTGCCAGGCATCCAGTTTTGGCTGGAAAGCCCGGTCAAAAAGGGACCCTGGTGGCTCCTGGCAGCACCACCGACCTGGCTCTTAAAAGTTTGTTCGGGGGGTAAGTTCTCTGCTTACCCTAGCTCCGCGCAGCTCCTGGATGTGGCCACCAGGTCCTTGCAGCGCCTAGGAGCTTGGGTGGCAAGGGAGGTGCCCTGCGTTGCCCCATTGGCTGGAAACTGCAACCAATGGGAGCTGTGGGGCATCACCTGCGGGCACAAGAGCAGTGCGTGGAGCCTCCCTGGATGCCCATGCACCTAGGGGCTGCAGGGAGCTGGCGGCCACTTCCTGAGAGCCACGGTAACCCTGAACCCCCCTTCCATACCCCAACACCCTGTCCCAGCCTGCTGTCCCCTCCTGCACCCAAATTCCTCCTGGAACCCACATCCCAAGCCCTGAGCTCCTCCTACACCCCAAATCCCTCATCCCCAGCCCCACCCCAGAGCCTATACACCTAGCCAGAGCCCGGTCCCCTGCCCCCCCACTCCAAACCCCTCAGCCCCAGCCCGGAGCCCCTTCCTGCATCCCAAACCTCTCATCCCCAGCCCCACGCCAGCGCCTGTGCCCCCACAGCCAGAGACCTCACCCCCCCACCCCAATCCCCTGCCCCAGCCCAGAGCCTTCTCCCCCATCCTGAACCCTGATTTCTGGCCGCACCACCAGCCAGAGACCGCATCCCCATCCCCCACCCCACACCGCAACCGCCTGCCCCAGCCTGGTGAAAATGCGTGGGGGTGGGGGAGAATGAGGAACAGAGGGAGGGGGATGCAGCCTCAGCGAAGGGGTGGGGCCTTGGGGAGAGGGCGGGGGCAAGGGTGTTCAGTTTTGCATGATTAGAAAGTTGGCAACCCTACCTGCTCCCTCCCCTATGTGAGGCTGGGATCACTGCTTGTCTGAGCCCTTGCTGCCCCACCCTGCATGAGGCTGTGGTCACTGCTAGCCCGAGCCCTGCCTGCAGCCCCCCCCTTGTGAGGCCAGGGGTCACTGTGTGCCCAAACCATGCCTGCCCCATTCCCCTCCCCTGCGTGATACTGGGGTCACTTCTCCCCCCAGCCCTGCCTGCCGCTGCCCCCCACTCCGGCGTGTGAGGTGGGGGTGGCTGCTCACCCAAACTCTGCCCTCTCCCCCACTCGAGGCTGGGGTCACGGCTCACTCGAACCCTTCCTACCCTTCCCTCCCCTGAGAGGGGTGGGGTGGCCACTCACTACAGCCCTGCCTGCCACCCTGTGTGCGAGGCTGGGGGGGCTGCTTCCCCAAGTCCTGCCTGCCCCTTCCCCCCTCCACCTCAGGCTGGGGTCACTGCTCTGCCTACGCCCCGCCCCGACATGGGCCTTGGGATGCTGCTCTCCTGAAACCTGCCTGTCTGCCTCTCCCATGCACAGCTAGGGGGTTTCACAGCTCGCATGAGCTTTACCTGTCCCCCTCCCCAATGAGGGTTGCAGCTCACCTGAGCCCTGCCTGCTCCGTCCCCCTCCCTGCGCACAAGACTGAGTTCACTTTTCCTCACGGCCCTGCCTTACCCCTCACCCTCTCCGTGCAAGCCCACCCTCTCCCTGCTGCATGGTGCTGGCATCACCACTCCCCCACCCTCCCATTCCTCTGCGCTGCAGTCCGCCTTTTTGACAAAAATGGGCATTTGGCCTATTTGCTTTTGCCAGCTGATGAAGTCAGCCCGAGCAAATGGGACAAATGCTCCTTTTGCCAAAAAAGTCAGGACGACTGGGACAGGGCTTAAAAAGGGGACTGTCCCATCCAAAACAGGACATATCCTCACTCTCAGAGGGTGGAACATGTCAGTGCAAAGTAAAAAATGATGAGTGAGGGGAGCACACACAGACATTTTAAAGGGTGTTGCTGTGACACGTTACTCCTGCCTACTAACTGGCAAGTGAAATTCACCCCTGTGCAGAGGGCTACAAGTCCCAAGCACCTTTTTTAAGTCCTTCTTATGCCTTCAAATAGGGTGTAAGTTGTGCACAGGTCCCATGCTGGCCATCTGCAGAGGGATGAATTTTACCCTAACAGGATAAAATAATAACAGGAGTACTTAAATAAACACCCTATTAACTTGTTGTGGCTTTTGCTTAAAACAATGATAGCCTTGCCCTGCTTGCTTGTTACCCTCTGCACTGTAAATGGAGAGAAATGGATCTTTACTACCATTCAGCACTTAATCTTACTGATGAGCAAGCGATGCCTTCACTTGCGCTTCCATTGGGTAAAGACCTGAAAGATGACGACCTAAATGACACAAAAACACCTTCACAGCATTAAACAAATGGTTAGATGTCTGGCAATCCTTGTAGATGTAAAGCACTAAGCTAAAAAGCAGTCATACAAAATATCATGTCTCTAATATTGAACACTTTATGTACCGCCATCCCATACACAGCTGGTAGAACCAGAGGTGCCTCTGAGGTTATACATGCTTTCCAAGCTAACAGATTTTGTGTCTAGATCAAAGCCCTGTGTACTCCACAGCAAACTGGACCAGAATGCTGAAGCAGTGGTCCTGGATCTGTAGCCTTCTTGGGTTCTGCTGGGTTTTTTTGCAGTGGTTTCGGTTATATTATTTTAAAATTAGGTTTCTATTAATTAAATATGAAAATGACTAATACAATCAGGATGATACTCACTGTGTTATATATTTTGGTACTCAATTCAATCTACATTATATGCTGTCCACACATTGTCATTGTGCTGCAGATTTGTACAGCGAAGTTAGATACATCCATCACAGAAGTTGTCGGGGGAAGATAGAGGTTTTAGTGGCTGGTAGGGAAAGTGTGAGAGGCACTTTGGGTTGAGGATTAATGTTAGCTAGATGCTTCACTCAAATGACCAGCAGTTATACAGTTAATACCTTTCCAAGTTATTTTCTCACGCTGGGTGCAGGTACAGGAAGACAGTGCAGCATCAGTTTACTTGGTTCATATTTCCAAGATTTTCTTCACAACTATGAGGGCTCAACCGTTTTTTTGAAATGACAGTTTACAATCTGGCGTCTAATACTGTGCCAAATGATAGAATTTACTACAGACCTTTTGCCTATGACCACAGAACAGCAGAATACGTGGCACCCTCATTGAGATAACCCCTTAAAATGGTTTTCTTTCAGGGCAGTCCATGCGCTGCAAAAATATATAGAATGCCCTGCTGCAAATGACAGCTGTTTCATTCTGTTTTTGTAAAGCCTTAGATGCTTTAAAGTGGTTGTTGTAGGAAGAAGTCACAACTATTTTTTTTAAAAAGTCCACAGTTGTCAGTCTTCAATCTCTTCATTCTGCTATGTCATTACTGAAAATTTCGGAACGATTTCTTCAGCTGGCAAAAGAAAAATAAGTCTTAGTCTTTAAGTAACTAAAAATTAGTAATCAACTAACAACTAGTTTCTAAATAACTAAACAGTCTTAGTCTTTAAATATCTGTTATAAAGGAACACAATACATTAAATGAAATCTTTAATTGCTTGTTAGGTTCTGTAAGCCAGGGGCTTCATTCTTGGAAATGATTCCGTGCTTCAGCTTTACCACTATAAATCAGAGATAACTCCTGTGTGAGAGTAGGGTTGCCAACTTTCGAATAGCACAAAACTGAACACCCTTCTCTGAGTCCCCATCCCCCTGCTTGCTCCATCCCCCCTCCCTCTGTCACTCGCTCTTCCCCACACTCACTCACATGCTCATTTTTACCGGGCTGGGTTAGGGGGTTGGGGTACAGGAGGGGGTGAAAGCTCTGGCTGGTGGTGCAGGCTCCGGGTGGGGACAGAAATGAGGGGTTCAGGGTGCAGGGGAGAGGGCTCCAGGCTGGGGCAGGGGAATGGGGTGTGGGGGGTGAGGTCTCTGGTTGGGGGGTGCAGGCACTGGGGTGGAGCCGGGAATGAGGGGTTTGGGGTGTGGGAAGGCTCTGGGCTGGGACAGGGGATTGGAGTGTATGAGGGGGGTGAGGTCTCCAGCTGGGGGTGTGGGGTCTGGGGTGAGGATGAGGGGCTTGGGGTGGAGGAGGAGTGCATGCTGCCACCATGCACTGGTGCCACCCCTGCAGCTCCCATTGGCTGCAGTTCCCAGCCAATGAGAGCTGAGGAGCTGGCACATAGGGTAGGGGCAGTGCATGGAGCCTCCCTGGCTGCCCCTGCACTTTGGAGCCAGAGGAACATGTCGCCGCTTCTGAGAGTCACGTGGAGCCAGGTAGGGAGCCGGCCAACTGAACTTTTAATGGTCCAGTCCGTGGTGCTGACCAGAGCCACCAGGGGCACTTTCTGACCAAACATTCCGGTTGAAAACTGGACACTTGGGGACCCTAAAAGTGAGAAGAATGAAATCCACTGATTTCACGGAGACTTACATGAAGGTAGTGTAGAATTTGGCACTAGCTATTTGCTTAAGAGAGGGTCCAGCCCTAAAGATTTGGGTCCATACTCTTAAGTGGAAAAGTGAAAGACCATGACCATTACCCATCTGACTTTTTAGCTAGACCACTTTCTAGTTAATCTCTTTTACTAAGTTTTTGTATATTGAACAATAAAGAAAAAATCTGTTTCTTATTGATGGTGAAACTGTAAAAGCAGATCAGTCAAAAAAGGTGAGCATTTTCACTTTTACACAAAACCGGTGAAACCCTAAATTCACTAATTTATTTGGGCATAAGCTTTCGTAGGTAAAAAAAAACACTTCTTCAGATGCATCATGATGCTTATGCCCAAAGAAATCTGTTAGTCTTTAAGGTGCCACCGGACTCCTCATTGTTTTTGTGGATACGGACTAACACGGCTACCCCTCTGATACCTAAATTCACTACCTTTGCTGTCCATGTAAACTAGTTCAAGTTGTTTTGCAGGCTAATGCTACTGGTTAATTTCACACAGTTTGGTATAGATCTCAACCAATCACATTCAGAGTTCTAGACTGACAAGGCATTGCTGATACCACCAGCCAGATAATAATAAGGCCCTCATTACCATGAGTAAGCGCTGCAGTTGAATGCTACCCCACCCTTTGTCTGCCCTGTCTACTTAGATTATAAGCTATTTAGAGCAGAAACAATAGCTTGGTAGGGGTATGTATAACACCTAGCACAAAGGGGCCCTTGGCTGGGCCTCTAGCCACTACTGTAATAAAAACAATAGTAATCTCGTGTCAGCATGTTCTGACATTGGAATATGCAAGCAACCAGAATAAAATGAATTCTTACACTCTGTAGAAAAGCCTTAAAGTCAATTTTTGGCTGGGGAGGACCTTTTATTTCCTTTTTACTGGTGGGGAGTTCCTGTGGGTCTAGCTCCGCCATTGCCACAGCAGGAAACTGTATCTCTGGTGTTCCCGACACTGAGGCATATGGAGTTGATGGGAACGTTTCACTTCTGCTCAGCCGCCTTGGAACTACCGTTTCTGAGCACCCAGCTCTAGGATGCGTAGTGTCAGCGGCATCTGGAGCAACTTGTTTATTCTGGGCATTTCTTTCTTCCCTCCAGTCAGGGAGTCCAAGCTCTGAAAACAGATGGGATTGTTCTCCTAGTAATTGGTCCAGCTGCAGCAGAGAAAGTAGGGAAGACATACATACATGTAGTAATAAAAAATGATAAAAGGTATCAGACAGTGATACACAGGAGAGGTTATGATGCATGCCCACTTCTTATTCTTGGTCAAAAAAACAAAGTATAATTTGGCAGCTGAGATGCTGCCGTGAAAAGGATTCAGTAATAAATTTCAATCCCATTTTCACGTTTCAGTAACATAAATTTCAATCCCATTTTACTGTGATCGACTGACACAGTTGTCTTAGTACAAGCCCCCAGACGGACCTCTGTGGATGCGTGCGGCAACCCTGGATTGAAAAGGGTGCATCATAACAATTTGGGGCTCCGATTCACCAGTGTGCGCCATGCACTGTGTGTCATGCAGGCACTGCAAAATGAATGGCGTCAATCTGGGACTGGCTAACGGAGAATTCCTGCTGTGGAGGAGAAAGCTGATGGGGCAGGTGCAGAGTGCTGCTTTGTCAATTCCACTGTTCTTCCTCAGCTACTGTAAGTGTCACTAAAACCAGGCAGAGCAGTCCTGGGGCGATATAACTCTGGTGGCCATCTCCCTACTCTGCACCCAATGAAGATGGGGCTTCCTTCTTCCCTGTCTCCAATTTGAGTTGTGTTCTAGGGCTTATTCACACAGGGGAAAATGACAAGCACAGCTATAGCACAATAAATAATTCTCTACAGCTATGCTGGAATAACTCCCCATGGGAACACTATTCCAGCATAAACGTGACTTTATCAGAGTAAATATCCCAAAATAAAGTCACTTTTATCATTACTGAGCTCTAGCTATGCCAGTCAATTTCCCTGCATAGATAAGTCCTTAGGGAGGCAACATAGGCTAGGAAGGAAGGATAGGTCAGTGGTTCGGGCATTAATTAGAGACTTGGGAAAACAAAGTTCAGTCCCCTGGTCTGTCAGAGACTTCTTGGGTTACCTTGGGCAAATCACTTAAGATGAGATCCACAAAGGTGTTTAAGTGCCTAACTCCCATTGAAATCAATGGGCATTAGATGCCTAATAGTTTTGTGAATTCTAACCCTAGTCGCTCTGTGCCTCAGTTTCCCATAGGGTCAATAGATTGGTGTAGGAAGGGAACTCGTAGTGGGGAATTCCCAGATGAAGCTCAGCATCATCCATGCCTGAAAA
Source organism: Mauremys mutica (assembly GCF_020497125.1). Classification (NCBI taxonomy): domain Eukaryota; kingdom Metazoa; phylum Chordata; order Testudines; family Geoemydidae; genus Mauremys; species Mauremys mutica. Next base: position 207,273,506 of record NC_059073.1, read on the forward strand.
GCTATTGGACTATGTGGCCTGAGCTAAGTGTTAGACAGGGAACACTGCTGCGGAAACTGACAGGATCTTGGAAAAGGTCTGAACTTATTCAAGACGTGGTGCCAAAGAAGGAGGTGCTGGGGATTGTGAGAGTGTGTGGGGCTTGAAAAGAAATGGGAAGTAAACCCAGAGCTCCAATGGTCTCTACACAGGCCAGGCACTGAATGAAAGAATAGCGTTGGCTATCCTGGGGCCTTTGTCCATTATACCCCAAGGGAATAAATACGTGCTTCCAAAGTGTGCAGAAGCATATCCCATTCCTGATCAGGAATCTCAGACAGTAGCATTTGTCAAGAGGTTTGTGTGCTACCATAGACACATGCCTCAGCCCCTGCATGCTGATCAGGGAAGAAATGATGGCACCTAAATGTGAATCGCTACATCATGGGAGTCAATGGCCTAGAGGGGCAGAGAGGCAAGAAACTGGAGGATTCCCTGGGAGTGGGGAGGAGCTGGAGGGACGTGTCATCCTGACAGTAGTGTGTGTTTTGGGGTTGGGGGAGAGAGTTCTGTGGGAGGAAGAAGAACTGTATTGCCCATGGCGCAGTGTGAATAAGCCCAAGAACAGGACTAGATTGGGACTAGTGATGAGCACTTAGGGTCACACGTATACTGAGGGCAGGGGAAGGCAGAGTAGCCATGGAGCAGCAAATCCCACCAGGACAGAGGCCCAGACTGAGCAGCCACTTCTCTCGGTCTCAGAACTCTGTGTGCACTTGGGTGTTTTTGTGGCAGGGGTTTCCAGATCCACGTAAGCAAAGCAGGTCTATGCCTGATCTGAAGAGAAACAGGTGCAGACATGCTACCTTCAGACATCTACTAGATCCTGTGTCCAGCACAGAGAAGGGGGTGGGTGGGTTGGTACAATGCTTTATAGCAGCAACTGTTGCTTACTGGAGCTGACAATTATGCTTAATGGGGATACCCTTCAAATAATTTAGGAGCACTTATATCTTTTTTGGGTTTTAATCTCATGCTGGCTCTAGTTACTGCTCAAACAACAGCTTTCAGTCGCTCCATAGCTACAATATGTTTTCTGTGTACGTCAACTGTTTCACTACTGACTGCTCCTGCCAGTTGTTTTACTTCTTTCATATTAACTGCAGACGATGGGTATCCATGCCAGGCCAATCCATACTGCACCTACCAGCCATGTTAATTTTTGCAGGCTCTTATCAGCCTTCAGTAATTGAAAATTTCTGCACTGTGACGTTAGTATCGAAATGGTTGTTGTGCATACGCTTACATGAATGAAAGTCATGCAGCAATTCTGTAACTACAGTGGTTGATTTGGAGGAAAGTTGATGACATTTTTGGTTATAAAATCACAAATGGCAAGAAACAAGGGATCAGTTGGAGATCTGACAAAATATAAAGTTCTCGCTTTCCAAAGAGAAAACTTTTGCTTTGCATCTGACAGCAGTTTATTAATAAAATACCTACTGGATTTAACATTTTTTAGACTTTGAAAGAGCAACAGTGTGGCCAACACCACTCATGATTTTGAGTGTATCCAGGGTTTGAAGCACCTTGAAGGGTCTGGTTTTCAGAAGGTTGGACCTCAGAATTTACTGAAAATCAAAGCCCTTTAAGGAGTCATAAGCTGGACACCTAAAAACTGAAGCACCCGAAATCACTAGTCCCTTTTTGAAAATCTTGGCCCAAGGTTGTACCAGATGACACAATTTAACCTTGTTGGTTTGGTCACAAGTTCAACTCACAGCAAATGCATGTGGAAGCCACATACTGCAATCACTCACTGTGACATTGCACCAGTAAAGGCAATAGGATAAAGAGTCTTTAAACTAGATTCCTTTTTCCTATGTTTCACAAGAAAAGCTGCTTATACAACGTACCATCAGAATTCCCTCCCTAGCCTGGCGAGATCGATCATTCAGCTGGAATTCCAGTTCAGAAACCTCACGACGAACAGCTTGACGTAAGACTTGCAGTTGTCTGTTTTTCTCCCTGTAGTAGACAGCAGAAGAAAAATAATCAGGTGAATAGTGATGCTCTGCAAAGCATCCATTTCTCATTCATGCCATTAATACAGTGTTGCTTCAGACAAAGCACCACAAAACATTCTACAGTCTAAATAATAACCTAACAGTACCAGTGCCAGATAGTTCCTTTACTGCATTGCACTATGCAGGCCACAGAACTCTGAATAAAAGAGTACGTCTTCATTACCCGCCGGATCGGCGGGTAGCAATCGATTTCTCGGAGTTCGATATATCGCGTCTCATCTAGACGTGATATATCGAACGCTGAACGCGCTCCCGTCGACTCCGGAACTCCACCGGAGCGAGTGGCGGTAGCGGAGTTGATGGGGGAGCTGCGGACGTCGATCCCGCGCCGTGAGGACGTGTAAGTAATTCGAGCTAAGGTACTTCGACTTCAGCTATGCTATTCACGTAGCTGAAGTTGCGTACCTTAGATCGACCCCCGCCCCAGTGTAGACCAGGCCAAACTGTGTGTCATGTGTGTGTCACAGACCCAACTGTCTCTTCTAACCTTTCAGTCATACAAAAATAGTCCTGGGCACTAGTTCTCACTGGAGACAACCCAACTAAACAGATTCGGAGCCAGCCATTTTGAGTTATGATATTACAAAAAACAAAAACAAAACAACCGAACAAAAAAAGACATACCTTCCCCCCCTCCACACTCAAAGTGCTCTTCATTCATAAATGCCTTGTTTGATTAACTGCTACCTTTCCTCAAACTACCCTCCTCTGCCAAGGGACTGCACATGAAAAATTTCAGCCAGAAACAAGCTTTATTAGAAGAAAAGCCTTATTTTTTAAAATTAGGTGTATAATGGAGACTGTTTTACAATCTTGATGATGGTGTTACTGCTATGATTCTAATACAGTGCTTCCTTTGGTTATGGCCCAATATGTATAATGCCCTCATCAGCAACCCCCACTATCCCCCCACAAACCCCCATCTATGTTCATCTGGAAAGCTGCAGTCAAAATAAATGAGATCTATTGCAAATTATGCCTGCATTTCCATTGTATTTTAAGTCATTTTAAACTAAAATAGACCATATTTTTAATTCTAATGTTTCTGAACATTGAAATTAATGGAGACAAGTCATACTTTTCTATGGACACAATTACAGAAAAAGTCCTTTTCACTTGCAAGGCGGGCACAAGACATGCACAATACCCATGATGGCACCTTCATGACTGGGGATGTCATACTCATGAGGAATCTCAGCCACTGCGTCTGAGAAGTATCAAAGAGAGTGTACATTCATTGGTATATATTATAAATCCCTTATGTACACCTAACCTTAATGCAGCATAAACTGTTTATAACATACACTGCCATGATCAAGTTTAGAAAATATTGGTTGGATAAATGGATAGTAATAAAGTGATGAACAACTGAATGCTGACTTCTGTGTTATACAGTAAAAATGTTAAGTCTGAGTGTTGGCACATACAGCAAGATGCTCTGCACATGCACTCAGGCTCCAAAATGTTGCTTTTTTAATGACCATAATATGTGTGTTTCTGTAGTGATATAATTACCTTCCTTCATCTGACATAGCACTGGAAAAAAGATCCTGTTGCTCTATCAGGTGTTGCTCAATCTCATCTAGTTTCTCCCGGAAACTCTGGCAAGAACTCTTCATAGCTTCTATTTCATGGATTGTGCACTACGAAGAAGACCAAGAAGAGTGACTACTTCATTACTTTCCTTTTAATATTTGTCATAATGACAGCTGAAGAGGCAGCAGTCCTATTCTCATCAACAGAACAGGTACATCATAAGCAGGCTTGTCAGACATTCACAGGTACAAGTTTCCAGATAACAAGTGAGATGACTTCTAAAGAATATAAATGTTGTATTTAGTTATCAGTTCTTCTTTCTGAAGTCACATAGGCTTCCCCTGAAGTCAATGGAAATTTTGTCCTTGTCTTCAAGGGAGACAGGATTTTGCCCATAGTTTTGACACAATGGGTCAAATTCTGAGCTTAGTTACACTTATGTAAATCATTAGCATTGAATAGAGTTGCCCCGGATTTACATCAGCATCACTGAATGAAGAAGTTTGCTCCATGTGTCTGATTTGAAAGACAGGTTGAGCACTGTACCTCTAGAACCATCATCACATTTTCTTGACCCTCCATTTGTAGATGTTAACGTTTAGCTGACTTTTACATTACTAGTGGAGGCAAAAGGATTAGTAAATTTGAAAAAGAGGATCAGATATTGATAAGAATAAAAATAGCAACTGCAATTGCACTAGCTAGGATAAAATTGCAAAGGCTATACAATTCTTTTGGGATTCGAGCTGGCACTATGACATATATAGCTCAGTTCACTCTGTGCAAAAAGTCTGCAAATATCACAATTCCCACAGATCTGTTCATTTGCTCAAAACTATTCAAATAATGTGTTATACAAATATATTTCAGCCTATAGATTGCTCATCAACTGTCCTTGGCAAATATTGCTTCAAGTATCCATTATTAGCTATCTGAAATTTGAGCTGTTTTGACAAGACACAAGATTTCTGTCCCCAGACTGGATGAGTGTAAGTCTTGGAATCAGGTTTCCAGGACAAATTCAAAGTTTTTTTTTTGCAGGGAGTTTGCAATATTTGTTCACAAGTCAATGTTTTGGGGAACATTCCTGCCAGTAACATTGCTTGATAGAATATACAAACACGGCCAAAGCACATTTGTTTATAAAGGATATAAACTCTCCTACTTCATGGCAAAAAAGTCAATCATGAACTGACAGGAGTTAGAAAGAAATTTCTATGGGAAGGTTATTCCCTAAATGTCCACTCCAGGTTTTCTTTTGCACAAGGTATTGGTTTGAATGAACTGTCTTTCTCTAATATGGCAAGTCATATGTTTGTATCCTTAAACATTGAAATAAATATTTGGAAATAATGTCTGCAGTGTTTCATGTTTACTGTGGTCATTGATTGGTATTGGGAAGTAATATCCCCATAGCATAGTATTCCTCTGGGGACTTTACATTTTTCCATTAAGACTCTAGCATGGGCCTCAGTTAGAAACAGGATTCTAGACTAATTGTTTAGATCAGTTATACATTTGAGTAAATAATCAATGGATCACTGGTCTGTTCTGCTTTGGAGGTTCCTGCACATCAAGATGTTACGGAACGGTCTATCCACAAGAGTAAAGCTTGTCTGTGCATGAGACAGAGCTTTCTCAAGGGCTGGTTCAAGGCTGTGGAACCAACTCCCATGGGATCTCCAAACTACCTCAAACCTCACAACTTTCCATGCCAAGATCAAGGTGTATTTCTTTTACCTGGACTTTGCTAATATAAAGACATAGCCTGTCATATGTTAAAAATGTAATTTCCACCCCTAGGTAGAGGATGAGAGAAAGAAAGAAAGAACCAGACATGAAAAATGTTGGTCATGTCACCTAATTCACTGCTGGAGATCACTCAAGTACCTCAGTGATGGATATGGTATAAGAACACGAATAGACTAGAATGATGTTATGACCACTTTGGAAAACCTAACCAAAACAATTTTTTAAAGTTGTGTTAATCAGCAACTGAGCCTCCAAAAGGTATGGAAATAAAGTGTTTCTGTTGGGAAATAATTTCCTTGTACAAGAAAATGTCATACCCAGACGAATAAAACAGAAACATGCAAATTCAATATAATCTGATGGCTGTTTGCTCTTTCAGTGTTTTAACACTGACTTCTGTCAAGAACAATGTTGCAGTTACTACAGATTTTGATTACTTTCAGGATTTTCTCTTGTTCTAGCAAATGTTTGATGCTTAAAATCCCTTGACAGGCTGGACTAAAGATTATGGACCAAATCCTGTCATGTGGAATAAAGCCTACATACACAGGATTTTCTCCATATGAAGAAGTGAGGAGCAGAATCTTCAACCTTGTGCAGTGGAGCAGTACCCACAATTCTAAGACACAGGATGTAGCAGCAGATGCAACCTGCTGCTGCTCTCCCGGCAAATCCCCAAGATTTTAGGCCAGTAAAGCCTCAGACCCACTGACTACATACCAGCATACCCAGTGCTTTCCAATTTAGATGGGTATGGAGTTCCACTGTACATAAACCTAGGAATGTTTTCTGACCCCCCTGCACAGGCTTTCCCAGTTATTTGGGTCCTTCTGTGATGCAGGGGCTGGATTTCACATGATTAACCTCAGACAAGTGCCGGATTTAACACATCTTTGCTTAAACAATAGAGCTTGAACAATAGTATAGTGTGCAGTCAATGCCTGCAGTATCCTCAGGCTCAGATTACTGAAAAAGCATCACTGTTAATCCTTCACCACCATCAGACAAGTGATAAAATAAGTTGGACAATGTAAATTCAGCTGTAATGTACTGAAACACTGACCTCTTGTGGCAATTGAGAGACATCTCACAAAATTCATAGCTCTTCAGCAAATAAAGAAAAGCCCCCATAGTATTGATATAGTCAATAACATGAAATTCATCAGTTTCACTTCTAACCGTTTTCTGCACTTTGACCCACTTGTGTTTACAACTTCCCAAGCTTCACTTTGAGTTTCAGGTTCAAAGAAAGAAAGGAAGAAACTCATTTGAAATCACCAAGTTTGCATAGTTTCAACACAAAACCAGGAGAAACACTCACATTCCTCATGGTGCAGAAATACCATCGGCCCTGCTTTTCTCAGAAGCATTGTGAGCTTTCCGACAATCCTAGCTGGGCCGGTTTATGGGGGCCTAGGGCAAAATCTGAAATGGAGGCCCCCCAACCCTTCTAAAAAGTCTGACAACCACCCACCAGCACATGAGCCCCTACACCCAGCCCTCCCCCAGGAGCGACAGCCCTCAAAGGAGCTCTCCTGCCATCCCCTCCAGGAGCCCCTGCCTTCCCATCCCACTCCTTACCTTATCCCTCCCTGCTGGGGAGACTTGCCTTCTGGTGTTGGCTCCCTCCTGCTTCCCAGACAGTCCCCACGGCTGAGAGAGCCACCATGGTTTTGGTAGCCAGCAGGTGAACACCTGGCATGTGGCACACTGCTTGCAGGGGCCGGTTCACCTATAGTGGCACTGCAAACCCGTGTACCAGATCTCAGCAACACTCACTCAAGTTTGGCCCAGCTGTCCCCCACCCTCTGTCATGACCAAGGGGCAGCTGGGCCTAACCTGAGTGGTGCTGCAACCCTGAGTGCCTGGTTGCAATGCCACCCACTACAGTTTACCCCAGCTGCCCTGCATCATATTGTTCCATGGATTTGGGGTGCCTCTCAAACAAGTGAGGCCCTCCATCCCCGGGTGACCCTGAATCCTCAGTTTTGAGTTCGTAACAAAGTCAAAACCTGGTGACTTTTGTAGTTTCAGCTCTTGTTGCAAACATTTCACATGGTTCTGATGGCAAACACAGCTTTAGGTTGGCTAAGGGTATGTCTACACTATTAAACACCTGCAGCTGACCATGTCAGCTGACTTGGGCTCGTGGGGCTCAGGCTACCCGGCTGTTTAATTATAGTATAGACATTTAGACTCTGGCTCTGGGACCCTGTGAGTCAGCTGACCTGGGTCAGCCGCGGGTGTTTAATTGTAGTGTAGATATATCCTAAAATGTTCCCTATTCTACCTGGATCAGATTTTCTGAGGCCTTGTCTACACTACAAGACTATTTCGAATCAACTTAGTTCAAATTTGTGGATTCGACCTTATGAAGTCGAATTTGTGTATCCATACTAAATACACTAATTCGAATTTCTGAGTCCACATTTCACGGTGGCCAGCGTGTCGACTTTGGATAAGACGGTGCACTGTGGGAAGCTATCCCACAGTTCCGCAGTCCCACGCTGCCCATTGGAATGATGGGTAGGAGCCCCCAATGCCTGCTGGGGGCGAGAAGAGAAATGGTTATTGTGGTCCGAGGGTGGTTTTGGGATTTTTTAGGTAACTGGCCTCATAGGGAACACGTCATATACACGCCCTCCTCTCCATCCCCTCCTTGAAAATGCGCCTTGCGGGCAATCTGTTCGTGCCACTTTTCTGGTCAGTGACAGCTGCGGGGGCGCCCACAGCACTGCAAGGCATGGAGCCCGCTCGCGATCATCGCCGTTTTTCTCCTCCTGCCACTTTTATCGTCCCACCTCTTCCACAGTCAGCTGCTGAGAAATTCGGGCTTACTTTTCAATGGTGCATGCCAAGCACTGGGGGGACCATAGGGGACGGTTTTACAAACTATCAACGTCGGGTCGGCCGGGCAAAGGTTCATGATGCGTGTTGTGTTCTTCAGGGAAACTGTGGAGCTGCTCAGACGCCTGCAGGGAAGGTTAGTTTCTTCTGGACACGGAAAATAACTGTATTGTGGATGTGTGCAGATGGCCTATAGTCATTCCTCGGGGGGACCCAGCCTTGCCCACGATTGCACTTGCTCATGAAGCCCTTATACAGGCGCCTGGGACCGCGACAAGGAACTCTTTCCAAATACCAGCGAGCAGCGTGGACACTGTGACTTGTTCAGTTTCTTTACAGAGAAGCTGAACCTGCCCCTGTTTCTTTACCCAGGTTACTGTTGTACCTCTCCTTCTTCGGTTACATACAGTTTCCCCCACTTCCAACACACATGTTAAAAATAAATTACATTGTCCCATTGTTGAGCTTAAGAAAGGGTGTCTTTATTCAATGACTTTGCGTTAAAAGGGTTGAAACTGGGGGCAGGACAGAATGTGCTGGGTAGGGTGTGCGGTGTTAGTAAAGACTGCCTGCTAAACTCAAGGAATGACAGGCTCCTGCTCCTAGAGCAGGTCCGCAGTTGCGGATATGCTTCTTTCAACGGAGCTGCCTTCCCTCTTTAGGTAAATTCTGTGTGCGGTGCGGATATATGTGACCTAGTGGTTGGAGCGAGGAACGGAATACAGATTCCTCAGCTGCGTGATCTCAGCGGTGTTCCAGGACAAGGACTGCTGTATAAGGAATCTGTTAACCGCCCTCACCGATGCAAAGTCACATCTCCCCTCAGCCCACCAACAGATTCCTGGAAACCCACCTCCCTTACCGACCAGTGGTGCCTACTGACTGCAACTGTGTGGTTGGGTGTGGACCTGCTGAGATCCTGCCCCCGTGTCTGTACCCTGGGAAAGGTGACTGTCCTATGCAAATTAACCACCCCCTTCCCACGCCCCCCATTCAAGCACAGGCATTCTTTTTGAAAGAAAAATCATAACGGAAACAGTAAATTAACAGACAAACGACAGTTTTTATTAATTTAAGTAGACAGTGTAGGGGATGGGACTGGGGAATTGGGACATTACTGTGGAGTCTGTGAAGTGAAGGACTCTCGGCAAAATGTAGGGTATGAGAGCTTTTGGAGTACTTGAGCACTGTGCCTGTGGTTGCAGTGACAGTAATTCACGTCCCCCGCGCCCCTTCCTCCTGTATTATTTTTGAGGTGTGTGAGGTGGGGTATGGGGACTTTGTGGCGGTGGAGTGCGGGTTGCAGATTACACTGCAGGGTGTCTACTGTCCTCCTGCGGTCCTACAGAAACATCCACAAAGGCGCCTGGAGCGTGTCTGTTTGCTCCCTCACTAGGTCCATAGCAGCGTTTTCAGTCACCTGCTTGTCTTCCTCACGCCACACCTCTCCTCCCGTTCGCTGTTTGTGAGGGCTGGCCCAGAGCGAGACGGTCCTTTCCTCCTCCACTGGCTCTGCTGGTCCGCCTCTGCTAGGTAGCAGCCCATACGTTCCTTGAACACTCTTGTCCCTTGTCTTTTTCTTTCGCCGCCTAATCTTTGCCAGCCTCCTGCGAGGGGGATTGCTGTGGCCGGGTCTGGAGATAGCAGTGGAAGCTGTAGAGCTGGGAAAAACAGGGAGTTTGAATTCCTTGCAAAGGATACAATTTTTTTGCGAACCTTTAACTGAGTCTAGGCTGTCTCTGTGAATTTATGGGTCGATGAGGACACCTGTGCCTTGCTGGGGACACAAATTCTTTTTCGCGGTGGATTCTGGGTAAATCGTCGCCAGTCATTAACTTTCCTCCGGCGAAAGCAACAGCAGAAGACAATCATTTTCAAAGCTCCGTTCTTCCCAGAATTGCCCTTGGGCATACGCCATAGCGTGGCAACCATGGACACTGTTTTGCCTTTTTGTGTATGTCACCGTTATGTGTACTAGATGCCGGCTGACAGAGGTGGGCCAGCAGCGCGTACACAGCAGCCTGCTTTTGCATGACAGGCCAGAGATGGTTACCAGCCCTTTTGTTACCATCTACCATACCTCATTAAAATTTGTGTAATTAAGATGGTAATGAAGATGGGCCATGGTTACATGTTCCTATTTGCACTGCACCATTTGGTTCTGTCATAAGTGCCCGCTGGTGACCGAGCAGCACGAGGGGGCGCAAAAAGCAAAAATTGGTGTAATGACTCCCTGAGTCAATCCCTCCTTTTTGGTATCTAAAAATAGAAATCAGGTCCTGCTGCTAGGATTAAGGGCAAGTGTACTAGAGAACCACCACTGGTTATCATAGAAACCAGAAGAGCCACAGCTGACTCTGTTGTCCGATCCTTGCATAAATTTGGAGCTTGTATTGCTATTCACAGGGGGTGCTCCTTTGCAACAAACACCACCCCTGTTCCATTCCGGCCTTCTTTCACAGCCTTTCTGGGCTTACCATACCATTGTCCCCCCACTTGGATGTGATTGATAAAAGTATAAACGAATGCAGTGAATTAAGACACGAGTGACTTGTTTGTGAGAAATGAGTGGAAGGAAGCCTCCAGCTGCAATGATAGTCCAGGCAGTGACATTAATTAGCTGTGGATTAGAAGGAGCCCATCATACCTCTTGCTAGTCCAGGGGCCAATTCAATCTTTTCTTTACTACAGGAAGGGTGGGGGCTGATGGAGCTCAGCCACTGTTGCAATGATGAGGACGGTTACCAGCCATACTGCACCATCTACCATGAAAAAATTAGGGACCAGGGCGCCCTTGGATCAGACTCTACAGATGCTAGTACGCATGGTTTACCAGTCCTTTTGCACGGCCCCATGTGCCAATAGGCTAGATGCTGATGGATGGACGGATACCAGGTCGTTTTGGTACCATCAGGCCATCCTTTGCTGTGGGGGGAGCAAGGTATAGTTGTGTTTGTGTGAACGTGCTTGCACCTTCGAGTACTATCTGCTAGCATTCAAGTAAAGATAGGGTTGGACATGTTAAAAGAGTCCACAGAGGATTGTTTTCACTTCTGGTGGTGGGTGGGGTGTGTGCGCAAATTGCCGAACTATTGCCCTGTACCACCGCAGACACTGTAATTTGACCCTAGAAGCATTTGGAGCTCATCCCAAGAATGAAAATACTTTGCGGAGGGACAGCAGGAACTGTAGGGATTACCTTGGCGTCCTCATTCCCCCCCTCCTACCATGGAGCGTTCCATTATATTTCTTGTGCTTTCTCGTTTGACGCTCGTCACGCAGCTGCGTTGCTCCCCCCCCCGAGTCTGTGCTATGCCCGTCTGTCCGTTAAGATTTTTTAAAAAATACTTTGACCAGGCGTAAACAATTACAGTAAATTTACCATAATTAAGATGCAGGAGTCTGGCCGATGCGAGGATCACACCTGTGTTCGGGTCACGGAAGGTGATAGAGGGAGCGCATGCTGCCGTGAAAGCGTAGCACGTAACCAGGGCCCGATGCAGCCTGTGGCTCGGGGGAGGCAGTGCTCCCTGAGTACCTCATGAAAGCCTTGCGCGGAAAAAGTGTGCTACCACGGGAGTCACCCAATAAGGGCAGCTCTCCCAGGAAACCTCCTGCTGATGCTTTTCAGATTAACGCAAGGAGAGCGTCGTGGTAGATCTCCAAGGATGATTTTCTGTTCTTTCCCCATATTATAGAGAAAGCCCTCCTTTTCACATACAGTTAAGGATCTTCCTGTTATATTAAGAATAAAAGTTAACATGGTTAAATGCAACTTACTCCGACTGCCTCCTTCCCCTGATTCAGAGACTCCGGGTATAATGGCCGGTGGAGGGTTGGTGTTTGAGGGTTGGTAGCGGGATCTCCGTTGACCGGTGATGAATAGATCCTGGCTGTCGGGGAAACCAGCGTTTTTTAAGCGCTCTCGCCTGCACGGTCCTCCTCCAAAACCCCTTCCTCTCTTCTCCGTCCGGGACATCACGAGGAACTGCCCGTTCGACACTGTCCCATCTTCATCAGAGTCCACGGTCACTGGTGTGGGCTAGTGGTCGGCTAGGTTCCCGTAGGCGTACGATTTGCCGCTTCTGATTTTTTGGTTAAGCCCTTGTCTGGGTCCCCCTCATTGATTTTCTCACGCGGCGCTGCGTTGCATTCCTCGCCTGTATCCTCTGTCTCTCACGGCTTTGGAGACCTTCTCGTAGGTCTTTGCATTCCGTGTTTTGGAAGCGAAGCTCCGAAAGAACAGAACTCCTGCCCCACACACCGATCAGATCGGAAGAGTTCACAGTCAGTCTATGCTGGGTTCCCTTCTTTCTATTCACAGTTAACATGAACTCCTCTGCTGGACGAGCTCTGCCGTTGCATGTTTGCAGTGTGTGCGGAAAGCTCGCCTCCGATTATCTAGCCCAGGACGTCAGATTCAAAGATGCCTCAAGACCAGGGAAAATGAATATTCAAAATTTTCCCGGCGTCAATTTCCTGTGTGGTTCTGGTCAGAGAATCCAAAGACTCGACTTGCTGTTTCCCAGGAGCGTCTCAACAGAGTGAGTGCACCCCACCCCCAAACCAATGGGGGATAGGCTCCCGGAAGCTTACTAAGTTCGATTATTTGCAATCCACCCACCTAGCCTAATTCGAGCTAGCCCATGTCGAAATTTAGCGTCACTCCACTCGTCGGGGTGGAGTACCCGGAATTCGAACTAAAGAGCCCTCTAGTTCGAATTAAATGGCTTCCTGGTGTGGACGGTTGAGCGGTTAGTTCGAATTAACGCTGCTAAATTCGAATTAAAGTCCTAGTGTAGACCAGGCCTGAGATACTGGGCACTCCCCATCCACTGACTTCAGTCGGAGTTCTGGCTGCTCAGCCCTTCTGAAAATCAGGGCTATACGGTATCATATCAATTTTATTGAAATCAATTAGTCTATTCATGGGGTGATTGGGTCATATGTGACTTCATCCTTATTTGCTCAGTATATAGCAGCATGTATAGATACCAAACGTGGGGCATTCTGCAGCTTCAGACATAAAGTGGTTAAGCTGCGTAAGTTCACAGAAAAACCATAAAGTTTCCTCTCGGTTTCAAAACACTGGCTGACCTTGTATTACTACATAAATTTGACTTGTTTTTCTACAAACCTTTCCCTCCCTTTAACCATTTCTTATTTATTTATTTATTTGGCCATGAATAAGGGCCCTGATAAAATAAAGATACAGGGCCAAAGTGAGGTGAGTCTGAAGTAGTGTAACTTACACCATCTGCTGGCCCCTTCAGGGTGGAAATCACAACTACTTAGGCTCTTTTTTACATATTGATAGAGGTAGGTGTGAGTTTAAGCAAGGCTGAGGGGGTTTGAGAGTGTGTAAGGCCGTTTTTGTGCTGGTATAACTTTTTCGTTTGGGGGTGTGACTTTTTTTTTCTCTTTTTTTTTTTTACTGAAATAGTTATGCTGGTACAGCTCCTAGTGAGGAGGCAGTTATATTGGTATAAAACTGCCTTGTACCAGTGCAGTTTATTCCCTTGCCTGGCTGGGAATAAAGCTGTATCAGTGTAAGCACTGTATAACTGCAGCCATATTGGGGAGGGGGAGGTTGTACTGCTTTAAATATACTGGTATAGTTTAAAGCAATACAACTTTTTATGTAGAGAAACCCTAAGGGAACCCAGATTGGTAGAATTTATACACTGAAGAGAATGGAAGAAGCAGAAAGTAACAGCAGCTCAGTCTGACCTCTGAATTGGACCTGTGTAAACCTTAGTCCTCCAGCTCATCTTGGTCAGTTGTTAACCTAGCAGTTACCATTTAAGTACTCTCAGCATTAAGAGAAGTAGTCTAACACAACCTAATTTGAGTCAAAGTATATTTCTGACATTCCTCCAACTTGTCCAGGACGAACTGTCCCTTCTTCCCATCTGTTTCCTAAGCTACGTTCCTGACACTTTCTCTACAACACTGAACAGAGCTTGAGTGGACCTTGAAAAAAACTAACACCCCTGGAGTTTACTCTCAATGTGCCAGATTTTACATATTATTTCAGCAAGAAACATACTTACTGGAGAAATACTCCTCACTGCTGTATCCTGCAGGAGCTCCAACGTTTTCAAAAGCTGTAACTCTATGGTGCTGTGATTTGAACAACAGGCCCCAAGATGTTTGGAGGAAGCAGTGAACGGAAAGGCCCACTGAAAACAGCAGTGATGGCAGCAAACACAATGACAGCTGTGACCGCACTGGGCAGACTGGGCACCCAATGTTTCATGGTAGGATGATCTGTATTTCCCATAAAGCCCAGTGTCTAGGGAGACTGATTTTGTGAGATGACCATGTCTACAGAATGGAGGGAGAAGATTTGAGTCAGGCCACTGATTTCTTGTTTTTATTCCAATTGTGTCAGTTTGAATTGAAGCTTCTCTTGTCTCCTTTAGACTTTCCTTCAAAATACCCAGTTCTGAAGTAATTACTGGCTCACCCTCAGAGCACTGGGACCCGATGGAGTTAATTTCTAAAGACTGGCCTTTGCCAAGGCCTTCACTCAGGGAAACTTTTTGCACAGTGGACACCAGCCTTGAAGACATCTGAACAGTAACAGACTTAGAGGGATTAGTGTGTATTTCAGCATTCTGGACAGAATCATTCTTCTCCAGTTTGGTGGCTTCTGATATTTTACCCAAACAGCAAGTCTCTGTGCTTTCCTGGGAACTAAATTCAGATCTGCAGTAAGCAGAAAAATTAGCCACTTGTAAAGAACTGTTTGAAATAACCTTGTTTTTGTTTTTAACTTGTGAGACCTGCCATTGGGTCTCTGGTGTCCCTGTTTCACAAGAGCAGCTTATACTGTATATATCGATGTCCGGTTTGCAAAACTGTTGACCACTTGCGGCCTTGGTGTCTGGAACCAGGGTATCAACTTTACTGATAATCTCCTTATCACATTGCTTTCCTTTTATATGCTCTGTAATACCTTCCTGGATATTTTCCTTAAGTACTTTCCCAGCATCCTCCTCAGCCAAAGGTCCCTCTTTTGCTTCTTGTTTGGCACAGCCTCCACTACTTGTGAAGTCAATGGGAGTTGTGCCATTCTCTTCAGTGTGAGATGGAGCTGGAGTTTTGGGTACTGAGCTGAAGTATAAATGACAGTTAGGTTCTGGGGTGACAGTATCTCCCACATCCTGATTACCAGCCTGAAAACATGGAGTTTGCTGTTGCCCTCTTCCAATGTTAATCTCTTGCTTATTCACATTGTACACCATTTCTTTGACAACCCCCTCTGATTGATCACTGAAGACTTGATGTAGAACATCTTCCACAGTTAGTGAGAGGGCGGTCTCTTCCCGCTGGTCCTTGTGGTCTCTGTCTGGACTAGACACCCTTGGAATATTCTTGCAATCTGCAGTGGAGGTGTTAGCAACAGGGCACTTTGGCTTTTGATGAAAATCCTGGTGTGACACAGCGAGAGCTGTTCTATGTGGCAGAGCTACTTTTCGGTCATGGGTATCACAGCTAAGGTTCAGGTGTCCAGGAAAAGGTGAATTCTGCAAGGAAAATGAGAGGACACTAAGAATGTAATATTGCAATGCCATGGACTAGTTTGATGAGATGGATAATGGGACTTTATCTTGAAGAATTTTTAAATACAAAAGGAACTCTTTTGTTTGGTACATGGTTAAGGGCTGATTGTGGTCAGTTAGTCCCTTGGTGGTCAGGAGAGCAGAATGAGGTTTCTCCTCCTAAATGTTGCACCAATGCCACACAAAAGGCTTGTTTTCACTGGGGGGGGGGAAGGGTGTGTTCATAATTCAAATTAACATTCTTGTGAAAACAAGGTGGTCTGTAGTTTTCATATGAGTTAGCAGGCTGAGCAAAAGACTAGACACTTCATTGGACAACAAGACCAACAGGGCCAATCAAATTTTCAACCCTTGCACCTCACACTTACTCAGGTCTGCACTATGTGGGCCTGATTCACAGCTCATTGAAGTAAATAAGACTTTTGTTGACTTCACTGAGCTTTGGCTCACGGAGTAATGTCATTTTCCACCTCCTATTTTGAATTCTCATTAGAAGTTCTAGTTACATCTTACTGCAAGTCTTTTAATATAGGGGATTTGGAAACCTCAAATTGTGCTACTGCCTAGATAATGTTATGCTAGAAGATGCTAATGGCTGCCATTAAGGAACTCTTTGATCCCAAACCAAACTTGTTAAAGACAGGTGTGCCAAGCATCCATTTTCAGGCTCAGTGGCTCCTTTATCTGCAAGCAATGGAGGCTACTGTCCGGTGCACTGGGCCAGATGGCAGGTCAGAACTAAGTTGTATGGACAGTCCTTGGATACAAACAGAGGAGCTAGAATATTGATTGCAGCTGAGTGTAGGCTGGAGGCAGAAAGCAAGAGAAACTGTTGCAAATGTGGCCCTAAGAGGACGCAGAGAGACAGAGCTTCATGTGCTCAGAGCTTGATGGAGATTCACATTGAGCTATTTCTGAGCGAGGAGACGGCCTGCTGTTTCTACTGTGTTCAGGGAAGACTTTTTGTAGATCTTTTGTACATAAACTAGATTACACCAAAGAATAAACCTGACTCACATCATCTCTTCCTAACAGATACAACCCAGCAAAGCCCTAAATGTTGGCTGACCACTTTAGCCAGAGGGGCAACAATATAATACAGTAAGATAGGATATAGGGTAGCCAAAGTGGAATAGTTCTACAAGGTATAATTTTGGACCTTGCATAGTATTCCACTGGGGTAGAAAGTTTTTTTTGCCTATAAAAGTCTCCCTGTTTTCCTCACAGGGAATCTCAGGGAAATTCCATCGCCCGTATTGCTTTTATTTTTCATGAACCTGATAACTTTGGGGTATTAGTTTTGCTCAAACTTTTCATTAATCTCATTGAAGAATATTAGCAGCTCTTTACTCGTAAAGGTAAGGGCTCCGGTGGTTCCTCCAAAAATCCACTGCTGTCAGACTGGCAGCTGTTTGTTCTTGTCACCAGCACTTCTGCAGGGAGAAAAGTTGGGGAGAGAAGAAAGAGATTCAAACAGCAAGCCAGGATAAAAATCAGTAAATGCTTCCCATTAGATTCTACAGTGGGTGGACTTTAAATGTTCATTCCTGTGCTAAGTATATTCCTGGTCCTAGCAGTATTGCTCTGAATCCAGTTATATGTCTACAAATAGAAAGAACTACAAAGTGAGCCCAGCGTAGCTGCAAATACCAGGCAGGCATCGATTTAACAACAGGTATAATCACCACCTGTAAGTTCCATTTTACATATGTGTAAAACAAATATTATCATCTGAACACTCGACATAAACCAATCTAAAGAGTCAATAAACAGCTTGTCCTATTGCTTTGTTATTTCACTTGCAAAATTGTTGACTTTTGACTGTCTCAAATGTGAAATTTCAGAACTATTAACTGTTGTCTGTAACCTATCATTTAAATCAGCTTCTGTACCAGATGACTGAAGGATAGCTAATGTGATGCCAATTTTTAAAAAGGGCTCAAGAGGTGATCCCAGCAATTACAGGCCTGTAAACCTGACTTCAGTACCAGGCAAACTGGTTGAAACTATAATAAAGAACAATATAGTCAGACCATATAGATGAACATAATTTGTTGAGGAAGAGTCAACATGATTTTAGTAAAGGGAAAGCATGCCTCACCAATCTACTAGAATTCTCTGAGGGGGTCAACAAGCATGTGGCCAAGGGGATCCAGTGGATATAGTGTACTTAGATTTTCAGAAAGCCTTTGACACAGTCCCTCACCAAAGGCTTTTATGCAAAGTAAGCTGCCACAGGATAAGAGGGAAGGTGCTCTCATGGATTGGTAACTGGTTAAGATAGGAAACAAAGGGTAGGTATAAATGGTCAGTTTTCAGAGTGGAGAGAGGTAAATAGTAGTGTCTCCCAGGGTCTGTTCTGGGACCACTCCTATTCAACATATTCATAAATGATCTGGAAAAAGGGGTAAACAGTGAGATAGCAGAATTTGCAGATGATACAAAATTACTAAAGATAGTTAAGACCCAGGCAGACTGCAAAGAGCTACAAAAGGATCTCTCAAAACTGGGTGACTGGACAACAAAATGACAGATGAAATTTAATGTTGATAAATGCGAAGTAATGCACATTGGAAAGCATACTCCCAACTATACATATAAAATGATGGAGTCTAAATTAGCTGTTACCACTCAAGAAAGAGATCTTGGAGTCATTGTGGATAATTCTCTGAAAACACCCACTCAATGTGCAGCAGCAGTCAAAAAAGTGAACAGAATGCTGGGAATAATTAAGAAAGGGATAGATAATAGGACAGAAAACATCATGTTGTCTCTATATAAATCCATGGTACACCCACATCCTGAATACTGTGTGCAGATGTGATCGCCCCATTTCAAAAAAGATATATTGGAATTGGAAAAGGTGCAGAAAAGGGCAACAAAATTATTAGGGACATGGAACAGCTTCCATATGAGGAGAGATTAATAAGACTGGGACTTTTCAGATTGGAAAAGAGACGGCTAAAGGGCGATATGATTGAGGTCTATAAAATCATGACTGGTATAGGGAAAGTAGATAAGGAAGTGTTGTTTACTCCTTCTCATAACACAAAAACTAGGGGTCAGCAAATGAAATTAATAGGCAGAAGGTTTAAAACAAATAAAAGGAAGTATTTCTTCACACAATGTACAGTCAACTTGTGGAACTCCTTGCCAGAGGATGTTGTGAAGGCCAAGACCATAACAGGGTTCAAAAAAGAACTAGATAAAGTCATGGAGGATAGGTCCATCAAAGGCTATTAGCCAGGGTGGGCAGGGATGGTGTCCCTAGCCTCTGTTTGCCAGAAGCTGGGAATGAGCGACAGGGGATGGATCACTTGATGATTATCTGTTCTGTTCATTCCCTCTGGGGCACCTGGCACTGGCCACTGTCGGAAGACAGGATACTGGGCTAGATGGACCCGTGGTCTGACCTAGTAGGGCCATTCTTATGTTCTTATTCTTAGGTCAAAGTAGGATTGAATGCCAAGGCAGAATGGGGTTTCCAGGAGTGGAGTCATTCTGGACTTACTCCAGGCAACAATTTGGATCCAGCCCAGCCTCCCAACAGCTACATAATCCTCCCTTCTGTCTAACACACCACTTCCCACAACCTGTGGAAATTAACCATTTTCATCCCATCGCATGTGAAGCTAGTTACCTAAGGGTTAAATCACTGTCCGAAAAGCCAGGACAAGAACAATCAATAGTCATTTTTGTGCATTAAGAAAAAAAAGCAGGAACACAAAAGGATGCTTTCACCCAATAGCCTACAATGAAATGTGTTACATATATTCCATTTTGACGCTTGAACTAATAAAGGGTGGAAAACATTTGTAAATGAAGGCAATTGTAAAAGCGAGACCAGACCATTGGTTAAATATTACAAATTCATAAATTGTAGTATCTGTCTTCTTGTCACTAGCAGATAAACTATCAATTCAGCAGTTGTTGCCTCATTTCTGATGGGAATTGCCAGCTTGTATCCCGCACAATCAATAATTTGCATCAAGATTGCTCCCAAATTTCTGTTTTATGGGTGGTCTCCAAATCACAGTTCAACTTCTCCCATGAGAAAAATATTCCACCACTTCTCTAAACTTTTTTTTACAAGATGTTTCAATTACCCTTTGCTCCTTAGCCAGCTGCTGCTGCTGATGTATTCTGCTGTCCTACATCCATTCACATTTATCAATAAAGAAACAAAAGCAGAGCATCATTTTTAAATGTAGTAATTTTTCAGTTGCTGTATTCCCAATCTGCATTCGACTCAAACTGATGTTTTATATGAGAAAGACTCCCTATCTCAGATAGGATCACTCTACTGTAAGTTTGGAAATTCACACTGCTGTTAGAAGAACATATTAGTTCATGTTACCTGTATTTGTTTGGGAGTGGTGGTGATTAAGATGTTTATTCTTCTGCTGTTGCATGCAGGCTTTATAGGCAACTCATTGCTATTGGGAGTTACATGGAGGAATCTTCTGAAAATTAATAGAAGATTAGACCTCTTAGCCCCACCCTCATCTACCAAGTTTGTTGTAACCATGTCATCACACTCTTGTATGACCCAATTTCCAACAGATTGCATTGAATTGCATCCACCCAGCACTTTTTCCACAACACAGCCATCAAATATTCAATCACGTTTGCACATCACCACTTACTATGCTACCTACCCTTGTTTGTATCCATGAAAAATCTAAGAGTTCCTGAAAGGCATGCACACAAGACGCACCAGCCAGATGTGAAGCAATGCACTGTGGGATAACTTTAATGCACAAGAGGAGGATAGAAGACTGGTTGAGCTGTCTACAGATCAAAATACAGCATTACAATCTAACTACAGAAAGACTGTAGGCAAGGGTTACACATGCCTAGCTGCCATGATTTCCAAACAATGTATTAACTATGTTGGGTGTGGAGACAGAGCCAACCACATCACTAAGTGGTTACAAACTGTGATATAGACAAAGCATTAATGTCCATTTTGAGTTCAGATTCCATCTTCTACTGTTTTGTAGTTTATTTAAATAAAAACTCTTTAGGACTGTGGTTTGAAAGGACCCATGGCTTGTTTAGGATAGAATGGGTTGCGGGGAGGAAAGAACTCCATGTTCAGGTCAGGTTACGTCAAATCACTGAAGTGACATACTTATTGCAGAATTTCTATAAGTAAAGACAGAAAATTTTGAAAAGATGAGACTTTCTTTCTTGTTGGTCAGCTACTCAGTTTTTCCTTTGCTTTCATTCAGGCCAATATCTCTTTTTCTTCAGTGAGAGTCTGCCTATGACAAGACTACATAAAATCTGTATATGAAACTCAGGGTACGGGCTCAAGTTGAGGACGGAGTTTTTTTTAAAAAGAGATTACTGAACCATTTCCAAACCATTTTAACTTACATATCATGCATTTGGGAGAACTGGGATGCATTATTATTTTGGGGAAGAGGGGTTGCTTTGCAGTCTGTGGGCTTGGTAAAAGGTGAAAAAAAAAGTTAGAATCATAGAACCATAGGGCTAGAAGGGACCGCAAGGGTTACCTCTGCCAAGATGCAGGATTTGTTGTGTCTAAAAAACATCCAAGACAGATAACTATACGGCCTCCTTTTGAAAACTTCCAGTGAAGGAACTTCCATGACTTCCCTGGGCAGTCTGTTCCATTGTCCTACTGTTCTTACAGTTAGGAAGTTTTTCCTGAGATTTAATCTAAATTTGCTGTGCCATAGTTTGAACCCATTGCTTCTTGTACCGCCCTCTGCGGCAAGAGCACAAACTTTTCTCCATCTTTCTTATGGCAGCCTTTCAAGTATTTGAAGACCACTATCATGTCCCCCATCAATCTCCTCTTTTCCAAACTAAACATACCCAGTTCCTTCAGCCTTTGCTGTTATAGCTCCATCCCTTTGATCATCTTTATCACTCACCTCTGGATCCTTTCCTGTTTCTCTACATCCTTTCTATACCTTGGTGACCAAAATTCAACACAATACTCCCGGTCAGGCCTAACTAGTATTGAGTAGAGTGGTACTATCACCTCCCGTGACTTGCAGGCTATGCTGCTGCTAATGTAACCTAAAATTGCATTTGCTTTAAGTAACTATTATGAGGTAGCTGACTCCATGTGAAACATCACTTGGCACTTACTGTAGACATAGTTTAACACCTTTACACTTGCGTGAGTAGTTGGAAAATGTCCACCCTTTGGTCCCTGTGCTGTGGGTCAACTCTAGGCATATGCACCACTTCAATTCCACTTCAACCTTCAAAACAGGGCTGATAAGTGAGCCCTCCGTTGAGGATATGCCTTATGCTGGCTCTCTGCACAGCAGTGGATTTTACTTCCTATGAACACTGTGGTAACTAACTTTCTTGCCAACGATAACTGTAAAAGTATTTAGTGGCTACCACTGTAACCAAGCTGTTAGCGTTTCAATACATTCTCCGTTATCATATATAATAATGCTGGCCTACACTAGGACACTTTGATAGCCCCTTAAATCAGAATTACTCAGTACACTAGCTTTCTCTCAAGCATACAGATTGAGTAGTCAAGATAATTTGGCCCATTCCACATTAAACTTTCTCAACAATGGTTGAAGGTCACCCAAAGGGCACAAGTTGTTGCCAGCAATGGTCATTCTCCTAGGGCTGGTCTACACTAAAGTTGTAAGTTGACCTAAATTATGCTACTTCAGTTATATAAGTTACGTAACTGAAGTCAACATAACTTAGGTCGACTTACACTGGTGTCAACACCGCACTGTGTTGATGGCAGATGCTCTCCCTCCAACTTACCTTATGCTCCTCAGGGAGCTAGAGTATAGACGTCAGTGAGAGAGTGCACTGCCATCGACTTAGCTTGTCTTCACCAGACCCACTAAAATCGACACCGCTGCATCAATTGCAGCAGTGCCGATTTAGGCATAAGTATAGCCAAGCCCCTAGTGTACAGACACTCCCAAACCTGCAGAGATTTTCAGCATGTATGCAGAGCTTAAAAGGGAGCTAACATGTGTTTCGAGAGGAGCTTTAGCCTCAGACCTTTTCTGAGGTATGAGTTAACGATTACAACGCAGGGAACTGTGCAGAGAATACATCTGGCCATGGTAGAAAGAGGAACTCTGAGAATTTTCCCCCAAAATGCTAGAAAGCCTTGGCTCTTAGCCTTGCTGTGATAGCTCAGATTAGGATGGTTTTGCTATTAAATTCCATTTCTGTTCTACAAGAGTTGTAAATAAAAGTAGATTAGGATAATTTATTAATCCTGTCGCTGCTCCACACCTATTTAGTCTCCGATAAGAAAGACTGCTTTCCAGGTCACAAAGCTCATTAACCACTCAGAGCCTACTTTATCAGTTTAATTCAGTCCAATAGTTTCATAAAGAGACTTAATCTCCCCATTTTTGGGGGTGCAGTGGATACAGTACTTTCCAAATTCAGCAATCTCCAGCACATAAGATTAGGGCAAACAGACTGTTTGAAATTATTGTGTCTGTATGTTTAACCTATTGGAGGAGTACTGTTTTGTGGTTAAAATACACAACTGGGCTCCAGTTCTGAGTTCAGCTGCAAGTTCTGTCACTGGTTCTCTGCTGACCTTGTGCAAGACACTTAACCTCTTTGTGACCTGGTTTCTAATCGAGTGAATATTTAACTTACCTCAAACTGATGTTGTGTTTAATAATGCAAATAATGCTGGGTGAATGCAGCAAAAAAGTATCCAGTACTATTCACATGAATTTTAAAATAAATTTGCTTGGGCCATGATCATACCTCGTTTGTCTTTCATGAGCATTTGAATACTTAAGATTTATTGGCACAAATATTCATAATTTTCAAAGCTGGATGAATAAGTATTTGAAGAAACTGAATTTTAAATTCACACATGTAAAAATACACATTAAAGTGCTCACCTGCTCATCCAGTCACAAAAGAGAAACAATACGAGGTGACTTATCTGCCCAACAACAAGTAAGCAATGTGGCTCAAACTGTAAATATGTGTGATCAACCCACACAGAGTACATTTTTCTAAAAAATATCGAGCACATATATTTGAATAATAAATACATTCCGAGAAACAGAGATCATGGTTATTTTGTAAGGGGGGAAAAAAGGCTGAAAGAGTCATTCTGAATTATTCACTCAGCTGTATTTGTAAGGCACTTTGCAGTCTTTCACACAAAACTCTCAAGGTCTTTGCATAGTTATAAATCATGACTTTCTCCTCATCTAGGCCCGATTCAGCAGGATACTTAAGCATGTGCCTAACTCTAAGCAGCGAGTAGTCCCAGTGCAACTATGGTAAGCTACTACTGTGGTGAGAGTCAAGTGTCCTGTAGCTATTACATGGTGGTGGTGGATCTTGAATGGCAACATTTGATTATAGATTGGGTGTTCTCGTTTCTAAAAATGTATATATATATAAAACCAAACAAGCATGAAAACAAATTACAGTGACTTGTAAAAAATCAGAGCTCAGGTTTTAAACTGACTTTAGGTGCCTAACTTAGGCACTTAAATCCATATATAAGTCACTTTTATTAAGAAGCCTATCTTCAAAGGTGCCAAATATCAAAACTCTAACAGAAGAAATTGGGCATAGGCACTGACTCCGTGGGTGCTCTGGGGCTGGAGCACCCACGGGGAAAAATGGTGGGTGCTGAGCACCCACTGGCAGCCTCTTGATCAGCTCCCCCCCGCCCAACCCCAGCACCTCCTGCCTGCCACAATCAGCTGTTTTGCAGCGTTCAGGAGGCTCTGGGAGGAGGGTGAGGGGGTAGGAGTGAGAAAAGGGCGCGCTTGGGGGAGGGGGGCAGAACTGGGTGGGAAGAGGTGGGGCAGGGGTGGAGAGGGGGCGGGGGCTGGGGGGGGTCAAGCACCCCCTAGCACTTTGGAAAGTCAGCACCTGTGAAACTGGGAGTTTGGCACCCCTCCCCGCACCATAACCTACTTAATTCAGGTCACTTTAAGTGCCTGACTTTAGGTACAAAGTTTGAAAATGTCAGTCTTAATATTTACCCGCAGGAGTGTACCTTGTGATGTCAAGACACAACATTGTGGTACCTAAAATTCAGGTTTTTGTCTTGAAGGACAAAAGAGTCTACTAAAGTTAGAGCTCTATTAACTTTGGAATAGGTACTGACTATGCCTCATTTATACCCCCCAACCCTATCGACAACACCTGATGTTGCAGATTATTGTGGTGTCTCTGCCCCATCTATGTACTGTAATACCATTGGCTAGGTCTGTATGTCGTCTTTCTCCACAATACAACCTCACCTACAGCATCTATCAACAGGAAATTCCTACCCAGTTATGTCCCACTACTTCCAAACCAACCTGCTAGATCAGGGCTGAGTAGATCCGATTATTCTTATTAGTTATTTGTATTGCCATAGTGCACAGGAGCCCCAATCAAAGTCCAGGAGCCCACTGCACCAGGCACTGTACAAACAACAAAAATACTGTCCCTGCCTCAAAGAGTTTGCAGTCTAAGTGTGAGATGAGAGATAACAGATGGATATAGACAGACCGATGGGGAGGCTACAAGGAAACCATGAGACAATATTGCTCAGCACGATAGGCAGGGAGCTCAGTGCAACTACTAACCTAACTGCTATGAGCACATCATTTGGAGAAGGTTAAAGTAACTAGAATAAAGGATAAAGAGTCACCTGTATCTGGACTGATTGATACTCCACATACTACTGTTCTCCGAACTGCTACAACCAAATCTAGTAAAACTCCCCTGGAATCCCCTCTCCTGTTGTCAGATATACAGTGGGCTTCCAACTATTATCTGAGCGGAGGACTCTTTGCAGTCCATTGGATTTTTGCACAGTACAAGAAAATATTTCATCTAAGCATCTGGATGCAAAACAAAAATATAAACCGCTTACAAATGAGCTTATGGGTCCTCAGGTATGCAGGGCTGGCCCACAACATTTTGGCACCTGAGGCGGGGAGCTCAAATGACGCCTCCATGCCCTCTTGCTTGGGCCAAAACTTTGAAAGGTCTCAATTCTTCCTTTTTCCTGTTCTACTCCTCTCATGGCACTGCTCTGCTACCTACTCCAATAAAGGAGAACTAACGACTTAAAATGCCTTGTTCAAAAATTTTAAGTAACACTTTACTTTCAAATGCCTGAACAGCAAATGTAACTTTTCTTGTCTGCATAGTAAACACTGGCATTTTTATCTCCTTGAATGATCAAGATTGTGCTTTCTGTGCCTTCTTGTCTGCAAAGATTTGAACTGCTTCCTGAAGGTCCACAGTCTGGGCCAGCTCATTCTCTACTGAGATGGCTGCAAGGCCGGCCAGCCTCTCCTGTGTCATTGTGGAGGTTTTATTAACTTCATCTTGGAGAAGCTGCATTCTCCACTGGCAACTGTTACAGGAAGTGTTAGAAGTATGCACAGAGCAACAAACGCATTTGGAAAGAGGGTGGTCATCTTATTTGTATACATATATTCCAGAACAGCCTTTGGAGTTGATCCTACTGAAATGTATCTTGAAAGGGCTTTCAGTTCATCACTTAAATCACTCACATCAATATCGTGCATGTCACCATGTGTTAACACTGTCTCTAGTACCCTGCATTGCTGGTGTAGGTCTTCTTCAGGTATAGTGAGGAGTTTTGGAATATCAAACATCCCAAATATACTGCTGTGTTCCTTGAGCTGCATGAAATGTTCTTCAACTGACTGTATTGCACAATCTAGCACTTGGTTAAAGAATTCAACTTTGAATGGTTGTTTGGGGGTCTCTTATGGGATTATCCCATGCCTCGTAATCAAAATGTCTTCTTCTTCGGAGACTCTTGTATTCTTGAATGGGTGGGAAAATAGCTTCAGTGTGAAGTTTCTCTACCAAGTTCTGTGCACTCTTCAGAACATTTTGAAATCCCTCATCTGACCGGTAAGACTGTAGGTATGACTTTGCTTTGTCCAGTTGTTCCATTGCTCCAGATATATTAAGGTCAACACCTTGGAGACGCTTGCTTACAACATTTATTTCAAACAATATATCATGCCACAACACTAAGCCACACAGAAATTTGAAGTAATGTATGTTTCTGATGATTCCATTTCCCTCTGCCACTGTTCTCCCACGAACAGTTCCTGTCATAGCATTATCCTCCATAATGGCAACTATGGCATCATCTATCTTCCCAATTTGATGTTTCATAGGCTTTATCGCCTCCACTTGACTTTCCCATTGTGTGGCATTCAGTGGGTTCAGTGTCCGAGGGGATGTTCCCAGATGTTTCTTCAAAATTTGCCATTGATGAGTTGATGCAGAGAAAAATACATAAATGCTTTGAATTACATTAAAAAATTCAGCAGCCTCACTAGAAGCTGATGCTGCATCACTGTCCACCAAGTTCAATGAATGAGAACTGAGTGACAAAAATAACTTGAGGGTTTAACTCTTGGATTCATGTCTGCACTCCTCTGTTCTTTCCTCTCATGTTGGCACCATTATCGTAGCCCTGACCTCTCATGTCAGCTATCGCAATTCCCATATCTTCCAGCTTTTTAAGAAGCACATTTGTCATACCAGCTCCTGTAGTATCATCAATGACAATAAATTCTAGAAAATGCTCTCTGACAGTCACTATTGTAGGGACATTTTCACTAGGTTCTGTTGTTGTTACAAAACGCACCATTAAAGTCATTTGTTCCGTATGGCTGATGTCAGGTGTGCAGTCCAGAATAACAGAGTAATATCTTGCTGACTTCAGGTCTGCCACAATCTTCTGTTTGACTTTTGTTGCCAGTAACTGTATGATCTCATTTTGAATTGTTTTTCCAAGGTAGTGGTGTATGTACATTTCTTGGGTGGTAACTCTTCTTAGGCCTGGTCTACACTAGGGTGGGGGGTCGAACTACCTTAGTTCGAACTTCTTACCTGTCCAGACGCCG
The DNA here is from genome assembly GCF_020497125.1 of Mauremys mutica. NCBI lineage: Eukaryota > Metazoa > Chordata > Testudines > Geoemydidae > Mauremys > Mauremys mutica. The sequence continues at coordinate 207,301,184 of NC_059073.1, forward strand.
CGGGATCGAAGTCCACGGCTCCCCTGTCGACTCCGCCACCGCTGTTCGCGGTGGTGGAGTTCCAGAGTCGACGGGAGCGCATTCGGAGTTCGAAATATTAGACGCGATAGTTCGAACTCCGAGAAGTCGAACGCTACGCGTCGACCTGGCAGGTAAGTATAGACCTACCCTTAGATGCTCCTGAAGTACAGCATCAAACTCAGCCATCAGTTCCACAATTTTAAGGATGTTTCCACTGTTTGGCACATACAGCTGATCTGAAGTGCCATGCAGTGCTATGTTTTGGGTAGCAGGCATTCTCACAATGGCAATGAGCCTTTTCAGAACATTTTGCCAGTAAAGAGACTCTGATGCAATCTTCTCTTAATGCTGATCATCTATGGTGGCCTTTAACCTTAGTCTCATCTCAAGCTCTTTCCACCTACGGAATGCTCTCTGGTGATTTGCTGCCTTCTCATGGATGCCAGATTTCTAGCCAGATTTTTCCAGTCCTTTGTTCCTGTAGAACCCAATGTGGCTGGAACTTTAGACTGGAAGAGTTTGCAACAAAAACAGTATGCAGCATTCTGGGTTTTTGAGTACATAAGCCATGGCCGCTCCACTTTGTCACCATTGGAGATTTCACGCCAGTAATGTGTTGGATGGAAACTTCTATTTTCATTGTCTTTGGGGAACATGACGTTTTTCACTTACTGTGGCCCATGCAGTACAAAGAAGTCCCTCAGGCTACTGCTCAAGTGGATCCACAGCCCTGGATCATCTACACTTGAGGAACTAAACTCAGCAGCAGCTGTTTCTTGCACCTCTTCCACACTCTTCTCTGATCTACACTTTTCTTCAGGAATGTGCATGGTTACATCCATTTGAGATGGAGATATGGATGCTGCAGTAGCTGCCAGGTCACCTGCACTCTGACTAACTGGAAGATCAGGCATCTCCTCACCACTCACATCCTCACTGGGGCCAGACGGCTCACCGTGAACATTTGTGTCTATGTATGTCAGGAGAGCTCCTCCCTGCTTAGCTAGAAAAGCTTCCTTTGCTTTCTTTCTGTTTCTGAATGGTGCCCCAGAGGGGCATTTTCTTCTTTCACCCATGACTGCTGTTCTGTGCCAGCTATAGTGGCTTTCAACACTCAATTGAAGGGGACAAATAAGCAGGCTGGTAGCAGGGCCTGAGTGAAGGAAGATATCAGTGTCTTAAGGGCCTAACTGGCTCCTACTACTTCAGTTGACTGCCTGTTCTCCTCAAGTGGGTTCAGGGAAGCAGCAGGAAACAGGAAGCTCCCTGAGAAGCTGGTGTTAATCAGTCCAGGCTTCTGGGGTGCTAGAGAGGTACATAAGAGGCTCCTCCTCCTCTCTCTCCCTTCAGCTCCTACTGCTTTCTGTTATTCTCTCTCACCTTTTCTCTTGCTTGCCTGTTATGTCTCTTGTGCCCTTCTTCCTCCAGCACAGCACTCCACCATCTCTCTGCATCTAGAGCAGAGAGAATATATGTGCACCAGCAGCAGACACAATTTTCTACACAGTCTGGTACCTGAGGCGGCCGCCTCAGTTCACCGCCACATGGTAAGGCCAGCCCTGCAGGTATGTAACCAAAATGTCTTGGCTAACCTATGCTGCACATCTGCAGGGCAGCTCCACATCATTGCCAAAATGGGGGAGTGCAAAACTGCCACAATTGCACATTCTGCCTTTATTCTAAAGAGCTGTTTTTCATCTGTTCTGATTAGCAATATCCATGCCATGCACACTTAGTGTCACTGAAATACAAAACAGCATGTTTATGATTCAAATATATTTTCTGAAGCATTTAAAAACTTTATTTTCCCCACTGCAGATGTAAAAATGTACAGATTAGATGGTGCTAGCAAATCTTTGTTCATATTTACTTTTTAAATAGAAACAATATGAGGCCCAATTCTACAATCCTCCCTCATGTTTATAGTCTGTCGCCTTCTAGGAATGCCCATTTCAATGGAATTTCTCATTGGAGTAAAGGCTGCCCAACTAGGTGCATCGCCATATGACTTAGACCTGACAAACAGAACAACATGCAGCAGCATAGGAGAATGATCACCAGGTGGCAGCAGCAGACAAACCATAACTTCAGTTTTCAGTGCTGAAATAAATTACAATTTTCATTAATGCCCTACTACTGATCTTTGTTTTAAACAAAACTATAGTAGAAGTTAGATAAATCTTCTTATCTGAAACCCACATTATAGGAAACTGGGTTATGTGCCCCACGATGCATTAGTTACATCTTATTAAAAATGCAGGTTAGATAGATAAATTCCATGTCCTCTGTTCCATTTGGATTAAGTAAGATTCTTGTTTAAATTAGCATACACAGTATTACAGAATCATAGTGTTAGAAGGGACCACAAGGGTCATCTAGTCTAACTCCCTGCCAAGATGCAGGATTTGTTGTGTCTAAAAACCATCCAAGTCAGATGGCTGTCCAGCCTCCTTCTGAAAACCTCCAGTGAAGGAGCTTCCACTTCCTAGGCAGTCTTTTCCATTGTCTTACTATTTTTACAGTTAGAAAGTTTTTCCCGAGATTTAATCTAAATTTGCTATGCTGTAGTTTGAACCCACTGCCTCTTGTCCTTCCCTGTGTGGCAAGAGAGAACAACTTTTCTCCATCTTTTTTATGGCAGCCTTTCAAATATTTGAAGACCGCTAACATGTCCCCCCCATCAATTTCCTCTTTTCCAAACTATCCAGTTCCTTCAGCCTTTGCTCATATGGTTTGCAATCCATCCCTTTTATCATCTTTGTCACTTGCCTCTGTATCCTTCCCATTTTCTCTACATCCTTTCTATGCATTGGTGACCAAAATTGGACATAGTACTCCAGCTGAGGCCTAAGCAGCTCTGGACAGAGCAGTACTGTCACCTCCTGTGACTAGCAGGCTATGCCTCTGTTAATGCAATTTAAAATTGCATTTGCTTTTTTTGCAAAAGCATTGCACTGTTAACTCATGTTGAAGTTGTGATCCACCACGTATTACCGGTAACATAGAAAATCCTGTACCAGACACAATTATTATTATTATTTATTTGCATTTTGGTAATGCGTAGGAGACCCAGTCATAGGCAAGAACCCCGTTGAGCTAGGGGCTGTACAAACACAGAGAAAAGAGACAGTTCCTGCCATCAGAGAGCTTATAACAAGAACAGAAAACTTCAAGGCACCCAGGGTCCCCAGAGATGTTGCTGTATAATTATTCTACTTTTACCAAAGAAGAACCCTCTTACCCTCCTTCTCAAACTGTCTGGCCTGTTTTTCTTTCTGTAGTCACCGATAACACTGATACATCTAAGATGTGATGTACATTTTCAGTTATATGGTGCCTATATTGTAGATAATTGTGCAATTTTCTCTCCTGTTTCTGCCTCCCACTGCACATGCTATTATTTATTATCACATGTTTTTATAAGGCACTCATCCCTGTAGTATAGGGGCACGCTTCACATAACTTGAAAAGGGACTATATTTTCCACATATAAGGAACAAAATGTATTTAGTTATTTTGATTTAAAAGTGATTATCCCGGGCACTAAGCATTTCATAAGATTAAATCAGGCAGGATAAAAATAAATGTATAAAACATCCTGTAAGCTAGCCATGTAACATCCACAGAATAACTAGCACATCACCATAGCCCTCAGCCTTCAACCTATTCCCACCCAAAACAGAACTGGGTGAAAAATTTCTCTAGAACAACTTTTTAAATGAAGAAAAGTATGTTTTTCTATAAAAAACAAATGAACGTATTCCTTTGTGTGTTTTCCAACTCCTCCACCCCCAAAATTGGAGAAGAAAAATTTAGATTAAAATGGAAAAAATGTTGTTTAATTAAAAAAATTTATGGGGAAAAATATTTCTCAACAATCTCTAGTGAACAAAATGTTGTAATTTACTAGAAAGGCCAGAACTGAGTTCTGCAAACTTCAGAGGTGGGGGTTCTTTACTGACAATGCCTCATCTTTGGCTCCAGCAACCACACCTTTAAGGCAATTGGGTCAGAGTGAGAGCGAGAGAGTATTGTCTTTAAGGTATCAGGGATTGGGGTCATTTTAGGTGTGATGATACTACCCAACACTCTGAATTTCACACATTTTCACTGGGAATAGTCCAGGGCACAGGTGTGATATGCTTTGACAACCGATCTCACTCAGAGGGTAGGCAGCTGCTTTCTGCACTAGTCAGAGCTTCTGAGTGGCTTTCTTGCTTAGTCATAAACAGACTGCATTGGCAAGTCTAGAAATAATGAAGGTGTGAATAAGCAATGTGAGATCTGCCTTTCAGAGGAAAGGGCATAATATTTTAGTTAGTGATGCATGATCAGAATTATTTCTAGCCATTGATACAATTTGGGAGTCTAAGAGAAGTGATTAATCTAGCTAAACCCTGAGATTACAGCCCACTTTGGCAATGGTCTTTTATCCTCCTTCAATTGACGGAACAGCTTCAGACTTTGCCAGGTCCTCCCAGTATTTTTCCTTGCCAGCCAGCATCACCTCCATCTTATTAGTGATTGAGCTTCAGCCAATTGGCTTTAATCCATCTTCCAATCCCTGCCAAACTTCGGGAGAGCCTGGTGATGGCTATGTCTGGTTCTGATGAAAATGAGATGTAGAGCTAAGTGTCATCAGCATACAGATGACATTGCAGATATTATTTCACAATCTCCCCAAGTGGCAACTGCATAGAGACATGAATAAAAAGAAATGACAGGACTGAACTCCTGTGGGATTCAACAGCCGAGTGCCCTGATGAAGGAGGAGGAGTCACTCGACACCATCCTATAGAATCACCCCAAACAGAATGAAAATTCCCGCCTTCCCTGTCAGGTCCAGTAACACTCTCTGCTAAATGGTATCAAAAACCTCTGAAAGGTCAGCATGGAGGTCTTGATGTGAAGTTCATCAGCCAATGCTATTAGCTCTGTTTCCATGCTATAGTCCAGCCCGAAGCCTGACTAGAAGGGGATTTAAGGACTTCAGGATATCAGATTTCGGATTAGACCCATCATGGCCTTCTCAATGATCTCAGCCAGAAAAAAAAACCTCAGCATCGGCCCGCAGTTGACAAAGCTATGTTAATTCTTCGAGGCCGGGGCCATTTTTTGTTCTGTTTGTATGGCACCTAGCAAAACAGGGTCCTAGGACATGAATGGGGCTCATAGGCACAGTACAGATAAGTAACAACTTGTGTCCATTTTTTAAAGTATGTTTGACTACAGTTTGTTTGCAACTTCCCTGCAGCTTTCCCTCTCTGAGGGAGGGATTAGGTCCAAATCACAATAGATTACAATAGCTTAAAAACCTCTAACTAGAATACTGCATAAGACTAATTTGGAGGGTGCGGGGTGGGGCAGCACAGCAAATCCTTGTTCCTTGACCCAGTATCCACTTTGTGAATTACCTAGATCCACAGAGGTTGTTCAGAATCAGTCAGGACTTCTCTGTGAAGAACTTAAGTTCCTCAGAGCAGAAAGATCCCACCCAGAAGAGTTCAGCATTTCCACAGTGGTCATCACAGAGGACAGGAAAGCCCACCTATCTCCCAGAACAGCTATAGCAAAGTAACAGTAGTATAGAAAATATTTGGGACTAAGTCACTCCATTATGTCATGCTTACGCAGATATAATTCCACTGAAGTTAAGGGAATTACACCAATGTAAAACCCATGTAGCAGAGTGGAAAATCAGCCCCCTTTAGGTCACAGGCAACAAGATCCATCACTGAATTTCCACCAGCAATGCTCTAATTTCCTTCTCTCTCACCCCATCTATTGGAGGTCATTATTACACTAAGGTGACCTGTCAGGACTGTTCAGAAAGTGGGGACATTTAAGGACCACAGTGTAAATGGTCACAGAGTGACAGTTCTAGTGGTAACCAGGACTGTGAATTACCTCGTTACCCTTCTGCTGGCGAGAAGGAATCTTTCTTATGGTAGCTGGCTCTATGTTGTTACTATTTTGCTAAACATTAAGAATGATGAAAGGCAACAGGAATATCCTGATGCTTGCTAGCAGAAACACAGAAATAAATGTGGATTCCTTTCCCATTCTCGTGGTGGCATGGAGCAATCAATGCCATGCACGTTACAATGAAGAAGAAACAGGATTCACACTGTTGGAACACAGTCAATTAAGAAAAATACTGATTGCTTTCTGGAAATATTCCCATGGTGCCACACTGTATGTGGAGTTGGTGGGTAGGAGGAGTGAAGGTGTGATAATTAAAAGAATTGCTACTTGATAAGTCACAGGAGCTAATGCGTTAGCTTAGCATGCTGGGAAGCTAGAATGTTCCCAGCTGCTGCGAAGACGGAGTATAGTTTGATCCCTGGCACCATTAGCTGGGACAAGATGAATCACAAATGTGAGTTTCCATGACACAGTGTGCCAGATGGAGGTGGTTACTTCTCTGATTGATTGCCTCTTGGGCTACAAAGAGGTTTTCCAGCAGGCTAATGCCTTTATGTTGGCACACAACCTTCAGGGATCAGCAGGTCCTTCTTTGGTCAATAGTACATTGGAATCCTTGCATAGCAATAGTGTGGCTCCCCTAATGGGGAAAGGCATTGAGGAGTAAAGAAGAAAGAAGAGGGAGTGAACGAATACAAAAATAAACCTCAGTTCCCTTGCATCCATAATAGACGTTGTTGCAAATGAATCTTCAGACACGTGCTGAGTTAACGGGCATGAACAACACCGAAACATCCTTTAGTTAAACCCAATACTTTACAAAGGCTAATTGAAAACGGACGGAACGATGGGGGTCTAGAGAGAGAGAACAGCTCTATTGTCAAGTATCGAATATGAAATCCCTGCAACAGATGAGTTTACATGCAAGCCTGCACCTCATCAGGGCGAAGATACAGTGGAGTTATTTCCCTCAGAACGCAACAGCACCAGTCCCTTGCACTGCCCAGCCAGCTTTCTCAACTGTGAGCTTTAGAATATAAACAGCCAATAAGTAAGAGCAATAACTATAGCTTCCTGCTGGGAGCTAACTCTGCCTGTCATGCATTTGCTGGGTCCTAATACAGGACAGTGAATAAAGCTTCATTACAGAACAATGGAGTTAGCTGCCAGAGCCTACAGATTTGAATAAACAACAAATAAGCAACATCTGCTCCAGCATATGTGTATGGTAAAAAAAAAAAGTCACAAAATAAAAGAATTTGTAAATGCCAAAAGCAACACTAAACTGCCAGTGCTACTGTAGAGCGAATTTTTAATTGCACATGCATACGGGCAGGCTGTGGGTATTAGTCTCACATATGTCTGGTTGCTGCCAACCTGGGAGTATAGATGAATTTAATTAAATAAGGATTATCCCTTCTCCCCAGTACAATTACTTATTTATAACAATGATAAAATTGCCTAATAAAAAATTGTAATTTTTTTTTAAAAACAGAGCTAGAAAACACTGTTTTCCTTGTAAGTCATTCAGGGATGTTTGGGGGTTTGAGTGTCTTTTAAAATTAAGTCTCAGCATTCTGCCAAAAGAGAAAAGAAGAAGAAGAAGAAAAAAGCCTTATCATAAAGCCTGCTGCATTTAAACAGCCAAAATCTACATTATGGAGAAATATAAAGAAGGCACGCAGCAGACAGGGAATTGGCTTTCATGGGGAGTGTAGAAATTAAGCAATTGGACTAAAATTGAGGCCAGTCTACAGAGCCAAGGGAAAAGACCATTTAGGGCAAGTACTTCAATAAGTCACCCATTTCTAATATGCTTCATTTATGCAAAATACTCTGTTGCTAGTTAGCCTTACTTCTTCAGCACCTAGCATTACATCCAGAGGTAATGGAGTGGAACAGCTTCCATTCCATCCCTGTTTTCAGGTACTTGTAACTTACGTTTCTTACAATAGATCCTGCTGGCCAACCGAGAAAGAGGTCCCATTGGGCTAGTTATTGTACAAACACAGTAACAGACAGTCCTTGCCCCCAAAGAGATTACAATCTACATTAGCATTCACTTTTGGAGCTGATGTTTTCCATAATTAGGTTCCTATTTGGCAAAGCACTTCAGCACGTGGCTTTAACCATGTGCTTAAGTCTATCCTTGTCCTGGAATGCACTTAAGGACATACTTAACTTTAAATACATGTTTAAGTTCATCACTATTCAATTTAAGTTAAGCATATACTTAAGTGCTTTGCTGAATTGGGGCCTTAAGGTTAGATCCACAAAGGGGACTTAGACTCAGTGGTACAATGTTCTAGGTACCTTGCCCCCAGTGGAATCCACAGTTCTGAGTTAGGTACCTAAATAGATGAGAGGATCTGGCCCTACATTGTCTTCTTTGAAATTAAGACAAGTATCAGTAATACCATAACAACAGAGAAAGACCAGAATTTAAATCACATGCTGAAATAACATTTTGGAACTACACCTTGTGTCACAAACATTAGTACAGGTGTAGGCAACCTATGGCACGTGTGCCAAAGGCGGCACATGAGCTGATTTTCAATGGCACTCACACTGCCCGGGTCCTGGCCACTGGTCTGGGGGGGCTCTGCATTTTAATTTAATTTTAAATGAAGCTTCTTAAACATTTTAAAAACCTTATTTACTTTACATACAACAATAGTTTAGTTATATATTATGGACTTATAGAAAGAGACCTTCTAAAAATGTTAAAATGTATTACTGGCACGCGAAACCTTAAATTAGAGTGAATAAATGAAGACTCAGCACACCACTTCTGAAAGGTTGCCGACCTCTGCGTTAGTATAATACTTGTACTATTTACTTATATGATATTGGTTGGCCATTTAATTGGATGATAAAGCACTGCTGTCAGTAAAGGCAAAGTAATCACATTCTACATATTGTACCATGAAATCTCAACTAAGCACATGCTTATTTCTATGTTTTAGACCAGAATGCAGGGTACCTAGTTATTCCTTTACTTATAGTGAGAACAGTATAATTATGTGATCTGCAGCAATTAATACCATTTGTCATTACATGGTACAGTAATTCACTGGAGCTGGACAAATAGTAGGAAACTCTATTTGTGAGCATTTTAGCAAATCCTGAATTGGTTTGGCTGTGGTCACTCTCTGTGAATACTTGTGCAAATGAGGTTTTCTTTGCACAAATGTTGGGGAATGACTGTTATTTGTGTGAATACCAGTATGAAGATTATTTGTGCACTGGTGTGGGAGCTTGTCTCTATTTATAAAGCTTCAGTTGTCATTCGGGAAGCAGAAACAAAACAATACCATGTAACTGAGGTGATTAATACACCATGAATAGTAAACAGGAGGACCTTATCCAAAGCCCAGTGAAGTCAATAAGAGTATGTCTACACTGCAATAAAAACACCCGTTGTTGGCCTGTGTCAGCTGACTAGGGCTCACAGGCCTGGGCCTGCAGGGTTGTTTAATTAGCGGTTAGACATTTAGGCTCAGGCTGGCCATTGGAGAGTCCCAGAGTCCAGGCTTCATCCTGAACCTGGATGTCTACACTGCAATATTTTAGCCCCACAAGCTCTGGTCAGCTGACACAGGCCATTGGAGGTGTTTCATTGCAGTGTCGACATACCCTTGAGAGTCTTTCCATTGATATCAATGGGCTTTGGATCAGGCCCATAGTGACCAGCCAAAGACAGGACCAAAAGGAACAATCCATAAGCTGGAATACACCCACATACAGTGTTTATTGAACGAGTATGTACAGCTAACACAACCATTCAGACAAAAACCTGCTCACAGATCACTTGGAAACCGAAAGAAAGAAAAGCTGCAAATAGTATGATCAGCTCTAGCATTTACTAAGTGAAGCTTATGCACTTGGGGTGAACTCCTGGCCATACTGCAGTCAGTGGGACTTGTGCTATTGACTGCACTGCCACCAAGATGTCAACTCTTGGAGATGTCAACTCTTGGGTAAATCAATGGGATGCACAGATGATTTGCATCTATGGATATCAGGCCACTTATTTATGTGACTAAATATGGATTTGCATTGAAATCATCAATATCATTCTATTATGATATGGTAAGGCCCACCAGGATTTCTCCCTTTATTCCTTGCTGTCTGTTCCTTGCCACGCTCAAGCTCAATCACATAATGACTCTCCCTTGCTCTGGAGTTTGTCACTGATGCTTTGAATACAACTAAAGGGAGGAACTTGAGAACCCTGCTAGACATCCCCTGTTCTGGAGGCTAAGCAGCCTGCTTCTCTAATACTTCCCATCCATCTCTCTAGCAGGAAGAACTCAGGACTCAAACTCAGGTCCTCCCACAGGATGTCAAGACACACTTCCACTTTACTGTCAGTCCAGCAGTTTGTGCTTTAACCCTTTAAGCACTTAACACAGGCCCCAGCCTGGCAATGAGTTGTGTATGAGCAGACCTTTAAGACCTCTAGGCACACACACATATAGCCCCTTTGGCTTGGTGTGCGTACTTGCAAGTCACATTATTTTATTACAGGGAAGGCTCATTTGGTTGACACATTTATAGTTGTGCATCCAAACTGCATAGATGGTAGGAGCAGCTAGAGATTGCATTCTGCAAGAGATGAGAAATTAGAAAAAATACACAGCAAAATTTAAAAAAAAAACATTTTAAAGCTACATTTTAATTTTTAATACCCACCTGAAGTGCTGTCATGAAGGTTTCCCCCTGGAGTTTCATCCTCAAAGCTCTGGATCTGAGACAGAAAAATAATAAACAAAAGCAAAATCAGCTTATTTATTATTACAAGTGTATTTCCCCTTTTAGAATTAAGAATTTCCAACTGAAATATTGTTGTCTTCTTTTGGTGGCTCTTGTTTTTATTACTGTTTAGTATTTTAAGCCAGGATCTAGTCCTGGTCACCCTCCGACTCCCATATTTAACTGTCAATGCACAAAGGCCCCCCTACCCCTGTACTATACATTCAAGTTCTTGCCACTGAACTGGCTCAAACAAATGCCCCTCAGAAAATGTGCCTTTATTAGCATAAATCAGACTATCGGGCAAAATTCTTGCAATAAGGTGTAAGGAAGGGCAGGATTTTGCTCAGAGAATGTATTTAGAGAAGCACCCAAACCTCCTGTATAGGGATTGGTGCCTCCATTGTGCTAGATGCTGTTCAAAACACATGCGGCTAGTTCAGCTCTTTTACTCCACTGTGCTGAACCACACCGCTTCAGAGAGGTACAACAGTGTTTCATGTGTTTCTCTGCAAGCTGGGATGGGGGAGGACAGCACTATGACCCCAGCCTTGCAGTCAGGGCTTAGCATTTTTCTTAGCCACTGTAGGACATATAGGTAAATGTAGGCTGGGACAAAACTCTTGTAGCAAAAGAAAAACTTGAAACAGGACTCAGATGAACGAGCCTCCTCTCCATGGATCCAGAATCCCACCTCCCCAAGATGACCCTGGAAATTGGAAACCTTCCTTAATCTGCTGCCATCTTCTATGGAGGAGGCCTGGCCTCTCTCTCTCTGAAGTTCCAAATGTCTGTAGTTGGTTGCTAGCTGTTTCCTCTCCCCATTTCCTTGATTCTTCAGGGAGACTGTAATAGTTGGCCTCCTTCCTCTATCTTTAGTCTTTGGGTGGCTGGGAAGATAAGCCTGCTCCTCTGTGCATCCTATTAGAATTGCCAGTATGGGGCAGTAGCCTTTCTGGACCTCTTTCTGCAGCAATGGGACCAGACACACTCCAGCTGATCCCACTGTTGCAACTGCACACTGTTCTTATATAAGACTAGGATTGACAAATATTCCAGGTTATTCCTGATCTGCTTCCCATTGCTCCTAAAATGTATTGACAGCAGAACATCAGGGACTAGAGCCATTCCATGGAATGTGGATCAGAGGACAAGCTATTGCTTTGAATGAGCTCGTTTTTAGGACACAGAGCTTAAGGAACAACTGCTGGAAAGCACATTGGCATTTTATACAACAGTACTTGTTGACACCATTGAAGTTTTTTTGTAAAACACCTGTGCCAAATTTTTTGACAATAGTTTTAACCTAAATTGAAAATCTTAAAACAGTCTGTAACACACAGAGAAAGGGGTCTGGCTTCTCTCCCTGGTGCGGGGATATGATGTTTGAAAACATTCTACTTTAGCTCTCATGCTGGACGAGAGAAGCCAGATCTATACTGGTATTTACCATCTGTACATGCACATTGTCCTTATACAGTACACAGAAATCTACCTTACCTCTTCCATTTCAAATGAATCTGGAGGCTTGCCCTTTAGACCCGACACCCTTCTGAGCGTGTGGGTCAAGAGCAAATTGGACTCCTTCCTTGGTCTGTCTTTGATAGCCATCTCTGATGCAGAAGGAAGCTGGGGCTGCTTTATAGGTATATATGAATAAACCTGAGATTTCCCTGTTGGAGCCTGTGATAATGTCAGTGCATCATCCTCAGTGGAAGATTGTTCCTCTGTCAGACCCACCAAGGTATTATTTTCGGAAAAGCCTGTCCTGATTGCTGTGCGCCGGTCCATCTCAGCATAGGTGGGAGACTGTTCTTCTCTATCCTTGAATGAATCGGAATTTCCAGAAGCCTGAGCACTCCTTTGAAGTATTGTTGCCTGTCTAGAAGCTTTTCTCAGAAGATGACCTAGCCTTCTCCGCTTGGCTCGTGTGGCCTCAGCTTTGTCCCTCTCAATGTCCGTCATGCTCTTTTCTTCCCCATTACTCTCCTCTGATTTCTGTTGCTGGGTGTTAACACCATTCAGCAAAGAGGAGAAGGCACTAGTCACATGATCCAAGACTTCCAGTTGTCGAAAACGTCCTTGAGTTTGATGAAAAGGGATGAAAAGATCCATTGTTAAAACAGAAAAGAATAATGCAGTCATGATCTAAACTAACACTATCAGGCTACACACAGTTGTCAAGGTGGTTCAGCCTTTCCCCTCTGCTTTTCTTCAGAGAGGCTGGGAATTCTTCAAACAACAGGCTCCTTTGGGAAATGAATGGCTTCTTTTTTAACCCATATTTTAAAGGCCACATTTTGAAGAGTGGTTTCCAAAGTTCTGCAACCAACATTTGCAGGGTGTACAGAGAGAGCTGCATGAATATAGCTTTGGGAGCCTAACTTGAAACTCAAAGATTCAGCAAAGAATTTAAACATGTGCATAAACTGAACTTTAAAGAGCATTTTTCTGAGCTACACTATGGGCCCAATACTCCATGCTGGTAGTTAACACAGACTTAAAGGGCCCTTAGTGTAAATAAGAATCACTCCCTAAATGTTTTGTTGAAAAAGGATGGATTTAGGTGCTTAAAGATAAACATGTGCTTAAGTGCTTTGCTAAATTGGGGCCATGCATGTTACATGTATGTGAATTAAGATGAATTGTATATTTGAAACAATTGACTACCTTCTGGAGCATAATTAATTTTAAAACTTTTCACTGTTAATGAACACATTAAGGGCCTGATCCAAAGTTCACTGAAGTCAACCAGTCTTTCCATTGACTTCAAATGGGTTTAGGATCAGGGTTATAATGGCTTGATTGTGCAACTCTTAAATCAGGTAGTACTTATAGAAACAGTTTCATTGAGCTCATTGGGTCTACTTGTGTTAATACCACTCAGCATAATTAAGGACTGCAGAATCAAGCCTCAAGTTCTCAAATACCATAAGCCGGATCTGATTCCAGTATTACGACTGAATAGCGATTTGTACTATGAGTCACTCCACTGAGCTTAATTGCTCTACCCAGAGTACGGCGCTACTCACTGTGAATAAAGGTATCAGATCAGTACAGTTATATAGATGAGACAATATTTACAGTTGGCTGTTATCCAAGACTTCTGTAAATGTATAAACCCTTTAACTGGTAGCGATTAAGTACTGTAATTTATTTCAATAAATAGTTCACTGTATTAACCAATACAACCCCTAAAGGCTCTGTTCTTGTTTTCAGAGCAACAGAAAGCAAGAAGTGCATTGTCCTCCACAGACACAGCAGAATGCACACACACAGAAGTTTAATAAGGTTCCCACAGCTTGTTAAGCTTATTAAGTCTCTGTAATTTGCTGGCGAATACTATTCCACAGCATAACAGCTAAAGGGAAATGTTTTAAATTTTCATCTGTTTTATAAAAAAAAAATAACCCAAAGAATTTTGGAGATTTCCATCATTGTAAAATGTTTTCAGGTTATTGATAAAAGGAGCTACAACACATCTGCCTGTATATTGTGCCCCAAACCCTTCCTGAGGCAATGAAAATGTCAAAAGGGCTCCTGATTCCTTGAGAAATTCACTAAGGAGAATAAGATGGCAAAGTTCTAACATTCTTGGCTTCCGTTTCTCCTAGTGAGCAGCCAAATTTATTGCATATATTCTGCATGCAGCCTGTTAGAGCCGCTTCACTGATGATTAGACAACAAGGGGATATTTAACATGGATCTGAGCTGGGCCTCTGCATGAGGGACCAGTATCATGACATATAATTCCTGACTGTTACTATTTCTCTCTCAGACTCATGTTTTTCCAAACACTGCCTGATTTTTAGCTTCAGAGGAGGATTTTGCCATCCCAAAGCTTTTTAAGGATGATGACAAAGCTCTCACTAGCTCCGGTTAAAAACTAGTAATTGGATCTACCAGCATACAGAGTACACAGTGGTATTTTGTGATATAAAGGTTTTATTGGCATGAGTTTGGGATGATGGTATGACTCATTCATGGCTTTGCATATCAATGATGCCATCACATATTCCCCGAATAAAACATATATCCTCAGTATTGTACATTGTTAGGCTGTTAACCATGTCAGCATGTAAAAATGCCAACTTCTAATCTCTTCTGAATTATTAGTGACAGAATGGTCTAACGTTTCTAATTTAAATCAGAACCACCTTTTATAGTTTGAAATAGACTGCAAAAGCAAAACAACGTGCCAAAAACGACCGCAGTTTCTGACAGCTAATGAACGAATCAAATGATGAGGAAAAAGAGAAGCAAAGAATAATTCACTAATTGTGAATGTAATCAATGCACAGGGTCAAATCCACCCCTTGTGTAACTACACCGACTTCAGCCAAGTCACTGGAGGAACCACATCAGGCTAACATTGCTCATTGCTTAATCCTTAATACTCCCAGGAGTAATGTTTAAACATGTGAGTAAGATGAGCAGGTCTGAATTTAGCCCACATTACTTACAGAGCGTTTAGCTTTTTTCCTAAATACTAAGGACTCAACTCTGCCAATCCGCACTCACTCAAGTAATTCTTGCACATGCATGCAATCCCACTGAAGACAATTAGACTACTCATGTGAATCAGGGCCTATTCACATTATAGCTGTGAGATCCTGATAACAGTACAGTTATCCCCACAGCCATTTACAACACAGCTGAAATCTGTAATATAGATGAGACTAAGTCAGGGGTAGTTATTAGGTGGACTGCGGGCCAAATCCAGACCACCAGATGCTTTTTGAATTAACCCCGAAATCTTTTTATTTACTACTTATCATTGTTATTGTTTTTTTATTATTTTCTCTGGAGCCCGGACCTTGACTATACTTTGACCAAGAAATTTGGACCTGGACTACCCCTGCCTTAAGGAATAGAGATGAGACACTAGAATTTGAAGTTGTGTTGTAATTGTCTCAGGATAATTATGTTGCAAACAAGCCCACTGACTCAGTTACATAGCATCTGTAATTTGGTCAGTGTCTAAGAATTTGTAAGGTCAGGTCTTCAACATTTTAGTTTATCTTTACCTAAATCCCAAGGTAAATTGTCTAGAAGACTGTGCTATAAGGATTTCGAATCTCATAAGTGGCCATCACGGACATGAATAAGGGGCCTTTGGCGGTTTTAGTGGCGACTGGAAATTTTCCAACAAAATGTTTTTTAAATGGAACATGCAGTTTCTGTAAAAATATTTCCATTTAAAAAAATTAAGCAAAATCTAAATTTTTATTTACCCTTTTGAAAATCAAAATGAAATATTTAATTTTGGTTCATGTCGTCTTGGTTTGTCGAACCGAAATGCTTCATTTCAAATCAGCTCTACAATGATGCACTGCAGTCTCCCCTCTGATTGAACTGCTGTGATGGATCATGGGAGTCATAAGACCACAGTATATGTTAAAGATGTAGTCTGGCTGGGGACTCCAGACCATAAAAAAGAATGGGTGCATGAGGCACCCAAACTACAACTCCCATGAGGCACCACAGAAGCTCAGGAGGACACAGATGAGTATTAAAATGAAAGGAATTTTTTTAGATTTATGAATGTTGAAATGTTTTCTTTGGATCAAATTAGGGCTGTTGATTAATGGCAATTAACTCAAAAAATTAATTGTGATTAAAAAAATTAATCACCATTAATCGCAATTTTAATCGCACTGTTAAACAATAGAATACCAACTGAAATTTATTAAATATTTTGGATGTTTTTCTACATTTTCATATATATTGTATTCTGTGTTGTAATTGAAATCAAAGTGTATATTATTTTATTACAAATATTTGCACTGCAAAAATGATAAACAAAAGAAATAGTATTTTTCAATTCACCTCATACAAGTATTGTAGTGCAATCTCTTTATCGTGAAAGTGCAACTTACAAATGTAGCTTTTTTTGTTACATAACTGCACTCAAAAACAAAACAATGTAAAACTTCAGAGCCTACATGTCCACTCAATCCTACTTCTTGTTCAGCCAATCGCTAAAACAAAGAAGTTTGTTTACATTTAGAGGCGATAAAGGTTTAAGAATCTGAAGTGCCTTGCAAAATCTGAGAGGGATGAGGTGCGGAGCATGCTTTCAGAAGTCTTAGAAAAGCAACACTCCAATGCAGAACCTACAGAACCTGAACCACCAAAAAAGAAAATCAACCTTCTGCTGGTAGCATCTGACTCAGATAATGAAAGTGAACATGCATCAGTCCGCATCATCAGCATGGATGCATGTCCCCTGGAATGGTGGTTGAAGTATGAAGGGACATATGAATTTTTAGCGCATTTGGCACATAAATATCTTGTGACGCCAGCTACAACAGGGCCACGAGATTGCCTGTTCTCACTTTCAGGTGACATTGTAAACAAGAAGCGGGCAGCATTATGTCCTGCAAATATAAACAAACTTGTTTGTCTGAATAATTGGCTGAACAAGAAGTAGGACTGAGTGGACTTGCAGGCTCTAAAATTTTACATTATTTCATTTTGGAATGCAGATATTTTTGTATATAATTCTACATTTGTAAGTTCAACTTTCATGATAAAGAGATGGCACTACAAGACTTGTATTAGGTGAATTGAAAAATACGATTTGTTTTGTTTTTTTACAGTGTAAACAATTGTAATAAAAATAACTATAAAGTGAGCACTGTACACTTTGTATTCTATGTTGTAATTGAAATCAATATATTTGAAAATGTAGAAAACATCCAAATTTTTTTAAATAAATGGTATTCTATTATTGTTTAACCATGCGATTAATCACACGATTAATCTTGATTAATTTTTTTAATTGCTTGACAGCCTTAGATCAAATATGTTGAAATGAAATGTTTTGACCTTTCTGAATAATAATTTTTTGAACTTTCGATCTCACAAAAAATATTGACATTAACAAATTTTGGTGTATTGTGATTTTCCCTGGGACAGAAATTCTAATATTTGAACAGCTCTAGGAATTTAAAACAAAACAGGAACTGATGATGGATCTTAACACATATGCCCTCCTTCTCTTTAAGCAACCTCTCCTCTGTTCCAGTGAGTCACACAATAAATATATTGAACTCTGGATTTTATCATCAAAATATTAAACTATCTTTCAGGGATATTTAGAAGAGCTTCAGAAATGCCGTATTTAACATATGCAGAATATGATACAGAATAACTTGGGGAACCTCCATATTGATGATCCATGAGTACAAACTATAAAGTTTCTCAAATCAGACATGCACAGAGAATCATAAAAGTGGAAGAGGAAAACAGACGGGAAATGGAGTGAGTGAGAAAGGAGAGAAATTCGACTGACATGTTTTTCTTCTTCTAAAGACTTGTGTTTTCTGGCTATTCATTCCCAGCAAAGTCCTTTCCTATCTGAGGATGACTTGAACTAGCTAGATTTTCTAAAGAGTTCAGCTCCTATTTACACACCACAATAAGTAGCTAGATCTTCAAAACAGCTCAGCATTTTTGGTTCTTTGCTCTTCTAAAAATCTGGCCATCTGTGTCACAATGGGAGCTGCTGGCTGCTGAGCTATTCTGAAAAATCAGAGCTGAAACCTTGGCTCCATTGAAGCGAATGGGAGTTTGGCCATTGATTTAGATGGAGCCAGGATTTCACCTCTGGCTTTTATTTAGATGCCCAAAGGATTGCTGAGCTCTTGAAAATCTGGCTCAGTGACTATACAGAAAAATCAATTATCACCAATCAAACAGAAGCATCAACAAATAATACACCAACTGAGCCGCAAATGCATTTGAAAAGGTCAGATCAGCCATTAAACTGATCTAGAAATGCAGAAAAATAAGAAATCTAACTTTACTGTGGAAGCCAAACCCACAGTTTATTCTCCCACCACAGCCACCAACAGGGAAACCCAAATAGAAAAGACTTCACTGGGAAATTAATAGCTGGGAGATTTTAAAAAACCAACGACAACCCTAGAGAGACCACTGTGCCTAGTCAGACAGACATATCGCTTCCTCCTCTGACATCCACTCCTTTCCTCTCTCCCAAGCTAGCTCTTAATCCTTTGCTCTTTCATTCTGATCTCTTTTCCTCTTCTCCTTCACTCTTCCACTTTTCTTCTCCTCCTTTAATCTGCCCTTCCTCCTCACTCCCTCCTTTCACTCTCACTGATTTTCTTCTTTCCCTCTCCTCTCCTCCATCTGGGGAGTTCCCTCGCTCACACACCAATCTCGCTGATGTGTGGGTTTGCTGTAAACTTTTAGATGGGCACACAGGTCTATGAAACATTTTCTGTAAGGGTGGACATTTCTGTTGCATTTCTCATTCGATCATGTACTGCTTACTTGATAAAAGCAGCAAAGAGTCCTGGGCACCTTATAGACTAACAGACGTTTTGGAGCATGAGCTTTCGTGGGTGAATACCCAATTCGTTGGATGCTTACTTGATGAAGTTTCTGAATAGGAAGGCAGCCAACATGTATAAGATCCTGCCTCAATGAGCATCTCAGGAGCAAACTGAAACTCTTGAGGGTCATCTGGCTATCAGTGTGCAGCAGATAGGAGTGGAAGCTGTGCAAGAATAAGAATTGCAGACCTGGGAAGTGTAGTCCAGATTAAAAAAAAAATGGAAGGGGTGTCTGAGCAACAGGAGGAGGAAGGGAATTGTGTGATCAGTTGTGTGTGGCATATGTACTGAATAAAGTTGGTAGAAAAAAGGAGGGCAGTGTGAAAAAAATCCCCCTTTCCTTTGAAAAAATCAAAATCTGTAATTTCCAAATTTGAAAAATGTCAACCAGTTCTAATGTTGAGCCTAAAGAACAGATTCTCACCGCTCTGCTAGTGGCAGGGTGTAGTGCTGGGAGGGTGTTGGAAGAAGATGGATTGCAGTATCTTGACACCACAGAGCATTCCTAATTGCATGAGAAAGGGCAACAAGACAGGAGTGAGTAAAGATAAGTGACGTAGTGAAGTGATCTATCTACCTTTGGTATTTATGGGGCATAAAACACCAGTTACTTGAATTATACTAAGAAACATGGGTCCAGATTTTGGTAGCTTTACTCATGGTAGATACTTTAACACTTCTTCATATGTCACTCCATTGGCTTCAGTGGGACTATTATCTGAGTTAGGTAGTCTTCAGCATAAATATGGGGGAATTTGTATTAGAAATTGGACCATAGAGATTACAAAGTGTGGTCATAATCCTAAAATCCTATCTATACTAAAGAGTAACTGATTGTAAGGCCAGAAGGGAACATTATGATCATCCAGTCTGAATTCCTGCAAAAGACAAGCCTGTGAATTCCATCAAGTAATTTCTGCATCAAGACCATAACTTCAATTTGAGCTAGAACATATTTTTTAGAAAGACCCTTCAATCTTCATTTAAAGACTTCAAAATACCACATTGGTAGGTAGATTGTTGAAATCTTCTCTTCCACATCATATCTTCCACATATGTACCTTTAGACTGTGATCAAGCCACCTCTTAACCCGCTCTTTGATTAGTTACATGGATTGATCTTCTTAAGTTTCTCACTCTAAACCAGGTTTTCCAGTCCTCAAATTATTCTTATTGCTCTTTTCTGAATCCTTTCACATTTTCAATATCCTTGGAAAACAGAATAACACTAGGTGCAAATATGTTAAAACACTGATTGTCCAAATATGTGTCTCCCAGACCTATGCTTAAAAACAAAAAAACTCTAACATGGCTTTATCATGGTTCTCCTTTGGTGTAAAGACCTTATCTGTGAAGTGCACAGTGCATGATATTACATCTTAGGGCCTTTTTACCCTATAAAAACAGTTATGTTAGAAGACCTGGTAAGATACAGTTAAAAGTCATAATTGTATTAACCATGTCAGGAAGAAGTTATGCTGTAAGTTTGCAGAACTGTGTTTATGTCCCCTGAATATGGTCCCAGGTCTCATTAATTTTCCCTCTCAAGGTCCTCTCCCTGCCTCTACTACCCCCACTTTATTTGCTGTTGTTGCATCTCTGACGAACACTTACCATATAAATTGGGATTCTCAATGTCCATACGCTGCTTTTGAGCTTCCAGAAAGACTCGGATGTTGATTCCTTTTGCTACGGAAGCATTACTAATGAATCGAGAAGGGATTTTAGTGCAAATGTCAGGTTCTTCTGTTCCAAACCCCAAATCCAGCAGAATCTCAACTGGATCCTTTTCCCAGAGCTCCAACCATTCAGTGATGCTGTGGATAAAACAAAGACAATTCATATCACTGTCCTGACATCACCCTTCTTTGTGTTTAGCTATTACATGGTTTTGCCTTTGCTCAGAAATTCTATTTCCTTCCTCCATCTCACTCTCCCCACACTACTCCATTAGTGCTAGTTATATTCTTACAGTTCAGAGAGACATGATTTTTTTCCCCCAGGGATGCATTAGATTGGAAAGATAAGGCAGATCTAGAGTACTCAGCATGCTACAGCAATTCAGCCTTCCTCACATTGGCTCACAAACATGCCTCAATACTCACCTCTGATGTCAATGGAAAGCTTTGTATCAGGTGCCTACTAATCAGTGGAGGGCCATTTTGTTCTCATTGAAGTGAATGAGACAACTCCCATTAACTTCAATGAGAGCAAGATTGGGTGTCATGTATCTTTATTTCTTTACACTCCATTTATTGGGTTTTTAATCCTCATATATTTGTCAGTCTCTAAACGGGACTAATCCCTATCTCTTTGGATTGAAAATATCTGGAAACTACTAACCTTTTCGGTGCACTAGTAAGAGAATGGGTCGAGTTGAAACTGTTCCATCTTGACATAACAGGAGTTTCTGAAAACTGATGCAGAGATCTACAGGAGTTGGAAAAAGTAACAATGAAGCGTGTTTACTCTTGGGGTCCTTTGGGATGTCATTATGATTTTTTTCCAGCGTAAACATTTGCATTTTGTCTTAGTTTATAATGATACATAATATCAAGGCCTTAGAAGAAGAGCATGTATGATACTGTGGCAATACACTTATTCTCAAGAACAGTATGTTACAGTAGGTGTTAGAATGTAGGTGTTAGGTACCAGTAAATGCTAATTATAAAGGTGGCAGAATGTCTCGCTTTTGACAGATGGTGAATCTTTGGGGAACCTTTAGGGAGCACAGTTTCTCTAGCCACCTACTTCTAAAGGATATAATTGCTGTTAACAAAGTTTCAGATAGAATAGGCTCACTAAGTAGCAACAGCAGGAACTACATTTCAAATTACATCTCAGTTCTTTACATAGTTAAGGTTTCTGACTGTATTTGTAACGAACAATCTGGATAATAATGCCTGTTTTTAAGGAGCTATTCATTGTAGAATGAATATTCTGTAATCTGGTAGTTTTTTTCTAAGGTACAACTTTAATGCTGCTGTAATAGATGGACTTCGCTTTACTCATATATACCTAAGGTGATTAGGATCATTAATATAGTTATGGATGAAAAGTTGGTCCATTCTCTATCCTTCCAAACTGCCCCACAAGATACATCTTAAACAAGATTGAAATTTTGCTTATGTCTTGAACTAAGGTACTAATGTTAAAAAAACCAAAACAACTATCTACAGAAAAAACTTTGTGGTTTCTTTGAAAATATTAAATATAAAATTCCTTCCTTTATATCTAATACAGCCATGCATTGTCTGAAACCTACCTCATATAGCTTTGCACAGTCATTTGCACCATTCCTGGGTTAGCCAAGGAAACTGCAAATAAGAAAATACAATTATATTTGTACTCCTAATGCCGCTCAGGACAGAAATGTTGTCAGACAAGAACAAACGTAAGATTTATTTTATTGCATGACCATGTTATTTTAGCAAAAGCAGCAAATATGTGAAAACTTTAACTTCATTGTCACACAGATGTGAGATAGGACCCCACAGAGCATGTTAGCCACTGATGATCAACCTACCCAAGCACTGAATTGGGTTCAGTGGTAAGGAAAATAGATAACATAAGAACGGCCATACTGGATCAGACCAAATGTCCCTCTAGCCCAGTATACTGTCTTTCAGCAGTGGCCAATGCCAGGTGCTTCAGAGGGAATGAACGGAACAGGTAATCATCAAGTGATCCATCCCCTGTCGCCCATTCCCAACTTCTGGCAAACAGAGGCTAGGGACACCATCCCTGCCAATCCTGGCTAATAGTCATTGATGGACCTATCCTCCATGAACTTATCTAGTTCTTTTTTTGAACCCTGTTATAGTCTTGGCCTTCACAAGATCCTCTGGCAAAGAGTTCCACAGGTTGACTGTTGAGATGTTTTTGGATGTGGTGCACCATTAACAGTATATACCAAACTCCTTATATTTATGTGGAAGGATTCTTAAATGAGTTTCCTTTTTTGTTGTAAAGATCCCCAAAGACACACCTGTCCAAGCTGAGGATTAACCCAGATTCTGATCCCCAAGCTTTGTTGAAGTTTTGATTGTCACCTGAATCAGGAGGGCTAAATTTTTGTAGGGGTAAGAGTATCCACACAGGGGTTATTACTAGCATAACTATATCCATTTAAATTCACACTTTATCTTATACGGGTATAACTTTCCAGTGTAGACAAGCTCGTAACATCGGATCCAATGCCCAGTGAAGTCAATGCAAGTCTTTCCATTGACTCCACTAGGTTTTGGATCAAATCTGTAATGTGTTTGGGGAGGAGCTAAAACAGTAACAAAGCAGCTGAAACAGTTTTTGTTAGAGAAATAGTCTGGCTAGGAACTGGAAGTACTGAACACTGGTTTCTGGAGTTCCAAGGTGCTACAGAGAGAAGTTATAAGCTACACTTTGTTTATACCATCTAATAAACTTGCTCACTACTGTAAATAAGTGAGATTAGGATACAGTGTGCTATGTCAGTATAACTCATTGCTCCTCCCAACAATGAAATAACACACTCATGGATTCAAAATCTTCCTTGCTGCTTGGAAGTTGGGGCAGAATATTTTCCCGTGGTTAACAATAGATGTCGTTCTGTGGCACATGCCAATATCTTTTTACCTCTTTTCTCGAGATTTAAATATTTGCTTTCTATTAACAAAGCTTTCTCTACAAAGAAAGGAAAAATCATCCTCTCTTGTTCTCTACTGGATTACTTTCCTGCTCATAAATCCTAACACAAATTCTTGTGGTTTACTCACTGCAAGGATAACCACCAAAATTATGAACAAAAAGGATGTTGGCATTCTGTAATTGCTATGGCAACATAAACCAGAACCTCTAATAGTGAACTCTGTGCTCCATTTGAACAAGAATCTGCTACTCGTCTCATGACACAACGTATACTCTTTTCCGGTTTCATGCAATCAAAAGCTGGAGATGCATTATAAAAATGCTGGGTGCCTGTCAAAGGCAAAAGAAAAAGATGTGGGAAGTTATTAGAATTCTTCCTTGATAGGGCTTGCCAACTTTTCCTTCCAAAAGAACTTGATGCCCTGCCAACAGAAATTTAACATTATAGTAAACTTCTCAATAGCATGTATTACTGGGATTGAAACAAACACATGGACCACCAATGTAAAAGTACAGCACTGTGGAAGCTGCGGCTGCATGTTAATTTGAAATGATTGTAGCTTTTGGTGTGTTGAGTAGCCATGGAACATAACTAGTCTGTCAGCAACAGGCTTAGACACAACATAGAACTATTTATCTTTGCATCTGAGGGAACCTGCTGAGTAGACTTTCATCCATAGGTGAGCTCTCCACTTCCCTTTCCTTCTTGAGCCTTAATCAGAAGATCTGCAAACTGGCAGAGTGCGATTGTAAGGGGATGTATAGAAAGAGAACCTACAAATTCTCAAACTAAGAGGCCATAAAGTAGTGTGGTACAGTAGGTATGCTTTCTGATCTCTAAAAATGCGTTTATTCTAGACTCTGAAAACATTTCATCTGATTACTGAGCTGGAATATACTTTTGGGAAAATAATTCCCTTTAGAAATCAGTCAGAAAAAGCTTATGACAACAACAAAAAAACAATAAGGTTTTTCTAAGCCAACAACAGTGCTAGTTGGTGCTGTGTTCACAGGCAAAGATGTACTTACATATGTTCAGTAAAGAATACATTTTGCAGGGAGGGACTAGGACACTTTAGCAGCACAGAAAATGCTGGATATTAAGAGACGATAAGAGGAATTTTCATTTTTAAGTTCTATACCTCTTAATTTTGAGCAAATAGGAAGTTGAGAATACCATGTTAGAATGTGAGCAGCATTATTAAGCAGTTATTTGGATCCACAGTAGGTACTCAAGATTTGAAAGCTTTGGTGGACTTACATATCTGAGAGGGAACAAGGGGTTGGGTTTCTTTGGCTCCCCTTCATGTTCCCCCATCATTGACATAACCCAGAGATCTGTTACCCTTAGTTAACAAGTACATTAGGAGAGATGTCACAATCAAAGCAAGAATTAAAGCAGATCAAATCAAATACCACAAAAACGTGGTGGGCCAGATCATCCACTGGTAGAAATCTGCATAGGTATCTCCATTGACTTGAGTGGAGATGCATAAATTTACATCCGCTGAGGATCTGGAGATTAAAGAGGTCTCTGCTGAGTACTAATTTGGGGGTCTTCTGATTGAGACTCCAGAGGGAGAAGGAACGGAGAGTTTACCTATGGATGAAAGGCTCTACACAGCAGATGCAAAGACAAACGGAGAGCTGTGCCTTTTAGTATTGTACAAATGAACAACTCTTCAGAGGAACAAGACAAATGGTGAAAGGTCTACTGATTGTTTATTAATCATGGATGCGCTAGTTAATCCTTAGCCCAGAGAGGCAGATCTCCCAGATTTTTTATTGTTTTACCTGCTTTTTCTCTGTCTTGTTGTAAATCTTCACTTGTAGATAAGCTGTAAATATAAGATGTGGTTTTTTAAAAAGAAGGAATTAAATCTCCATAAAAAGCATGATACTCAGCTGCTCCGTCATTAAATAGATATGGTTGGGAGATGTAGTTTCATAGAAAAGTACAGCACTAGGCATTCAATGTATATTAGAGCTGCCATGTATGTATGGTGGTGAGGAAAATGCTCCCTGTGCCCAACTTAATTTCTACCAGTACATGCCCCCTCCCCCACTCCCCAAAATTCAGAGACCTTAATTAAGCACTAAGGGTCCAATCTTGCAGCCCTTGCTATGGACAAAGCCTCTGTTTATGTCCCTTAAAATTTTGCCTAAGTAAAGCCTGCAGTTTATGGTGCTAAATCTATCAAAGACTAAAATTATGGCTTCCCCTGTCCACATGGACTAGTGAGGGAAGAGATTGAACAAAGCCTTACCCTTTTTAGTGCACCCAAACCGGAGGCAGCCATAATCTGATTCCCACTAGATCCAATATAGGTGGTGGGGTGGTCACTAGCTTGCAATACTGCACTAAATGACCAAGTGGGGCATGGCTGGGTGGGACAGGCCATGGTGATGGTCCTGCCCACACAAAGCCTAGAAGGTGCTGGCATGCTTCTTACATCCCTTTATACTCATCACCATGCCTCCAGACACTGTTCCTAAGGCTGTGCCATTCCTTCTCCCTGGTGCAATTCTGTCTATGAAGAGGCAGAATGTAGTTCTAGCTCAGGGGTCAGCAACCTTTCAGAAGTGGTGTGCCGAGTCTTCATTTAGTCACTCTGATTTAAGGTTTCACGTGCCAGTAATACATTTTAATGTTTTTAGAGGGTCTCTTTCTATAAGTCTATAATATATAACTAAACTATTGTTGTATGTAAAGTAAATAAGGTTTTTAAAATGTTTAAGAAGCTTCATTTAAAATTAAATTAAAACGCAGAGCCCCCCAGACCAGTGGCCAGGACCCGGACAGTGTGAGTGCCACTAAAAATCAGCTCATGTGCTCCCTTTAGCACACGTGCCACAGGTTGCCTACCCCTGTTCTAGCTACTGAAATACCTAGTCAGTGCTATTGGCTACAACTGAGCAAAATTCAGAATTCATGTCCCATGGAAAATTCCAAAATTTGTTTTCATCACAAATTGGATAAAACAGCGAAATCTTATTTTTTCTCATGGAACAAAATATTCTGAAAAATGTTGATTTGGAAATGTTGAAACATTTCACTTTGCCATTTTCTGTAGAATCAAAACATTTCAACAGTTCCGAAACTGAAGTCTGGTGCTTCTATTCTTTTCTATAAACCAGACTCCCTTGGCAGAGAACATCTCCCATGATCCACCTACATCACATGACTCCCATGATGCATCACACAGTTTGCCCAGAGGGTTATCCATATTGCATTATTGGAAGTACAGCCCCCCCACCCATATGAGAGAATGGGAAAGTGCACTACAACTCCCATGAGGCAGTGCACCAAAATAGGGAAATATAGTTTAATGTTGAATTGATTCAAAACAAAACATTTTGAACACATCTAAAAATCAGATATTTAGTTTTGATTTTTCCAATGGAAAATTAAAATTTTTCAGAAACTGCATTGTTCATCAGAAAATCATCCCAATGGAAAATTCCTGGCCAGCTCTACTGTTGCTATCAGTAAGTGCACAGGCATAATTTGAGGATGCAGCAAATACTTATTCAATAACAAGACCAAAACTTACAAGAACCCAGAATCCAACCAGTGGCGAATATTTTCTTCTTTAGAATCTTCTAAAAATAACAATAAAAAAAGATATAGGATCATTGGCAACAGTTTCTGAATGGTTTATAGCCATTTACCACGTGACTGAACTGCTTCATTTCCCAGTGCCATTAATCCCATAATTTGTAAAAGCCATCCGGGGAAAGACTGCCAGTAATTTCTTTTCAATAACTTGAGTTCTTTGTAAATGACGTACCATTGTGGTAGGCACTATACAAAAACATAGTAAGAGACAGTCCCTGCCCCAAAAACGGTACAGTCTAAATGGAGAAGATGAAAAAAAGGTAGGAGAAAGGAAGGATTATTATCCCTATTTTACATATGGGGAAACTGAGGCACGGGAGACAATTATTTAATCACTAAAAATGCTACAATGAAAATCTGATATGTATTAATGCTTTTTTTTTTTGCTTCTTGATGTTCAGATAAATCATCAGTTTAAAAAATAGCCTAGCTGTCACCACTGAGTCTTTAATTAATTAGGGGATTAGGATTAAAGTTCTTTGGAAGAGTATTCCCCGGAATTTTGTGCACTGTCAGATGTTAGATACTGCATTCACCAAAATATAAATAAGAGATGGTCAGAGAAATACAACAAAAATAAATTTTTAACAAAACCAGTAATTGAGGTGTGGATTTTTCACTCCCCTGAGAAACAGTTATATTGACCTAATTTCCTAGCGTAGACCAGGCCTAAATCAGTTTAAAGCCTGTTCAAATTAAACCAGTGTAACATGAATATAAAGAAGGCCTAGGTTTGTTTTGCATTTTTTCCCACTGTGCAAGCACACTAACAGATCAGGGCCTAAAATGGAAACAACAATAACAAACAAACAAGCAAAAACCCAACCCCAAAACAACACACACAGATTCAAAGAAACTCATGTTTAATACATCTGACACATCCTGGTTGTTTCACAATATATCAGCCTATAGACAGAGCTCATCCTTTGGCTCAAGTGGGAGAGGCCTGCATTTCCGCAGTGTATGGTTTGGGGTTAACAAAATAGTTTTAAAATAGTAGATAAAACACTGATACCTCTTTTAGCCAATAAACATCAACCAACCAAAAAATACCCTGAAACAAATCAGTCTTAAAAAGTAAATCAATAAAATCTAAAAAGTCACAAAACAAGAACTTATTGCAAGCAGTTTACACCCTGAAAAAGGAGAAGTGCCAGGGACTCCATGAAGCCCATTAAGGACTTTGCTATTCCTCTCAGTTTTACATAAGGGGCTCAAATCCTACAGTGATAGGTGACAGCATAAAACCTTAAAATAACTAGAAATATGGAATAGAGAAGGAACAAAACTGGGGATCGATCTAATGGGAGCAACTGGCAAATATAGCAGTTAGGCAAACCCAACAAAAATAAAAGGACTGCTTTTATTGTACATTCATATACTCCTCACTTAAGGCCAGGGCCGGCTCCAGACCCCAGCGTGCCAAGCGCATGCTTGGGGCGGCATGCCACGGGAGGGCGGCAGGCGGCTCCGGTGGACCTCCCGCAGACATGCCTGCGGCGGGTCCGCTGGTCCCGCGGCTTCGGTGGAGCATCCGCAGGCACGTCTGCAGGAGGTCCACCGGAGCCGCGGGTCCGGCGACCACCAGAGCGCCCCCTGCGGCATGCTGCCCAGCTTGGGGCGGCGCAATTCCTAGAGCCGCCCCTGCTTAAGGCTCTTTGGTACTGAAAAACTGTGTGACATTCTTGTTTATAACTTGTATCACCAGAGTTATGAGGAGATAATGCAATAGTATTAATGCTTATTACTGTGTAATTGTTTCCACTGTGTAATTGTTTACAAATTGGCTACTGTGGAATTATTGTAAAATGACACGATTATTTCAAGGTAGTTATGTGACTATAAGCCTGATCTTTTAGTGCAGTGTGTGCCTTTGTACTCATGTCATTAGTACAGTCACTACAGTGCAAGAAAAAATGCCATTATCCTCTGTCATAATAGGCTTTTAAGAATCCCAGGAATGCCATTCCCAGATCTCACCAAGCTGTGAAAGAGGAAGAGGGTTGTCTACTACAGTTGGAGTCAGAGAATCTTCATCCAGGTGAGTCCATGATGCCTTGGCAAATAACAGGATATCCCTCTTGTTCATTTCAGAGGTACTGCGGGTCCCATGACAGTAAGACTCTGAAGCCATCCCAGGGTGCAAATTTGTGAGCTAAGAAAACAGATACAAAAAAAAGCATGTTTAATATATTTAACAAATCCTGGCTCTTTTACACTATAGCAACCTATAGACGGAGCTCATCCTTTAGCTCAAGCAGGAGAGGCTTGCATTTCCACAGTGAATTTAAGGCACTGGACTGGAATTCAGGATACTTGAGTTCAATGCCTGATTCTACCATAGACTTCCTGTATGAACTTGGGCAAGTCACTTCACCTCTCTGCATCTCAGCTCCCTGTCTGTAATGCGGATATGTTTGAATTGTAAGGTTTTTGGGGCAGGGACTGTTTCTTACTATGTATTTGTACAGTGTTCTGTACAATGTGTCCCTGGTCCCAGATGGTCCTCTGGGTGCTACTGTAATACAAATTTAAAATATCTTTGCCATGGGCATTGCAGGCACATCTTACTCTCTACCAAGCTTAGCATGGTTCAGCTGTTAACCTTCCACATTTCAGTCAAGCAAATCACCCATTAAGTCTGCAGTTAAAAAAAAAAAAGTGGTCCTGACTTAACCTTCCAAGTGCGGCCGTTCAATCTGCCCACAGAGCTCCAATGCAGCAATGTTCTAACAAAGATCACTGTAGTCATGAATCACATTTTCAACAAGATTGTTTTCTCAGTGTGTGTGTGAGATGACAGATGGAGGCCAGACTGCATCAAAGATTTTAAGCGAGAAGAGGATTAAGCTGCATAAGAGCAGCTTTTAAGAGCTTTTTTTATCATAAGAGACAGAGAGAAAAGGAGAGGAAGGGGAACATTGGTTAGGTTGCCTCTCACATTTTTTAAATTAATCTGGAGATTTTTTTTTCTTTGTCAATAACAACACTGGCTTGAGAAAGGCACAGTTTAGCAGGCATTGGGAAAGTAGCCAACAGTGGGGCTTCCTTTCAAAGTTTCCTTTCAAAGTTTGTTCTGTTAGAACTATACATAATAAGCCTGGAACTGAATGTAACTGAAAAGGCAGGAGCCTACTCAGCAAAGTGTCTGTAACTAGGCTGTAAAAAAATCCCTCTGTTGTGGGTCTTTTGTGGATGCTTTTAAGGTAAATGAACTGGGATCTTAACATCCTTTGAAACCACTTTTTTGTTGTTGGCTGAAGCTCATTCATGGAACATTGGCCTACATGACCTGGTCTACCCATTGAGTTCTTTCCTTTCTAAGGTGACCTGGGTGCTTCCGAAAGAACCAGAGAGGGAAGTCCTCTATTTATGCTTCCCCACGCTGTGCTGCCAGTGCGCTCCTACCTTTTCTTTGAGGGAGTCTAGTCCATTCAAACTCCTTTTGTCCAAATTACGGCAGGCAATGGAGAGGGACATAGTGTGGGGGAAGGAGATGGAGAGAGGGAAGAAGAGAACAAATGAAGCATTTCTCCCACACACTCGCACCTTGTGCACAGTCCCAGTCCCGGCACTCTGCGAGGGAAGTAAATTAAATATTCCCTACAGCAAAAAACATTTGGCTCTGTTTCCAAGTGAAGATAATCCGGAGTAATCACACTGGGTACAGAGAGACCTCCCTCTCTCTCTCCGTGGAAACATAGCAGTGTCTGGGGGGATACATGCGAGGTCTTCTCTACGTGAACAGTTTTGGCCAACACATTGCAGGGAGACAAGGGTGAAGGACAGAGCTATGCCTTTCCATCTCTGCTTACCTGCCATGCAGGGGAGGAAGGGGAGGCAGAGAAGTGGGCACGCAGTGCCCCCTTAGCCCTATGCCTACAGGCCCAACCTCTGTAGAGGCTGTGCCAGCGTATAAGGCAGGGAGATCTAACGTCTCCTTACACTCATGCAAGGCTACACAGCCTGCCTCGCTCTTGAGCCCATAGTGAAGATATGGGACTACAGGAACTACTGTCTGCAAGGAAGTGGAATCTTATGCTTGTCAGGAAAAAAAATGCTTGGAAAGTGGGACACACAAAGGATGTAAATCCACACCTTTTACAATAGCAAAGAGTCCTGTGGCACCTTATAGACTAACAGAAGTATCGGAGCATGAGCTTTCGTGGGTGAATGCCCACTTCGTCGGATGCATGTATTTATCCACGAAAGCTCATGCTCCAATACGTCTGTTAGTCTATAAGGTACCACAGGACTCTTTGCTGCTTTTACAGATCCAGACTAATATGGCAACCCCTCTGATACCTTTTACAATGTGGAGAGGAGATCTCTTTTTTTTTCACTATTTCCAGCAGAAACAGAAGGTAAGATGCTGTGACACAGAATGTCTGAGGGTGAAGGACAAAAATTCAGATATAGCTTAGTTCAATGTGCCTAGTTTCAAGTTTTGTATCCGGGGGCCTGATTCTCCTGCACTTTGTATAGTCCTTTTTACCTGGGCAAAATGGGTGTAAAATACTACCAAATCCAAACTGGAGTGTGTTGTACCCATTTTCCCCTGGTGTAAATGACTACACAAGGTGCAGGGCAATAGAGAATCAAGCCTTATATCTGGAGATGTGTATAGGTAACTCCCATTAGCCTTAATTATTCTTAGCAACATTAACTTTTTTCCATGGATAGTGGAAGAGCTCCTTTTGATTTCCTATTAATTATAATACATAATGATTAATCTGATAAGGTACATCTTTTCAGACAAGAGAGTCCTCTTGATCACAGTTTGGGTGCCAGAGCCACTCATCATCTGTGTGTTTTAATTTAATTGATCTCCAGAAGTAAATTTAGCTCTGCAAATCTGTCGATGAAATGAATGACTGGCTAGTTTCCATGTTCTGTGTATTTTGTTCATTTGATAAACACATTGGGAACATCTTGGAGGCTCTATTCACAAGGAAGGCAACAAGGTAGAAGTTAAAGACTCTTGTGAATGAGCTATGTACACAGGTTCTTAACTACACAAAGTAAATAAATAAACAAACAAATAAATACATCTGAAATAACATGTAGACAATTTATGGCAAGTTTTCAGGATGATCAGTCTCACTTAAAGTTGCCAGCACTTAGCAACCCCATTTTCCTTGCCACTGACTATATTTAAATTATTATTTCACAAAAACAAGTTTCTCTGGAACTCCTTTCATCACACTACATTCCTCATGGTGTGCAATATGTACACATTGACAAACATTTAAAGGAATTAGATAAATGCTTGCCAGGTATGAAAACTAGAAATTAGTTGAGAAACAGAAACTAATTATTAATGTAAAGATCTCCAAATGGAAAAGGAATGTGCCGGAAAGGTGAGTCTCTGGAATGGATATCATTTAATGTTTTATTAACCATCCAGAGAAAGGATAGAATTCAACAATCATCAAATCAACTGATAACAGTAAAATAGAGGGGTTTGCATAAAACACAGGAGGACAGAAATAAACTACAGGACAAGAACAACACAATGGCTTGCACATAATGAAAATCAGTACTGATAAATGTAAAGCTAAGCTCCAAGGAAAGTGACATACATCACACAGATACAGATTAGAAGACAGCAGCAAGTCACAGACACTCCAGTTCAGCTAAGCACTTAAGGTCTGGCTTAACTTTAAACACATTAGTAATTCCATCTCCATTCAGCAAAGCAGTCGAGCATGTTCTTGGGGCCAGAATGGTTTATGCATTATAGGAGCAAACTAAACATACTGTTGCAATCCAACACCATTGTGGGGAAAAGCCAATGCTATTTTCAGAGATATGTCTTGGGATCACAGAACAAGTTATGTATCCTGGGATGTGTAAGTGGAATACTACATATAGTTCTAAACTGATCATCTCCATTTAGGAAGGATTTAAAAAAAAGAGAGAGAGAAAACCCCCCACAAAGATAGCCTTTGCTATTATTACTTTGAAAATATTTATAGAATAGAATCATGTTCACAATTCTGAGTCTTCTCTCTTCTCTATACACCAATATATAGCTCCAGCAGGTGAATGGAGCACAATATACGTAACCTAGCAAAAAAAGAAAGATGACACAGGATGCGCAACGTCAGGAGTAGAAGGGGAGCGACATAGGTTGTAGCATGCACTTTCCTCTACCAAAGCCCTGCCAGCTCCAGGGAGGTGAGCACCAGCAGTGACCAGTCCCAGGAGGGTGGGGGGTAAAAAAAGATTTCTTGCACCCTCTTTCCCCTCCCCCCCCAGGCATCTGTGCAGAACTGGTCACAATCTAGCCCTAGAGATGGGATCACACTGGAATCTCAAATTCAAGCCTCCCTCTGCCAAATTTGAATTGGAAGAGGGTTTCAGCTTCAAATTTCTGGATTTGAACCCACGATTACAGTTTTGGTTCATATCTAAACCTGGAAGGGACTAATTTTCTGGAACCTGTTTCCTGTTTGGAGGTGGACCAAGATGATGGAAATCTTATGATAACAGCCAATCTACGTACACAGTGGAACAATTTTAGAAGGAGAGGCTAAGGGAGCCCCATATCAGAATATCCCTGAGGGGTGGCAGATCCTTGTTCCAATCCATTCTCTCCCTCTGGCAGAGGGGGTATTTGAATCTGGGATCTCCCACATCCCATGTGAGTACCCTGACCACTGGGCTAAAAGTTATGAGGGACAACTCCTTGTTTCCCCCAACCTCCAGGCCATTTTGTGTAAGCTCGCCTTCAGGGACCTGACCCAGTAAGTGAGCTCAGAGCACACTGATCAGGTCCGTCCCACAAGTGAGTTAGGCATAGGAACACCTGTCTTCTCCCAGTCTGTGCATCGCTCTGGGATTTAGGTGTCTGGATACCTGGTGGGGTCTGCAGTGCACACGCTCAGAGGCAGAAAAGTAGGTGTCTAAGGACTGTTTCCTACAAAAATGTAGGCTCAGTGATTTTAGATGCCTACAAGATTCAGCGGCAGCTGAGCAGGAGCTATGAGATTCCCAGTGGGGGCCTGATTCTGTGATTTAGGCACCTAAAGCGGCAGTTAGGCAATATGTCTTTTTGTGACCTAGCCCTCCGTACCTCGATTTCCCCATGTATACTAGACTATTTTCCAGAGACATTGTGAGGCTAAATTAATTGTTTGTTAAGCGTATTGCAAACCCTATGTGACGCTGCTGTCGAAGTGTAAAATATATACTGGGGACTAAAATAATAATAATATGAAATAATTCCATGGTATGAAATAGAAAACTTTTAAAAAATACAGCAGTTACTCAAAATGGAAAAAAATTTCAAATAATGCCTTATTTTTATCATGATTTTGTAGATAAAAATCTGGGGTGAATTACAGGTCACAGTGAAGTCAATGGCAAAACTTCCATTGACTTCAGCGGGGCCAGGATTTCACTACTGTTCTTATTAAAGTATAAGTACTAGTGCAATGTAAGACAATCAATGCAGCTCTTTGTGAATGAATTCTGTGACGGAAGCTGAATCATATCATAATGTTACATTTTAATCATAATGATTTAGCTCTTAATTGAGAAGACGGAGCATAGCAGATGATAAGAACCAACAGCACTCCCCATCCCCAAAATTTTCCATTTGAAACCCAGTGTAAAACTGTACAGAGAGAAATAGTTGAATTTTAAACCTCTTTAATATTGTCATGAAAGGGAAAGTTTGAAAATTTACCACAGAGCTCATAACTCGTGAAACTTGTGACAACCTGTTAACTAGAACAACTAATACAAAAGCAACAAGGTCTAGCAATTCATTTCATTTGACCAGATTTCATTGCCTTCATTAATAACATTTCTTGGTCAAACAAGTACAATCTACAAGGCTGGGAAAAAGCTAAAGAAATCAAGGCTACAGTTCTTTTAACTGGAACTTAAACCAGAAAAATAAAAACAAAACAGCATTTTCCCCCTTAAATTGGAAGAACAGAAGGCATTTTGTAGTATAATAAAAACAGTTAGCTGCGATCTAACCTGTATGGCTTGCTCCGGCTGTTAATAAAATGGAATTGGTGTCTGGGTGCATCTACATCTGTGCTGTGCTACTCCCTCAAAGATTGGAAAACC
Source organism: Mauremys mutica (assembly GCF_020497125.1). Lineage (NCBI taxonomy): Eukaryota > Metazoa > Chordata > Testudines > Geoemydidae > Mauremys > Mauremys mutica. The sequence goes on from NC_059073.1 coordinate 207,336,578, forward strand.
AAGATACAGGAACTTGTGCTCATGGGTCGGCTCTCCAAAAAAACCAAAAACCAAACCAAACCAAACAAACAAACAAACAAACAAAAAAACCAACACGAAGGGCCAAGAAAGGCTGTTTGCCAACAAGTGGTGTTTGAGTTGACAGCTAAGATGGATGATTGTTTGTTTATCTTCCCTGCCAAAGGAAAGTAGGAACAATGTCCAGTCTAGGTTCTAATGATGAGAAGACTTTAAAAAAAATAATAATCACAGAGTGAATGGTGTGTGTGAGAGAGAACTGAGACAAATTAAAAAAGCAGAAACTGCTTTCTTTGCCTTTATTTTTAAAAAATATATTCCTGTCTCTGTAACACAGTGTGACCCTTTGGCACATCCACAAGGGGAAGGATTACACTTCACCAAGGAAGTAATGCAAACTTGTCTTCATTTGGTTACCATGGATATGGTTCTCTTTGATACAAACCCTCGCATTTGCATTGCAAACAATCACAAGCAATGAAGGACACAGAACTTGATATTCAGGATGCAGAGCACCTGAACGTCCATGTAAAAGCTCACAAGTAAAAAAAGCCAGACCTGTAGACCAGCCTTGGTACTTAGAATGCAAAAGCTGAAATAAAGGATTTAGGTTTCAGATTCTTAAGTAATGGGTACATTCGATCATGCTTGAGAATCTGTAACCAGCAAATGACATTTCTACTGGTATCTAGTTTTGAATTGCAGTTTCAGGTTTTTTTCCCCCAATTTAGTAGCTACTTGGCACCAAGGTTGTATAAATCATTTGATATTTTCAAAGTACTAGATTTCTATCAATAGTGGAATGGAAATGAAAGTGGCAAAGTTGTATTTTTATTATTGTTATTTGTTATTGGTATTACCATCATGGCTAGGAGCCCTAGAGATAGACCAAGACCCCAGTGTGCAAGATGCTGTATGAGCTAAAAGAATAAAATGCAAAATCCCTTAAACGGAGCTACAGGGATCCAATCTGAATGCATTGTAGCAAATAGCAAAGTGAAAAACTGTCATTTGCCCCAAAAAGAAATGGCACATAATTGATTACCTGTAATTCTGTTTATCAACTAAAATGTAGCCATCATTATAGTCATTAAGTCCAGCACATCATTTTTATTCCATGTGATACCAGATACAAATGGTCCAATCCTGTTCCCATTGATGTAAATAGCCAAATTCCCACAGATTTCAACTGGAGCAGAACTGGGCCCCAAATTTGTCAGTCCATGTCAGTTATTACAAGAACCTATTAGGAGTTTCTCATTTCAAAGGATCTGATACAGTTTAAAAAGGAATTTTATACAGACATTTGGTTAAAAATGCTGTTTAGTCACTTGGGGTTGGATTGTGCCATCTTTGCACTGGGAACACAGCAGGCAGATCACCCCAAAGGAAGCAGAAAGCGGGGGCCCTCCCTGAGTTCCCCAGTGTATAGGGGAGCACACAAACTGCTGCATCATTAATGCATCATGATCTCCTTTGCATGGCCAACCAGATTTGCCAGTGAAGGTGGAGCAAGGAGGGCAGAGCCATGGCTGGCTAATCACCACCCCTTCCCTGCACCATTTGAGGTACTGTCTTCCCCCAGAGGAGAACATTAGGGCTGCAATTCTGCCCAAGCCTTACATGTGCCATGCAAGGCAGAGGAGGCGCCTTCCTCCCTTCCCTCTTGGATACACCATTGGAGCCACAGAAGAGCTGTGCAGAATCTAGCCCTGGGAAAAGAACAGCTGATTCAGAATGTAAAGCAAGACTATATCACAATTATTTACTCCTGAGGGCATTCTGCACCAAAAAGTTTAAAATTCTGCACCAAAAAAAATAAAAAATCTGTGCACATTTTAAAATTCTGCAAATTTTATTTGTCAAATAAAGGTGGAGGCTCCAGCATGGCATTGGGGAGCACAGGCCACTGACTGCACAGAGGTTGGAGATCACTGTGCAGCTCTCCCCTGGCACACAGACTCCGCAGTGAGGCTGCACCTAACCCTGACACAGTACAAGGACCGGGCCTGTCCCAGAAACACCCCAGAGCCCTGCCCCTCTATGCCAGGTGCACCAAATGTGGGCAGGCGGGCTCAGCAAGGCAGGGTCCAAGTGTGGAGGGCTTAGTGTCGGGGGATCCAGGTGTGAGCTGAGAGGGCTCTGTGTGGGGCAATCTGGGAGTGGGCAGCTTAGTGGGGGATCAGGGTACGGGGGGGATCTGGATGCATAGGGGCTCATTCGGGGGTTCTGTGTGCAACAGTAATGGGACTCTGCAGGGGGGTCCAGGTGAAGGTGGTTGGGGCTCAGCCAGGGGGTCTGGGTATCAGGGGGGATAGAACTCAGCAGGGGGGTCTGGGTGTGGGGGACTCAGAGGGGGGGTCCAGATGAGGAGTGGGGCTTAGTGGGGTGGGGACCCAGGTGCAGCTGGTTGGGACTTGGATCTGGGTGGCTCATCAGGGTAGTCCAGGTGCATGGAGAGTGGGGCTCATGGGGGAGTTCTGAGTGTGAGGGCATGAGGCTCAGCGGGAGGGTCTGTGTATGAGTGGGTCTGGATGCATGGGGTTGGGTGATGGGGGAGCAGCACCCTGTACAGGGATCCCTCCCTCTGCAGCTGAGGAGTGATGGATGCAGAAAACTTCCCGAAGTTGGGGGAGAAATCTGGGGGTGGGTCTGACCCAGCCCCAGATGCCGTGCAGGGGAAGAGGGAGTCCCTTCCTCCCCAGCCCAGCTGGGACTAGCAGCTGAGCCCAGCGCAGGGTAGGAGTCATCAGCCAGGTCTTCCCCAGTCCCGTCCCCTGCCCCACAGTGATTTACTTCTCCTCTGGCTGCCCTTGGCACCCGAAACACACTGCTGGGAAGGGTCACATGACCACTGTTGTGGCTTCCCTTTGCTTCCCCATCAGAAAGTCATTTTTCTGTGGGGAAGCAAAGAAATCTGCAGGGGACATAAATTCTGTGCATGCGCAGTGGCGCAGAATTCCCCCAGGAGTAACAATTTAGGACAGATAAGGAGGACTGTTGTGTACATGTGAAATTCCAGGGGAGATTCAGGGAGGTAAAATGTAATTACCAGACTTGTAAATTGACCAGGACATGAGGAATAGACATCCTGACTTGAATAAAATGTGTCATCGGATCTTCAGTGAGCAGAAGTGGTCAGGATACCAGCTGATGAATATGCCAAGAGAAAATAGGACCCCTAATACCATCCTAGGACATCAATTCCATACTGACTTGAGGCAGAGTGCCCCTTACTGTATGGTTTTCTGTCTGGGAAGCTTAGCCCTCAAACGCACAGTCCCCAGTACCATAACTGAATCTAGATCACCATTATCTGCAACAAGTGGGTTTTCTCATCCAGCCCAGCAAGTCTGCTGAGATTTGACATGGAAAAAGCTAGAGAGGGGAGAGGAGAGAATTGCTCGGTATATAAAGAGTGGGTCTGATTCTCCTCTCACAGGAACCAGTTTTACACTAGTGTAGCTCCAGTGACTTCCGGGGATTTGCTCCCTGTTTATATTGGTGCAAGTGAGAGGAGAATCAGATCCAGTATGTTTCTTCCTCCCCCTCATCCAGAGGTGTTTTGCTTTTCATTCTCCTCTAAACCTGGGAGCTGGCACCATGCCTAGCCCAGCATGTGTTTTTGAAACTATATTTGCAGAAATCTAAAGTCAACTGCTATTGTATTACTGCGAAAATACAGCAAGAAAATAAAGAGCAGGAAGCTTTGTGAAAGGGTTGGGGTTTTATTGTTTGTTTTTTAGCTGACCTCTTACTTTACATTGTGGGCCCAGTTCTCACATGTGAGGATCTACCTGGTTGCTGAAACATTCACTTTAGGGCCTGATCCAGTGAGGTGTTGAATGTCCCTCATGAGATGCTGAGTGCCATTTTCAAGAGGTGTTTGGCACCTTACAGGACCAAGACTTTTTGATACCCCAGTGCCAATTTTAGGCACCTCCCACAGCTTTAGTGATAACTTCCCCTCAGTAGGACTTTCCCTCTGCCAGGCCCTTAGGTGAGCACACAGTGTGGGGAAGAATGGGGGAAGGAATGGACCTAAAGACCCTTCCCTTCACCCTTGCATGGCCTGAGTAAAGCACAATTAGACACTGCATTCAGGGTAGTTACTCTGTTGCTACTCTTCCAGGGCACACAGCACTGCAAAGAGGACATGGACCTCCTTTCACTTCACACTGGCCCATAAATCGGGACAAGATAGCAGAGGAAGGCAGGCTGGACTCTATAAAGGAGTACAGCAGGAGGACGACAAGAGCTCCCCCTGCTTACGAAGGAGTTTCCTATTACACAATGCTTCCCCGTTCTCCCCCAATGCAGTGCAGCAGAGTTTTCACCCCCAATGCACAGCTGGGCCTAGCAGGCATGTCTAGTCCGGTGTTTTCAGCATTCCAGGTATTACCTCTAGCAAGGACAGGGAAATATAGCAAATACTGAGGTAAACTTTTCAATATAGCGCAGGCAAAATTGGCAAGTGTTGACTGTCATCTGCAAAGGCAGAACCTGGCCCTCTAACATAGGTGCTTGAAAATGTAATTGGGCTCATACTTTCAACTTTTCAGTTCCAATACTCCTGTCCCACAAGCAGAGTCCTTTCCTTCCTTCCCATTTTCCATTGCTATGAAATTAATTTTGAAATGCTCCCGCAGGCATCTTTTTTTGTTTTTGTTTTTTTTGAATGGCAAATTTACCAGATGGTAACACAAACTTTTAAAACTCTAGTAGCATGGCAAATTAGTTAAATGAAATAGTCGCTCTGAGTGGATAATCCATTGAGAGAGGTGTAACCCCAACACCTCTGAAATAACTTTAGTCTAGATCCACCACCCAATAGATCAGTTCTCCATGTGTATTCAGAGATAGAGCCACTTACTTGAGTGAGAAAAAAATGTTTAGTTATTTTTAATTCTGTTAGTCCTGCAGAGGCATAACTTCTATGGGAAAGGCTATTCTAGTCTCCCTGAAATCGACGCACTTGCTAAATTCTATATGCGGAGAGCCATGTTCCCAACTGGTATAAATCACTGTAGTTTCAATGACTTCATTGGAGCTAAACACATTTACACCAGCTGAAGATTTGGCCTTTTATTTTTATTTTTAGTGCTGCCAGAGTCAGAAAGAACCCAATTTGACTCTCAGAGCTCAAGCTAAATTCACAGAACTGAAAAATAAGATTTAATCCAGAGATAAACGTAGAACCCGCAATGTCATTTTTATAGGGCTGCTTTTCAAAGTAGAACTTAACTTTACAATATTTTTGCATTCATTAATATTTATAATAATAAACTTTTGGAAAGTATTCTATTTCCTTGCCAACATCTATTCCCACTGACCCATTGCGTGCAAACACTGGCTTATATCTCCAGGACAAAATCAGCATTGGCTATGTGAATATAACTATTTTTGATTGGTGTCCAAAATGAATAAGGCAGGATATGTACGCTCAGTTTCTGCCATCCTTACTCATATTGGGCCTGATTCTGATAATCTTACTCATGCATCCCAGTCCACAAGCAGCTCCACTGGCTTCAATGAGAGTATGTGGAACAAGATACTTTTCAGTCTAAGTAAGGCTATCAGAATTCAGATAGCCTTATCTGAATAAGGGATAATTATTCTGTCCTTGGACTCCATGTGAGTAAGAGTGGCAGAATCAGATGTTAAATACTAGTTATGTGGTAGATTTGTTTTCGTGAATATTTAACAAGCACCTTCCCTCTTCCCCCTCAGGGGTCAAACTTCTGCTCATCTTACACATGCAAAAGTCCTTTTGAGTTTAACTGAAGAAGTAGATAGGATTTTTCCCTAAATCATTCCCAGTTTATCTGAGAGACTACAGGCCTGATCCAAAGCCTATTGAAGTCAATGGAAAGCTGCCCATTGCTGTAAATTTCACTGCATCAGGCCCCACATGTGCTAATGACTCTATAGAACTCTGCTGTCTGTGAATTTATATTGCAAATTCTTAGGGCAAGGATTTTATTCCATTTTGATATATATAGGCTAATCAACTTTGCTTACATCTTCCATATTATGGGCATCCCTCACTCAGTTAAATGCTTGAGTGAGAACTGAATGGAAACTGAGAAAAAATAGTACAATAGACAGGTTTGATTTAGGATTTGACCTTATAAATAGAAAAGTAATAATGCATTGCTGGAAAGTCAAAAAATCTTGTGTTTGATTACTAGCATCACTAGTTAATCACTAAGTGATGTAGTTTTCTCAGTCAAAGAGAGCTGAGATAGAAACAACAATAAACAAATTCCCATAGACACAACTAATTGACAGCATGTGAGATCACTAGTGAGTCAGTCTTTCCCATCACTAGTGAGTTGGTTGCATCATTTATACTGCACTAGATGCATAACACACTTTAGTGTATAAAGGATTTGGTCCTTCAAAAAGTATTTTCCTTGGCATCACCTTTCTGCCTGCTGTGGGATGTCTATAATATATTTGTAAGACAAACATGGCTTTAATAAAGGTTAGGGGAAAGTAGTAAAACATTACTGCGAGGCTCACTCATTTTTATAGCCCTACACCATAAGGTTATAATAGTTAAATAATAAATATACAGAGAGAGAGAGAGAGAGAGAAATAGCCTTACCTATGTAAGTATGAAATCCAGAAACCACTTTCTAAAGCTCATCCAGAAGCAGAAAACTAACAGATAAAGCTCTCCAGTAGCATTTCCCATTTTAGCTCAACGGCGTTCACGCTTTAAAAATCTTTGACACAGCTTTAACAGTTCCTAATGGAAGAAAGGAGAAAGGACAAATATTTGCCTAATCTATGTTGACATTTTCATAATCCCCACCCATTCATTCTAAAGAGAAACCTGTTTTGCAGATACACCTTATCTGCTCCCACTGTCACACAAGTGTTCCCAGGAAGGGATGGTGTGTTCAGTGAGCTAACTAAACTGTTCAACATGCAAACTGGAGAGGAAAAAACCCCCAAAAAACCCCCACCTGTTGTGACCTATCAATCCCTGTTCAGAATTGTCTTGGGCAGGGGAGCAGATTGAAAACAAGGAGGAATAAAGGAGGTGGTGTGCCCAGAGGGTGACTTCTGTGAGTGTGTTCTCCCAGGTGATGATGACAAGATTTTGTATAAAAGCACAGGAATAAAGGAAGGAAAAAGTAAAAAGTTGTTCTGCAGATTTTTAAAAACCCATTCAATATCCAGCGAGACCCTGGCAGTATCTTCCAGTGAATCTACCTCTTGGCCTTTTGGCTAAGATCAAATATAGTAGCCCTTTATTATCCAATACATCCTCTGACTGGGTCTATCCTGCACTTGTGGGAGGGGCAGCAGTTTAGTACACCTTTTCCACCGGTAATTTCAGTTACACTATAATCATTTATGTAGCTTGTGAGTATTATAAAGTATAAGAGAGGACATGTTTTATATCCCCAGACAAAGCTGTGTCAAGATGGAGTTAAGTCTGATTCCATTATCAATAATTTAGGGTAAAATACAATTACAGGGATGTTGCAATTATCTTTCCCCTCTTTTCCTCTCCTTCCAACGCACAAAAATATCCAGAGTTAAGGTTAAACTTGAAAGAACCCCAGACATATTGAGCAATGGCATGGTTAGCATTTCCATTAACACTGCCCTCTTATGACACCATGCAATAACCATATGGTTACTATTAAGGCATTGTAGAGTTTGTGGTCTCAAATTACATTAAATTGATTTTTAAAGGCCCATTAGGGTATTGGTGTTTTCTCTCCCTTCCTGGTCAGCAAAGTTAAAATTGTTAGGATGACCTAACTGTGCGTCTGTAAGGCCCTACTTAACTTGCGATATTGCAGAAATTGCAGATTCTGTAATATTAGGTTTCCACCGCAATTTTGATAGGGGGGGGCCCCCACTCTCATCCCCATGCAGCCGACAGTGGAAAATCATGGAAACGTAATAATGGACTTTATTATCACAAATAATTAGGTCCATTATTACGTTTCTAAAATTTTCCATGGCTTGTCCGCAACTCAGATGCAATTTTTTGACAATCATCCCACAATTGAAGTAGGGCCTTCTGCAAAACATATTTATATGTCTATAAAGTTTATGGCTGCAAAACTTAATTTAAAATATGATTTTATTATACTTAACTCCTCAAGGAAAATCAGGATATTTATAGTATCAAGATCTTATAACCACCCTTGGCAGTATGATGACACACACACACACTATCTTGTCATGTATGCCCAAGAGTTTGTCTTTGAAAAATCAACACCATCTCCTAGAGGCACAAATATCTGCATACTCCCAAAAAGACAGTAAGCTCCTGGGGAACTATCAGCCAAGCGCTGGAGAGAGCTCATCGAGGGACAAAAAAATCCTGATGCCTTCATGACACATGTAAATTACACATGGCTCTCTCAAACATCAATCAGAAGAACAAACAAAACTTTTAAAACAGACAAGCTCACAAAAACAGGCCCAGCCCTTGAAAACAAATGAAAATAACAACAAAGCCAAAGCATACAAAGCCGCTCTCATCAGGCTTAAAAAAAACCAAACAGCCAGAACAACAACAAAACCAGAGCACACAAACCTACTGTCAGTAATACAATATTATAAAATACATATGTGCGAACAGATATGCCATTCAAGGGAGAGTGTTCAGCTATTCTCAGTAGCCCTTACACTTGGCCTACACTATTATCTGAGGGTTCACCAATATATGGGATACTAGTCAACATGGATGCTTCATGGAGCAGGGTGCCAACAACTCCTATATTGATGTGGACACAGAGGCAAAATGTGTGGATTAAGTGGCAGGCCCTAACTTTTATTAAACTTTCAGCACAAGGGAGGGGCACTAGCTGCCCATCACCCATACAACCTTACACCAGGAATTTAATTGGTTCTAGTGCGGGGGGAGGGTGTGTGGAGGAGGGGGTTTACCACGCTCCTTACCATATAACCCACAATGCAGGGTAGGCTCTCCTCAGTCTACTCCCCAGGACTCAGCTCTCTCTGAGTCCTAGCACGCACACACACACGCACGGGGAACAGAGGGTACAGCAGGGCAGGGATCTCAGCCCACATGGGCCACAAGGTCTGACCTTGGCCAGCAAAGGCCACATAAGCACAAGGCTCATCACCAAAATCCCAGGTCTTTTACCTCTGGGAACCATTCATTTTATTTTCTTAACCGCAGAAGAAACCAGCCGTGAGTTGTGACGTGTGTCAGTTAGGCACCATGTGCGTTTCTCCTTAGCCCACTGCGGCTTGCTGATGCTGCGAAAAAGGCAAAAAACTCCCTGCTCCTCTGCCAATTTGGCCTCTAGGTGAAAAAATTTCTTCCTGACCCCCTAAACAGGCCATCGGCTCCACAGCCTCTGCCAGGCGGGGTTCTCATTCCTTGTTCAGGTGGGTAGGCTGGGCTCCTGGAACAGAGCCGAAAGAGGTTCCACATGGCCCTGGCACTGGGCTAAATCCTGGGAGCTGGGGAATGCTGGCCAATCAGCACCCCTCTTCCCCAACTAGCCAATGGGCACCAGAGACTCCCATGGGAGGAGCTACCTATTGTCCCTTGGCAAGTGTCTCGCTCCCTTGCTATGGGGACTATCCCCCCTTTCACCACCAGCCCCATCAATTTCCCCCACCTGCTGATGTGGGTGGGTGGCATTTCTGAATCTGGCTCTGATGCTGATTCCCTCTGTGGGCTTGGCAATCACTTGATTTCTCCTGTGGCACCTTATAGACTAAAAGATGTATTGGAGCATGAGCTTTCGTGGGTGAATGATGCAGCCGACAAAGTGGGTATTCACCCACGAAAGCTCATGCTCCAATACGTCTGTTAGTCTATAAGGTGCCACAGGACTCTTTGCTGCTTTTACAGATCCAGACTAACACGACTACCCCTCTGCTACTTGATTTCTCCATGTCTCCATTTTACCACCTGTAAAAATAGGGGGAGGGATAGCTCAGTGGTTTAAGCATTGGCCTGCTAAACCCAGCATTGTGAGCTCAATCCTTGAGGGGGCCACTTAGGGATCTGGGGCAAAATCAGTACTTAGTCCTGCTAGTGAAGGCAGGGGGCTAGACTCAATGACCCTTCAGGGTCCCTACCAGTTCCAGGAGATAGGATATCTCCATTATTTACTTTTATATATATTATTAATAGAGTCTATAATACATTACTTACCTTAAAAGGGTGTTTTGAGGATTGGTTGGTTAATGTATTTGTAGCTCTGGAAAGTGGCAATACATTATGTACATTGTTACCTGTACCCCCTTAAACTCAGGTCTTGGTTGTGGTGAGGCATTTTCTCTGCAACCAGAAGCCGAAAGCCCTATGCACAATGCACCTGTGAGAAGCCACTCCGTAGGTTTCCTGACCCAGACTCCTGAATAGGGCAGGCTCCAGCCTCTCTTCCTTTTCTACTTCATCTTAAAGGCTGAAGGTTGTTGCAACCTCTCCAGGATGGTCCATGTGAAATTCCCAAATCACACGCTAAGGCTCAAGGGTCTAATTAAAAACACTATGAAGAATAGCAAGAGAAGAAGATTGGATGCAAACAAAAGAGCCTAGTCTGACAGTCTGTAAAAGCTTATGCAGATAGGTTCACCTTAAGTCTAGTTACAAATTAATTTTAGGGGGGGAAAAAACACATAAAAGGTGCTTTTGTTGGGAGTAATTTATCCTTTTCCCCCCTCTGACTCCCAGTCTTTCAAAGTATATCCCTTTGACCCTTTTCCTCAATTAGCAGTTCACAAACACAGCCTCTGGTTTTGGAGGTTCTAAGTTTCCCTGCCACTCCGATTCCAGCTCCTGTCTGTCACGACTTTTGTGTTTCAAAATCCTGCTATCCTCCTAAGCCTCTAGGATGGCCAGGATGAGTTCACCAAGTGAATTGTAGTGTTATGGTACAGGCAATCTCACCCTCAGGGTGGCCTGTACAGGGGGGAATTTAGGAGCTGCAATGCAGTGTTCCTCTGTCTAATTTTTAGATGCCCTGCCACTCACTGGAATTCACAGCCAAGTTAGGTGCACAGGCCCCTATACAATGCATGGGGAGAGTTGGCAGCAGGCTGAGCAAGGAAGCTGCTAAACTAGCGAGTAAGCAATACTGAGGACAGAGGTGTGGCCCAAGCTCTCACCCCCAAAGGAAATTAGCTGCCTAGCTCCATGCTGCCTCTGCTCAGGATTCACAACCATGTTTCCTCTTCTAGAGTTAGATGCTTAAGTCGGGTTAGTGTTTTTTCACAAGAAATAGGAAGGAGATGCCCTTCCCCTCACCCCCCATAAACTTTATCTGAGGGATTAGAGCATGGGTTCACATCCTCACTCTGCCTGATGTGGAGTGGGGACTTGAACCTGGTTTTCCCATCAGCGTGCTCTAGCCGCTGGTCTACAGAATATTCTAGGGCAGGGCTCTCTCAAGCTTTCCTATAGGAGCTGGTACCCTGTGTGTAAATTATTGGATATTCCTTAGAGCAGTAGGACTGGAATCTAAGTCTCCCACCAACTATGCAGGGGTGTGTCCTAATCACTGAGTGGAATTACATTGCATCCTAAAGATTATCAGACATGGGCTTTGATGAATATCAAAAGGGAATAAATTCCAGCGTTGAGAATCCTCTGCCACCCAAAGCCAGAAATCCAACCCTCGGGACAACAGATGTACACAACACACAACTACAGCAATGGATTAGCAGTGTGCTACAAAATCTCTTTGATATCAGCCTCACCATATCATCAATGACATGGACAAATATTTAGGGACAATGAACACGATCCTGCTCACACTGACACAATGGTGCACGATCATACTAAACTCCCGGTGACTACATGATTCATGATGAGGGCCAGTGTGTCTTTGTTTGCTGCTGTCAACCCAACAGAAGGAACCTCCAACATTGGGGCAGATTTTCAACTAGTATAAATCAGTGCAGCTTCATTGATTTTAGCGATGCTATGCCAAATTACATCCACTGAGAAACTGGCTCAATATTTTTTGCTGTGTGTTACATAAAGTGGATGGCTATTGTTTCATTCTCTTCTTTATTTGTTGCTGATATAGTACAGTTAAAAAACACATAAGATATTTTGAAACTTGGAGGGGTTTTGCAACCTGATTCAATAATTTTAAGGAACCAGTAACCCATAAAATGATGAGTCAAAGGAGGTGGTTTGCCTACCACCAAGTGGAAGGAGTTTTGGGCTGATTTCCCTGCCTAATACAGCTCACCTCCTTTCTGGATAATTCTAACTCATCCCTGCCATGATCTATTTTTGGGGCTCCTAAAAGTAATTTTGAAAAGTCATATTTCCCCCTTTGGAATGCACCTGATTAGCCCAAATAGATTTAAAATAAGCATTCCTGGAGAAAGGTTCCCTTAGGCGCCTCTCAAAACAGCTACCCCCTTCCCTGCCCAGTGCTCACCTGTCAATCTTACTTTACACAAGTTGGACAGAGTCTCATTCTTGTACCTGAGCAAGTACATTGGAAAGTATAAACATTTCCAGCTAATATACTTAATAGCAGTGTTCTTGCCAACCACTGCAGCCTCCTTTCTTCATTATGGTTACAAGGAAATCTTTTTGTTTAAATGGAAACAAACACACAGAGGAATGACATCCCTCCTCCCTGACATACGTTCTTTCCCTCTTCTCAAAGTAAGGTTTAGGTAGGATTAAGTGGTGCCTAGCCCATCTGCTGGCACTCTGCACAGCAGTGAATTTCACCCCAAGAGCACACATCCCCAACAGAAGTGTTTCACACAAGCTAGGGAAGAGTTTTTGTGGGTGCAATAACAGTTCATGTCCACTCACATTGATGTCAATGAGAGTTTTGTTGTTGATATGACCATGAGAAAGATCAGTAGATATGGTGTTCCCTTAAACATGCAGGGCCAAATTCTGCTCTCTTACACTGGGTGCACTGAGGTAACTGAGGACAGGGTTTAGGCTCTGATTCAGCAGACCACACAGTTAACGTTTTTGACAAAATGTTTCCTCCTGCCCCTCACAGGAACTGAAACATCTTCCAGCAACATACTGGTTTCACACACAACTTTCATTTTCAAGGTTTCTCAAATCCAGGATGGAATTTCTGATCAGAACAGGAGAGGGAATCTAGCCGACAGCCTGGGGGCTGAGGCACTCACATACAATGTGGGAGACCCAGGTTCAAGTTCCTGCTCCAAATCAGGTAGAGCAAGGGCTTGCAGACTAGTGGCTATTCGGGGTGCGTGCATGGGGGAGGGGGGGTCTCTCTCTGTTTTTTCACAAAAGTTTCTAAAGTTTTCAATTTTCTTCCAACGCAGAATGAAAACACATTTCAAAATCATCAGATTTTTCTTGACTCAGAATTCTTGTTTTCTGGCTAGCCCTCGTGCTTAAGTGTTTTGCTGGCGAGAGCTAGACCTAAGCTTGTGCTTAAAATTAAGCCATGAATTGGGGCTTTAGCCCTAAGGGTGTAGTCTGAGAATCAGCCTGTTAAATTTTCTTGAACAACATATTTCAAGTAAAGCAAACTTCCTCCCTCCTCCCTTTCAAAAATGCAAATAGGCTGGTTGCTGCATAGAAAATTTAAGGACACATACACCTTCTATACAAATAATAAATGAAAGTCCCATTGATGATGTATGGCTTTCAAGCAAAACTGTTCCTGACAGAGCTATTTCTGGAACACTATGCAAAAAACAAGAGAACATTTTTCAACAAGGCAGTCATTAATAAGGAAGGGATTTGAGAACGTGTGTGCATGCAGGCACGTTTGTGTGACTCTGCAAAAATATACGTGGTACTGTTGAAGCTGTATTTCTCCTGTGTCCTGAATGACTTGAGCCAGAAAATGGTGACAAACATAATTCAGAAGGGTAATATTTTACTCTTGCCACCTATGTCACAAAGAATTCTTTGTGAATCCTCTGTTCCATCCTCCTTCCCCCGATCTCTGTTATATAGGACACTGAACAAGGCAAAAAAAATTATAAACAAATATACAGACAATGAGCCCAATCCCATTAAAGAACTTTGGATAGAGCTGGTGAGAAAATTTTCAAAGAAACTTTTTTCTATCAGAAAACAGGGTTTTGCTGAAAGTGGCATTTTTTAAAGGAAAATGTCAATTTCAACATTTTTTCAATTTACATTTTTTTTCAGATAGAAACCCTAAATTTTTCATATCCCCCCATTTTTGCCTTTTCTTCCTTTTTTCCCTTCAATAGGGAAAAAACACAAAAAAGGGGGGGAGGACTCCAAATTTTAAAAACTTGGGGGGTGGGGTAGAAAAATCAAAAGAGAACACTTGTAGTTGAAATAAAATTTAAAAAAAATTCATTTAGGGATGGGGATTTGCAATGAAAGAAAATGTACCTTTTGCTTCAAAAGTCACAACAGCAAATTGTAATTTTTCAATCCCAAAATTTCAGGACCCCTCTCCCCGCACTTCCCAACCAGTTCTAGTTCTTGGTGCCAGATTTTCAAAGGTAGGCACCTATCTGCATCTTCAGACATCTAAATATCTTTGAAAATCTGACCCTTGCTCTATTCCCAGCTCTGCCACTGACACACTTGTGTAACAGTCTTTCTGTGTCACAGTTAAGCTTGGTCTCTACACACAGTTTTGTGTTGGTATAACTATTTCACTAAGGGGTGTGATGTTTTTCATTGAACTAGGTTTACTAGTTCAACCCCTAATGTGGATATAGTTATGTTGGTGTAGACAGGTGCCTTCCCACTGCATCCTTTCATGGCCTGGGCTGGCTTCACGGTAACTCTGCCTCCGTTTCCCACTGAGGTTTTAAAAACAACTCCACTTACACCCAAAATTTCTAAAATTTCCCCCTCTCCAGGGTCTAATTTATTAAACAGCATCTGGCTCCCCAAAGAGCCCCAAATGCCCTTCCCCCTCAGGTTCAGGCTTTCACAGTCCTCCTTCTAGGGACTGTACTTTTCTCCTTAAGTTCAGGGCTTTCACAGACCTCCTTCTTGAAACTTGTGTTTCTCAGTCCTGGTCTCCATGGCCTGTAAACTCTCCCCAGCAAACCCAGGGGTTGCAGAGCTCCCCTTCCCAGGATGGTGTGCTTTGCTTTCAAGTCTCAGCCGCTGAACATTCCCCCCTAAAGTTCAGGTTTTTCACAGCCACCCCTCCTGGGGCTGTGTCCTGGCTGATTTCTTCTTCCTAGTTAGCTTCAGCAGCTTCCCCTTCAGCCGTTCTCTGTAGCTGGGCTTGGACCGTCTTTTGAATTCTCCCACCCAGTCACCTAATCAGGCTCTTAATGCTTCCCAGGTGGATCTGATAACCCCCCAAATCTGTCTGTACTGGCTGGAAGAGAGAGGAGCCTTGCCCTGCCCATTGTACAAAGCTCCAGGTCCTAGGCCCTTAAAGGAACAATGGTCTGGCATGGCCCCTGACTGCTCTCCGGGACCATCTTCTTCTCTCCTAATTACTGCTTCAATTATTTTGTGCCTATCCTCTGCCTCCCTGGACCCATGGAACAGGATAACTCACCTCTTTCACTACCACTTTGGCCTTAAAGGGCCAGTACCCTGTTATAGCCAGTATAAAGGCATATCAGTACAGCTATTTCCCCAAATTTACAGCAATCAGTTGTAACAATATAAACACTGCATCTACATTCAGGGGATTGCACTGCTGGAACGCTACTGGTATAGTTTAAAAGGTACAACTTTCTAGTGTGGACAAAGCCTACTATTTGAAGCAGCTGCAACTGTAATGCAAGGATGTGACGGTGATTCAGACTATGTCACTTAAGGCAGTGGGTAGAGTATATACACTGCACACTCCCGGCAGTGTAGACAGCGAGGTACAGCTTAGGAGAGTAAAGACACACTGAAATTGTAGAATATGCACCCTTCATGGCTCTCTACCGGTGAGTAGGCCGTAGGGTTCAGTACACCATGCTAGTAAGCTATTTATAGCCGGTACGACGTACTGGAAAAACACAGGAGGAGCAGAATGTGGGGCAGCTGGGCGGCTGCATGCCAGCAGCTCCTCCGGCGTGGCTGTACCACCTCCCGACCTTCCACCCGGCTGCGTGCCTGCGCCTCCTGTCTGGGGCCTATACAGCAGCCCCACCAGAGGACAGGGCTGGGGGTGGTACAGTCACACCAGAGGAGCTGTCGGCATGGGGGTGGTACAGTCACACCAGAGGAGCTGTCGGCATGGGGGTGGTACAGTCACACCAGAGGAGCTGCCGGCATGGGGCCACCCAGCTGCCCCACGTTCTGCTCCTTTCGCCGCTGTGGCTCCCAGGAGAGCTCTGTGGACAGGCTGGGGGTGGGCCAGGGGTCATGTGAAAAGTCATGGGGGGGGGGGTCACGTGCCCCCACCCCCCCAGCTGGTGCAGCGTACCGGTATGAAATTAATTCTACTTGCACCATTGCTCTCTGCATGCCCATGGAGTGCCTCTCTACACTGCTATTTTCAGCAGTATAGTGTCCTTCTGCTGGAGCCTTTCCCCAGTTCAGGGAAAGACTCCGGCAGCGGGGACAGGGTCTGGCAACTCCCTGCTGCCAGAGTCTCCCATGCCAAAGCCTTTCACTGCTGTGTGTAGCTACACACCACAGTGAGGATACAGCCTGCCTCTCAATGCAGCTTGTAGCTATACATATCCTACATCCTGCTACCAGTGTAAGAAAGGCCTCAGGGCCAGCCACCTTTTTGGAAGGCAAGTTCTGGACTGCAGGGGGCAGAACAGACAGTGCTGGCTGCTGATTATAGCAGCCTCTGGTTGCTGTGTTCCCTAGCGTTTAAATAAAAATAATTTCAATGGTAAATACGAATGCTGTGTGAGAATCACCATACAGTTAATTCACCTGTATAACGGGGAGAATAATACCTGCTATACTTCATAGGGGAGTTGTAAGGCTTACTTAGTGTGTGTAAAGAGTTATGAGGTCCTCAGAGGAAATGCATCATGTGAGTGCCACTGTTATTCATTATGATTATATATGTTAATAAAGGAGCTGTTTTTTGTTCCTTTCAGATGAAAGCTTTAAACCTGAGGCCCTATCTGCTCTGCTTGGAGACTAAAGATCATGTGACACTTTTTGTAAGAATAAAGTTTTGCCTGGTATTGTTGGCCAACATTTTCTGTTCTTCCATTGTTATATGTGCTGTGCTTTGGGTGACTGCCACCCTCCATCCACAGGTGGCTGCATTTTATTATTTTCAATTTAAGGGCCCTTTAGATTCCAAAGTGGTGTAAAGTGGATTAAGTGTAAATAAGAATCAGGCTCTAAGACTAGAAAGTGTTTTGCGGTACTGTGGAATGAAGTGTGTTATAGATTAGTAAATGTAATATAATATTATTTCATATGAAATTCATCCACCATATAGACCAGGGGTAGGCAACCTATGGCACACGTGCCGAAGGCGGCACGCGAGCTGATTTTCAGTGGCACTCACATTTCCCGGGTCCTGGCCACCGGTCCGGGGGGCTCTGCATTTTCATTTAATTTTAAATGAAGTTTCTTAAACATTTAAAAAAACCTTATTTACTTTATATACAACAATAGTTTAGTTACATATTATAGCCTTATAGAAAGAGAACTTCTAAAAACATTAAAATGTATTACTGGCACACGAAACCTTAAATTACAGTGAATAAATGAAGACTTGGCACACCACTTCTGAAAGGTTGCCGACCCCTGATATAGACAGTGTTACATTGATTATATTCTAACATAGCTGATCTAACTGGGCCAAAATCATACTTGATCTAAATCCAATGGGAGTCATTGTTGCAGGATTTTGTTGAAAGGCTGGGATGTAATCAGCTATTTTTAAAAATTGATAAAATTATCATGAGTCAGTCTTGAACATCAGTTACAAATCAGTCTGTGTTCCAAGTGTTCTCTTTAATAACCTCCTGATCTGACATTCAAGCAGTCAAGTTTTATCTCACACCTATTCTATCCTGCACATTATTGCTACTAAAGACAGTTGATAGTCTACAATTTTCTGCCTCTAAAATATTCAAGCACATCATAATGGAAACATACTAAAAATCATAGACAACACATTTTGAGGCAAATATTCACGAGAAGATTTTCATGTGACTTGATACTTTATCAGTTGAACAGATATGCAAAATTCCACCAGCAGAGGTCATTTTGGCCCAAGAATGAGTTAAGTAGCTTCGTGAAATGCCTGTTTTTATCCAAGGAAACATCTTGATACACTGTTTGAATGATTTGACTATTCCATACCAAACATAATAGCCCTGGGATGGGTGAAGAAGAATGCTAAAAAAGGGTTACTAAACTATACTCATCTGGTCAAACAAATTCAATATGTGCTGTGAAGTAACAATATTCCATTGTTTATGTTGTTAGTGCATATGGCATAGTTTAGTTGTTAAGCAACTGGGACAGTCTGAATATTTGTGCTCAGAAGTTACATTTCTCTGAAGCAAATTTGTCCATACGATAGTAAAGCATCTTATAACTCTCAGTATAAATGCAATGGTTAAATGGGATCCATCTGTGTCCTCTCTTTCCCTGGATGTTTCCAGCACCATTGTCTGCGAGTCCCTTCATAGAGGGCCAACTCCTGGCTTCCATTACATCACCTAAGCTGTGTGGGTGTCACTGATGGCAGCGTTTGGCACATATACTGTATGCCTGCAGACACACAGACATAAGTGTTCTTTCTCAGAAATATATTCTATTCATCCCAAGATGCCTTTGTGCAATTGATAGATACTTAGATTTACGGGTGGTTTTTCTTTACCTATTCGCTTTAGAAAAGGTGAGAATGTACATTTAAAAGGGAATCAGGTACAAAAAATCCAGAAGGGACCGTAAAGTGCAGTTGCTGGATGAAGTTGGGGAAGTATAAGCAGCTGACCATAAGAAAAAAAATATAGAGAAAAGCTATAGAGCCCAATAATATAGCACCAACTCATTTATCCAAAATGGATGTTGGAAGCATCAAAACTACTTGGATGAACAGAAGCTCGGGTCATAAGGGAGATGGGTAATGATTGACTCTTATACAATCACTTTGGGACACATAGATGCATTTAGGATCACAGAGAGTTTTGATTATTCAGGTTGTAGTATATAAAAATGTACTGTGCCATGATGATGTCTAAAGAGGTCTACTTTCCCCTCCCATATTTCCATTATTACAAACATCTTCAGAGATTTGCACTGCCTAACCAAACATATCTTTATCCTCTGTATTATTGTTTGTATTGTGGTAGTGCTTAGGAGTCCCACTCACAGACTAGGACCTCACTGTGCTAGGCCCTATACAAACACTGAATAGAAAGATGGGCCCTGCCTGAAAGAGCTTACATTCAATGGTCAACATTCAATTATGGTAGCACTCCAATCAGGATTAGAGCCCCACTGTGCTAAACATTGTACAAACATAATGGATGCAGATTGTTACATGTATACATTGCATCCTATATGTATGATAAATATTTCAAAATTATTAAAATCCAAGGACACATTCAATTACATCAGCGTTCTAGAAATTCCCATTGTGTGATGTGTCAGTGGAGTATGAATGACTTGGAGTGACTGATTTGTGTGTTTTACAACTTAAAAACTCCCTTTCTATATTTTTGTAAATTTCCCAGAAAAAAAGACTACCCTGGGGTGAGCTGTGACATATGAAATTTCTGAGGGTTGGATTTGGGCCAGATGAAAATCAGTCTCAGAATGTGATGCCAGTTTCATGTTTAACTAAGGAGCAGCTAGTGCTATTTACAATCTCTCTCCAAACAGCCATGTATTTTTGTTTGTTCCATATAAGCCTGATCCAAAGTGCATTGAAATCCATGGAAAGGCTACATGGGCTCTGGATATAAAGGTGTTGTTTTTATTTCTTAAAACTGTGGCAGGCATTTTCCAGTAAATGTTTGGAAGAAAAAATAAATGATTTATGCCGTCTTCTAAGTTTTAAAACTCTTATTGCTTTGAAATTACTATATGATAATTAATGCTCGGTAAAGCAATAAGGTCCCTATTTCTCCTCATTTTACACCAAGGACTGAAAAGGGAATTGAAGGAGATTAATTACATTGCCTGCTAATCAAGGCAAAGACATATTTTTCTGCTCCTCCATCTCATAATTTTTATTTCATCTAGTTTGGTTTTTTTTAGGATCGCCAGATGTCCCAGTTGCACTGGGACAATCCTGGTTTTTGAAGGTACATCCCATCTGCTCTTGAAAATATTTCTGTTCGCTGCTCTCTTGTTGACTGTGTGCTTTTAGAGCAGCCAGCCAGCAAAGGAATGTGGGAGACAGGCTGATAAATTTTCAAACTATAAAAAGCTACCCCTATTTCCCCAAAGCTGATAATTAATTCTGCAGAGAGACCTTGTCATAAAAAGTAAATGGTCATCATGGTATGAGAGTAATTATGCCCACAATTTTCATTGCTGTTCAGTGATTACCTCTTACATGTGCATGTTTCCAAAGGGGGCTGGTAAATTTGCTCTTGCTATATTGCATGGGTACCAATCTATGCGTGCAACATCTGCATTTGCCCAAGCAAATCACTGTCTGATTACCTGATCTGAATACATGTTTACTTGTGCAAAGGCAGGTTTGGCACACCTAAGTTTGCAAGTATAAATTTAGAAGACACTTTTGAACATTGTATCTGTAAGAAGAACAGTTTTGCCTTTGTCACATGATGGAGACTGGACAAGATCCTCTGCTGAAATGGGAACACATTTGCTGAACCACTGGCAAAATTTGGCCCCAAAACTTGAGTAATCATCTCCACGCAGGGGATATCCTCTGAGGGGATGGCTGGAGGAAAGTGGGGGTGGCTGGGATGCTCCTACACTGCAGTTTCACTTCATTGAGCTGCTTCATGTCAGGATTGCTAACTCTTGTGATATTCTGATGAATCTTGTGATATTTGGTACTTTTCTTAAAGCCCCAGCATGTGGAGTCATATGAATATGTGAGAAACGAAGCTTTTATTTTAAAAAGGAAGTTTCTAATCCTCATGCAGGGAGTGCAGGGCCTTCTCAGTAACTGGCTCTTGGCTCTGTCACTTACTCTCTCCCCGCTAGAATTAACAATATTGTATTTCAAAAATAAGGGACTGTTTTCTTAGCACCCCCTGTCCCACCACTCCTCCCAATATTATTATAATTATCATTAATAAATAAAATTAATAAATAATAAATAAATAATAATAATAATCCGCACTCACCTACATTCGCCAGGGGCATTTCTTGATGCTTTCTGCAGCACTCAGCAACTCCAGATTTTGCTGTACAGAGATGAAAAAATAAGGGACATCTCTTGCACTAAGGGACTGTTGGCAACCCAGCTACCTGCCTACATACTCTTGGTCTGACAGAAGCTGAGTTTGCTGACCTTCAGGGCCTGTTGTAAACACTCTCTTTTCCCAGACTGTCTCTGATGCGGTAGGCCTGGGGTGGGAAGGTTCCAGGTTGTGTAAGTTGGAGAATGTTTCTCATTGTCGGCTGTATCAATGTGGGTTTTTTCATAACAATGTGTTTTAATAATTTAATAGAATGGAATGTTCATGTGTGTAGACTTTGGAGGCTGCTACACTTACATAAATGAAGTACACGAGTAAACAAATATGAAACACAGCAGTTTTCACATATTGTGCCAAACTTCATAGCTGCACGTGGCCGTTCTGAGCTTGCTCTACTGAAGGATTAACAAGGAAATAGATTTCATGTGTGGAGTTTTGTAGAGGACAAAAATGCATGTTATAGCTGTGAGGTAAGGTAATGTCTAGTAAGAGAGTCACTTTCATTGCAAACTATTCTCCAATGTCTGACTTTCAGTGGTGGAACGGGGGAAAAAAGGGTACCAAGCTGCGTATGTAAAATATGCATTCATGCATCCAATATTTATGTGGGGGAAATATGCAGCTGAGGGCACAAAATGAGTAATGGTTCCTGTTTGTATGTACAGTCACTCATTCGATCCATTCCACTGCATACTGTGCCTGCCTGCACTCACATGTGCAGTTTTAGATTCTAGGCAGATTGAAAGACCATCAGAGGAGAAACATTATCTTTGTTCCTGTAAAGCATCTACAGTTGCACATTTTGGATGCTGCATAGTTAATAAAATTTTGCCTGTTTTTGAAAAACCCCTCAACACTGTGTGCTAGTTGACAGTCATAGCTTCCTCCAGCAATGATAGAAATAGCAGCACAGATTCTGCCCCATAGGACCCGCAGGGACTCTTTCTGAAGGGTACAGAATCCCTGTGCCTCTTTAGTTCTCAACATACACTGTTTTTTTGTTTTTTTTTAAATTCTACATTTGTTCTTAGCAGAATTTAAAAGATGTGAACTAGGGTTAATATTGCATTCGTGTAATCAGAAGAGCATACAATGGAGCTGCACAAACAAAACTTGTTGCCCTATTTCATTTCTCATTACTTCTTACACTGAATTTGTGCTTTCTATTAACATGCGTTTTTGAATAATCTTGCTAGGAAAGTCATCTTCGCTTAGCAAATAGGCCCAGTTTCATTTTTCAATAACTTATTTCTCCACAAACATAGACCCAGACACATGTTTGTAACAAAACTGAAGCAAACTCTACATTTTGAGTAGGGTGACCAGACGTCCCGATTTTATCGGGACTGTCCCGATATTTGCTTGTTTGTCCCGCGTCCCGACCAATGTTAGGTCGGGACACTGGACAAACAAGCAAAGGCTCCGGAGCCCGAAGGGCTCGCGCCCTCCCCTGCTACGAGTCCGCCCCCTCCTTCCCCCATTGGATCCTTCCCCAAATCCCCATCCCCGCCCCCTCACTGCCCCATTGTCTCCCTCCCCAAATCCCCGCCTCTTTCCAAGCATGCCATGCCCAGGAGACTCAGGGGAGTGTGGGGCCGGGGTGAGTGTGAGTCCAGCCTGGCCCCGAGCAGGCAGGACTCAGGCACGGTATCTGGAGGGAGAGTACGGGGTGGCCTGCGGGGCCAGGCAGCGGCTGTTCTCCCCACCTGGGCAGGGAACTCGGGAGCAGCCGCTGCTGCAGCTCCCACTGCTGCGGGGGAAGGAAGTGGCCAAGCACGTGGCGCTCGGCGGCTGCGGCTTTGGTGCCTGGGCCCGAACCCCCCGAGCCCGGGCCTGCTGCGGGGCAGCGTGCACACTGCGCTCAGCCCCTGGCCAGTCGCGTCTGGGCTGGCTGCCCAGCTGGTGCAATCCTGTGGCGGAGGCATCGGCAGCCCAGTCCCGTTCGTTCCCCTGCAGGACCCGAGCGGGATGCGGGGGGCTGGGGCCTGCTGCCCCCACTCCGAGGCCGCCCGCAGGATTGCACCAGCTGGGCAGCCAGCCCAGACGCGAGTGGCCAGGGGCTGGGTATGCGCAGCGTGCGCGCTGGGTCCCCGCAGCAGGCCCGGGCTCGGGAGGTTCGTGGGCGCCAGAGCCGCAGCTGCCGAGCTTGGCCAGCGGCCGCTTCCTCCCCCCGCGGCAGTGGGAGCTGCAGCAGCGGCTGCTCCCGAGTCCTGCTGCCCAGGTGGGGAGAACAGCCGCTGCCTGGCCCCGCAGGCCACCCCGTACTCTCCCTCCAGATACCGTGCCTGAGTCCTGCCTGCTCGGGGCCAGGCTGGACTCACACTCACCCCGGCCCCGTGCTCCCTTGAGTCTCCCGGGCCTCCCTCCAGCGCTTGCGGAGGGAGGAGGAATCGGGGGTGGGGGATTTTTTTTTTTTTTTTGCTCTGCCGCCATTTTTTCCCCCTCTGCCCCCGCCCCGCCCCCCCGCGTCCCGATATTTGACTTGGGTGATCTGGTCACCCTAATTTTGAGTAGTATCATCTGCCATTGCTCCAGCTCAGAAAACCACATAAAAATGGGCTTAAGTTCATCCCTATTCATGACAGCATTTAAGCACGTGGTTAACTTTAAGTAGGGTGACCAGATGTCCCGATTTTATAGGGACAGTCCCAATTTTTGGGTCTTTTTCTTATATAGGCTCCTATTACCCCACACCTCCATCCCAATTTTTCACATTTGCTGTCTGGTCACCCTAACTTTAAGACTTGTGCTTACATTTAGGATTGAAGCATGTGCTTAAGTACTGTCCTGAACAGAGATTCTTTCCCAAATCAGGGCAATTGTCATTATCTGGCCTACCTTTGATGCACAGAAACCATGCATAGAGTAACTACAAATTCACTCTAGAGAACAAAGATGATAAATTCAATATCCCATTAGTCTCAAGACAAATGTAGATATCATTAAACATCACCGCTGTAGTGTATATCACATAAACAGGATAAAATATGATCAAGGATACAAAGACAGTTCTGCCTCCATAATACATTAATTTTAAGTAGTCATGGGAAAGCCAGTTCTGCTATGATAAGAAATAACTCAAATCAAATTTTCACCCAAAACTGGAACCAAATCTGAAACTGTACCTTCTCGGAAGCGCAAAAGATTTGGTTAATTTTTTTTCTGTTTTTGATTTCATTATTTGCAGCACTTTCTGGCCTTGGCCAAGTCTGGAAGGGCCAGCACTGACATACATACAAAAAACCAACTCTTGTAATGTTTCTGACTAAGCAAGAACCATGACGTACCAGAAACATTATCAAACTCCTCTGTGATAAGCACTGTACAGGACACTACTATAAATTCCTATAAGCTTTACTGTGCTTGAAGGCATAAGTTGCATATGTCCCCCACAAGCTGAAAAGGAAGAAAGAGACAGATACATGATTTCTATTTTTAAATACCAAAGAGATGATGAGATTTTACAGTGATGGGACCCTTCCAAGTAAAGTGGATAAGGTGGATAATGTGGGGGATGCTTCTCTTCCTGGATCCTACAGGAACTCTGGAAGATACTGTGCTTGAAGCAAAATAGAAGAGAGTGTCTAATGCTCCCGCTTTGAAGAGGATGCAATATCTGCTCCACCTAGTTCAACTGGCTGCAGTATAGAGTGAAGTGAGTAAAGAGATAGGATAGGGTATCTTGGCCCTGGTCTCTCTCTGCCTTATCCTGCCCAGTCTGAAAACACTAGTGGCTAGCTGTGTCACTCACCTCCTCTAATTCTTGCACTCAACGAAGCACAAGGAACACATTGAGAGGGGAAAGATCCTTGTGTGCTCTCCTCTGCCTTGCTCACTGTCACCGTTACTGGGTTAACTGCACTTCAGCCCCTCCTGGTCTCTTTGCGCGCACCCCCTTTCGGGCCTCAGACTGTCACTTCTCTGTAACGCACACAGGATTCTCCCAATTCTGCAGTGCCGGTTGCTAACGGTGATTAGCTCATTAGACCAGACTTGCGTTCAGTACCTGCAGTTCTGTCCCCTCCGGGAGCAGTGATCAGTGGTGAACACAGTAACGAAACAGCCTTCTTACAGTAACGTATGATTTATTTAGAGCAAAACATTTAAGAGAAAATAGGTCTTAAAACAACAAAACAGACGATATGCATGTCTAGTGTGCAAGGCGTCTATCCGTCTTCCACATGTGGATCCTGATAGGTCTAAGCTTACTACAGGCACCCTAAGAAGACTGCTAAGATCTGTATTTCTTTCTTTAACTCAAAGCCATTCCCCCTTTCTGCCCCTCCCCCCATTCAGGGGGTCACCTCTAAAAGTTGCTCGGTCTTTTTGATCACCTCCATTTTCAGAGAACAAGTCACTGTGTACAGCCCTTTGACCTCTAGGCTCCCAACCTCAGCAAAACAACTATGTGCCTTCAAGTTGGAGACTGGAAGTAAGCCATTGTCTAGTAATTGTCCTCCAAGTGTTTGTTGGGAGATTGCTTATCTAGATTCATTGCATTGCTTTCCTGCTTGTTCTCTCCCCTCCCCAACCGGCCCCATTAAGCTAGATGATCAATACATTCATACAGAAAAGTCTAATGAGTCGGTACAAATATATAGTAACTCTTCCTCGCTGATGAGGTCACATACAATATTCATAAAATTATTATAGATCAGAATTCTGAGATTATGACATAGCAGCTGCACATCTACCGCATACATCATTGGAAGATGGAACACAATCCTGACCTAAGTATAGAAGACATTCTGTGTGATGAGTGATAGACACAACGCAAGAGGCTTGGAGAATCAGTAGAGTTCTGAAAAGCATCCTGAAATCTGGAAGCTGAGCTAAACTATATATATACAAACCTATTTGCTCTAGAAATTGGGCCAGAAATCACAATACTTGAAAGGTAAACTAGGAAGTTTGCATTACATAGGTACTAAGTTTTATATATAATCTTCTATATCTCAGCTACTTATATGGCCTCCATTGCCACAGTATCTGAACACTTTTCAGTCTTTAACATATTTCTCCTCACAAGACCCCTGTGAGGCAAGGAAATACCATTGTCCCCCCTTTTACAAATAAGCAACCGAAGCAACAAAGAATAGAAGCTGGGTTTCTCCAGTTCTAGGCTACAGCCAGAAACACTAGGTCATACTTCCTCCCCCTCTGAATAGTAGAGAATCTATTCAGATATGCAAGATGTACAGGGCCAAATTCTCAAAATGTGGCCATCCCACTTTGCAAGCACAATTTTACATAGTATGGGCCTGAACCTGTAAGGTGTTGCATACCCTGAACTCCAATTGACCTGGAGTTGAGAGTGCTCAGTACCTTACAGGAACAGCTGGCTCTTAGCATGACTGAGCTCTGTCACTAGTGCCCACACACAATAGAATTATATTCACCAAACATCACGTGCAAACGTCAAGGTGAATTTGACAACAAGTGAGTTTTACTCAGGAACACTCCAGCAGTGATACGGGCAAGTGAAGATGTGCAAACATAGTGTGTGCTTCTGAATTC
Organism: Mauremys mutica; assembly: GCF_020497125.1. Lineage (NCBI taxonomy): Eukaryota > Metazoa > Chordata > Testudines > Geoemydidae > Mauremys > Mauremys mutica. The sequence continues at coordinate 207,363,371 of NC_059073.1, forward strand.
AACACACAATGCTGGACATGCAACATAAATATTTTCCCCTAGTGGTATTGCCAATATTTGAACTACTGTGCTTTTGTTCACTGGAGATTCTAAATATAAAATATAAGTAAATAAAACAAAGATTTAAAAAAAAAAAAAAAAAGATGAACCAGGCCTGTTCCAATTTCACAGAATTTAATGCCAGAAGGGACCATTGTGAGGGACCATCCAATCTGACCTCAATTTCCAAGTAAACAAAATGAAAAGAACTGCAATAAGGAATCAAGAAATAGTGGCAGAGAAATATTTCTTCTCTTCAGGAATTGCAGGGTTGTGTTCCTCTATGTCAGCATAATTTTTCTACCTGGACAGATTTCCAATTGTATCCTTCATGCCAAGGGGAACACAAGTAAATTAATTACCGCCGACTACAATGTAGTCAGTAACACCCAAAAGTACTCTGCACATTGGATGACATTTAAATCAACACGGAGAGAACCTTTGGGAGTTTGAGGGTTGCAAGTCTCTTTGGATATTTTGCAGGTAGAGAGAACTAGTTCTAGGCCTGGGCTCCATTTGAAATTTAGGTCAATATAAACCAAAAAACCTTTAACCAAAAAAGTCGAATTTTTATTCTATTTTATTTTTACATAAAAAGCTGCATTTTTCACTGGTTTCCTGCCTTCCCTGGGAAAAAACCAGAACATTTCAAGCAAAATGATCATCTTTGTTTTGGCAAAAACCCATATTTTATCAAAAACAGTTTCAATGGAAATGTTTTGAGCAGATCTAATTTAGATATTAAAATTAACTTTATTTTCCATGCTTCCACCTTTTCAGTTCTCAATATGCCACAGAGTTTTGTGCTGACAAAGAGTAGCCGAAGCCAGGTCTACGCTAGGAGCAAGTTACCCATATAGCCATATCAGTGTATTATACCAACAAAGCACTCCTACTGTGGACATAGCTTTTTGTCACTTTGCTGGCAGTAGCTTATTCCAGTCCTCCCGAGCACAATAAGCTATCCCAATAAAAACACAGTTTTACCAGTATAGCTGTATCTATACTGGGGGCTTTCCCTGCAGAGCTATGTCAGTCACAAATCACACCTCAGCACATCCCTGACCAGGGCTGGCTCCAGGCACCAGCCGAGCAAGCTTGTGCTTGGGGCGGCAGATTCTACAGGGCGGCATTCCGTCCAATCCTAGGGCGGCACGGCCGCTTTTTTTGTTTTGTTTTGTTTGCCGATCCGGCCGCCCTGTAGGGGGCAGCAGCGTGGAGGAGGGAAGGGCCCTGCTGGGAGCGGGCTGCACGCTCCGTCTGCCCCAGCCAGTGTAACGATGCGGTGCTGGTGGGACCCAACTGAGAGTGCCAATTCAGGACAAATTGCTTAAACAGGGCAGTTACAGCCCAAGGCTGAGGTTTTTCCATCTCTAAGGCAAACTAAACCAGCCAGAGAAAGAGGACTTTGGTCTCTCCCCACTGGCTAACCACAAGTCACACAAGCAATTCCCTTAGACACTGCAGTTTCCCAGTATCACCACCAGTGCCACTCGTTATGGGGACAAATGGTTATGAAAACCAATATCCCAGTAAAAGAAAAAAGGTTCTCTCAATCCCAAAGAATCAAGCCCCAGACCCAGGTCAATATACAAATCATGCTGTTGCCAATCCTTTAGAATCTAAAATCTCAAAGTTTATTCATAAAAGGAAAAAGATATAGATGAGAGCTAGAATTGGTTAAATTTAATCAATTATATACAGTAATGGCAAAGTTCTTGGTTCAGGCTTGTAGCAGTGATAGAATAAACTGCAGGTTCAAATCAAGTCTCTGGAGTACATCCCCCACTGGGATGGGTCATTCAGTCCTTTGTGTAGAGCTTCCATTTGTAGCAAAATCCCTCCAGAGGTAAGAAGCAGGATTGAAGACAAGATGGAGATGAAGCATCAGCCTTTTGTAGTCTTTTCCAGGTGTAAGAACGCTTCTTTGTTCTTACTGTGGAAAATTACAGCAAAATGGAGTCTGGAGTCACATAGGCAAGTTCCTGCATACTTTGCTGAGTTACAAGGTGTAACTGCCTTCTCTCAATGGGTCAATTGTGTAGCTGATGGTCCTTAATGGGCCATCAAGCAGGTTAGGCAGAGCTAACAGCAACTTGTCTGGGATGTTTCCCAGAAGCATAGCATAAGTTTGAAATACAGACAGTATAGCCAACAGTCATAACTTCAACTACAAAAATGACACATGCATACAGACAGCATAATCATAACCAGCCAACCATAACCTTGTCTTAGACACCTTATATGACCCCTTTTACATAAGATTTGATGCCACTACAGGACCTTGGTTGCAATCATGTTCAATATGGTCCCAGATTATATCAATAACCAGGGGTGGCTCCAGGCACCAGCACGCCAAGTGCGTGCTTGGGGCGGCAAGCCGTGGGGGGTGCTCTGCCGGTCACTGCGAGGGCGGCAGGCAGTTTGCCTTCGGCGGCATGCCTGCGGAGGGTCCGCTGGTCCAGCGGCTTCGGCGGACCTCCCGCAGGCTGCTGCCGAATCTGCGGGACCGGGGACCTCCCGCAGGCAAGCCGCTGAAGGCAGCCTGCCTGCCGTGCTTGGGGCGGCAAAATGCCTAGAGCCGCCCCTGTCAATAACATCACAGTCGGTGCCAGGTCTGTAGCAAGCCCGGCAGGGCAGCCCACATCCTTCCCTCCCTGCCGACCAGAGTGGCGCAGAGCCCTCCCGGCAGGTGGCACGGCGGTTGAGGCCACATGGTGAGCACCCCGCTGAAGCCCTGGCCACCCCCCTTCTCTCTCTCTTTCCCCTCCCCTCCACTAGCCAGGGCACGTCTGCAGCGCAGGGAGTCCCCTTGCACCCTGGCTCCGGCCACACCACAGGTTTGTTTTTTTCCCCTGATTTGCCGCTCCGGCCACGCCGCATTTTTTTGTTGTTGTTGCTTGGGGTGTCAAAAAAGCCAGAGCCGGCCCTGCCCCTGACTGATACGACTGTCAGAGAAAAACAGAGTTCTCACTCCCTTTTTGGGTGCAGCAAATCAGATACTTTATTATCTCTAGCAATTGCATGGAGGGAGAGAGCTAAATAGATCTCTCTACAGGTAAACAATTACAGCAAACATTTATACCCTTTTGTTACATACAATAATGAGCAACAGCTGCATTTTGTTTATACATAGATCATCCTGATATCTTATTTTTCACATCTATTTAGACTCTAGTCTACATTCCATATTTATCTACACAAGGTCGCAACAACTTCTCACGCAGTTCTTTCCCGACAATCCTCGCTTCTATAAATCTCGCGTTATTAGGGTTACAGCTAGCCTGACTCTTGCTCACAGAAGAGATTGTTTGCATTGAAATCCACTTCAAATCCCTGTCAGTTCTTGCTCTACTTCCACACGGCTATGCCAGCAAAAGTATGTAGTGTAGACCTGGCCTGGACCATAGAAGCTGTTGGGGGACGTTTATGGTTTTGGTCACTGGGTAGTGGATAAATGGAGCTTTTGTCACCATGGAAGGCATAAAAAAAGAGTTCCTGATTGTAGGAATAAGCACATTAGCTGGATGTTTGTGCTCAAATGATTAGCAGTGAAATAGGGACAGGTGTTGATATTTAGGCTACTTCTACACTATGTGCTAGGGTTGTAATTCTCTTGCTCATGGTACTCATACTGGTGCTAGCTTGATGAGAACTAGTGAGGCTTTAAAAAGTAATGTAGCCACAGTAACACAGGCAGTGGACTGAACCCCATGGGTATGTACTTGGCATGCTTGCTGCCTGTGCTATCATGGCTACACTACTATTTATATTTACACTAGCTCTCATCAAGCTAGCACAGGTATGAGTAGGCAAGCTGGGAATCACATCCCCAGCTCGTATTGCAGATATATCCTTAGTGTGTAATATTTCAGAGTTAAAACCCTATTAGATGAATGGGGCCATTCTCAGAGCTGCTATTTCAGGCTGTCTACAGATTCATGAAGATGGCACTTCATTAATTTACACTTGCTTTATACTTTGAAGGTTTTTTTCCACAACCATGTAGGTTACACTCAGCCCTGGTCTACACGGGGGGGAATAACGTAGCTGAAGTCGATGTACTTAGATCGACTTACCGTGGTGTCTTCACCATGGTGAGTCGACTGCTGCCGCTCCCAGGGCCGGCTCTACCTTTTTTGCCACCCCAAGTGGCGAAGCAAAGACAAAAAAAAAAAGCGGCCGCAGCAGTGCTGCCAAAAAAGAAAAAAATGAAAAAGCTGCTGCCTTAGCTGGTGCTTAGAGCCGGCCCCGGCCGCTCCCCCGTCAACTCTGCCTGCGCCTCTCGTGGCAGTGGAGTACAGGAGTTGACGGGAGAGCGTTCGGGGGTTGATTTATCGCATCTAGACTAGACGCGATAAATCGAACCCGCTGGATCGATCACTGCCCGCCGATCCAGCGGATAGTGTAGACATACCCTCAGTTTACAACTTGACATGGATACTGTGGCTGTGGAACACACAGGAATATATCTACACAGCAGCTGGGAAGCGTCACTCCCAGGTGGGGTAGACATGCATGCGCTAGCTCTGCTCAAGCCAGCATACTAAAATTATCTGTATAGCCAGGGCTACATTAGTGGGGCTCAGGCTAGCCATCCAAGTACAATGCATATTTTAGGTGGCTAGTCTGAGCTGCCACCTGTGCTGCTGAGGCCACATTGCTATTTTTAGACGCTAGCTTGAGCAGAGTTCGCATGTGAACCTCTACCTGAGCTGCTGTGTAGACACATCCTCAGAGACTTGGCTAAAGCCTGTAGAAGGTTTAAAGGATAGAACCGCCCCCAAATGTTCAAATAGCACTACCCTGTGCTCAGAATACTGCATTTCCTTTTTTCCTCTCTTTTTTCATTAGAATTTCTCGCTCTTCCTCTCTGCCCCTCTTTTGAATAGTCTCCCCTCAGCAGAGTGCTACTTCAGTAACATTCAAGTCAAGGTTTTGAAGCATGAAACCAAATTTAGACATAATATAAATGGGTAGCATGCTATTGACATTGATGGGACTGCATCTGTTTACGCCAGGTTTTGAATTTGTCAAACAATATTAAAGTGAGTTCAAAATTGCATTCCCCACCCCTACCTTAACTGTAAAGGTATTTGTGTCCTGCTTACTTTCCTTTTTCTTCAATTATTAATTTGAAAAAGAATCTTCTTGTCATAGCTGCCAAGTTTTCCACAGCTCCAGGTGTGACCATTTATGCAAATCGTTTAATGAGCTAATTTAAATATTTGCAAATGTGGAAATTAGCTGATTAAATAATTTGCATCTGGCTGTAAACTTCAGCTTATGGTCAGTACAGCCTTCCCAAGCAATGGGGGAGATCAGGCACTGAGTGGCACATCACTTGGCAGCTATAAGGCTGGAGGTAAGATTGTGAGCCCTCTCACCTTCTGTTCTCACTGGGGCTGGGAGGGTCCCCTGGCTGCTGCTGCTGCTTCTTTCCCCTGAGATCCAGCAGGGAGAGCAGCCAGAGGCAAGGCAGACATGTGGCCGGGCTGCCTGAAGCCAAGCTTCACAGCAGCATCTAGCAGCCACAGCTGGAACTGCAGTTCCTGCCTGCAGTTCTGCCAACGGCAAGAGATTCAGGTTGAGATGCAAGCAGACATGACAGGGCTGCCCCATTTGTGAATGTCATGCCGCAGACATGACACCTGGGCAGCCCTGTTGTTTTTCTTTTTCATCAAGAACAAATCAACTGTTTTCTCAAGGACAGCAATGACTTGAGGTTTCCCTACTCCTTCCAGTAGAAAGATTAAGTGTGTAGTGAAGTGTCATTGCTTTGTGCTGATCCTTGTTGCATCTGCAATTCCAAGATTTTTGTGCTAGCCTCTGACCTTCCATTAGTCATCTAAATCAGACCATGTTAAAATCCCTAGCACAACATCTGCTACGTTCTTTTCCAACTGCATTGGCTGAAGAGTTCCCAGCAACTGCTACCTCCAGCTACACACCAGTTGTGCTGCTGCTTCTCAAAAGCACGCTGCACTGCACAGCCTTTTCAAATGACAGCTAATCTATGGAACAGCTACAGATATGCACAGTGAGATCACTGCAGTGTAGCCCACCACCCTTTAAAGAAACAGGGGTTACAAAACCAGGTAAACCAAAAATAGATATTTCCAGAGAAAGCACACACTTCAAGTTACCTAGGGCAGGTTTCCTTTAAAAAAATAGTTTAATTGCCTTGTTTCATATGGAAATGTTGTATGAACAGTATTCTGGATGTGGCACTCAGGTGGTTAAATCTGCACAATTTGCTTTTTGAAGCTTGGAATCTGCTGACTTTATTTCAAAGCAATCAAAAGTATCTAATTTGCATTCACATTCACATTAGTGGACCATATGTTACTCCTGTTTAAAAGCTATATGCTGCATTCATTATGAAATACTTGGCTTCCTTTCTTCATCCTTTAACTTTGAAATCATTGTAATAACATTGCAACATTTATATGTGGGTTAGTCTCAAATACACAAGGTTTTTTTGTGATTCAGTCTTTTTCAAAGGCTTCTATGGGTAAGGGGTTTTAGTTTTGTTTACAGTATTATGGCAACTTGCAAATCAGTGAAATAATTCACTATCAAGCCATTTGCTATGACAATGTATTATTCCTCATATCTAAAGTTTCATTAAAATATCAGCTTTTCAGTGTGTCTCTGCACAAGATTTCAGATCACACACAGAGAATCATGATGTGCGTATCCTTTAGAATTCAAGGTGTCGTTCATTTAATTGAGGGAGGCTTTAGGAAATGGCAAATCTAGAGTTTGGTTATGTTATTACTAGTAGCATTATAATAGTGCATAGAGCATCCAGCAGAGATGGAGTTCCCACATTGTGCTATGCAATGTACAAACACACAGTAAGAGACGGTCCCTATCTCATAGAATTTACATTCTAAATGTACTCTGACAAAATATTGCATGTATAATACCAATAGTCTGGAATTATGATCATATTTCTTCTGTAGTTAACAGAGCCATGGTTCCTGTTGGAGATTGATTTTGACTCACATACCCCCAAACTTTCTGAACAGAACTTCTTTCCCACTTGCAGCTTCACAGTTGGTTTTAACACTTGGAAAAATCCTTTAACTTCTTCAAATTATATCTCAAAAGAACCTTGATATGAAACCTTCATCTTTGTTTTCTGCATAAGTCATCAATAAGCAGCACACAGAGTTATTGTTAACAAAAGGGGTGAACATTTTTTGAGTCAGATGCAAACATTTGAACCTGTGGGGGCTTCATGAAGGTCCTGGAGACTATAAACCCAAAGAAATGTTTTTCAGGATATATAAGTAACAAAAGTGCATCTGCAGAACCTATCTGTTCTGAAACATATAGCTCAGGTAAGAAAGCTAGACAATTTCCTTTGAAACCCGAAGTTGATCCTGTCTAACCATGTGGAACTTAGAATATAGTAGGTTTCATTTTTTTAAAAATTGTTGATTGGGTCTCTCAATACATTGACAAGGCAGGTTCAACAAGAGATTTGTTTGTAATAATGGACTTAAATGTACAAAAAGAGAATTTCAAATAGATACTAGAACTGAGTGCATCCTAACCGCAGCAGGCATATACCACACAATTAGTGTCCATCTGCTATTAAAATATAAACTAAGCTTCTTTCACAGAGCAGACAGTAAATGACAGTAAATGAACCCATGTGACAAAAGATATATTGGCCTCTCTGCATAAGACCAAATGCCACTCCGTAAAGTTTGAAACAGTAGAATAGTTAGATCCATGTGTGCTTGAGTTGAAAAATGGTCAGCAAATGCAAATGATCCAACATGTATAACTTCTTGTGTATAATTTCCCCTGAGTGCCTCCTGTGGGCTGGGTGTGGTGCTGCAATCTTTTTTCTCCTGGCACCCCTGTAGGTTGTCAACCTCATGAGGCAGGTCTTTAGTGGCTCAGTCCTCTGACCAAGTCACAGAACTAAATGGATAAACCCCTTCAGGGGTAGCAGAAGTCCAACAGAACTATCTGCCCTCACCAGAGTCTTCAGTCCCATCACTGGGCCCTTTAAACCCTGCCCTTTGCTTGGGCTTCTAAATAAGTCTTATCCCCTTCTTGGTGCTTAGGCCACTTTGCAGTGGCCAGTGGGGGGAACCTGGGCCTGCAACTCCAGGTCCTAATCCAGGGACCCTACCAAGAGTAGTCACAATACCACTGCCTCCAGTTTGCTGCTGCTATTCCCTGGGCCTTTTCTCACCTAGCCTCTTTCTCTTCACCCTGACCTCCGGGCTGAAGTTCTCAGATCCTCTTCCTCCTCACTGACTGCAAATACCATCAGGATGCATCTTACGGTTCTCTCTGGAGTTCCTGTGCCCAGCAGGAAGCTAGCTAGCTAGCTTGCTCCCGCCGTCCTCTGGTCTCATTTTACCTAAGCCTGCTGAGCTCTGGTTGGCTGCTTCTAGGCAGCCTCTCTAGGCAGCCCTGGAGGACCCACCTTCACTACTCCTTTCCTGGGGAAGGGTGTGGTAGGATCGCAAGGCCTCCAGCAGGGGGCTTCGAAGGGCCAGGTACATCCCATTACACTTGTCCACAGAGCAGGGTGAAATATATATTCTTAATGAATTTATGAGACATTTAGCAGACAGGAATGCATTAAGGATATACATCACAGTGATATGGATTTGAAAAATACAGGCACTGTACAAAATCTCATTAGCAATAAGAAATAAAGTAAAAGCTGAACTTGATCAGATGGTAAAATCAGATGCTACTAAGATACTACTAAGTGACTTGGTTAACAGTATGGTCACCATGAAAAACACAAAAACTCATGAAAGATTTGTATAATTCTAAAAAGTAGGGCTGTCAAGCGATTAAAAAAATTAATCGCACAATTAATCACACTGTTAAACAATAATAGAATACTATTTATTTAAATATTTTTGGTTTTTTTTTACATTTTCAAATATATTGATTTCAGTTACAACACAGAATACAAAATGTACTTTAGATTTATTTTTTATTACAAATATTAGCAATGTAAAAGAAAAAGAAATAGTATTTTTCAATTCCCCCATTACAAGTACTGTAATGCAATCTCTTTGTCATGAAAGTTAAACTTACAAACGTAGAATTATATACAAAAAAAAATCTGCATTCAAAAATAAAACAAAGTAAAACTTTAGAGCCTACAAGTCCATTCAGTCCTACTTCATGTTCAGCCAATTTCTCAGACAAACAAGTGAGAACAGGGGTTTGGATGGCACCAGCATTGTAAAATATTTATGTTCCAGATGTGCTAAAGATTCATATGTCCCTTCATGCTTCAGCCACCATTCCAGAGGACACGTGTCCATGATGATTATGGGTTCTGCTTGATAACAATCCAAAACAATGTGGACCAATGCATGTTCATTTTCATCATCTGAGTCAGACGCCACCAGCAGAAGATTGATTTTCTTTTTTGTTCTTTCAAGTTCTGTAGTTTCTGCATTGGAGTGTTGCTCTTTTGAGACATCTGAAAGCATGCTCCACACCTCGTCCCTCTCAGATTATGGAAGGCACTTCAGATTCTTAAACCTTAGGTCGAGTGCTGTATCTATCTTTAGAAATCTCACATTGGTACCTTCTTTGCGTTTTGTGAAAACTGCAGTGAAAGTGTTCTTAAAACAAACAACATGTTCTGGGTCATCATCTGAGACTGCTGTAACATGAAATGTATGGCAGAATGTGAGTAAAACAGAGCAGGAGACATACAATTCTCTCCCCAAGGAGTTCAGTCACAAATTTAATTAACGCATTATTTTTTTAATGAGCATCATCGGCATGGAAGCATGTCCTTGGGAATGGTGGCCGAAGCATGAAGGGGCATATGAATGTTTAGCATATCTGGCACGTAAATATCTTGCAATGCCAGCTACAAAAGTCCCATGTGAACATCTGTTCTCACTTTCAGGTGACATTGTAAATAGGAAGCGAGCAGCATTATCTCCCATAAATGTAAACAAACTTGTTTGTCTTAGCGATTGGCTGAACAAGAAGTAGGACTGAGTGGACTTTGTAGGCAGACATGCCAAAACTTAAAAAAACCCAAAAACTGATAAATTGGGCTTGTTTCGGTTTAATTGGCTTGTGAGTTGCTTGTTGGCTAGTTTTCGATTTGTAGCTCGTTGCTTGTTTCGCTTGTAGCTTGTTGCTTCTTTTTCTTGATTGGCTCCCGGCAAGCAGGAGCAATGGGGGGGGGGAGAGATTCAGGGGTGCACAGCGGGCCCATCACAGTCCCAGACTGCACACTGGGGGGATCTAGTCACATCAAGTGTTCAGATTCTTAGGGATTGGCTTGTTTTGGCCTTGTTTTGAAATGGGATTAGCTTGATTTTGGGCTTATTGTGAAAGTCGGAGTGCTTATTTACCACGTGAAAGTTGGCAACTGTGCTTGTAGGCTCTAAAGTTTTACATTATTTTGTTTCTGAGTGCAGTTATGTAACAAAAAAAATCTACATTTGTAAATTGCACTTTCACAACAAAGAGATTGCACTACAGTACTTGTATGAGGTGAACTGAAAAATACTATTTCTTTTATCATTTTTACAGTGCAAATTTTAAAATAATACAAATAATAATATAAAGTGAGCACTGTACACTTTGTATTCTGTGTTGTAACTGAAGTCAATATATTTTAAAATGTAGAAAAACATTCGAAAATATTTAATAAATTTCAACTGAGATTCTATTGTTTAACAGTGTAATTAATCGCGATTAATTTTTTTAATCGTGATTAATTTTTTTCAGTTAATCATGTGAGTTAACTGTGATTAATCAACAGCCCTACTAAAAAGAGTTGAATAAGGCCATCAATCATGATTACCCCATAGAACAGCTGAAGAGCTCATGTCCAGACTTCAAAATATAAGAGTATTTTCAATTTTTGTTTCAATCTAGGATATGGGATGATCTGCCCTGATACAAGAAAATGCACCACACTGCACTTTTGGCTCCCACTTTATCAGACACATTTTAAGCAACTCCCCTTTTTCATAGATTCAGAATCTGAGGTGCCCCAATGCATTGTGTCTGCAAGATAACCACCCCAGAGCATATGCTTACAACGGACTGACTAAAACAGAACAGAATGATGCTCAGATTGCAAAAGGAATGCTAGCACTTTTTTCTGTGGTGAGCAAATTAGTAAATATGTTTATGGGCAGAAGCTGGTCAAGGCAGAAATCATCCATAAACTGTTGGAAGCCACAGTACAGAAACCATTATGCCGAGCACCACCTACACGCCAGAAAATAATCATGAAATTGCAAAAGTACTCATTAAATGTGAGATACAAGCATAATAAGAAACTTCCTATAGCGGACATGCTTTCATGAGGTCCTGTAAGGAGTGAGAGCAAGGAGCTATACAAAGAACAGCTTGAAGTAAATATGATGCAAGAACTACCCACTTCCAGCACAAAATTTGGCAAGCTCAAGTGAGAAATGCAAAATTATTCACACTTACTATGTCTTGAGAGCACAATTCTAGATGGATGGCCAGCAGAAAAAGTCCAGACCTCTGAAACATGAAAATACGTTGGTACTATTGAGGAGATACTGTTGCAAATGACAGGTTCTGGAAACAGGACATCACGTCATAACACCACACAGCATGAGTTAGGAAAGTCTTCACATTATCTTCTGTGCTCCCCATCGGGATAAAGAGAAATTAAAAAAAATTATCCGGAGCTGACCTATTCTGACCAGGCATGAATTCTGCAATCTCAGATAAATTACTTAAGGTGTGAAATCTAATAAATACAGCAAGAAGAGTGCAAAACCACCACTGAAGCCACATGACATTCCTGATCATTCTTGGTCCAAGCTTGGTGGATAGCTATTTGAATTAAATGGGAAAGGGTAGCTCTTGTTGATGGACTGCTTCTCCAAATTCTTGTAAATTGAGCTCGTGCACAACACTGTTACAATGTAATAACACATTTAAATTGCCGTTGCCTTACTAGGGGATTCCAAGTGTGGTAACAACAGAGAAGAGTCCACAATTCTCAAGTGACTTCTTGCAGTGATTCTCTTTGATACATCAGTTCAGACACATTAGGTCAAGTCCTATGTATAGTCAAATGGGTCAGCAAAAAGTCAATGCAAACAGCAAACAACTTGATTTAAAAAAAAAAAAAAGTCCCAGAGGATTCAAGGTACCTATCGTAACTGTGCTGTATTCTGGAAATCAGTTCAGAAATTTTGGGCAGACGGCCAAAACCTGAATGCCAAAAATGAAACAAACTTCTTAAGCCAAGGACTATTAATCCTGAAGTAGTTACAGAAGAGCAATATGGCAGGAAACTAGAACAGAAGCACAGCAAGAAAGTCAAACAGTTACTCCCACTGCAAGTGGGAGAGAGGAGTGGATTTCAACAAGAAAGGGGATGATAACTTGGCAAGATAACAACAATGGCGCCCATAGCAGGTTACACGTGACCATCACTCAGGGTTGATTCTATAGGGCCCAAAAAGGATGACACTGGTGCATTGTTTCCAGAATGTTATTCACTGTGCTTGTTCACTGGCAGAAGTAAAATTTGGACCATCTTGAAAGAATTTTCATATAGAAGGTTAGGGTCAGATCCTTGGTAGGTACAAATCAGTGTAGCTCCATTGAGGGCAAGATCGTATTCTCAGCTGGTATAAATTGGTGTAGCTCCATTATAAGATAATGATTCTATGCTAATTTACACCAGCTGAGGATCTGGCCCATAATGGCGAGACACTATGGAATTCTAGGGGTTCTGGATAGGTGTACATGAAACCTGATGATGCTTCAGCAAAATTACGACAGTTAGGGTTATACTCTTCCTTTAACACATGCATGTAACTCCTGTCAGAAAAGACAATATAACCCTAAGTGTGAAAAAAATTTCAACCAGGAAGTCAAGACCTTCTGTATGCCTCTCTGTGTGCACATTGGTGTTATGTGGTTGTTACTTTAGCCAAAGGCAATGTCAACATACAGGGAAAAGAAATGAGTACTTAGGCGAAGGGAGCCACACACACAAAAAGGACTTTTCAAAGACAAATATAATGGGAAATAAGAGTAAAAGTATGCAAATCAATATGTAAATTAGTCTTCAGTAACTATGAAGCCCTTCATGAACCCAAATTCCAACGTTGCCCTTGTGTAGAAATTAGAATATTCGTGCTGTGGATAGGAAAGCCAGTTCAGATCAAATGAAACTCACATATACCTTTACTCAAAACTAAAACAGCACTTTTCATGAGGCTTGAGAAAGTTCAGATAATCATTTACTTCTTTTTGTGTGCCCCTACATTTCCTAGTTTCAGGTCTCACGGTACTTCCAGCCAAGAAGAAAGAAAGGAGGATTAGAAATCACATTGAAAAGCACTGTGACTTGGGGTGAAGGGGAGGTTTAAGTGGCTACATCGGCTCTATGTCACCTGGGGAGTCCCAATCTGGTGTTTAAAGTAGTCTTCTGTCCCCTTTTTGCCTCTAGAGTGGGGCCAAAGCAGGGGTCAGGATCCGACTCTTGGCAGAAGGTATAGTTTTGATAAGTTAGGGTTTTCGCTGGCTGAGTCCCTTCACAGGCTCAATAAGGATGCTTTTCACAATGTGACTGCACTATCAAAGGTGCTACTCTGTGCTATTCTATCAGTGCACTTTGCAGAAATTTAATTTCACTACAATACCATTAACATCTGGAGCTCTCCTCAGAAACATTTCAAGAAAAACTATGAAGTGGGCCCCTCCATTTAATACCACGCTAAAGTTTTGAGTTTCCCCATTTGATCACATACCCCTATGTGTCAGATTTGAACAGCTGCAAGTGAGGATATCAGATGGCCAATCGTCTTAAGCACTGCCTGGAATCTCACTTTGTAGTTGGTTTGATTTGCTTATGGGAATTAGTGTTACTTGGGGTTATCTGAACCCAAAGCTATGGTAACTAATCTCTGTGTTCCAGGCAATGTTAGGAAATAAATCAGTGGGCAACATAGAACCTCCGTCTGATAATCATTGGTACACAAGAGTGCTTCCACTCAGAGATCCTTGTTTTTATTGAGTACCAAGCACATCAAAATAGCAGTAGTCTAGTGCACCCCCAGATAGATATAGTTACCCAAAGTCTGAGATGGTGTTGAGTGATTCAGAAACAGGGTTCTGGTGGCCGGCCTTCATCTTCGCCGCTGGGGAGTTTGATGCCAGTTCCTAGTTCGTAGAAATCCTCTCAAACTTCTCTCCCAAGCTTCTCCGAAGTACACACTCTCACTAAACTCTTTATCGTTTTTTCCAGACAAAGTCACATAACTCATAATGGCCCCTAACAGGCTAACAATTTCCCTAGCAACAGCAAATAATAATTCATTATTCTACTTATCAGCAAAGCAACTTCAGCAAGAAACTTTTAATTACAGACACCAGTAAGAAACTCACAGAGACTCAAGGTAAGTTAGCCACACTGCCTTCCTTTCCCATGATTCTGTCACTTCACTGTATCTATCCTTGTTAGTAACACACAGTTACTAACTGTGCAGTTGTTTTTGTCTGCCTAAAAAGCAAGGCAAATTCTTTTGCTATCTGGTGTCCTCGCTTCCAGCTTATGGTAGCTAAGTACACAAGATGACTGCAAATTATGTCAAGTCCAATGCTCTCATAACAGTAGTAAGTGTAACAATGGGAGTTTTAGTGATTTAAAAGGCCTAATCTTGCTCACACTGACATCACAATTTTGCAAGACAAGTTGGACTAGACCTAAGATTAATTCTTCAAAGTGATTAGCCAGGTGCAACCTTCTCTCTCTCTCTCTTTCTCTCATTTCCTGTACTAGTATTTCATTGTAGCTTCTCATTGCACCAGATTCTCCAGTACCCTGCACTATGTATCATTTAAACAAGTGCAAAGTGAGTGCAAAATGCTGCCATTCTGATTTAATGTTTCGTGCCACTTTGCCCTGGTCTAAATGATTACACAAGGTTCAAAGCATTAGAGAAATCTGGCTTATTTAAAATGTTGACTGGGTGGTAAGATTATGCTCATCCACACAGTCTGATGATGGTTCTTGTCTCCATATGAAGATAATATGCGTTTTTTCAAAAAGAGCAATAATGTACATATGTATGTTTCACCACATGATGTCAGAATTTACCTACAATATGGAGAAATCAAATAGTTCTTCCTCCAAGGCCAGCTAAAGACCAACATTAAATCAGCTTTGCATGCTTCCAACACCACCAGCTTTTACTGGTAATTTTGGTGCTAGCTTGTCAGCCCTCTCAGTTGTTAGTGGGAGAGCCAGCCCAAGTTTGGCATTTATTTTTGGCAGTTAAGCCCAAAAATAAGCCATGCCTTTGTTTAAAGCAGTGCCGCCTCATTACAGTATAGCGGGTTAGGAAACAATGCTACACAAAAACGCTGACATTAAACAGCGCTAGTTTTGTCTGACTCACGGCATTTAATCTTTTGCAATATTAATAATAACGTAGACAATATGTGAGGAACAGTGTGATCATTCCAAAGGTATCTGTGCATAGATAGTGGCGGATAAACATACTTGTCAGCTTGTTTTCTAACTTTAAAGATGCTCATGCTCCAAGATGATGAACTCCTAAACTGACCACAGCTATTTGCATTTCTTTCTACTTTGACTTAACATAGGGAACTTCAAACAGAGGGATGGATGATGAACAAGATGCTTTCTCTCCTGTGTCACTGCACAAGAGCCTCAGGTAATAACAGCCTCTGTGTTAGGTGGAGTGCAGGGCGTGGCTCCTTCTACATCCACCAGGGATCAGGCCTCCAATCAAGGGGATGGAGAGAGACTAGGGTCATTGCCCTGTAATGCCTCCTCCACCTCAAATGCCGTAGCCTATGCTTTTAGAACTGAGAAATGATATTGTTGTTTCAGGTGCCACATTCTTCTCTGATTCAGTACTAAACCCCTGGGGCTTCCATCTTTCCATGAGCCATCAAATCAAGAATCCAGCCTCAGTGTAGTGACGAGTTGCTGTGTGCTGTTCAGTGTGTCCCCATTCCACCAGAACCGTGCAACTTGGCCATGTCAAGCCATTGAACAAAATGGTAAACCCTGTATATGATGGAAACACTGAACAAGGGGTGCTGGCACAATTTTTATAGTAGGGGTACTAAAAATGGAAACCATGTCTTCGATTGTAATTACTGCCACACTCCCAGCACTCCTACTTCCAGCACCCCTGGAGTTAAATGTCTAACGCTTAGTATTCCTGATAGAAATTAATCGTGGGTTAAAAATATGTGTGCTGTTTAAAGCCCAGTGCTGCAGGCTCAGCCATGTGGATTGACCCTTATACTACCCTGAGCAATGAAGTCATTGGTGCACTATATAAGTGCAGGGGACCACCTCAGTGAATAATTTGCAGGATTGGGCCTAAGGCTGCAACACAATGGCCATCCATTCCCCTTGATTTATTTCTCAACATTCTGGTTTTCCTTAAGGAAGATCATTTTAAACTATTTTAAAAATACCTGTTTAATGGTTAAAAAAGCATCCAGGAAAGCCCTATAGAATTTAATAGGGATGCAACCAATTATGGTCCTATAGAAATTACAAATTTGTAGAATTTAACAGATACTGAGATCCTTTCTAGAGATTGCTAAACATCCTACTGAATTCTATTACATAACTCCGTGGCCCCAGCATTGTCTGAACCAGGTATACAGCTAATTAGCTATTGGCAGGCCCAATT
Source organism: Mauremys mutica (assembly GCF_020497125.1). Taxonomy (NCBI): domain Eukaryota; kingdom Metazoa; phylum Chordata; order Testudines; family Geoemydidae; genus Mauremys; species Mauremys mutica. The sequence continues at coordinate 207,380,113 of NC_059073.1, forward strand.
ACCTGCTTTGCATGGTTAATCAGGTAAAATTGTACAGTTTTTATACATTTAATCTTTACAAAAATCCAGCATTTTACCATACTTCCTACTACCAATGCTGTGATTATACAAATACAATATTGACTCACTCAGTCCTCTGGTCATAACTCAGACTTGACCAAACACAACCTTGACCACTCATATGTTGCACCGTTTCCCCCTAGCCTATAGGTCTATAGGTCTGCACACCTGTCTGTAGATTGTGAGCTCCTCAGGATAAGGACCGTGCCAGCTTTGCTCTTTGAAGAGTGCCTAGCACATTGTGGGCACTAACACAAAAAAAGTGCCATAGGCCTAAATTTTCAAAAGTGATTAATGTTTTAGGGTGCCCGGCTTTCAGACTTGTTAAAGGGGGCTGCTTTTTAGAAAGCACAAAGCCCCTACCCTCTGAAAATCAGGCAGTTGTAAGTTTTCTCCGTCTAGGCACCCAAAACTAGTCACTTTTGGAAAAGCAGGCCACAAACAAACTAATAATAAAGTTGACAAATGAACTCCCTCCCCCTCTGACTGATCTTTCACAATGCAATATTTCTTTCATTTTAGAAACCAATATTCAAAGTGATAAACAAAGCTTAGTTTGTTTTCAGAGACCTCTATACATTTCCATTTATTGCAGAGAAAAAAGAAATAAGAGGGTGTTTTAAATGTTATATCTGACTAAAGTGATTTACAATCCAACACCTTCAGTCAAGTACAAAGATCTATGGCTTTTCACCAAAGTGAAATTTACCATCTCTGGAACCTGGGTACTGAGTTTGTGGACTATTTATTGTGATTCAGCCTTTTTAAAAAAAGCCAATTAAGTCAAACTAAGCTGTTGTGCAATTGGCTTCTATAATTACTAGCATAATAGTTTATGGTTGGTTCAAGCAAACAGAGGATGAGTGTTGTTGGTTGTTTTTTGTTTTGTTTTGTTTTTGCCAGAGTAGTAGTTTCTTTTTGTAGAAACAATTACCATGGCAGTGCTTTGCAGCAAAGAAAAACATAGCCTGCAGCCATCGCATATTTCATTTTCAGTCCAGCAGTTTTAGAGAGGGTTTTTTTTGCTTTTCCAGCGAATGTACAATAAGCGGAAAATGACTGAAGGTGTCAAATAAAATGTGGGGTGTCATAAAGCAGGCATAGAGGCAAACTAGAGGCAGAACTGAGAGGAAGCAGCACTAGTCTGGACAGCTCCGTGTTTTCATGCATGTACATAAAGTGGTTATATGGATTAATTACAGCACTGTCACCTGACAATAGGACGCCACTAATCCCCATTTACCCCAGTCACAGCTGCTATGTTATTTCCATGACTGACACAATGGTTTACGATTCTGTGATGCAAGACCCACAGGGTCAACTTGTCTTCAGCCCTCGCACGGGCAATGGTGCAAGCAGGCTTCCCTGCATCCCACTTGCAAACCCAAGAAGGGCCAGCCATAGTCACAGTCTGACGGGACTGACGGCCCCTCCCCCCCTTAGAAGTGGTGCAGCTAAATACCATAATTTAGTTTAGCCCACAATTAGAGCTGAGCAAATAAATGACTTTTCATTTGGGTGGCCGAACCAACTTTCCCCACACCCCCAAAAAATAATTGGACCCAAACTGTATTTTTTTTTGTTTTTCTTGCTGAAATGAAAAAAAAATGTTCAAGTGTTTTTAAACAAAATGTCTATTTTAGTTAACATTTTCAAAACAAAATGTCAAAATGAACCGTTTTGACTGTTTGGGGGGAAAAAAGGTTCCTCGTTTTTGTTTGGCCCAAACTGCCAAAGCTGACTCAAATAGTTTCTGAATGTTTTGTCAAATTTACTATTCAACTGAAAAATTTCGCCCAACTCTGCCCACAGAAACTACGAAAGACACTCACAACACCAGTGTATCAGGAGTTTCCATATATACAGCACAACTAAGGTCAAGGCTAAATGTGGTATTGTCCAGTGCTTCATTATGATTTAACTTTTATAATACAGTAGTGCCTACAACCCATCTAGTTCAGGGCCCCATCATGCTAGGGACAGTACAGACATAGTTAATAACAATCCCTGCCCCTATATTTGCAAGCTTTCTTCATACAGCTCTGCCTATTCATTGCATCTTGGTCTGCAATGCCAGTTTTATTTTATCCCTAGACCTTTCCATTGTAAAGACTTCAATTGCCATGCCAGGCTGAATGAAGGTTTTGTAATACCGGGAAAATGTTGAGAGATTAATGGTGATCAATGGACAGGAGGGGAGTATAAAACCACATCTTACTTATGACTCAAGTCAAATTTAAATTCTCCTATGGCAAGAAGCTAGTGCGTTGTTAATAATAAATAACACGTAGAGCAAAGAATATTTGTAGTGCTTTACAAACGTTAACTAATTAATCCTCACCATGCCCTCAGTGTTGGAGCTAAGATAGCTAAGCACAGTGACAGGTGCTAGAGAAAACCCTAAAATGCATCAGATGGTAGATTATTATCCCCATTTTAAGGACATTAAAAGTGAAATGTTAAGTAACTTCCACAAAGTGAGTGAGTGGCAGAGCCAGGACTGGAATCCAGGTTTGTTGTCTCCCAGATCTATACGTAACCCTCTCAACTGATCTGCTCTCCAGCTGCTATGCTATATATAGATCCCTGCCTCCAAATCCAGCCAGGAAACGGCATATTTGTAACCTCCAAATAGGTGCAGGGAGGCACTGCAAAATCAGAGTCAATGTCTGCATACATTGTAGCTCTGAGCAGTCCATTCCTAGTGCACCTCACAGATTTTCCCTGCTAGGAGCATGAATGATCTGTGCAGAGGGCTGTGCACAGAAACTGATGCCAAATCAGCGAATGCCAAGTCATGGGGCATTTGAGTATACACATGCAGCCCATGCCCTCCCCAACCCCTAGGCTGTTGTGAAGGACCTGTAGAATGGTCTCTTCCTGAGTTTTGATGGGGGACAGGATTGATCATATAGCTTCTGCTCCACACTTCCACTGCTGGGCAGGGATCGGGGGGATTATCTGGCATGTACCTGTATGCAGCACCTGCCAGAATTCAGCCCTTAGGCATTAAAAGTTTAACTGAAAGATTATGTGGGGTGGTTTTCCCCCCTGGTTTTTTTTAAAAACTATTCTAAGGAATGGCTGACTCTAGATTTCATGCAAGGGAAAGAAAGAAAGAAGAGCAATAAGAAGTCCATTTTTTTCTCCTTGAATTAGAAACACAAATTTTCTTCCCCTCCCACTGATTCGCAGCTCAATATTCAGCAAAGATGATCACTGAAAGAGGAAAAGCAAATAAGCAGTGATGTTTCTTAGGATATGAAATGCTTTACAATTAAATAAGGTGCTGTGGAGTATTGTGCTGATCATCCGTGATTGGTAGCTCTCTGCTAAGTTGCAAATGAATTCAGCACAGGACAGCATTCCAAATTACTCGTACAAGCTTTCCTTTATTATTTTTATTTGGTTATGCTCTGACTCTCATCCAGAATTGTACTTAATGCCCTCATCTGAAGTTGTTGAAATGGCACCCTATGGCATAGTGTGACAGTGAAAGGATATTGCCTTTGGAAGCTGCTAATGGTCCATGAAAAGAAAACAGCAGAAAACGGGAGAACAGTTGTTCCAAAATAATAAGAACAAAAATCTTTACATCTTTAGCTCATCATCTTCCCCATTGTCAGAGGACTGAGAATGGGCAGAGCATGCTTTGAAGCTAGCAATGAGCTTCACATCCAGATGGGTCATCAGTCAAAGCTAGAAATAGCATAAAGAATTAGTGCCTTTTATAAAACAAAATTATATATATAAATCTACTGTTTTCAACTTAAAGTCACTATTTTACTGTACAATCACTGTCGAGGCAATGTGTGCAAAGAAAAGGGAAAGATGGGTTAATACCATGGTACAGAAAATGCCTAGTGAAAATCCAATATAAGTTTTCCATTCAAATGTGGTCTTAAGTCACTGCTTTCAGGATACAATTATAGGCTGAGATATTGCAGTTCAGAGGTTCATGGATTCTAAGGCCAGAAGGAACCATTGTGATCATCTAGTCTGACCTGCTGTATAACCCAAGCCATAGAATTTCACCAAAATAATTCCTAGAGCATGTTTTTTAGAAAAACATCCAATCTTGATTTTAAAATGGTCAGTGATGGAGAATCTACCAGAATCCCTGGTAAACTGTAAAAAATAGCCCTGGCAGCGTACTTAAGTTATGCCAGCCTCCTGCAGAGCTGATGAAAATCCCTGCAACATTACACATTGCATCCCCACTCCCAACATGCCTCTCCCACCCCCAACCCCTGCCAGGGCTTGTGGGGAGTCATTGGAAGGCAGAATTGTGGCTGTCTTCCAAATTTTCTGTGCCGGGGAATACTCCCCCAGCAGAAACCAGGTCTTTTAGGGCCTTTTTATGCTGCTCCAGCCATTTCACTCAGTGTATAGAATATCCCAGACAGTGTGTGGTCCTTGGTAAACAATGAAGACAAAGCTAGAACATAAGCTGTGTGGAAGACTGTTTGTCCCTAACAGTTAGCTAGTTAGATTGTAAACTCTTCAAGGCTGGGATTATCTCTGTTATATGTTTGTACAACACCAAGCACAATAGGACCATGGCTTCTAGGTGCTAACATAATACAAATAAATATAAGAATAAATCTGTCATTACAGTGATAAGGGTCAGTGTCTCAAAGGCTCCCTAACTCTAGGGCCAGTTCTGTGCTTGCACTGGCCTCAGCATAATTTAGAGCAGCCTTCAGGTTGCTCTAAATTATGCACCTGGCTATGGTTCCCAAGGAGCTGTCTACCAACCAGGGATCAGAGGAGCAGTAGAGCTCTGGACAGACCCTCTCTATCCCCAAAATGCCCCCTCCAGCGGGTGGCCATACTAGCTTTCTGCCTCTGGGAAGATGTAACTAATTTCTTGCACTTTTGTGCCACCAGAGCTGTGTAATGGGAACAAGTCATAGTTAAGAATCTGGCTCTTAAATTACCTTATGCTTGTCTAGATTCTGATTAATTTTGCCAAGAAATAAAGTGCTTAATTTTCTAATCTAACCATAACCTAATTGTGCATTACCATACATTTTTCCATTTTCCTCTCCTCCCCAAACAATAAGATCAAATAAAATAATAACAATAATAATTAGAAGGAAAAAATATTGTCCTAGGAGACAGTCAGTTTTACCGCGTAGTGATTTCCCAACAGAAATTAATTCAACACAAATTTACATTCTTCATTTTAAAGATGATATAAATAATTCATATTTTCATATCATGAGCACTCTGCATGTCTTACACCGGGGTACCTGTAATTTTTCAGTTTATCCATTTAAAAATTTCATTTGGTAGCTCATTATGATGTTTTTTTCTGCTTCTATTCCACTGTGGTAATTTAATAGTCTTCAATAAAATTATGTTCAATTAAAATATATTCAGTTTTATCATTCCAAATCTTTTTAGCTTTTAATTTAAATTGCTGTAGGCTTCAATTTTACTTATGTACTATTGACACACCTTGTTCACTCGCTCTGCTTGCAAAAATAAGGAAATACTAAGGAAGTAAAGCCTGTGAGCCAGATTCTGACCTCACTTAGCCAGTTCTACATGTCACTCCTTGGACTTCTGTTGAATGACTCCTGGTTTACTCAGTAACCGGGATAAGAATCAGGCTTTTTGGCTTTATTATTTAACATCTATCCTTTTTCCACGTACAAGTGCTTAACCCATCTTCAGTAAAATCACAGTGCACAATTTTAGCACAAACAATAGCAGCATGTTATTTACGTTCGTCTGCCTTTTCCAACAAAAAAATACATAAAAACAACAAGATTGTGGCTGGGCCTGGTTGTAAAATCCTTCCCAAACCAGCAGAAGACTTTTTGGTATGAAAAACAAACTTTTTTTCTTTTTAAAAACACGGCACAAAATAAAAGTCCCTTCATAAAGGTTCCTCAGTCTGCACATTCAAAACAAGGTTCATCACGAGAAATAAGTACACTTTTTCCTGTCTTTCTAAAAGATATACTTTAGCTCAACCACAAGCTCTGAGCTAGGTGCAGGAATCACTGGGTGAAATTCTATGGCTTGTGTTATGCAAGAAATCAGACTAGATGATCATAATCGTCCCTTCTGGTCTTACAATTCATCAATCCACTTACCAAAAGTGCATATGTTTTAACCAATCTCTTTGGGAGTGGCGAGTTGTCATTGTCCTAGCAACAGCAGCCTTCCTAGGAGGCTGCCCTCTTTATGGCCCTGATCCAAAGCCCATTGAAGTCAGTAGGCTTTGGATCAGACTCTAGGTGCAGCTGTGTTACGTCCTTCCTTCAAGCTCATGGAGGAACTTCTCTAGTTGCTTCCCTTCTTTAGAAAAGCTGGGATATGGTATATTATGTCCATGAAGGTCTGTCTACGAGTCCCAAAGGGTACCTATGGTCCATCATGCAGATAACAATGCAATGAGTAAAAATAGGATTACAACATATATTTAGTGCCATAAGATCGTTAATGACCACTAGTAGACAGGTCTTCTCTTTTTTCTCTCTTCTGCAAGATGGCAACCCCAGCAGAACAGTGATGCCATGCCACGCTCAGTATTGACTCAGAAATAAGAGTCCCATCTGCTGAAACACCAGTGCTCCTTTGAGAAGCTCCTAGGTGGAGGTCATCTATTTTAGCATTGACCTACCCTGACTGCCTCTGCTTAGTTTGAAAAATGAAATGAGATAACAGATCACATGGCTATCCATGAACAGTCATTAAATATACAACATAAAGACAACCTTTAATGCATGAACAAAATAAGGAAAGAGTCCCAAAGTATCTTCTAAATGAGGAAATAACATGAAAAGTCTACAGGAAATTTAGAATTTTCTATTAAATTCCACAGGATTTTTTCATAGGGCATAGCAGAAGGATAGCAAATGCCATCCACAGCCCCAGCAGCAGAACTGGGAGCAAACACAGTGGCAAGAAATTCTTGGCATTTCCAGAACAACATGTTAGACAATGGCCTGATGGTAGGTTTGAATTTAGTATTCTTCTTCATTTGCATTCGATGAGTTATTTAGTCAGGCATCAAGTATCAGGGAGTAGCCATTTTAGTCTGTATCCACAAAAACAACAGGGAGTTCAGTGGCACCTTAAAGGCTAACAGATTTATTTGGGCGTACGCTTTCGTGGGTAAAAAAATCACTTCTTCAGATGCATCTGAAGAAAGAAGTGGTTTTTTACCCACAAAAGCGTATGCCCAAATAAATCTGTTAGTCTTTAAGGTGCCACCAGACTCCTTGTTCATTTAGTCAGGCATGTACATAATGTAAATGCCTGTCATTAAATTATAATAGGAATAGATACATGAAAACAACACAGGTAACATTCCATTAGTTTTCATGAAGTTCTGACACCTGACTACACTGTTACATTAACACACACTTTGATCTAGGGTTATTTAATTACCAGGCATGCATAATGTAAATGTAATTTAATAGTAAGCAACAGTTTATAGATAGGTGGAAACAATACAATTAACATCTCCTTTGATCTCCATTAACACACAAGTGAATTGGCCTACAGCTCTGGCCTGAGCTGGTCTGTCAGCGTCACAGTAGGAAAAGAAATAGCTAATTCATGTGCTTTTTTTTCTGTGAATTGCAGAGGTTGACTTAAAATACATGAGTCATGGCGCTGGAGGTTCAGCAAGACTGCTAGGGTCAGATTTTCAGATGTGCTCAGCACCTCGCAGCTCCCAGGGTGATACTTCTGGACAGATTCACAGAAGAGCTCAGCATGTTGGATTCTTTTCCCATTTGGAAAATCTGGTCACTAATGTCACTTTCGGAGTTCTCTTTTCTGGCCTCCAAACACCATTAGATCTGCTGCAGCATTTGACAACCCATTCCTCATATGCAGCTGAGCAACGTCAGTGAGGCGAGATCCCAAGTTCTGCAAGGCCCTGTGAGAAGTCATGTCCAGGACTTTATCTGCTTCATGCTGAAGAAGGATGCTGCTTTAACATACTTTTACCATCTTATGTACCCCTTTGGTTTCTGGTCACATCCCCCACCAAACAGGGTGAAAACTAAGGGCTTGATTTTGCAAGATGCTGAACACCCTGCTCTGATCCAGCAAAGCACATGCTTAACTTTCCCATTGAAATCAATGAAACCACTGATGCGCTTAAAATTAAGCACATGGAAAAGCACTTTACTGGACTGGGGCCACAGTGCTCAGCACATTGCAGGATCATGCCATAAAAATGGAGACAGTTACTCATCCAAACACTTTGGACAGAAAGGAGAAAAGACCCCACTACCTGTGCCAGGGTGGAGGGGTGAAAACCGAAATTCAGGTTTCCTTTCAGATTTATATAGCTTTGTATTGCACTCAGATACTACAGTGAACAGCAGGGCACAGACAGAAAGGGTCAGAAAGATCCACACGGGTGTCTTTGCACTGCAAACGGCTGATCTTGCATGTAAGTTCTGCACCATGTCAAGTGTACTCAAAACATCAGGTCTAACCATCATATTTATGTTAGTGGGATGGGGAAGAGATGTTACCAAAAGGAAAGGAAATGAGTCACAAACACAATTGATTGAAAAGAGTTAGATACATATATTGGTCCCAGTCCTACAATCTCTCTGCATGGAGTCTCTCTGAGTATCCTCAAATTATAATGGGCCTGATTCCCCTCTCACATCCATGTGTAAATGAGTAGTAACTCCATTGAACTCAATCAGTGTAAATCAATGAGAGGAAAATCAGGCCCGACAATGCAGTTATTATTTGCCAAAGAATTTGCCATACTTTTTACCCCACATGCCAGGATATCATTTGTAACCATCAATAACTCAGCCAGTAGTTGATTTATTTTTGTATCCATCAGCAACGATTCAATCACATCATGAACCAGCAACATTGCACTTTTAATATCAGAACCACTTCTGAGCCATGCAGTTAACCCAAAAGTGATTTGAAGACCTTCACATGCCATTTCCCAAGTAACTCAAAAATAGGAAAAACAAAGTTTTGGAGTTTAAATTTCAAACACAAATGGTTGAAGTTAGGCTGAGATTTTGTATGCCAAGTTTCAGCCTGAAGAGAATTCTTTTTGGCTACTCTATAAGCCCCAGAGAATAGAGGTTTATAATGGAAGCATCAAATCACACTTAACTACTGTATGGCAGAACAAGTGGCTCTGCTATAATACAATCATTCAATAAGATAATTTCTTATGTTAGCAATTTAATTAAAATAAAGAATACTTGCCTCCAACTTACACTCTACAGTTCTCTCTTCAAAGTACATAGTCAGACAAAACATATAAACCAACCAAAAAACAGGCTCACAAATTCTAGCAGACTTGAAGGCATGACTCAGAATCTTTTCAAGAAATATGGCCAATAAAACCGGAGTTAATGATTCCATAAACATTTATGTTCTACAAAATATTAACAACGGTCCCTAAAATGTTTTAGGGCAATAAAGGATAAATAATACCTATTATTAATATAAAGGTAAAAAATGTCATTTACTGCACATTTGCAGTACTATAATTAAATACGTTATTACATGACATTCCAATAAGGATTAAGAGTGAACAGAGGCTGCAGATGTTTCCCTGTGGTTTTATCAGCAGCAACATGGTTGCAGCTTGCCCAGTTCTGAGCCCAGTGTGGATAGGACCTGTGGTCTTTCTGGATGAAGAATAAGACTTGTGCAGATTTTGCACTAAGCTTGGCGCTTTGATGAAAGCACTTTTCAACGGGCATGAAAGCTGCTGGAAATGTTTGCATCTAAGCTTTCATTTTAAAGTAAATCAGTGGGATAAAACCCTGTCAATCCAGTCTTCCAGTCCACTGTTTCGAGCCCAGCAACTGGACACATGGATTTTCTCCTGTCCATGCCAAAGGATGACTTAGTGGCCTTCACAGCACCATCTTCCCTCTCCCCCCCCCCCCCCCGCACACTCTTCACATTGTAGAAGCATCTTCATGCAATCCAGGTCAGTGCTGGGAAGTGGTTAGATATTGGGCCACTTGAAGCAGAAGTGGGTAGGCCAGGGAGGAGGAGGTACATCAGCTCCTTTCTGGCCTTGCAGAAACTAGTAAAAGAAGAGACTACAGAGCTCCAGCCCTTAGTAATGTGGTACCAGAGGAAGCACAGTGCCAGGGAGCACGGAATGGGGGTATGCTGAGTGCAAGAATTGGTGCACAGGTATAGGAGTTCCACAAGGTTGACCTTATGTGAATCCCTTGGGATCTGTATATGGATCTGCCAAATTTGGGGGGGTGTCCTCAGCTCTTTTCCATGGAGGGGTAAAAGTTAAAATTAAGAAGTGGGACCTAAGCAGGGCCTCAGATTTCACAACATGGTCTTTTGCATCACTTGTTCCTGATATAGTGGAACATGTCCACCTAGCAATATTATTCTCAACTGAACTGTTCTGCAGTGTACAACAGGAGAGAGAGAGCACATGTGCGCATGCATAAGCAGTATTCTCAACTGACCTGGTTCGGAGTTTTCACATCTTACAATCATAGTTCCACTACCCTCAGATGTTTAACTATTTGTTAGACTTTTATCTGTACAAGAAACACTAAAATGTGTTTCTCTTTTGTCCTCCCACAATAGAATTGTCATGAGTGCCTGCTACTTGGTAGGAGGTCATTCCGACCAACTCAAGTATGTTAGAGATCATGTCAGCCCTCGTGGCTAAGTGCTACTACACACGCTGATGACTTTGGAAACTGTAGACTCTGTTTTACAGAAAGTTTACATTTAAAAAGAGTATAAAGTACAAACCTCCATATCCAAACCTTGTTTAAGGCTTCCTCTTATTTGAATCTTGATCATGCTCCAAGGGGTGCATCACTTGTCCAGTAATTCCCGCAATTATCCACACTCCTGTGTATCCTAATGATGACCTAGCAAATTGTCAAATGCTATAGTATATAAGTGAGTATGATTTCTTTCTGGTTGCTTTAGTAGTTCCCAGTGATTAGAACTGGTCAGGGCCGCCCAGAGGATTCAGGGGGCCTGGGGTCTTCGGCGGCCGGGGGCCCCCACCACCGAATTGCTGCTGAAGACCCAGCACTTCGGCAGCAGGTTCCGGGGCAGAAGGACCCCCTCACCGCGGGTCTTTGGGTCACGTCGGTGGCGGGTCCCGGAGTGGAAGGACCCCTCGCCGACGAATTGCCGAAAAGACCCGAAGCGGAAGAAGCTCCGGGGGCCCGGGCCCCGTGAGAGTTTTCCAGGACCCTGGAGTTAGTGATGGACCCCGCTCCAGGGGCTCTGAAAAACTCTCGTGGGGGCCCCTGCGGCACCTGGGGCCTGGGGCAAATTGCCCCACTTCCGCCTCCTCTCTCCCCGGGCGGCCCTGGAACTGGTCAGGTATTTTTTGACAACTTTTTTGTTTTTTGGTCGGAAAATGCCAACTCATTGAAACTGAAACACGTTGTAGGAAAGGGTCAGTTTCTATTAATTTTTCATTTTAGACAAAATTTAAAAATTTAAAAATTTAAAAATTTAGAAAAATTTTGGCAGAAAAAAGTTTAAAATTGTCAAAACAATTTGTAGTTTGGTTCAAAACAATTTTCTGGTTAGAAAGTTAAGCTTATTATAGTTAAAAAACAGTCAAAATCAAGTGTTACAAAATCATTAAAACAATAATTTTTAATTGACGCAAAATGAAGTTTTGTTGTTAGTTGACAAAAAAAATTCAAGATTTTAAAACTGTTTGTCCCAATTTGAGACAGGAATATTTGTTAAAATCTTGAAAAAAATTCCCAGGATGTGAAAACCATTTCCCACCCAGCTGTACCACTGATTATTTAATAATTGGGTTGATTAACACCTAGCAGCTCCAGTAAGGAATCAGGGACTCCTTGTGCTGGTACAAGCACATAATAAAAAGGCAGTCTCTGTCCCAAAGAGCTGATAAATCTAAGTTAAATATTCCAATATGCTACCTCTTGTACTGTTGGTTAGTCTTAGTCCAAAACTTCAATTTGGTGCTTTTAGGAGGTGGTACTTAATGGTAGCAGTATTTAAGTTATTACTGCTGGCTGTAGGTTTTCCCCTCATTATTTGGGAAATTAGAAACCATACATTTTATTAACATCAGCAACAAAATAATAGCTCAATTTGTTTTTTTTTAAAAAGCTAGAAAAATAATTTTAGGAGCTTCATCAGCATGGGACAGAAGTGAACAGAAGATACACAGGGAACAGAGCCTTTGAGGTCTGCAACAAGCTTGCCACACTGGTTCTGTCTTCCTGCTAATTCCTACGCGATTAACTCACTTCAAGTTTATAATAAAAGGCCAACAACACACAAAGAATCAGACAGAAAGGATGTCCTGAGGTTTAGAAAACTGAAATATCTTTTATCTTTATTCCTAGTAATATGAAGCATGAAATACAGGGCCGGCTCCAGGCCCCAGCACGCCAAGCGCGTGCTTGGGGCAGCATGCCGCGGGGGGCATTCTGCCGGTCACCGGGAGGGCGGCAGGCGGCTCCAGTGGACCTCCCGCAGGCATGCCTGCGTATGCTCCACCAGAGCCGTGGGACCAGCGGACCCTCCGCAGGCACGTCTGCAGGAGGTCCACCGGAGCCGCGGGACCGGCGACTGCCAGAGCGCCCCCCGCGGCATGCCGCCGTGCTTGGGGCGGCGAAATTGCTAGAGCCGCCCCTGATGAAATACACACATCAACAAAAGGCAGCAGAAAAACAAAATACAACCCTCCCCAAAAAACAGTGTAATGGAAAACTCCAGAGATTAGTATCAGGAAGCAAAGAAAGATAACATAAAATTCCATAGGAAGGCATGTCACATTCCAGCTAGAGAGATAGATGAATCACACACACATACACACGCACACACACACACATACCTGAGTTAGAGTTAATTATAATACAGCAACAATACTAAGATAGTAGAACATTGCAAATCAATTCTAAAAACTGTACTAGCATCTAGCAAGAAAGAATAAAACTGGCTCTATACTTTCTCCTGAACAGCAAAGTAGGCCCTGCTACTGCAACTGATCCACGCATTTGACCCCTTGAGTTTTAACTGAGCCTTCAAAGAGTCTCAGCGCACGCACAAGTGGCCGCTTTCGCAGGTTTAACTTCAGGATCTGCGCCTTAGTCACTGACCCCTGTTCATTCCCAGGGTCTTCCACATAGCACCAGGGAAGTGAAGAAGCATTTGTATATAATAGGAAAATGGTTATTTAAATCACATACCTTGGTAGGGCTCAGACTCAGGGACAGGAATAGACCTCAAGCTGTTTTAATTTGTTTTTTGAAACTTGACTAGATTTCAAGTTGACGATGGCCCTTTAACTGTTCCGACTTTATTCTGAAGGGAAATTTTATACCACTGGCTTGGGTATTCTAAAAGCGCATTTTGTTTAAAATAATCATCACAAACAACAGAGGAAAGGAATATCAGACTGCAAATCTCTTTAGAACTGTTATTGAATCACCACTATGCTGACAGAAGGTCCTTGATCACTTTCTTCAGAAACTTGCCATACAAACCTCCTGACACTGGTCTGGCTTCTGTCAGGATGGCCCTAGGATGGTCTGGTTTCTCTCCTTAGCAAGCCCCAATCCAGCCTCTCCTCACAACCCTACTCTGGTCCTGCTCCAGCTCTGGGTCATAAGCCTTGTCATATCTGCCTCATTACAGGATGGTTCCAGACTGCTTCAGCTTTGTTAACCTTGCGTTATAGAGAAAGAGATCAGAAACACAAGTTCTCCTTAAGGAAAGTGACTCATGTGAAAGCTTCTCATTTGATCCTCCTGCATTTCTCCACAGGTTAGGGTAACCAACTCTAGCAAAATACATGTTCTTTCCAGAGGTAAATCAAACAAATATAACTCATTTATAAACTTTTAAAATTAGATCAACTAATACCATCAAAATATAGAAGCCATTCCTCCTGTGCCCTTCATATGCAAATCAGCAACCAGCCTGTTCAGTTCTCCCTATAGGTGGCACTAGTTTTATTAATAATTCAGTTAGTATTTCCCAAGAAAAATATCTTTTCACATTTTATTTTTGGGACCATCAATCTTCAGTTTCCTCTTGGCTTCCACTAGAGATGTTAGACTAGAACTTCACATGCATTTAAAAATCACCCCACATCCAAATTCAACCTGTGCTCATGAACCAGAAGTTGTGCAAACACATTTTATTCATATCCACCAATTAGGATAACAGTGTTGGATATGAATGTTTTGACATTATATGGCTATCCATCAACATGCCAAAGCTGCAGATTGCTCACAAATATCGAAGTTATCATGTCTGCCGGGAAAGATCACATGGATAACACCACATGGCATTTTCCACTATGCCCATTAGTCTCACCTCCGGTCCCAGAGAGTCAGCAAACCCACTAGACTCCATGGGAGCATGCAAGAACCCCAAACCCAGCTATGGCCAAATCTTATGTGAACTTATAAGACAAAGAGGGGTGTCTGAACCAAAACCTGTTTGGACTTAAAGGCCTTTCCCCGCCTTCCTTGCTTGCCTGTAATTTTGTGTTCCTTCATTTCCCTTCATTCAGTGTTTTAGTTTTTCTTTCTTGGTTTATTTTATTTCTGGCACCCAACAAATCTAAGAGTACACAATGCATTCAGCAAAGCTGTGGTGTTTGCCACTCACTGGCCCTTAAGAGTCATGGATAAACAGCCACCCTACCCATGGAGCATTCAGGCAAGGATTTTACAGGAGAGTTTCATCTTACGTGGGGGTTCCGTTCCGTGGTTAGCACGTAAAGCGAAAACTACATATAGTCAAAATTACATTGAGTTGAATGGCGGGCGGAATCGGCCACACTACAGGTACAGTATTAAAATTGTCGTTTTTCTCTTTTTTTTGTTTTTGTTTTTTGTTTTTGCTGACCACGTAAAGCTGAAATCGCGCATGTTAAATGCGTATAAGATGCGACAGGCCTGTACTTCAGGTAGACAAATCTTTTCCAAGCATCTAGGTGACCTGCACAAGCTGGGCCATTCATTCTGCTCTCACCCAGTGTGGTTCACCTGTTCCATGAGCAGGTGCAGAGAAGAGGTGGGGTGATGGCTCCGCCCCCTTAAAGGCACACTAAGGAGCTGACCCTTGCATATCTCTGATCTCCAAGACTGCCATTGTGAGTGGCTGCTTGGGCACTCCCTCTCTGTGCACTTGGGTAAGGCCTGTTGCAATCTGGATCTATGTGTTTCTAACCCTCAAACTCCTCTTACTTTTTATTGTGTGGTTTGGCACATGATATCCTGCCCTGGGTTTCCCTCTTTTCCTTTGCCTTCTTTTTTCCTTTTGAGAGAGAGACAGTACACACTGCCCTGATTACCTTCCTTTTCCTTACTAACAGGCAAAGAAACACTCTGCATACAAAAAGCTGAATTATAACATGCTAGCATGCTTAGTGACTAAAGAATTACAATTCATTCTCCTTGCACAGTCTTCTTATCTTCTT
This sequence comes from Mauremys mutica, assembly GCF_020497125.1. Classification (NCBI taxonomy): domain Eukaryota; kingdom Metazoa; phylum Chordata; order Testudines; family Geoemydidae; genus Mauremys; species Mauremys mutica. Next base: position 207,395,615 of record NC_059073.1, read on the forward strand.
TCCACTTGTTTTATCTAAGTGATTAGTTATTGTGTAACTTACTGTTTTTTCCAACCTGTGTTAACATCTCAGCTTTGTAAAAACTATCTTTTGCTCATGAATTAGTGTGAATCTTATTGTCGTATTTTCCCAACTTATTAAAAGGGCTGTACTTTACAAATGTAACTGCAGAGTGGATTTATTATTTAAACTCCTATCCTAGCCTTCAGATCTACTTAATATGTGCAAAGTGTTTAGTTTTCCAATGTAGTCCAGCTGCAACACTGGAATCAAACTTGTAATTGCCTCTTTGGGATTTAAAACCATTATAGTTGTGCTTTTATGTTCTCTTTTGTTTTGCTTGAATCACTTTTTCAGGTCTATGAAGTACAGCTGGCACAATAAAAGTTTGATCAATGTATAACCAATGCAGTGTATATTTCTTGCAGAAATATAAAACCCAGGTGAAAAATGTTAATCTCCAAAAATTAGTTTTGTCAGCTACTTATTCTTGGAATTTAAATGGTTTCAATCTTGAGATACATGGTTTGGCCTGGGGTTTTCCAGTCTGGGTTTCTCAATAGTTTCATGTTATATGTACATATGAGACATTGAAATGAATGATTGCCTGATGCAAAGTTTCAATTACTAGAGCAGATTTTTCTTCTGCTCTCATTGTGATACAGGAGTAAGTTTATTGCGGTATCACAAAGTTACAGATGCACAAGACCTATGAGATCAGCCTGTCCATTTCCCAGCCAATGCAAAATCATTCCCTAGAACATATTGCTCTAGTTTACGAAGCATTGATGCTACATGGTCATCTTTACTTACACTGTAGGGTCTGAAGGTCTCCAGGCTACTGTGATGGGAGCGAGGGGGGCGGGGCACTCACCTCCTGAGCACTTCTAGCACCTGAGCCCGGTGCCACAATCCTCTTCTCATCCCTAGCTCCCCCTGCAGGCTGATCTTTAAGCCAGTCTCATGATGGCTGATGCCTGATTTTTGAACACTTGGGGCTGGCAATACTGTAAACAATTTTTAAAAAGGCAATTTAGAAGTATGAACAGCACTTAGCCCTCAGAAGATACTGTTTTACCTAGAGGTTGGGTAAACGTTACAGATCAGAGATTTTACATACCATATCAGTGCTGCAGTTTCTAAACACAATTGGCCCTAGCAGCAGACAATATAGGACACACAACCAGCCACAGACCAGGCCGACCTATTCAGGTAGAAGATCTGTCCTCATGACATAAACAAACTCTGGGGGCGGGGGCAGAGATCTTACATGAAGGGCTGTGTGATTTGACCAAGCGTGTGTAGGGGAACAATTATGTATATCGAGAACTCTTTTGTAATTACAAATTTTATTCCATCTCTTTTTTCAGTGCATAAACAGATAGTGATTTTCTAGAATTTATTCAAAATTATTCACCACAATAATTTCTGTGAATAATTCTTGTCAAATTCATTTGTGAGCATTTCATTGTGGGTATATGAAAGTCTTGCTGCTTTGATTAGATACACAAGACACCTGGCACGTGTCTCTGTGCCGCCCCAAACAGCCTGGCCCCCCACCCCTATCTGCCCCCTCCCACTTCCTCCCCTTCTCCCTCAAAACCCCCGACCCATCCAACCCTCCCTGCTCCTTGTTCCCTGACCACCCCCTCCTGGGAGCCCCCCACCCCTAAATGTCCCCCCAGGACCCCACCCCCCTATCCAACTGCCCCCTGCTCCCTGTCCCCTGACTGTCCCTCTGGCACCCCCTACCCGTTATCCAACCCCCCCGCTCCCCGGCCCCTTACCATGCCACTCAGAGCACCAGGACTGGCAGCCGCACCGCCCGGCTGGAGCCAGCCACGCCGCCGCGCAGTCTGGAGCACTGGGGTAGGCCGGTGGCTCTCACAGCTACGCTGCCTGGCAGGAGCTCGCAGCCCCGCTTCCCAAAGCGCTGGCAGCACGACAAGCTGAGGCTGCGGGGGACAGTAGGGGAGGGCCCAGGGGCTAGCATCCCCCGCTGGGAGCTCAAGGGCCAGACAGGACAGTCCCATGGGCCGGAGGTGGCCCGCGGGCCACAGTTTGCCCACCTCTGTGTTAGTAACTTGTTTGCTACAGTATCTATGGAAGATGAATGCAAACACAATCCAAGCACAATTAGTATTCATGGGACTTTTATTAGTTTATTTATTTATTTCAGTGCAGTTCTATTGTACCTTACTCTCTGAAATGGGTGTATCAGGAACATTTCACAAGTGCAATATATCCCATATGGTTGCTAAAACAAACAATGTACACAATCCTCTTCAAGGTCCTGGATCCAAAGTTCATTGAAGACAATGAAAAGACTCCCACTGACTTCACTGGGCTTTGGCTCAGGGCCCAGATGCACAGTCAAAAGGTTCAGTCTTCCTGTATTTGATAGTTCATTTTCAGCTAACTCAGAGCTACAAATAGAAAATATGGGACCATGACAGCAGTCTTCAAATACTTGAAAGGCTGCCATAAAAACAATGGATAAAAGTTGTTCTCTGTTATCAGAGAAGGCAAGACAAGAAACAATGGGTTCAAAGTATCAGAGGGGTGGCCATGTTAGTCTGGATCTGTAAAAGCAGCAAAGAATCTTGTGGCACCTTATAGACTAACAGATGTTTTGGAGCATGAGCTTTCGTGGGTGAATACCCACTTCGTCGGATGCATGTAGTGGAAATTTCCAGGGGCAGGTGTATATATATGCAAGTAAGAAGCAAGCTAGAGATAACGAGGTTAGTTCAATCAGGGAGGATGAGGCCCTGTTCTAGCAATTGAGGTGTGAAAACCAAGGGAGGAGAAACTGGTTTTGTAGTTGGCAAGCCATTCACATTCTTTGTTTAATCCTGAGCTGATGGTGTAAAATTTTTAGATGAACTGAAGCTCAGCAGTTTCTCTTTGAAGTCTGGTCCTGAAGTTTTTTTGCTGAAGGATGGCCACCTTCAGATCTGCTATTGTGTGCCCATGGAGGTTGAAGTGTTCTCCTACAGGTTTTTGTATATTGCCATTCCTGATATCTGATTTGTGTCCATTTATCCTTTTCCGTAGAGAAACTACAACATAGCAGATTCAGATTAAATCTCAGGCAAACTTCCTACCTATAAGAACAGTAAGACAATGGACCAGACTGCCTAGGGCGGTGATGGCTTTCAAAAGGAGGCTGGATAGCCATCTGTTTTGGATAATTTAGTGATACTCAGACCTCAGTGGTTCAGGAGCCAAATTAGCGATCAACATAACCCAAAAGAGTCACGGTTGTGTGAATTCATTGTTTCATTTACTATCGTACTATATATTCATATTTACACAGTATATACACAGTGACCACGTATTATTATTTTATCAATTACAATTGGTTAATAACATAGTAAAAGCTTCCTGACTGGTTAATAATTAAATTACACAGTATTATGTGCCGCAAAGAGCCGCAGGAGACACATTAAAGAGCCACCTGCAGCTCACAAGCCTCCGTCTGAGTATCACTGGTTTAGACACAACAAATCCTGCATCTTGGCAGGGGGTTAGATTAGATGACTCTTGTGGTCCCTTCTGACTCTACGATTCTAGTTATGCACTTCATTTTACTCAGAATACCAGTTTTCCCATTTGCTCCAATGGGACTGCTCATGGGTGCAGCGCTTCTCACATGCGTGTTTGGGCTCCATAAGAGTCAGGATTGTTTATGTGGATTCGTGACACCCATTGGATCCTCTTGTCCCCATATATTCTGGAGTTCTCTTGTGACATGAATGAGATGGATAATTCCTTTAAATCTCACAAACATCTCTGCTCTTTTTTTGTGCCATCATTATGTGTGGAATCCTCTTTCTAAGCTGTCCCTCAAATGGTCTCTGCATTAAAATCAGTCCAGAAGACCCACATCTGCTGTGATACCCACAAGAAACTAACCTGCTCATCATCATGTCAAGGTTCTGAGATACATTTTCTTAAATTGTTTTTATCAGGATATAGACAATTGTCACCTAATTTTTTACATATGTGTTGTTGTCCTTTCCTCTGTCTCTTGTCTGTTCTGTCTTTATAGAATGTAAGGCTCTTCAGGGTAAGCACTATGGGTAAAATTTTCAAACTTCATAGAATCATAGAATCTCAGGGTTGGAAGGGACCTCAGGAGGTCATCTAGTCCAACTTGCCTAAGTGACTGAGGAACCTAAGTGCCGTTTTGAAAAATTGCATAGGTACTTTGAAAATCTTACCCTAAGGTATTTAGGCACCTAAAGATTCAGATAGGTGCCTACTGGAATATTCACAAATTCCTAGGAGCCTAATTGCCACTGCAAGTTAGGCACCTAAGTGCTTTTGAAGATCCTGCTAAATGCCTATCTGCATCCTTAGGTGTCAAAATTCCTTTAAAAAAACTGACCCTTCAGAGCCTAAATCTCAATGAAAGTTAAGCTCCTAAATGCCTACATTACTTTTGAAAATGGGATTTAGGAGCCTAATTTACTGAGGCACTTTTGAAAACATTACTTCATATCTCCTTTTGCTTTAGTACAATACCTAACGTGTTGTGGTTGTTACCAGAAACAAATAGTGAATATTAATTAATTACCTTGATGCTGCCAAGTATATTTCAAGGTAGGTCTGCAATATATGTAGAAATATTTGTCTCTAATATCATGGGCCTGCTTCTCCTTGCATAGATATTTACCCTTGTGAGTGTCAAACATTACCAAGTCAGAACATTTGTATTTTCTACCCACTTCGTATTCTCATCGCACAACTGTAAAAGATTACACAAGCTGCAAGTCAGTGGAGAATCAGACCTCCTGTGTCAGAGAACATAACAGAATAGAAAAGTGCTTTGACTGAACAAAATGTGAAATGGGACTGCAGCATTTGAGGACACGTTACAAAACTCCCACCTTCCATTTACAGTAGGAGAAAGACACAGCTCAATCTCTCTCTAAAAATCCTTCTCACAGCTAGCACTTGCTACCATACCACGACCTTGTTTGTCAAGTTGTAGTTCAAATCAAATGTTTACAACCAAGTTCCATATCTCTGCCCATGGAGATTATTATATGAAACACAATATTAACAGTGGTTTCAGAGTAGCAGCCGTGTTAGTCTGTATCTGCAAAAAGAACAGGAGTACTTGTGGCACCTTACAGACTAACAAATTTATTTCAGCATAAGCTTTCGTGGGCTAAATCCGAAGAAGTGGGCTGTAGCCCACGAAAGCTTATGCTGAAATAAATTTGTTAGTCTCTAAGGTGCCACAAGTACTCCTGTTCTTTTTAATATTAACACTAGAACTGCAACCACCTCTATGATAATAGCTTGCTTCGTTGGTGGACTGCTATGGAAGGTTTAACAAAGTACATTTTTGGAGCTGGCCGTGATGCTGGTTTGCCCCTTTAACACAAAATCTAAGTAGGGACACTGGATTAGTCTCTAAACTGTACTATTTTCAATTCTAAATGTACTTTGCATTTCACAGAACAATAATTATTCACTGTGAATATTTACAACTAGTCCCCACTACACAAATACACAAAGTAGGTACAATAGCTTTAAAATGTGTTAATTTATTTTATCAGCATGATCTAATGGTCCCCCAAGGCCTCTGAACACTTCCTTTGTCCTAGGAGGAGATGTGTATGCTGTATATTTTTTCAAACTTTGTTGTTTCAATAAAGTGGTCATTTCTTTCATTAAACTCTACATTTTTATCCTCACAGCCTAGATTTTCACTTTGCAATCAGTAGAACATGTGTTTCATTCATATGGAATGTAGGGGGAAAGATGTACTGATCCTAAAGGCAAACATAAATTCAACACTACTTGGCCTCACATCTCTTTTTTTTGGTTCAATTTTTTTTTGCTCATGAAAGAGGCCAGAATGGTAAGTACTGGAAGCTGAAGTTGTGTATTTAGCCACAGAAAAAGATCCAAACAAGTTCAAGCTTCAATACCTGTTTCCCCTGCATCACCAATGAGACTCATCCCAATTGAAAGTAGACACCTCCAACAGTGAGAAGGTAGCTCAGTCTCTGTTCCCTATTCCCTTATTGTCCATTCCCATTCAACATGAAGTATCTCTGCTGAAACAACCACCAGAGATGCCAGTTAGTGCCAGTTGCAGTAACGATTTTTGTTATTTTGTCAGGTCCCCCATTTCGTGGAAACTATTGCATTTCACATTGGATGCCAAATAGCCATCAGATGGTTCTGTAACAACTGTTGACCAGCCATTCAACTCAATGTAATTTTGACTATATGTAGTTTTCGCTTTACGCGCTAACCACGGAACGGAACCCCCACGTAAGATGAGACTCTCCTGTAAAATCCTTCCCTGAATGCTCCATGGGTAGGGTGGCTGTTGACCAATCTGGGTGTGATAAAAACAAGCAGCCCAGTGGAGAAAAGTCTCTTTAGCCCATTGCAACATTCCCCCGAGCAATTCTTCTTTGCTGGACTGTCTTTGAATTTGAGTGCCTTGTCTCTTTTTCCTTCTTGAACCACTCTGATGTTTGGTGCTGTGATAGTGTAAAGGACCAGGGTAGAGGTGGTCACCCTTGGGCTGGTGTCCACAAGTCAAGAATGGCCATGAGGTAGGTTTCATGAGAAATAATTTTAGAGCCAGGATCAATAAGCAAGAGTCCAGATCAAAGTCAAGCCAGGGTTGGAGACCGGAGGTCAGAGGTAGTTACCAGTCTGGAATCAGGAGGCAAGAGTCAGGGTCAGAGTCAGGCTGGGGTCAGGCACCAGAGATCAAAAAGCAAGCTGCAGTCTGGAATCGAAGCAGGACAGAAGCCTGCGTGATTGCCAAACAACATCTTGGGGCACCCTCCAGGCCTAAATAGTGTGCATGAGCCAATCAGAAGGTTGCTGGGTGCTGTCACTCAGGACTGTTTGGGCAGCACTTCCTGTGGTGCCTAGTCTCCACAGTGCCCCTTGGAGATGGCTCTGTGTGGTTGCCTGGTAGTGATGTGGTAACATCAGCTGCCCCAGGCCCTGCAGACCTCTGTTCTAGTCCCATGGATCCTTACATTATCTCCCCCCACCACCACCTTCAGGGGTGCCTTCCTCTGGGTTGGCAGTGGGGCTAATTTGTCTGGATGGGCTTGATGAAACTTTTTTACCAGTTCAGGGGCATGAACAAGTGGTCTTCAGGATCATAGCCCTCCCAGTCAATGAGGTAGTACAGTCTCGCACCCTATAAGTAGAGCTGACGATAGCGTGGACTATATATTCCTCATGCCCTTGGATCTGGACTGGTGGGGCTGATTGGTGGAACCAAAAGGGAAAGGGATTCTCTGTGTAAGGCTTCAGAAAGGATCCATGGAAAATGGGATTATTTTAAGTATCAGAGCGGTAGCCGTGTTAGTCTGGATCTGTAAAAGCAGCAAAGAATCCTGTGGCACCTTATAGACTAACAGACGTTTTGCAGCATGAGCTTTCGTGGGTGAATACCCACTTCTTCAGATGCAAGTCTTTTTTGACTTGCATCTGAAGAAGTGGGTATTCACCCACGAAAGCTCATGCTGCAAAACGTCTGTTAGTCTATAAGGTGCCACAGGATTCTTTGCTGCTTTTATGGGATTATTTTAAGAGGTCAAGGGAGCTGAAATTTGAAGGTGATGGGTGTGATTTGCCAACAAAACTGAAATGGTCTGAGGAACTGGTAATCTATCTTGCAGGATGGCCTGTTTATATGAAGATGTTTTGCCATAGTCCAGACCTTTTGGCTCACTCTGAGAGCTTGGCCTTCCTGGTGTTGACAGTCGGTATAATGTTTGTAGTCCTTTTTTGCATCTTTGAGGTGGTGCATAAGCTCCCCCGGGATACGATGAATTGGTTGGATACAGTTGATGGCTCCTGGGTTCAGGGAGGCATCCACCAAGGTCAGGTGGAAACAAGGGTGGAACACGTAATTTAGGGGCTCTGCCCCTTGGAGATATGGTCGGAGTTGTTTTATGAGAACTTGGCAAAAGGTAGGAGGGAGAACCAGTTATCTTGATGGTAGTTGAAAAAGCACTGTAGGTATTAATCTAGTTCACCCTCTCTGTCTGCCCATCTGTCTGGAAGTGGTACATAAATGAGGTAAAAGTCCAAACAAACAGTAACCAGAGCATTTCATGCCAAAAGCATGAGACAAACTGTGGGTCTCGGTCCAAGGTGATACAGTTTGGAAACCCATGAAGATGGATAACATGTACCACCAGGAACTGAGCCATTGTTTCAGCAGTGGGTAGGCAGTCACGGGGGATGAAGTGCACCATTTTGGTCAGTTGGTCTACAATGGTCAAGACCACCGTGTGGCCGTCCGTCAGGGAGTTCCACTATGAAATCCAGGGTGATCGAGGGCCAGGGTCTAGATGGGGTATCCAGAGTTACTAGACTGTTGATGGACTTAGCATGGGGCATATTGGTGTGTGCACACAGTTCACAAGAGTAAATGTTATGCTAGACTTCTGCTTGCTTACAGGGCCACTAGAAGAAACTGGAAGTCATGTGGAAAGTCTTAAGGCAGCCAAAATGGCCTGCCAATGGAGCGTCGTGGCAGAGATTAAGCACTACTACATGGGAGAAACATATATTTGCCCACTGAGGTATGTGATCCCATCCTGTGTGGAGCATTGCATTTTGGTTCTGGCTCTCATTTGCTCAGGCTGTTCCATCACCTCCTGGGCTAATGGATCACCCCACAAAGTGGATCAATTAGCTCAATCAGGTCTTGGTGTACTGCGGCACCAAGGAAGTTGTGAGGTTTTAGCAGACAGGGTGGTTCTTGGTTAGGCTCCTGGGCCTTTTGGTAGTGTTCCCCCTTTCAGGATAAGGCATCAGCTTTTCTTTTCCTGGTTCCTGGGCAGTAGGGTGATGATGAAATCAAACCGAGAGAAGAATAATACCCACCTGAACTGTCTTTCGGTTAAGGCTTGAGCAGATATTTAAGGTTTTTATGGTGAGAAGTCTTCCATTCGTCTCCTGACCTAATGGGCACTAGGTTGTATGCCCTCCTGGAGATAATTTCAGAGATGCTGAAGCATCTCAAGCACTACAAATCCCCCTCCATTTAAAGCCTACATCTGTTCTCATGGAGACAATAAATGGGTCACTCTTGTCCTTAGGGCCACTGGCTCAGGAAACAGTACCCCAAGATGCCATACTCCAGGGTCATCAGGAAGTGCTACAATTCAATGTGATCCATTCTCCATGCTTCCCCTGTCACTCTAAACCCTTTGGGCGGTATATCCTGCAGCGCCTAATCACTAGAGTGCTCCTTGGATGTAGCTTTACATGTCCTCCCAGTGGTTATATGGATATGTCAGCTGTCCCATGCTCTACAGAACTGTGGTCTAGTCCCATGGATCCTTACAGGTTGCAAGACAACTTCACAGAGGTTTCCTCTTGTTTGGAAGTCCTTTTATCTATGTTGTTGGGGGAGAGGAACTCCGTAGGGGATATCCGTAGGGGAAGATATATGTCTTGATCTGCCTCCTTAATTAATGTTTCCCTGTCCCACACAAGTCTGGCCAGTGTGATGCTTCTCCCCGAGTTGCAGAAGAGATTTGCTGCAGTGAATGAGTGAACATAGGTGGTAATTTTCTGAATTGACATTTGGATGAATCTGTGCATGTGTTCAGGAGCTGAGAGCTAAGAGAACGGGCAGAGCACTAACTCTTATCTCAGAGTTATCTGTCTGGAGTTGGTGAAGTACTGTAGAGTGCACACCATTCAAATCTTTTCAGCTTTGCCTTTTGCCCATTAATATTACTGCAGTATTTGTGGGAATACTGCAAGTACCAGAACAATGTTAATGACCCACAAATTGACAGTTTAAGTGTGACCTCCATCTTGGAATGAACCAAGGAACTTCTAGAACTAAAAGCATGACTTTCTACAGCTTGACAGAGAGCCAGTCTCTCAGACTGAGAGCTGTAACAAACTCACTTGCTCTGCAGATTGAGTACAGAGGGGGATGTGTAACACACACTGAGCAGTAAATGTTAAGGATCACTACTGAATGACTATTTGAATCCAAGTCAAAGAGCTGTCCCAGACTCATCTTTAGTTGTAGACAAAGCATTTTCAAAAACACTGCAGTGATTTAGGGGCCTATGTCTCAGTGGGATTCCCAAGTGCCTAAGTTGCTTTTGAAAATGGAACTTAAGGCTCCTAAATAACTGATATGCCTACAGATGTTGATGCAGATACAGAAGTCAATGGAATTAAGTACCTAGAGTTTTTTGAAAATCCCACTACGTGAATATCTGATCTTTAGGCACCTAAATACTTGTTAAAATCTGGCCCAAAGTCACTTTTAAAAATGGGATTTAGACGTCACTAAGGCACTTTTGAAAATTTTAACCCAAGACAACAATGCATGAAAAATAACTTATGTTAATTTTATTAGCAAAGTATTTTCTCCAAACTGTGCTTAAGACAGAATTTGTAAAATACATTCTTTTTAAAAGATAATTAATTGCCTCAAAATTAAAAATTCTGATCCTTTTTAGAGATGGTTGAATAATTTGCTGTAAATAATATTTGTCATACATTTTGGTTCTTTTTTGTTGATTAACTTCATAAAACTTTTTCTCATTATTAAGCTATTTAATAATATCCTGCAAATAATATTCATTAAATATTTTGCCATTTCCTCATCAAACAATGATTTACAAACAAATATTTTCACTATTTGTCCAGCTCTACTCTTCATGCTGCCCAGAACATTATGAGTATATGTTTTGTATTTGGAAAATGTGATTTTTCCATACATGTAAAGGATTTGTTTCTTTCTTTGTAACTTTGCTTGGTAAAAATCTAGCTTAAATTTAATGATGAGTAGCAAACAACGTTATTTTTTTTTGTATTGTATTTTCCACCTATATATAGTTAGACACACATTAAAATCACATAAAGCTAGATCAATTGATATAGATATAGATTAAGGCTATCAGGTGGTTAAAAAAATTAATCGCGATTAATCGCACTTAAACAATAATAGAATACCATTTATTTTTTAAAAATTGGATATTTTCTATATTTTCAAATATATTGATTTCAATTACAACACAGAATACAAAGTGTACAGTGTTCACTTTATATTTATTTTTTATTACAAGTATTTGCACTGTCAAAAAACAAATGAAATAGTATTTTTCAACTCACCTAATACAAGTACGGTAGTGCAATCTCTTTATCATAAAAGTTGAACTTACAAATGTAGAATTATGTACAAAAAAACCTGCACTCAAATATAAAACAATGTAAAATTTTAGAGCCTGCAAGTCCACTCAGTCCTACTTCTTGTTCAGCCAATCACTCAGACAAACAAGTTTGTTTACATTTGCAGGAGATAATGCTCCCTGCTTCTTGTTTACAATGTCACCTGAAAGTGAGAACAGGCATTCTTGTGGCACTGTTGTAGCCAGTGTCACAAGATATTTATGTGCCAGCTGTGCTAAAGATTCATATGTCCCTTCATGCTTCAACCACCATTCCAGAGGACATCTGTCTATGCTGATGACGGGTTCTGCTCGATAACAATCCAAAGCAGAGTGGACTGATGCATGTTCACTTTCATTATCTGAGTCAGATGCCACCGGCAGAAGATTGATTTTCTTTTTTTGGTGTTCGGGTTCTATAGTTTCCACATTGGAGTTTGGTCTTCTAAGACATCTAAAAGCATGCTCCACACCTCATCCCTCTCAGATTTTGGAAGGCATTTTAGATTCTTAAACCTTGGGTCAAGTGCTGTAGCTATCTTTAGAAATCTCACATTGGTACCTTCTTTGTGTTTTCTGAAATCTGCAGTGAAAGTGTTCTCAAATGAACAGCGTATGCTTGGTCATCATCTGAGACTGCTATAACATGAAATATATGGCAGAATGTGGGTAAAACAGAACAGGGGACATACAGTTTTCCCCCAAGGAGTTCAGTCACAAATTTAATTGACGCATTCTTTTTTAAACAAGCATCATCAGCATGGAATCATGTCATCTGGAATGGCGGCCAAAGCATGAAGGGGTATATGAATGTTTAGCATATCTGACACATAAATATCTTGCAACGCCGGCTACAAAAGTGCCATGCAAACGTCTGTTCTCACTTTCAGGTGACATTGTAAATAAGAAGTGGGCAGCGGTATCTCCCGTCAATGTAAACAAACTTGTTTGTCTTAGCGATTGGCTGAACAAGGAGTAGGACTGAGTGGACTTACAGGCTCTAAAATTTTACATTGTTTTGTTTTTGAGTGCAGTTATGTAACCAAAAAAAAATCTACATTTGTAAGTTTCACTTTCATGATAAAGAGATTGCACTACAATACTTGTATGAGGTGAATTGAAAAATACTATTTCTTTTGTTTATCATTTTTGTAATAAAAGTAATATATACTTTTATTTCAATTACAACACAGAATACAATATATATGAAAATGTAGAAAAAATCCAAAATATTCAATAAATTTCAATTGGTATTCTATTGCTAAACAGTGCAATTAAAACTGATTCATGGGAATTCATTTTTTAATCACGATTGATTTTTTTGTTAATTGAGTGAGTTAACTGCGATTAATCGACAGCCCTAATATATATACATAAAGGGGCAAGCCTGCTTCATTCATTTTACAGATGTGATTTAACTGTGAATTTGCTTGTGTCATTTTGAGATGAAACATTCCAATGAATCCAGTTCTGAGAGGTGCTACTCAGACCTGCAACTCCCATTGAAATCAATGACTCCAGCCCTCTGAGGCACAAAGCATTCTCACTTCCCATTGACTGGGGCCTTATCTACACTGAAAAGGGCTGGCCAGCATAGATATATTGATGTAGCTATACTGGCAACCCCCTCCCTTGTGGAGACACAGCTTATACCAACAAACAAAAAATATTTTGCTTATATAGCTTAAACCAGTTCCCTAAATGGCAGTGAAGGACTTTGTTGCCATTATAACTGCATCTACATTAGGGCTTTCACTAGCATAGCTATGCTGGTTATAGGTGAGATTTTTTTTTTCACACTCCTACCCAACATAGTGATGCTGGCAAAATCTTTAATTGTAGAACAAGCCCGAGACAAAGGCAAGCTAGGTGATGTGCCCAAGGTGAATTAGTAGCAGAGCTGGGAGTAGATTCCAAAACTCCTGATTCCAACGGGTTTTGAGGGTGCTCAGAAACTCAGTCACCTCCAATATGAATTGCAAATGCTCTGGATTTGGCCTATTTTTCTGCGTTAAATTCAAACTAGTCTTCTTTGTTTCTATTTTCCAAATGCACTACCTCTTGTTGCCCATGGGAAATTCACCTAAAGGTAGTCATCATCTAGATATTATGATATTATGGCAGCAACTAGGTACTTCAGAAATTAGATAGATACATAGATCACCTCAATATGTTCTCAAAAGTCTCCTTAAAGTTAAGGAAAATTACATTCCCCCCTTGATGTGCACATATTTGTAGCTCTCAGTAAGTACTGTACTACTGCGTAAATCAGAAAGAACATTTAGAAGAGATATACATGAATATATATTTTAGGGACCAAGGTCTCCTATTATTAGGGTAAAATCTGATGGGAAAAACACCGCAAAACAACCTGGAAAGCTACCCACAGATGCTGTTTTTCCTGAGAACCATTGAGCCTGATTTTCTAGCATTAGCAGTTGGTTAGACATTATCACTAAGGCGAGGGGCAATATTCTGTTTCAGTCTTTCACAAGACAAAGGGATCCCCTCAGTTCCCCTATCCACACCAAAACCAGACAGCCATTCTATGGGTGCTCTCCTTCTTTAAACATTATTGTTTAAGAAGCATTATTGGATTTCATAGCTGGGATGGCTCATTGCAGGAAAGAGCTAGGGAACATGTGAGTGGGACAAATAGATGCAAAAGTGATTTAAAAAGAAGAAAATATCAGCAAGCTCTGATGTCGAAGGCCAGATATTCGCACATCATCCATTCTTCTAACAAAAGACACGAGTGCACACTCTCTCTCTCTCTCTCTCTCACACACACACACACACAAGCTTATTCCACCCTTTTTCGCCTCATCTGGCAGCCGTTTTCCAGTCCAGCAGACACTAACATCTAATGAGTCAAACTTCCCATTTTCAGACTAATCAGTCGGCTGCACTAATTGCAAATGCAAATATGCAAATTTATATTAATTAATTACTCTGCTAATTAGTTCTGCGGTCTTTTTTGGGTAATAAATCATTGTGCAGTGGAAGGGAAACAAGTCCTGTCCCATTTCACTCCACATAAAAATTTAATGTACTCATTGAAGTAAAAAAATTATATATATATATATATATATATATATATATATATATATATATATATATATATATATATATATATAAAAAAAATATAAAATCTATTCTGATCATTTTGCTTCTACTGATGAGTCCCCTACAGAAAGGTACAATTGTGAGAAGGCTTCCACATCTTCAGCAAATGCCATCACTAAGGTGCCTGTTAGCAATTTAATTATCACATTATGAGCTTCAGAAAAAGCCAGTTTGCTGTGCTGCAGGCTGTGACTCCGAGCTCAGTAGTTCACACATTTTGCAGCAAATGCTTCTTTATATATATAATAAAAATAAAGATAGCTATCTGGAGGAAAGCATTCAGTTCACTTTACCTCAGTGGACCCCATGGGATCAGAATTGGATCTCAAGAGGCCATTTATGCTGAAGTCATTACAGATCTATGCCCTTTTATCTTGGAGTCTCACTAAATTCTAGGAGATATCCATTTCAGTGAACTGTCAGGAGAGGGGAAGAGAGGCAATGAAGGGAATTCAAAGGCTGCTGATTGGACACTCCTTCTCCCCAGCTCTGGCCCACACTTCAGAGCTGACATAGTTGGGGAACTTCTGACTTCACTCTTCATTTTGATATCACTTCTTACTCCTCTTTTTCCTCCTTTCCTGCATGTAGCCACCATCATGACCAACATGCTACTGAATCCTGTTCTCCCTGTCCCACTGTGGGGACACTCTTGGTTTCCAGACTCTTCATTCTCCTCGCCCTTTCACCCACAGATTAGTCAGCTGTTGAAGTTTGAAATGTATAGTAGTATAGTTTTCAGTGCTGTTCTCATCCCACAGTAATACTGAGTTCACTGTCATTACATTTCTCCACACATTGAGCAACATCTTCAAGTGCTGCAAATCAGCATAACTCCATTGAAGTTGATGAAGATGATAGTGAAGCTTCTTTCATATCTTTCCAAACCAGTGCTTACTTTGCAATGAAAGAGGTACCGGGGCCCAAGCAATTTTTTTACATTCATAACTGATGCAGCAAGCCTAGAGAGCTGGGGCTCAGCCCTGGCAAGCCCAGGCACAAATTAAGCACTGTTCCAAACCCTTTGTGAAAAAAATCCAGGTACTATATACCTAGAATGAGCTTCTATTCACCACAGTATTGCAAACTATTCAGCAGCACGGGACTACAACAGCAGAATCAATGAGCCAGATCACCAGCAGGTGTAAATCAGCATAGCTCAGTTGAAGTCAATGGAGCTACACCAATTTGCATCACCTGAAGATCATAGAATCATAGAATATCAGGGTTGGAAGGGACCTCAGGAGGTCATCTAGTCCAACCCCCTGCTCAAAGCAGGACCAATTCCCAACTAAATCATCCCAGTCAGGATTTGTCAAGCCTGACCTTAAAAACCTCTAAGGAAGGAGATTCCACCACCTCCCTAGGTAACCCATTCCAGTGCTTCACCACTCTCTCAGTGAAAAAGTTTTTCCTAATATCCAACCTAAACCTCCCCCACTGCAACTTGAGACCATTACTCCTTGTTCTGTCATCGGGTACTACTGAGAACAGTCTAGATCCATCCTCTTTGGAACTCCCTTTCAGGTAGTTGAAAGAAGCTATCAAATCCCCTCTCATCCTTCTCTTCTGCAGACTAAACAATCCCAGTTCCCTCAGCCTCTCCTCATAAGTCATGTGCTCCAGCCCCCTAATCATTTTTGTTGCACTTCACTAGACTCTTTCCAATTTTTCCACATCCTTCTTGTAGTGTGGGGCCCAAAACTGGATACAGTACTCCAGATGAGGCCTCACCAATGTCGAATAGAGGGGAATGATCACATCCCTTGATCTGCTGGCAACGCCTCTACTTATACAGCCCAAAATGCCATTAGCCTTCTTGGCAACAAAGGCACACTGTTGACTCATATCCAGCTTCTCATTCACTATAACCCCTAGGTCCTTTTCTGCAGAACTGCTTCCTAGCCATTCGGTCCCTAGTCTGTAACAGTGCATGGGATTCTTCCGTCCTAAGTGCAGGATTCTGCACTTGTCCTTGTTGAACCTCATCAGGTTTCTTTTGGCCCAGTCCTCTAATTTGTCTAGGTCCCTCTGTATCCTATCCCTACCCTCCAGCGAATCTACCACTCCTCCAAGTGACTGCAAACTTGCTGAGGTGCAGTTCACGCCATCCTCCAGATCATTAATGAAGATATTGAACAAAACCGGCCCCAGGACCAACCCTTGGGGCACTCCACTTGAAACTGGCTGCCAACTAGACATGGAGCCATTGATCACTACCCGTTGAGCCCGACGATCTAGCCAGCTTTCTATCCACCTTATAGTCCAATCATCCAGCCCATACTCCTTTGACTTGCTGGCAAGAATACTGTGGGAGACCGTGTCAAAAGCTTTGCTAAAGTCAAGGAATAACACATCCACTGCTTTCCCCTCATCCACAGAGCCGGTTATCTCCTCATAGAAGGCAATTAGGTTAGTCAGGCATGACTTGCCCTTGGTGAATCCATGCTGACTGTTCCTGATCACTTTCTTCTCCTCTAAGTGCTTCAGAATTGATTCCTTGAGGACCTGCTCCATGATTTTTCCAGGGACTGAGGTGAGGCTGACTGGCCTGTAGTTCCCTGGATCCCCCTTCTTCCCTTTTTTAAAGATGGGCACTATATTAGCCTTTTTCCAGTCATCCGGGACCTCCCCCGTTTGCCATGAGTTTTAAAAGATAATGGCCAATAGCTCTGCAATCACATCCACCAACTCCTTTAGCACCCTTGGATGCAGCGCATCCGGCCCCATGGACTTGTGCTCGTCCAGTTTTTCTAAATAGTCCCGAACCACTTCTTTCTCCACAGAGGGCTGGTCACCTTGTCTCCATACTGCGCTGCCCAGTGCAGCAGTCTGGGAGCTGACCTTGTTTGTGAAGACAGATGCATAAAAAGCATTGAGTACATTAGCTTTTTCCATATCCTCTGTCACTAGGTTGCCTCCCTCATTCAGTAAGGGGCCCACACTTTCCTTGACTTTCTTCTTGTTGCTAACATACCTGAAGAAACCCTTCTTGTTACTCTTAACATCTCTTGCTAGCTGCAACTCCAAGTGTGATTTGGCCTTCCTGATTTCAGTCCCGCATGCCTGAGCAGTATTTTTATACTCCTCCCTGGTCATTTGTCCAAGCTTCCACTTCTTGTAAGCTTCTTTTTTGTGTTTAAGATCAGCAAGGATTACACTGTTAAGCCAAGCTGGTCGCCTGCCATATTTACTATTCTTCCTACACATCGGGATGTTTTTTTCCTGCAACCTCAATAAGGATTCTTTAAAATACAGCCAGCTTTCCTGGACTCCTTTCCCCCTCATGTTATTTTCCCAGGGGATCCTGCCCATCAGCTCCCTGAGGGAGTCAAAGTCTGCTTTTCTGAAGTCCAGGGTCTCTGTTCTACTGCTCTCCTTTCTTCCTTGTATCAGGATCCTGAACTTGACCATCTCATGGTCACTGCCTCCCAGGTTCCCATCCACTTTTGCTTCCCCTACTAACTCTTCTCTGTTTGTGAGCAGCAGATCAAGAAGAGCTCTGCCCCGAGTTGGTTCCTCCGGCACTTGGACAAGGAAATTGTCCCCTACACTTTCCAAAAACTTCCTGGATTGTCTGTGCACCTCTGTATTGCTCTCCCAGCAGATATCAGGGTGATTAAAGTCTCCCATGAGAACCAGGGCCTGCGATCTAGTAACTTCTGCTAGTTGTCAGAAGAAAGCCTCGTCCACCTCATCCCCCTGGTCTGGTGGTCTATAGCAGACTCCCACCACGACATCACCCTTGTTGCTCACACTTCTAAATTTAATCCAGAGACTCAGGTTTTTCTGCAGTTTCATACTGGAGCTCTGAGCAGTCATACTGCTCTCTTACATACAATGCAACTCCCCCACCTTTTCTGCCCTGCCTGTCCTTCCTGAACAGTTTATATCCATCCATGACAGTACTCCAGTCATGTGAGTTATCCCACCAAGGCCTGGTCTACACTAGGAGTTTATGTCGAATTTAGCAGCGTTAATTTGACTTAACCGTGCACCCGTCCACACCAGGAAACTAATTAGTTCGACCTAGAGGGCTCTTTAGTTCGAATTCTGTACTCCTCCCCGACGAGGGGAGTAGCGCTAAATTCGACATGGCTATGTCGAATTAGGCTATGTGTGGACGGAAATCGACCTTAGTAGCTCCGGGAGCTATCCCACAGTGCACCACTCTGTTGACGCTCTGGACAGCAGTCCGAGCTTGGATGTTCTGACCAGCCACACAGGAAATGCCCAGGGAAAATTTGACACGCTCCGGCGCCTTGTGGATGTTCTGCAGGACCGCAGGCAGGAGGACAGAGCCCCCCTGCACTGTATCTGCAACCGCCCTCCCCCGCTACAAAGTCCCAAACCCCCCTCACCCAAAATAACAAGAAGGAGGGGCGACAGGGGCTGTGAAAACTGTCACTGCACCCCTGCAGAGTGCACAAATACAAGAAGGCTCTCCTTCCCTAAATGTTGAGAAGTCCTTCCCTTCCTGGCTCACCAAAGCCCCAATCCCAGTTTCATCCCCTAATTGTGTAGTTGATTATTAAAAGTAGTTTGCTGTTAATTACTATTTCTGTCAAGTTTTTCTACAGAAGACTGTCTGTGAAGGGGGGGGGAAGGGGGTTGTTAATTGCATAGGACAGTCACCTTTACCAGGGTACAGACACGGGGGCAGGATCAACAGCAGGTCACACACACAGTGCAGTCAGTAGGCACCCTGGTCGGTCTGGGAGGTGTTTTCCATGTTCTGTGTGGGTGGGGGGTATGTGACTTTGTGGCATGGGAGGGCGGTTACAGAACTTATGCAGTGGTCCTTGTCCTGGACCACAGAGCCACGCAGCAGGGGAATCTGTAACCGTCCTCCCCCGCCACAAGGTCACGTAGCCCCCGCACACAGAGTCCCGAAAAGGAGGGATGGCAGGCTCCGTTGAAACAACCAGTCCGGCACTGCAGACCGCTCTAGGAGCAGGAGCCTGTCATTCCTCGAGTGTAGAAGCGGTGTTAACATCACTGCACACCCTACCCACCACAGTCTGCATCCCTGTTTCAACCCTTTAACGCGAATTCATTAATAAAGAAAACGTTGTTAATTAACAATGTTCCATTAACTTTATTTTTAAACGTGTGTTGGAAGTGGGGAAACGTGGTGAACGGGGTATGTTTAACCGCAGAAGAAAGTCAACAGTAACTGAAGCAGGGGCAGGTTCAGCTTCTCTGTAAAGAAATTGAACACTCACAGGTTACCCTGCTCCCTGAGGAACCTAGCTTTCAAAGCCTCCCGGATGCACAGCGCTTCCCGCTTCTAATTGCACAGCTGTCTGGCTGAGCGTAATCAGCAGCCAGGCGATTTGCCTCAACCTCCCATCCCGCCATAAAGGTCTCCCCCTTGCTCTCACAGAGATTGTGGAGCACACAGCAAGCTGCAATAACAATGGGGATATTGGTTTTGCTGAAATCCGAGCGAGTCAGTAAGCTCCTCCATCTCCCCTTGAGACGTCCGAAAGCACGTTGAATGATGACAGTTACCCAAGACCACCCTCGACACATTTTTCCCCCCAGCATGCATTGTGGGGAAATCCCAGAATTCAAATGGGCAGCGGGGACTGCGGGAACTGTGGGATAGCTTCCCACAGTGCACCGCTTCCAATGTCGACGCTTGCCCCGTTAGTGTGGACTCACAAAGTCGAATTAGTGTCCTTAGTGTGGACACACAAATTCGACTTTGTAAGGTCGATTCCACAAATTCGAATTAAGTTAAATCAAACTAATCTGGTAGTGTAGACATACCCCAAGTCTCTGTTATTCCAATCACATCATAGTTCCTTGACTGTGCCAGGACTTCCAGTTCTCCCTGCTTGTTTCCCATGCTTCTTGCATTTGTGTATAGGCACTTAAGATAACTCGCTGATCGTCCCGCTTTCTCAGTCTGAGACAGGAGTCCTCCCCTCTTGCACTCTCCTGCTTGTGCTTCCTCCCAATATCCCATTTCCCCACTTACCTCAGGGCTTTGGTCTCCTTCCCCCGGTGAACCTAGTTTAAAGCCTTCCTCACTAGGTTAACCAGCCTGCTGGCAAAGATGCTCTTCCTTCTCTTTGTTAGGTGGAGCCTGTCTCTGCCTAGCACTCCTCCTTCTTGGTCGAAGAAACCAAAGCCTTCTCTCCGACACCAGCTGCGTAGCCATTCGTTGACTTCCACAATTCGACGATCTCTACCCAGGCCTTTTCCCTGCACAGGGAGGATGGATGAGAACACCACTTGCGCCTCAAACTCCTTTATCCTTCTTCCCAGAGCCACGTAGTCTGCAGTGATCCACTCAAGGTCATTCTTGGCAGTATCATTGGTGCCCACGTGGAGAAGCAGGAAGGGGTAGCGATCTGAGGGCTTGATGAGTCTCGGCAGTCTCTCCGTCATATCGTGAATCCTAGCTCCTGGCAAGCAGCAGACCTCTCGGTTTTCTCGGTCGGGGCGGCAGATAGATGACTCAGTCCTCCTGAGGAGGGAGTCCCCGACCACCACCACCCTCCTCCTTCTTTTGGGAGCGGTGGTCGTGGAACCCCCATCCCTAGGACAGTGCATCTCGAGCCTTCCAATTGGTAGAGTCTCCTTCTGCTCCCTTCTTTCATGTGTACCATCTACTCCACTATCCGCATTAGTATCTGTGGAGAGAACATGAAAACGGTATGGTTTAAATAGGAGATATGGCTCCTCGTTATGCAGTACTGTGGTGCACAGTTCATCTTAAGCATATAGTGCCTGGATTCTTTCATAAAGGGTTTGGAAAGCTATGGGAGAAGATTCACCATATTATATTTGTATGAGATTAAAAGTAACTAATCAGTAACTAATGGTGTCATTCACTCATACCCTCCTCTTCTGCAACCAGAGGAATATTTTCCCCCTATTCTCACTTACCTTTCACTGTTACAGACCATCATTTGGATAACACATTCTGAGCTTCTTCTTGAGAGTTTGTACATTGTCAGCCTTGACACATTGTAGGCTGCAAAATAGATAGAGATATAGATTCAAAGAGTCAACAATGTTGTGGTTTAATATCTGGAGCATCAGACATCCAACATTTAAAATTTTTCTGAAATAAAAAATAAAGACCCCATTTTGCTTTATGCTTTAAATTATGTGCTTTAAACTGAAACAACAAATAAGGAAATTAAATTCCAAAAGCCTTTATCATGCTAGGTTTAACCAGAACTTGATCTGTATATTTTTAATGTAATTCCCAGCCATGGCAGAGGGTTTCCTGCCTCCAACCTTATCTACACATTGATCTAAGGTGCTGTAGAACCTTAGGTCTGGTGCAGATTTTTAGCTCCTGGGAAAGGGGTCTAAATAGCAATACCGGGGGAAGAATTTAGGGAAGTATTGGATTAAAGTTGTATGACCTTTTCTTCTTTGCTTAAACGTCTAATGCACAAGCATGATTTAACTGTTTAGAAATTATGCAAATTAAAATATTTATTTAAAAGGAAACAAGGCTTTGTGCTCTTTCCAAGTTTGAAAGCTCTCAGAGTCACAAGGGACCCAGACTGTTTGTTCTACATTGCAGTCGCCCCCACCTGCAGTGATATTTGCCTGCTATTAGCAAATGGCTTTCTTTGCAATACTACAAGTTTGCATTGACTAATATGTAAAGCTTTTGACAAATCTCCACAGGTAACTATTTCATAATTAATAGACACTAGATGGTAATAGGGCTCCGTTCTGGCTGTTGGAAGTGTTCTTCAAAACATTAATTTCAAATCTTCTTAGTGTATGCGCACCGTGCCTCAGGAGGCACAAGATCAGGATTCTGCACTGAATTTGGTCCGCTGGGTGAATCATTAGCTTCCCCAGCCCAGGCCATGTACTGATGGGGAGTGCGACGTGAATGCCAGTCAAGGCCCCTGCATCTGAACATGAGATATAACTTAAGACCAATTTGGCAAAATCTGTTTAAACATTGATCTTTTGATTTTGATTAAAAAAAAACTATGAGAGCGTTTTTATTAGCAGTAACTTCTTAAATGTTTTGATCTTGCTTATAAAGTTTCTGAGTGGGTGAGAGCGAGGGCTTGTTGCCATTTGTTTCCAAAGGATGTTAGCAGGTCTTTAAAAAGTGTTTATGGTCAGAAACATGACTGAAAAATTAAATAATCGTTTTCCATATTTATGCTCCGGCAATTTCTTTCAAATGACATTTGCTCTGTCTACAAATGCTGTGAAGTCAAGATTTTTCTTCAATTTTAACATTGCAAGATCCATTTGGTGTTTGACCATGAATTTCAGACTACTGTTTGGATTGACCATGTTTGTACCACCTATAATTAGCTATTTACTTAAATGGGTTTGGAGACTGCATTAGGATAATGGTTGTTCTTCATACAAATAGCCATATTCACATGTCCATTTTTTATGACTATTTGCTATTTATAGTGAGCAGTATTTTGCTAATTGTTATTTACTATTAAGCATTTGTTATTCTCCTATTTTCAAAGAACTGGTCAGCCAGAAATAATACCCTGGGCCAAGCCTGGTTCCTTTGCACTGATCCAATGGTAAAGATGCAGCACATGGTATAACACAATGAATTGGAGTTGCAGACTTGTCCTCAAATGCCCATTATACAAGTAAGATCTGGAAATAGGGTCAGGGATAGGAAATGTGCTGTAAATTGACTCTGGCTATCCAATTCTTCAATGATAATTATAAGCTCTGATGAGAGTCCTATTCATTACTCTTTCTCCAGTGAAATAAAAGGCTCTGTGGAGAAGGAGGCGAAAGACCGGATGTACTTGATAGACCCCCCCTGATGGAATGGGCTTGATGGGCTCAGATATATGGAGGCATAGAGGCATACTGCAACAATTCCTGTGCTCCTAACTATGGAGCCTATCCTTAAACTCTCCTCTCGCTCATGGAAGTAGGTGGGTTTTGAAATTTGGTTTGTTCTCTTCCAACTAACCTTTTGCAAAATAAAACAAACAAAAAAACCTCTTTGATCGTCTCAGGAAGAGGCATTTTGTACAAAAATGAAATTAATTAATAACATTCATCACTTTAGAAACAATTGCATGTACAATGGACAAGAGGACAGATTAAAAAAAGATAGATTAAAAAATAGACTACATAAAATCACTGGGGGGAGAAAATAAAAAGAGAACAGACTAATGGTGGAGACAACACACAAAAACCCCTAAAGGCAAACAATAGAATGAATAAATATGGTAACTGCAAACCACCTAAGCAAAAAAATAAAAATAATGATTGGGGAAATTGCAGTAAAATGAAAAAATCATTTGTCTATAGAGCAGCTCCATGACCACAGCTCTTCGCCTTCAGGCACTCCGACAAGAAGGGCACCTTCTTGCCCTAGTAGTAAGATATCTGGAGAAGCAGAAGGGATTTTTTTTCTCTCTCTCTCTCCCTCTAGCCTTGTTTACACTTCCAAGGGTTTTGCTTTGTACTGCTGTAGCTACACCAGCATAGTTGAAACCCTGCAAAGCACTACTATAGATGCACGGCACTAGTGTAAAAAGTAACCAATGCCAGTGATATCTTGGATTCAAAATGGAGTAAACAGAACTAGTGCAAGACACTTTTTACACTGGTCCAGTAGCTACACTAGGGGTTTGCACCAGTGCAAGTCACATCAGTGTAGCTACATCTGCACACACACAAAAAGCCCAGGGTAGAGCAGTATTCTGTCTTTTTCTACTTTAATTTTTTAAAATTCTTCACATCCCTGTTGCTGGTACCACATGTCCTACTGAGGAGAAGGGTTTGATCTCAACATGCGGTATGTTAAAAAGGGAGTTGAGTTGCTGGCGCCTCTTATGTTCTGACTATCAGGTCCTGAAGACAGCTGAGAGAAAAATCAGAATTTCTCTTCCAGAGAAAATTCTGATAATTTGACATTTGTTTTCATCTGAAATCATGACAAAATGTTAAAATATCCAAATTTTTCATGGCATGAATAGTTCCAACATTCTTTGATTTGGAAATGTTGAAGTATTTCTTTTCCACATTTTCAAATAAAATTAAATATTTTTATATTCCTGAATCTAAATGTTCATTTTAGATTCTTGAACTCACCAAAAGCAAAGCATTTCAAATCAGTTCAACATTAAACTGCATTCCCCTATGATGTCACATTGCCTCCTGGGAGTTATAGTTCAGGAGCCTAATGCACCCATTCAGTCTCTCACCTGGGCCACATTCCCTGGTTGGACTACATCTCCCATGATGCACCTGAAGCCATGAGCCTCTGTAAATGTCATACAATCAGAGGAAACTACATTCAATTATGGGAGATGTAGTCTAGCCATGGCACTCTCCATAGGGATAAATAGGAACCCAAACTACAACTCCCATGAGGCAATGTGCCACACTAGGGAAATGCAGTTTAACGTTGTGCTGACTCTAAACAATGTTAATATTCCAATTTGTGTCCAATAATTTTGTTTTGGATTTCCTAGTTTTGGGGGACAAAACTGAAATTTTCCCACAGAAAATTTTGATTTTGCAGAAATTCCCAACCAACTGCTGTCCTGATCATGTGAATACATGAATAACTTAATATGTGTGTACTCCTACCATCCACTATGTACCTTACAAGGCTCAATATAAATATAAGTACCAATTTAACAGTGCAGTGAAAAGGAACTAACCTCACAGAATTAAAAAGTTATGAGGTTGCTTAAGAGTTTGTAGAATGTGTGCATTCATTCTTAAACTAGTACAAGCAACACCAGAAATGTGACTGGAAAATAAAAAACCCAGCAGCGTTTCCAGGCTAATAGCATCCTTCACCTTTCCTTAATCAGAAATGGAATCTGCAAAGCTCACGTAACTGAAAACTGGGCTTGAAAATTTGAGAATCAGTTTTCTTATGAGATTAAACTTTGCTGAAAATACTGGGTTGTTGACAGTATTTCTTATGGCAAACAGACACTTCCCAGCCAAAACCTAGAAAAGCAAATATATTAGGATTAAAACACACAAAACAAAAAACAAATAGAACTATTAAAACCCTCCTATGAACTTAACTAATCTTTTTCAAATCTGCAAAAGTGTTCGGTTTAGGATGAAGGCTTAATTTTGTTTGCCCATTCCTGATTTTTAGCTCTCCTGGATATTTTCACATTTGAACTGAATTTATAACTTAAACAGCAAAGATAGAACAAAGGGATGAGTGTGCACATTTAATGAACTCAAATTTACTTCTGAAGAATTTAATTAAGATATGTGATTGGATGATTCATTTTGATTTCAGTACATTTATTTTTTCACTTCTTAACTAACTTTTATTTTTACTTTCTTATAACAATAAGAAAAGTTATACCTATTGCCTAGAACTGGAAGGGATCTTGTAAAGGTCATTGAGTCCAGCCCCCTGCCTTCACTAGCAAGACAAAGTACTGATTTTTGCCCCAGCTCCCTAAATGGCACCCTCAAAGATTGAGCTCACAACCCTGGATTTAGCAGACCAATACTCAAACCACTGAGCTATCCCTCTCCCAGATTGTCAGATCACATTTGGCTTTACACATTAAAAAGGCAAGAACTACCAAGGTTAAGGTTATATCTGCAACCTTAACTCTGCCCTCTTCTCATATAATCACGTTTTTTATTCCCCCCTTCCCCATAATCTTAGATGCACATGTAGCATATTCTACTACTGGCCACTACAAAAGAGACTACATACGTCCTTAATATACAAGATTCACAATGGATGAGACAAGGGTTCCTTGACTGTAGTGCAATTTGTAAGGTTCACAAATGTAAGATCTAAGGTGCACAAAACTAAAATATATGTGTCTTCAAAATCAGGCTAGGTAACATAACCATGTAGTGAAAAGCATTACATTCTCATCACAGTTCCCCTTATCACCAACAGGCACTGCATTTATACATTCAAAACAGAATTTGGTCCAGTTCAAAGATGAGAACATAGTTGTGCCTAGAAAACACATTTGGGCCTATAATGTACACAGGTCATGCCACAGCATGTCTAAGTAGTCACCTGTGCACTTGTTTTCTGTGTTTTGGGGGATGCAAATGTGTTTTTGTATGTGAAATGGGTGCACATACATTTCACTGGTGCATTCATTGTACCCACCACTGGAAGCCTGCTCTAAAGGTTTCAGTCAGGAGTAGATGTTCTTAATACACATTTTGAACAAGTCTATATTTTGCAAGGGGAAAGAAAAGTCTCATTCAAAATTATTTTTGTCACTTATAAGTGGATTGATTGGAAGGGAATGTGTTCTAGTGGTTAGAACTAGAGTTCTCAAATCTGTTTCCAACTGTGCCACCAACTCCCCAGTGTCAACTCAGACAGCTTCCCCATTGCTAAGATGGGTATAATCATACTTATCCATCTTACAAGAGTGATGTGAAGCATAATTTGTGTTTACATAGCACTTTGAGCAGAGGTGCTGGAACTGTTTGTATTGTGGGGGTGCTGAGAGCCATTGAACCAAACTGTAAACCCTGCATATGATGGAAACCACTTCAAGCCAGGAGGTGTGGCAGCACCTCCAGCACCCCTAGTTCCAGCACCTATGACTTTCAGATCTTTGTTGGAAAGGGGGTATAGAACTGCAAAATATTATTAACAATACTGTAAGCAATAATATGTCTTTGCATTTCTCTTGGGATTTTTCAGACAAAGATCTCAAAGTGCTTTACATTGGTATCATATGAAGCTGAATCTTGCAACTATTAGTCTGGTTTTGTTCTTTTGATATAGGCAAAAAGTTCAAGGTTTTTATTTAGAAGTGGTGCAATTATGCGTAAGTAGTTATTAACTTTTCATCAATGTCTTTATGGATTAAACATTCCCTAAGTACACATTGACAGCACAGATCATTATAGTTATGGACCCTTAACATTTAACGTGGGAGGGGAGGGAAGGGCTGTGTGTGTGTGTATTCATCTCCTTGCTCTCTTTCTTTCACAAACTATAAGGTTTAATAGCGATTAACAGTAGACCACAGCACTTCTAAATTAACGATAGCCCTGCCAATTCTAATTGGTATTCTAATTAGTCTGACAATTCTACTAATTAAGAACATTAAACTTTTTAACAAAGGCTATTTTTTGTGCTGTGTGGTGTATAATGGATTTGAGACTGGGGGAGACTGAACTTATACTACTGAGAAATACTGATGATTAAATTAAAAAGGGGGAGAGTTGGGGGGAATATAGTAGCTTTTATATTCGTAGCTAAATAGTAGTACACTGTAGTAATTTTGTGATACATGAAGTGATACAGAACATGCTAATAAATGACCACGACAAATCCAGAAATGAATGGCTGAAAGTTTGACAATTGTCCTTTGTCGAACCCCGATTCAGCACGAGCGGCACAAGGTTTCTTACAGAGCTGCTGAATGTTCTATTTCAACATTTTTAAATTTGTTTTCATTCTGATCTGAAACAAAAAACATTTTTTAAATTTCCAATGGGAAAAAAAATCAATTTTTTAAAATTTTGGCTCAATGAAAACATTTCATTTTGATAAAATCTACACTTTTTGTTCTGAAGGCAGCTTTTTAAAATGTTACATAAAACAAATTTTCACAGCTAAAAGTTGTTTTGAAATGAAAAATCAAAATGGTTTGTTTCTAAATACTTTTTTTTTTGGCTTTTTTTTCTGAACCAAATTTTGTCTAAATCGTCACAGTCCTGCAAAAAAGTTTAAATTTCAATGAAGTGGCATTTGCCAACAGAAACAGTCCATTGGAACATCTTCAACCAGCTCTAGCTTCAAGGTCAAGCCCCACATCATATTATCAAAGATTTCTGCCTTTACTGAAGCCTGTGCATTTAAGCAGACCCTGTGCAAAAATCTTTGAACAAAACTCTTATTGATACTACAAGAGTTCCAGGTGTGGTACAAGAAAATAATTAATCTCCCATGCTAATTAAAAACCAATGGATAGTATTGCCCTGGCATTCCAAGATTTTAAGGAGCCTTAATCTGCTAGGTGTTGCAGACTCTTAACACTTATTGACTTCAGTGTGGGTTGAAGGCATTCAGTTCTGCTCAGGATAAGACCCAAGTAGCACAGAGGCTGACAATGTAATGTATGCTCTCACCCCTCCACCCTATTACTATTTAGAAAAAAAACCACATGCTTGAATCATTGTCCCTCCCAGCCCCACATGGGATGGCATTCTTTGCACATCCCTAGAAGTGGTTCTGCCCAATGGATAATTCCTTCCGCTTTGCAATTTCCCAGGGTCTGAAGATGACTGACAGGACAGAAAAGAAGCAAAGGACAAAACACTGTATATATCCAGGTTCTCGCTGCTGAATATCTTTCACTGTCACACAACCTTGTCCCTGGTAAACATTTCTTCCATTACTTACTGCAAAGTCACAGTCCACTCTAGCACCTTCAAGAGAACATTTCATGTGAGAGCTTCCTGGAAGATAGCTCTAAATTACACTTTCATCTATCTGCTCACTACATCTGAAAGGAAAATGGGATTCTTGAAGGCAAGGCTACTTTTTTCCTTATTAGGTTTGTGTGTTGATATTCTGAGAATTTGCTGTGGACTTTTTCTGCAGATGAGATCAAGGAAACAGCTTGCTTGGAATGAAAATTTAATCAAAGATGATTACAAAGACACAAAGTAAAAGAGAAAAAAAAGACCAAACCCCAGACTTAGCTGGTTGAAATTGAGAAAATTACTTAAGCAAACTTGCCATTAAAACACTGCAAAACGTTTTTCCTCATTTACAAAGGTGTGTAAACCTTCAATGTTGTCTACTCTTGTTGATCATTAAATTAGGCCTGGTCTACACTAGGACTTTAATTCGAATTTAGCAGCATTAATTCGAACTAACCGCTCAACCGTCCACACCAGGAAGCCATTTAATTCGAACTAGAGGGCTCTTTAGTTCGAATTCGGTACTCCACCCCGACAGGTGGAGTAACGCTAAATTCGACACGGCTAGCTCGAATTAGGCTAGGTGTGGATGCAAATCGAACTTAGTAGCTCCGGGAGCTATCCCACAGTGCACCACTCTGTTGACGCTCTGGACAGCAGTCGGAGCTTGGATTCTCTGACCAGCGACACAGGAAATGACCCGGGAAAATTTGAATTCATTTTCCTGTCTGGGCACTTTGAACCTGACGTCCTGGCTGGACATCGGGGCGAGCTCCGCAGCACCTGCAACGATGCAGAGCTCTCCAGCAGAGGAGTCCGGCCAATCCAAAAATAGAAAGAGGTCCCCAGCATGGACAGACCGGGAAGTCCTGGATCTGATCGGTGTGTGGGGCGAGGAGTCTGTGCTGTCGGAGCTGCGCTCCAGCAAGCGGAATGCAAAGACCTTCGAGAAGGTCTCCAAAGCAATGATAGAGAAAGGATACAGCCGGGATGCAATGCAGTGCCGCGTGGAAATCAAGGACCTGAGACAAGGCTACCAAAAAGTCAGAGCGGCAAACGGACGCTCCGGAGCCCTGCCCCAGACATGCCGCTTCTACGAGGCACTGCATGCCATCTTAGGTGGGTCTGCCACCACTGCCCCACCAGTGACCATGGACTCAGTGGATGGCATAGTGAACCTGGACAGTTCCTCCTCGATGTTCGCCGATGGGGAAGATGAGGAAGGGTCTGTGGAGGACGGCGCAGGCGACAGCGCTTACAATACCGCTTTCCCCGACAGCCAGGATCTCTTCATCACCCTCACAGAGATCCCCTACCAACCCTCCCCGGCCGTTAACCCGGACTCAGAATCAGGGGAAGGATCAGGCGGTAAGTGCTATAAACATGTAAACATTTATTTTTTATAAAACAGGTATAAAAAAATAGAAATACTATATATAAAATTTTCAATGAAAAACTATATGAAAAGTAGGTCCACACATATAGGGATTGAACAATAATCCTCCAGGGACAATTCAAGAAAGGTCTCATTTAGGTCCTCGAAAAGCCTCCGCAGGAGGTTCCTGGGGAGAGGTGCCTTGTTGGGTGCTCCGTGGAAGCACACTCTTCCGCGCCAGGACATCCTTATGTAGATAGGAATCATCGCCTCCACAAGCATGGCCGCATATGGTCCTGGTCTCTGCAGGGCTTCCCTTAGCATCCGCTCTTTGTGACTCCGAGGGACCTGCATCAGGGTGATCTCGTTCATGAAATGCTGCATCTAATTAGGGCAATTAGTGTATTGTTACTGTTGTGAATGGTTGACTTTTACTTTGCATAACAATGACCCTCGCTTAACAGCCACGTGTTGTAGGCCACATAGGAAAAGCATACATTGATCTTTCCTGTGCACTGGCTGGAAAAGGGTCAGAGTATATGATTTCCAGATTGCCTTTAGCGGGAGGGCACAGCTATCCATTAACTGATAAGCAGAATGTACTGTAAGGCTTACCAGGACTGTCTGCTAGACGGATTCAGCTGTCTCTCCACACTTGTCCGCTCTCCTGTGCAATGCCGCAGCCAATGAGAGCGTATTCCGAAATCTCGAACTTGTCCTGAGATCTCGTGAGACTTGTTGCCCTGTATGGTCTTGTTCAGAGAAACTGACTAGACTGTGTTCACTGTTCGCAAACATGTATCTGTTCAAGGAAATCAGTTACTTTTCCCATCACACAGCTGCGGCTCTTTCCCGGACTGCCCCGGCATCCCCCTCGCAGAGGCTGGCGCAGATTAGGCGGCGAAAGAAAAAGACTAGGGACGAGATGTTCGCGGAACTGATGGCCTGCTCCAGAGCCGAGGCAGCAGAGCAGAGACAGTGGAGGGAGACCCTATGTCAACAGCATTGCACACACATCGAACGGGAGGACAGGTGGCGGCAGGAAGACCAGCAGGCGACTCAAACGCTGCTTGGGCTAATGAGGGAGCAAACGGACACGCTCCGGCGCCTTGTTGATGTTCTGCAGGACCGCAGGCAGGAGGACAGAGCCCCCCTGCAGTGTATCTGCAACCGCCCTCCCCCGCCAAGAAGTCCTGCCCCCCCCTCACCCAAAAGTACAAGACGGAGGGACGGTAGGGGCCGTGAGAACTGTCACTGCACCACTGCATAGCGCTAATGTACCACACACCTCTCACGCTATAAATTTGTAGAAGTGCTTCCCTTACAGGCTCACCCAGTCCCAAATCCAAGTTTCATCCCCCCACTGTGTATTAGATTATTAAAAGCTGTTTGCTGTTATTCACTGTTTCGGTCACGTCTTTCGTGTCAGAGGATTTTTTTGTGTATGGGGGGGGGAGGGGATTTATAATTGCACGGTATAGCCTACATTACCAGGGTACAGACTTGGGGCCATGATCAACTGCAGGGCACACACACACTGCAGTCAGTAGGCACCAGGGTCACTCTGTGTGGTGTATGCTGCCCCGGGTCATTCTGTGATGTGTATGCTTGTCCAGGGTCCTAGCGCCTGCCACCCCCTTAATGTTAAGGCACGCTGCCCTTACCATGAACTTCCACCGTAGCAACGAGCCTCTCCGCTGCCCTGAGCCCCAACAAGAGCCCTCATCCACGGACAGATACTCACCCTTCCCCCACACCCCTCACCCCTTCCTACGCCCAAACCCGCAGCCCAATGCCGTCATCCAAACCCCTATCCAAAGAAGGCACCACTCGCCCCTTCCTGCAAACCCACCCCTTCCTGCAATCCCTCCCCTTCATGCACAACCACTTGCAACCGTCCCCCACCCCAGAGACCTATGTAGGAGCAGGAGGATGTCATTCCTCTATGGAACAAGCGGTCTGTACATCAGTGCACACCGTGCCAAGCACAGTATGCGTCCATGTTTCAACACCTGAACAGAAATGCAAAGTAAAACAAAGATTTATTAATAATGAGTGTAACAATTAATTTGCTTTAAAACGTGCTTTGGAAGTGGGGGAAACTTTGAGAACTGGGTATGTAACCGCAGATCGAAATCGACACATACAGACACAGGCCCAGGGTCAGTTTCTCTTGAAAGCAAGTGGAGAGTCATAGGTTACCCTGCTCTCCGAGGAAGCTTGCTTTCAAAGCCTCCCGGATACACAGCGCTTCCCGCTGGGATATTCTCTCGGCACGGGTGTCTGGCTGAGCGTAAACTGCAGCCAGGCAATTTGCCTCAATCTCCCATCCGGACAAAAAGGTCTCGCCCTTGCTTTCACAGAGATTGTGGAGCACACAGCAAGCAGCAATAACTACGGGGATATTCTTTTCGCTGATGTCCGAGCGAGTCAGTAAGCTCCGCCATCTCCCCTTGAGACGTCCGAAAGCACACTCCACCACCATTCTGCACTTGCTCAGCCGGTAGTTGAAGAGTTCCTTCTCTCTGTCCAAGGCGCCTGTATAGGGCTTCATGAGCCAGGGCATTAGCGGGTAGGCTGGGTCCCCGAGGATCACTGTAGGCATCTGCACATCCCCAACCGTTATTTTGTGGTCCGGGAAGAAAGTACCTGCCTGGAGGCGTTTAAACAGACCAGAGTTCCTGAACACACGCGTGTCATGAACCTTGCCCGCCCACCCAACGAAGATGTTGGTAAAACGTCCCCTATGGTCTACCAGTGCTTGCAGCACCATTGAAAAGTAGCCCTTTCGGTTAATGTACTCGCTGGCCTGGTGGGCTGGTGCCAGGATAGGGATGTGAGTTCCATCTATAGCCCCACCGCAGTTTGGGAATCCCATCGCGGCGAAGCCATCTATGATGTCCTGGACGTTTCCGAGAGTCACTACCTTTGAGAGAAGTTGCTCAACGATTGCGTGGGCTACTTCAATCACAGCAACCCCCACGGTAGATTTGACCACGCCAAAGTGGTTCGCTACTGACCGGTAGCTGTCTGGCGTTGCAAGTTTCCAGAGGGCTATGGCCACTCGCTTCTGCACACTCAGGGCTGCTCGCATCCGGGTGTCCTGGCGCTTCAGGGCAGGGGACAGCAAGTCACAGAGTTCAAGGAAAGTGCCCTTACGCATCCTGAAGTTCCGCAGCCACTGTGATTCATCCCAGACCTGCAGCACTATGCGGTCCCACCAGTCCGTGCTTGTTTCCCGGGCCCAGAATCGCCGTTCCACACCATGAACTTGACCCATTGCCACCATGATCTCCACTGCGCGGCGTACCCTGCTTTGTGAGAGGTCTGCGCCACTCTGTGAATTCCTGTCCTCACCGCGCTGCCGGAGCCTCCTCGCCCGATTTCTCAGCAGCTGACTGTGGAAGAGGTGGACGATAAGGTGCGAGGAGTTGACAACGGCCATAAGTGCAGCGATGATCGCAGTGGGCTCCATGCTCGCAGTGCTGTGGCGTACGCGCTGTAACAGACAAGAGAAGGGCGCGAACAGATTTCCTGCCGGAGCTTTCAGGGAGGGAGGGCGTGATTGACGGTTCAATGACAACAGTTACCCAAAAGCACCCTCGACACATTTTTCCCCCAGGAGGCATTGGGAGCTCTACCCAGCATTCCAATGGGCAGCGGGGACTGCGGGAACTGTGGGATAGCTTCCCACAGTGCACCGCTTCCAAAGTCGACGCCAGCCCCGTTACTGTGGACTCAGAAATTCGAATTAGTGTATTTACTGTGGATACACAAATTCGACTTCATAAGGTCGAATCCACAAATTCGACTTAAGTAGATTCGAAATAGTCTTGTAGTGTAGACAAGGCCTTAGTCTCTGTTGCTGACCTAATGCTGCTCTAAACTCTGCTGGGAATCAGACTGGCCCCTGGTCATCACCAGTATTCAGGTGGGAAATAAGGGCAGCATACAGCCATGACTGCCTTCCAAGTGTTAGTCTAGCACAGATGAGACTCTAGCCCATAATGTGATGTGATGCCCTTTTATAGATAACTGTTAACAATTCAACTTCACTGAGTGAGATAGCCAAAGACAGTCATCTCTGGTCAAGACTAGAACCCATGTATGAGGAGGTTTACAAACCATGGTGTCTAGACAATTCCCATAGGGATTATTTGAACACAGATGCTAAAGGCATACACTACTGCATGTAGGGTTGCCATTAGCTTGCATGCCAAATATTTGATAACTGTTTCTCTCTTTTGGACAGCAATAGGACCTGCTGCTGATTTTAGCTCATATCACTGAATTGTTATCAAATAACATCCTCTTTTGGCAGCTTTGTCTAGATCCTATAGAATAAAAATAAAAAGGACTCTGTCTCCTGCAGATATTTTGAACACAGACAACAACAAAAAACATACATTTGCAGAAGATACTTTTGTCTGAGTATTCTCCCCCATCTTAGCCTTTTCCTCTCAGCAGTAGTGAGCCATGTATGTATGCAATACATGCACTGCATGCCCTAGGACCAGCTGTTCCCTCAGGACAATTCTGTACAACTCCTGAATGCACCACCATCCTCAGCACAGCATGACCTCATACGCACTGTACGTGAGAGGTCATGTCTTGCCTGCAAGTGTAGAATCGCATGCCTTACTGCAGGGGTGGGCAAATATTTTGGCCTGAGGGCCACATCTGGGTATAGAAATTGTATGGTGGACCATGAATGCTCACAAAATTGCGGTTGGGCTGCAGGGGGGTTGAGGGCTCTGGCTAGGGGTGCAGGCTCTGGGGTGAGGCCAGAAATGCGGAGTTCATGGTGTGGGAGGGGGCTCCGGGCTGAGGCAGGGAGGGTGAGGTGCAGGGCTCTGGCTGGGGGTTGTGGTTCTGGGGTGGGGTTGGGGATGAGGGGTTTGGAATACAGGAGGGTGCTCCGGGGTCTCAGAGGGCAATCAGAGCTGGGGCAAAGGGCTTTGGGTGCAGGCTCTGGGCAGTACTTACTGCCGGCGGCTCTGGTGCGCACCGCGCCATCAACAGGTACCGCCCTTGCAGCTCCCATTGGCCGTGTTTTCTGGCCAGTGAGAGCTGTGGGGGCAGCGCTTGGGGTGGGGGCAGTGTGTGGAGCGCCTGGCTGCCCCTACACATAGGAGCCAGAGGGGGGACATGCTGCTGTTTCTGGGAGCCATGTGGAATGGCCCCCAACCCTGCTCCCCAGCTGGAGCGCCAGAGCGCGGCAAGCCCCAGACCCCGCTCCCCAGCAAGAGCTCAAGGGCTGGATTTTAATGGCTGGCAGGCTGGAACCAGCCCGTGGGCCATAGTTTGCCCACCCCTGCCTTACTGAGAATGTCACGGCATGCCACTGCCTCTCAGGCATTTCTAGGGAAATTATGACTCTCTGAATGGGGACATGTGAAATTTACAATCCAGCTGAATGAGTTTGTGGGCTTTCAAGAAATCTAATGAAAAACACATTACATAAATTTCCTTTTCAAGGTATGAAACTTCAGACACTGGCAGATAGCTGGAAGGATACAATGGATCACATAATTGCCTAAGAATAGCATCATTAACTCATCATTGGAAAAGTACTATTTGGGCTTCAAATTTTATGCCATGGCCAGGTCTCCTTAGATCTTTCTCACTATTGGCAAAAGTGGTCCAACTGCTATTGACTTCACCATCATTCTACACCAGAGCTGAACTTGATCTTGTCTTTCACTTTCTGGGTGGGTTTTTGACTAAGGCTTTTAGAAAAGCTGTTCTAGTTATGATGGAATTGCACCATTAGATCACAGCTATGGAGGGAGGAGGAAGGATGATCTGGTAGAAAGACACTAGATTGGGATTTAGAAGATTTGGGTTAAAATCCCTGCTCTGGCACAGGCTTTCTGTGTAATGTTGGGCAAGTCACTTAATGCCCATGTGTGTCTGTTCCCCATATCCTCCGTATCCCCTGTAAAATGGGGTAATAGTATTTCTGCTGGGACAAGTTAGAATAATAGAATATTAGGGTTGGAAGAGACCTCAGGAGGTCATCTAGTCCAACCCCCTGATCTCAGGGGTTTGCTCATTGGCCTGCTAAACCCAGGGTTGTGATTTCAAGCCTTGAGGGGACCACTTAGGGATCTGGGGCAAAAATCAGTACTTGGTCCTGCTAGTGACACTTTCCCTGACCTTTTTCTTGTTGCTAACATACTTGTAGAAACCCTTCTTGTTACCTGGTCCCATAACTTTCCTGCTCTTTATAAGGAAATGAACCCATCTTCATCAAACCAGTGTGCTGAAAATTCAGGAAACACATGATTTTGCCCAAAATGTCACAAATTTCAGAGTTTGGAACACAACCAAGGTGTGGGGATTGTTTATGCCTTGAAGCCCACTATCCTAGACTTAAAATTGTGGGTCTATAAACAGAAGCATCTCAGCTGATCTCACTTGTTGGGGGAGTATCGTAGTGCACACACACACAAGGGGCAGAATTAAGGTTGCACCGGTAATCGTAAATCTGACTTTTGCTAACTTTCCAGTGCTCTACTTAGTAACTTACATAGCATTCTTTTAACATAGAGTTTTAAAAAATGTTATTTCCTAGGTGTTCAGTTAGTATTTTGGCATGCTACCTGAAGAACATAAGTAAGAGAAAGGAAATGGCAGTTTAACAGTTTACTGCTCAGCTAAACTTGAATGGAATTACAGGGCATAAAGAAAAGTCATTTCTCTAGCCTGAGAATTTTCTCCCTCCTGAATTTCAAAGGTCAGATGCAAATAGTGGAAATGTCAGAACTTCTCAAAAGAGTTTGCAAGGATCGTTTATAATGGAAAGTGTAAAATTAAAATCTAAATATAGGGGTGCTACCAGCTCCCCTATGATGAACAAGACAATTTCCTAAAATGGGCCTGTCCAACAGAAGCTGACATCAGTCATGTTTTCATTAGGTTTTATTCTGTGGTTCTATCTTCAATGTTAATTTAACTGCTCTATAGCCTTGTGTCTTGCATTTAATTTAGAGCATGCTGTGCACTTCTAAATAAACTGTTCATCTCAGCATGTGCTGTTGTGCTCTTCTAGGCAAATCCTGCAGTCCTTACTCAGTCAACTCTCCCATTGATTCCAATGGGGTGCTTTGCCTAAGTGCAGATGCCAGATTTGGTCCTTAGTGTGTGGTCAGTCATTAGGGAATGGATGATCCTCTCCCACAGAGAAGTCAACAGGAAGGGTCAGGAAAACCAACATCTGGACCTTGCTGAGTTTCCAAGTAATTGTCTTATCAGGAGGGAGATGTTTCCAAAAGCAGGGAATGTGGCTTGCCAGCCCCACAGCTCTTGGGAATCCACAGGGAATGAGTGCTCCAGTTTTATGGAGGCAGAAGCCTGCCCCCTCCATGGTTCCCTCTGCTTAAATAAACAGTGGGGAAAATTGGGCCTAGCCAATCAGCCTAGCCTTAGAAAATTGGGCCTAGCCTTAGAAGATTCTCTCTTTATGTTTATTACACCACCAACGCTCCCAATCTTCAAAAAAATTTAGGGGCAAATCGTGTGGCCGTAATGCAGCAATGCCACAGAGTAAAGGGGAGTAAGATCTATTCACACACACCTTTGTGTGGGCACATTACTGCTCTCCACACTGCAGCTGAAGCATGGTGGGTGAGATGGAGCTGCCTATCTTATACTCTTCTCCTTCACCTTGAGCAGGAGGTGGCAGAGACTGGGCAGTATCGTGGCTCCATACCAATAATTAACTTGTACCATTATAGGGCTGCACTAATTACTTCTTCTGCTGGAAAAGGAAGTCACCATCCATCCCAGGACTCCTCCTTGGGTTTGCAGCTACACAGCTCTTCTTACAATGGTCATTGAGCAAAGACTCTGTCTAATCCTAAAACTGGGACCCTAACAGAAGGAGAGAAATAGCCAAATGGGCACACAGAGTAAACAAGTCAGTGAGACTGGAAAAGCTGTATGAATTAAGGTGAAAATAATGTGAAAAATACAACTAAGGTTTCCAATTATTTAAATTCTTCAACACTGATTGCCATTACAAAGTGAATATTGACTGTCCTGTAATGTTAATTTGATCAGAGTGTCACCTATATATTTACAATGTCTGCCATAGCAAAGTGTTTGCACCACACCTCTGAAAACGGCTTTCTTTTTATGGGCACCCGCTGCTCTAAGTGTATCAGTAAGTTACAGTAAAAAAATATGACAACCCCAGTTGGGGAGTATGAAAGGAAAAAATAAATTCCAAACGTACCATGACAAACAATGAGTAATGATATTAATTCCCTTGTTGTAGTGTCCCAGGTGGCCTAGTGGTGAGTGTACCTGGTTTCCAGTCTCTCAGCAGGAAAGGCCTTCAGTTCAGTTCCTAACTTTTGTATGTGGCTTATCCTCATCTGAGGGTTTTCAACATCCTTACCCTCTCCCTGCTAGAGGGGTGGGGTAGAAATGATGTTTATGTCCCTCTGCAACAAGGACAGTTTGTAGGGAAGCCTGGGCCCTCCCACTCCTCCGGGCTCCAACCCAGGTCCCTATGAGAGACAGCAACACTGGGCACTCTGGAGCACCCTGAGAAGCTGCCTCCCTGGGTCACTTCCTACCATCCTTCTCCCGCAAAGTCTCCAAGTCCAATATAAGAAAGCAAAAGAAAACTAAACCATCAGCCCCAACCAGACTGGGCAGGTAGCCATCCAGGAGCCCTCAGGATAGGGTAACCAGATAGCAAGTGTGAAAAATTGGGACAGGGGGTGGAGGGTAATAGGAGCCCATATAAAAAAAAGCCTGAAATATCAGGACTGTCCCTAGAAAATAGGGACATCTGGTCACCATACCTCAGGATAGGTCTGTCTAGGGTGACCAGATGAGAGACGTGAAACAGCCGCCAGACCATAGGAAAAATTGGTGGGGGCTGAGCATGCCCTGTTCCCCCGCACCAGCTCGCCATTGCTCTGCCTCCACCTCCCCTGAGCTGGCTGCCACGTCCTGCTTCTCCCCCCTCCCTCCAGTGCTTGCGCCGCCATACAGCTGATTAGCACAAGCCTGGGAGAGAGGGATGAGGAGGAGGAATGCGGCGTGCTTGGGGAAGAGGTGGGGCCAGGGCGGGGATTTGGGGAGGAATCCAATAGGGCAGTGAGGGGGCGGAGCTGGGGCAGGGCCAGAGTGGGGATTTGGGGAGGGATCCAATGGGGGGAGGGGTGGAGTTGGGGCGGGGCCAGGTGGAGTTGGGGCGGGGGGGCGTGAGCCCCCTCCACCTGTGCATCTGAGGACAAAATATCAGGACAATTTGCATCCCGACCGAACATCGGTCGGGATGCGGGACAAACAAGTAAATATTGGGGCAATCCCAAAAAAATCGGGATGTCTGGTCACCCTACCTCAGGATAGGTCTGTCATCCTCGCCAGCCTTTACCCTTCTGAGATAAGTGGTTCCCTTTTAAGCTTCCTCTCCAGTTGGAGCATGCTCTGTAGGCCTGGAGGAGAAATATTGTCCTTTAACCCTTCTGGGCCCAGTGTAAGGTTTGTACATCCCCATCTCACCACTACAGTTTCTAAAAATGGCAAAACCACATGACTATTTCATACAGAAACACCACTTGGTTCTTTGTAATCCCAGAGGAAAAGGGATAGCTTAAACCAGCAAAAGGACGAAAAAGTCTATATTGCTCAGAAGTACATATGCTAGCCTTAGCACCACATACCAGCCTATTATTCTTAACAGGCATTCACAGTAGACAGCAACGCGGCAGTTATGGTGTATGCTGTGAATGCATATTAACACCAGTACACATTTGCATATCATAGAACCATTATCCAAAATGCACAGTAAAAATCCTTAGAAAAAGTTATTATGTACACACAGTGGATGCTTTTTAAACCTTGATATCACAGCTATTTTGTTTCTTAACAATTTATTTGAAAATATTAAAGAGGTCAAATGATGCATAAAGCATCTGCAAAACTGAATCCTTCCCCACACCCTCATTCATTTATTTTAATTTTAGTGGTAGCTTAAAATACATCCAAAAATAGATTTTATATTTTAAGGGTTTTTATTATTATTATTATTATTATTAAATAGTGTAACAAAGAGGAGAGGTGCAAAATACCTTATACAATGTGTGTTTTGGAGACTAGATGATGTGACCGGAAATTTTACAGTTCTTCCACTAACACGCAGCTGTTACAATGTCAACCTTTTCTTAGATTTGATATAGTATTTTTAGTATGCATTGAAACAGTGCTTCAAGACTGCATATTTAGAATATTGTGCATTGTGTAATACTCTCAGTATGCAAAATTTGTGAAAAGGTTAACAATACCTAGGACCTTTCACAATATAAATCTTAATACATAAATTACAATTGAGAATAAAGGGATGCCACACTCTGATCTATTATACAGATTGTAATAGTCAATATAGAATGAAATGAGTGTCTGAATAGTACATTACTTGCTGAGCTTCTGCAATACTAATGTTAGAAAACCTTGGCCACCTCAAATATATTTATTTTTAAAAATAGGCCCACTCAAGATTAAGAACTAATGGCCTGCAATTTCTCACACCAATAAAAAAGAAAAGTTTGCTTGTGGGGTTTTTTTTGTGTGTGTGTGTGTGTCTTGTTTTGGTTTTTTTTGTAATTGGAGGGAAAATAAAAGGGTTCCTGAAATTGACACTCTCTCTCGCTCTCTCACACACACACTCACAATTTTTCTGCCCTCTTCTTTAAAATAAAAAGTCCGAAACAGATTTAAATGAAACTTTGTGAAAACAATAATAATTGGATCAGGGCTGAGAACATTAATGCCAAGCTTGGGCCCAATGTGAATTAAAGCAGATGAGTTATAAACCCTTCAAATACAGGATTTATAATGGAAATGCTGACACCGACCCGTAACAATAGCAGCCCTGCTAGAGATTACTTTAATACTAAAAGCATACTCAGTCTCTCACTTTTTAGCTTACTTAGTCACTAAAAAGCAACAAAATGTGATACTAGTAAAGACGAAATATTTTTCTACATAAGACAGTCCGTTCTTATTTTAAGTCTTGATAACATTTTGCTTGTGTGTGACATCTCTCTCCTAAAAACAAGGTAGAGTTTGTGACAAGCGCTATAGCAAGGCTTAGCTGAGAAGCTTTGTCAGCTTTATTTAATAGTTTCTTGTCTGTTGTTGATGAGAGAGACAAAAGGGTTAAGGGAGAAAGAGCAGATAGCAGGAGAGACAGCTGACAGGAGGAGAGAAAGAGAGAGAGAGAACATGAGAATGAATAAAAGTAGAAAAAGAGGCAGTTGGAAAAACAGGTAAGAGAATCAGGAAGGAAGAACAAAATTGTAATTAAAATTTTAAGACAGAAAAGACTTCTTAATATTCAAAGGAGATATTTCGTAGAAGGCAAGACACACAGAAAGTAAGCAAAGGGGGAAAATCTGATTACTCTGAAAGACTACAAAAGGATCACAATCAAAGCAGTTAGTGCATTTTATCAGAGGTGGAAAAAATGTGTGTGTATGTGTGTTTGGCAACACACTAATTTCTGATGTTGCGGGGGGCATGCATTGCACTGGAATATGATATTTTTGAAATATTCAGAATATATTTCTGATTTCAAATTTCTTCTTTCCCCCGCCCCCCAGGATTATTGCAAAAAGTCTCTGAAGAAAAAAACCGGAGGATTTCTCACACAGACCCCAGATGGACACACTCTTCCGTTATTTTGTGTTCTCGAGCAGCACACAGCAATTTGAACCGCACACATAGATTGCTCACAATAATATTAACAAGAACTACTTTTGTGACTTCTTACACTTGAGCTAAACCTGCTTAGGTGTGTCATAGTACATACATTTCTTTCTGATTTCAGCTGTCCCTTAATTGCTTTTTCATGGGTACCTAGGCACACAGAGGGGATTCTGATCAATATGAAACAGCCCTTTTTTTTAATAAGAAATACAATATTAACAACTATGGAGTAGCTGTACCTGTAGGTACAGATAAAACTGAATGTTGGCATGGCTATCTATATAGATTGCCCGTTAAATAGAAGCAGATCTAGTGGAAATGCACCTACTGTATGTAAAATGCTGGTACAGATTTTTCCCCCCTATCAGTCTAACCTTCTGTGTTGATACATGAATGCTGGTACCCACTTACAGGGATGCCAGATGATCAGTGCAGAATGAAGGTCCCAGGAGAAAGGATCACATGATTTTCTCTGCCCTGTGACGTCACTAGCAGATGGCATGGGTACCAGCTCTGGCAGTTGGCATCAATGTCACTTTTTAGAGATCAATGAGATAGTGCAGAGATACACAGATCTAGACTCCAGGAGACGATGCGACATTCAGACTGAAAAGATTTGGAAGGCAAAAA
Organism: Mauremys mutica; assembly: GCF_020497125.1. Taxonomy (NCBI): domain Eukaryota; kingdom Metazoa; phylum Chordata; order Testudines; family Geoemydidae; genus Mauremys; species Mauremys mutica. The sequence continues at coordinate 207,438,065 of NC_059073.1, forward strand.
ATGAAAACTGAGTATTGAATGAAATAAAAAGCTAAGGTAATATAAATAAAGATCTATTTCAGTTGGGGCTGTGTGTGCATGCAAGTGTTTAAAGATACAGTATCATTGTCTTGTATTTTATGTATGCTATTTACCACCTATAACTTTTCCTAGCATTCCATTCTTATGATGTAATTGCATACTTTCACTGGGATTATGCAATACTGCAAGTGTATAGGCAATACTAAGAGAGTTAGTCTTTTATTAGGAGGTTTTGTTTAGTTTTGTTTTATTAAAAAGTCTCTGCATTCATTTATGCTGGTCTCTGAGGACAGTGGATCCAAGTATTTGCTGCTTCAAGACTGAAAGCAAAAACAACAATTCAAAAAGAAAATTATTTCTTCATTTCATTCTGGATTCTAAACACATGTGCACAATTGCAGTCAGAATCCACAGCCCATTCCTGTCAGATATTAGCTAGAGGGAGATATCTGATTCTTGCAGAACATAAACACTGCTAACGCGTGGAGGAGGTTTTTGTTTTTGTTTTTGGTGGTTGGGTTTTTTAACCCTGATTGATTGAAAAAGAAAAGAAAACAAGTTAATTCCAACAACAAAATTGTACTATTAATTTAGAATCTTTCCTTTAAAAAATGAGAGAGAAAGATTTTATTTTCTAACTCTTTTTTATGTGAATACGTTTAGGATTAAATCATTCCTGTTTTTTTTTTCTAATAGGAAATAAATACTCTATTTCATATATTTTCACATTGATCATTAGAAATCCTCACTTCATTTTAATTAAGTCACTGAATGATTCATTTGTCTTAGGTTTTTTCCCATTTAAATTCTTTCTAACCCATTCCAATTGACTGGACTTAAATGTATAGATCCATGAAAGAATGCATGTGAACAAACTTCAAAATAAAAGTTAATAGGTGATTTAAAAAATATTTGTCAGTTAATAGAGATATAGCACTTTTCATTTTTAAGACTGATCTCTCCCTTCTCATTTTTTACCCAGGGGAATTTGGATTAATGAAATTTCCGCATTGCTTTATCATGTTTTGCATTTGCTTAAATTCCACAGTGTTGGGGATTCTAAAAGCTTGTTTAAAAAAATACAAATGTGCAGGGAGTTGATTATGACTATTAAACATAGTTTTACTCTTTATTTACTTGTACTAAATTTGCTTAGATTAGTGATGATATAATGCATGTTTTGCTGTTTTTATAATTTTGGCAGCTAATTTTTTTTTAAACTAAATAGAAAAAACATTTGCAAGTTATAAACATATTTTATTAGCAAATTGTGTTGTGTATTGTATACATGTACGTGTGTATATACACAAGTGAATGGTATGTGACGCTGTTTGTGTAAGTATACAAGCTTTACAAATGGAAACATTTAAACATTGTGCTGGCATTCTTTCAGGTAACTTAAGATTATAGAACCATGTTAACACTACCATTTGATGAGTCTGTTGTAATGCCAGAATCCCAGATGTGCAGAAAGTTTTCCAGAGAAAGTGAGGACCAAAAGCAAATTAAGAAGCCAGAAAGCTTTTCAAAGCAGATTGTACTCCGAGGAAAGAATATCAAAAGGGCCACTGGAGAAGACACAGAAAAAGAAGAGGAGGAAGAAGACAGAGAGGAGGAGGATGAGAATGGTTTGCCTAGAAGGAGGGGCCTTAGGAAAAAAAAGACAACCAAGATAAGAGTGGAAAGGGTCAAATTCAGGCGGCAAGAAGCCAATGCTAGAGAAAGGAACAGGATGCATGGCCTTAATGATGCTCTGGACAATTTAAGAAAAGTGGTCCCTTGTTATTCAAAAACACAAAAACTGTCTAAAATAGAAACTTTAAGACTAGCCAAAAACTATATTTGGGCTCTTTCTGAAATCCTGCGTATTGGCAAGAGACCTGACCTGCTCACGTTCGTCCAAAACTTGTGCAAAGGTCTATCCCAGCCAACTACAAACTTGGTGGCAGGGTGCCTGCAGCTGAATGCCAGAAGTTTCTTGATGGGTCAGACGGGGGAAAGTGCCCATCACACAAGGTCACCATATTCCAGCTTCTATCCTCCCTATCACAGTCCTGAGCTCAGCACTCCCCCGGGGCATGGAACTCTTGACAATTCCAAGTCTATGAAACCCTACAATTACTGCAGTGCTTATGAATCTTTCTATGAAAGCACTTCCCCTGAGTGTGCCAGCCCACAGTTTGAAGGTCCCCTAAGTCCTCCCCCAATTAACTATAATGGGATATTTTCCCTGAAGCAAGAAGATGCCTTGGACTATGGCAAAAATTACAATTATGGCATGCATTACTGTGCAGTGCCACCCAGGGGTCCCCTTGGGCAGAGCTCCATGTTCAGGTTGCCTACCGAGAGCCACTTCCCTTACGACTTACATCTGCGCAGCCAGTCTCTCACCATGCAAGACGAATTAAATGCAGTTTTTCATAATTAATGAGGAAAATGAAAATAAACAGTGGTCATTCACCTCCCCGTCTAATTAAGACAAAGCAGATGCTTGTGCACTGCATAATGGGCACAACTCTATTTAACGTGTTTACTAGTTTCTAAAGTGTGTTTCAACTATTGTGGGAATTTTCTATGTACTAATAAATCTTTTTTCTTATACATATTTTTCCTTTTGTTTTTTTGTCTGTAAACACTGTGAGGTTGTTTCTTACCAGAGGCTTATTCTTTTTTTCCACCCTATTCACTTGATTCATTGAACAGTGTGTCTAAACAATATAATTGACAAACGCATACACACTGTCTAAAGTCAATGTCTGTTTCAATTGTACAGTAACTATACAAATGCATGTTATTAAAATCAGATGAGTAAAAATGATGTATTTATAATTATTAGAAATTATATATTATGTATTTGAGAAGAACTGGATTTTAAAAAATTATTCAGAATTTTAAAAGAACTGTCCCTAAACTGAGATGGTCTTGCAAGATGCAGGGGAGTTAGTGCAGCAATATTTAAAGCTATGCAAAAACATTATTTTCCTTGATTTGGGGGGGTTGTTTTGTTCTTGGGTAAAACAAATATAGGTGATCACCTCTGAGAATTATTCTGCATAAAATTTGGAGTGTTTGCTGATAGGGGCTACATAACATTTTAGAAGAGGTTGTCAAAATTTTGCATCAGTTACTTTAACATAATAATACAATGGTATCAGCACTTTTTTGTATTATTCTGACTTCAGATGTAAGGGTTTGTTATAACAATGTATTACTGTGGTTTTTTCACTACATATTTTAAATGCAATTAAACATAGATGTTTCCAGTCATAAAGTACATCTATTAGCTGTGATACTGTATTTTGCCTGATACTTATTATTGCATAGTACACAGGTGCCTTTTGTTTTTTCTTGCACAGCATTATTTTCTGGACAGTCTTACTGATTACATTTGGGTTTTGAAACGATGGACAATTATCAGGGTTTACTACATACCACATTCAAACACATACTTTACCAACATGTAGGCACACCTTAGATATCCTTAAACAGAAGCAACTATATGTTCATTAAAGATAGTAAACTGTAGTATTTCCAGACAACTTTCTAGCCTAGTGCAATGCAGGGACAGATCTTAAAACATATAAAGGATGTTGAGTGAACAAATAGCACTGAGTTGTCTTTTAGCAACTCTGGCAGCTGGAATTAATATTGGGAATAGGGGTTGGGGAAGGGTTTATAGATTGACAGATTCCCTGACCACTGCTTGCTGTTAAACTCAGGGTTTGTTTAATGAGAAAGTTGCATCGGTTTAACTAAAAGTGCAATTTCATATTAATGTAGTTAAACCGGTGCAAAAGGCTGTGTGGATACTCTTAGCTCTGTTTAAACAAGGTTTATTTCACTTTAGCTAAGTCAATTAAGAACAGGTTTCAGATGACTTGAAACAAAACCTTTTTAAATTGAACTAAGTGTCGGCACAGCAATTTGCACTGGATTAGCTAACCGAGTTTAAAAACTGATTGAAATTAAGCCAGTGCAGTTTCTGCCTGTTGACAAGGCCTCTGGTTTTAGAAGTGTAAATAGAAACTCTACTGACAAGCATTCACTTCTATGGGACCAGAATGACTTCGCTTGGTTCAGTGTACATGAGGAGTTGTGAGGAATCGTTACTGAAAATAAAAAATCCTATACATATATCATACAAACACCACAAGCAAGTTCCTTGGAACAACCAGAGACTGAACCACAGCCCTAGATAATGGTTTGGTAATGGCTGATGAACTCTGGACCCTCTCCTTATTATGCCACTCCCAAAAGGAGGAAGCAGGCTGATTTCTCCTGCTAACTGCACTGTTTGCTTCATGCCTATTTCACAACTAGCTCTAGTTGCTAACATGCTAACTGGTTGAGGCCGATCTCTGCTAAATGCTAGATGCTTCTCTTTAATTAGAAATAGGCCCAAACCACAAAGTTTGGATCTGGATCCAAAAGCCCTAAAATCTGAAGTTGGAGCATGTTTGGATCCAGGGTTCTGCTTTGTCAGAATCCATAATAGAGATAGGTATCCCATCATTATAGATGTAGAGATCACAGCCCAAACCTCCCCTTATTTCAGGGTTGTTGGTTCCACAGTTTTGGTTAAGGCCCATTTCAATCTTTTATCAGTGACAGGAAACAGGGGAAATGGCAGGGAGCAGCTTTTTATATCGGACCAAGTGCCGAAAAAGATTTTGTTTTTTTACCACCTCAAAAATCACATTGAGGTAATTTGCATTGAATATACTAGAGGTTTGGGAAATAGGGGAGGGAGAAGCTATCCTTTGTCTGGTAGCTGTTTCTGTATCTATACAGAACACCAAATAATATTAAACAACAACAAAATGCAAGCAGGTGACAGAAGGACATTTGAGGAAGAATGAGCTGAATGCAAGGAGGAGAAACATGCAGTTACTGGCACAATGTCTAGGTATCATCCTGCCACTGCACAGTAGGGCAGGAGCTAGGAAAAAGCACCCACAATTCACACTGTGCCAGTAGCAGAAGAACCCAGAAACACATGACCTTTATGGAGTGTTCGCCTGCTGGGTGGAAGCAGCAGCCTTATGCATTTAGATTTTCAAGTGTTTGTCTTCACCAGAAAAGAGACAGAGGGGAGCACTACAAAGTGCACTTTCCACAATGGTGTATTTTTGAAAATTTGTGTGTGTGTAAGTTGTGGGGAAAGTTACAAAAATGCCCAGAAGCTTTGGGAAATAAATGCCTGCTGCAGTATACTTAGCAAATGCGGGGCCAGTGCTAAGCAAAAGGGAGCACTTCAGGCTTTGCAATTTGGGGGCCTCTAGCTCTGTGGTCCTGTGTTAACTCAACAACTCAGGGTACAGTTCATCTTTCCTTCTGGCCACAGAACCGGGAGGGAGGGAGGAAAATCAATGCCAGTCCAGTTCTTCCCAGTCAACTCCATAGCAGGACCAGAGGAGAGGCAACTCTCAGCCAGATTAGTCATTCTGCTAGCTCTGTGAGGGCACCACTCTTCCTCAAGGTACTGCAAATTGTAAAACCAAGGCTCAGTAAATGATAAAGCAAGTCGTAGAAGAATACTTTCCCTGGCTGGTAAGTTATTGAATGACTAGAGATGTTGGAGGAAGGAATTCCCTTGATTTGACTCTCTCTCCTACACATATACACATTAATATAGGGGACAGATTATCCACACATCTACCTACTGCAAAGTTCTTCTAACACCTTGCTCTGAAGCACTTGGTACTGGCCACTGTCAGAGATGGGATGCTGGCCTAGATGGACCACAGGTCTGTTTCTGTAGGGCAATTCCTGTGTTCCCCAAATCCTTTACCTCTAACATCCTTCTTATAGGGCATATCTATACAGTGGGGTTATGCGCACTAAGGGGGACTGATTTCTAAAGCGCACTAATGTGTTGCACTTTGATTGGCCTGTGTAGACCCTGCTGGTGTGCACTAAAGGTTCCCTAGTGCACTTTAACATGGTACTGTTTTAAGCATCACTTCTTGAAAGCACACCAGGGAACTTTGAATGTGACTGCCAGGGTACGTGGAATGATTAACGCACAACACATTAGTCGCTTTAAATCTCAGACCCCCATAGGGCCCATTTCCCCACCGTGTTGACAAGCCCTCAGTGTGCTGGGGTGAGATTTAATTAGTGCCCCACAGCTGGCCTACCCTGCACTCTTCTAGTCAGAGAAAGAGGATTAATCCCTTCCTTGCCAAGCTCTGAATGGAGTCTAGAGCCACATCACACTCCCATGGTCATGCACCCATTTTGGGAAACCTCCTGGCTTTACTCTCTTTGGACTTGTCTGTGCTCTTTCTCTTCATAGATAAATGCAAGGAGGTATTTCAAAGGCATAGAGAGAAAACACACACACACACACACACAAATAAAGGCAAAGTTTTTTTCTTACCAGTGATTCCCTTTCTCACTTGTATTTGCTTTACTCTCCTCTGATTCCGTTTGCCCTGAGGGCTCCCAAATGGCAGCAAATTAAATGAGACTGAAAATCCCACTGAAACACATGGCAGAATCCTTCAACTCAGAAGCAAATACCCGATCTCTCCCTAAATTAGAGGCTAGCTGTGTGGGTTTATGTTCTGGATTATGATCTGAATTACATTTAGCCTATGGTTTTGTTTTATAGTCCATGGTCAAGGTCAAATCATTTTTTATTTGACAGTATCAAAAGCTTACAAGATGCCCTCACAAAATGTCAGGACAACACAACAGAAATCTTGGCCTTACATTTATGAGGCCATCACTCTGTATGAAATTTCATCAGAGTCAGAAAACATGAATTTGGATCTGACCCAGAACTAAACAATAGAGGCGGGTCCAGTTTTACCCGAGAGGGAAACAGGCCAGGCCAGAGGACAGTTGGCACAATACCACTGAATCTCAAGGACAGCCCTTCCATGTCTCACTTAATCAAAGCTGAACTAAATTATAAGGGGTTAGGATTCCAGGTTCCCGGTTCCTGCCCCTCTGGTGTTCCAAGACAGACATGGCCACGTCGGCTCTCAAAATTCTGTCACATCATACCAGTAAAAGGCCGGTCCCTTTGGCCAGAGCCTTTTCCAAGGATATGCAAGAATAACCTGGAGGGAGTGGGGAAGCCAAGTTTGTTAGCAACACAGCCTGTGAAGAATTAATTATTTATTTATGCCAAGAATGAGGAATGAGAGGGGCACCCCATGCAACCAAACGATGGCCATATAATCTATGCCCTAAGATGGGCTATTGTCTCAGCCACACCCACAAAATGTGTTACATAGTAGTGCACAGAGCTTCTCCAAGAAGGCTTTTCTCCAGACATGTTCCTCTTCGTTAATCTTCCCCTATACTATTATGTTTGTATTTATCTTTTCGACTACACTACACACACTATTTAATTCTAGGATGCCATTAGCATTGAAGACACCCTACAAAACCAAGCTGGATTGTCACCTATATCATATGCTGGTTTTGGTGTCCATTGAGACTTGGAGCTATTTGGGGAAGTTTTAAAAGCATCTGATATTGGGAACAACAGACCAAGTTTTAAAATCCATCTTTTTCTCTGGAACATGAAAGCCCCACCACCAGCACCAAACATGCAGAAGCCTTGAAAAATCATTTGTTTGCAGAGTAGATGCCAAGCAGATATTTTTCCTGAATTGGAGCTTATTAACTTACCAAATAATATTTTTCACATAAAGTAATTTACTGGTCTAAATGTAAAGCCTGAAGTGTTAAGTTTTTGGGGGCTTTATTAGATCAAAATAGTATTTTTGAAAAACAAAAGGGCAATAATCAATGGAAACTAAGCCCAAAATACTGATTTATAAGCCCTTGAAAACCAGGGTTTAGAATGTAAATTGTGACATACAAGATGAGGTAACTAAGGGCCCGGTCCTGCTGAAGTCAGTGGGAGTTTTGCAGTGATTTCAGCCAGGTCCTAAAGCAGGCGGGAAGGTAAACTTTCCCTTACCTTTGATGTCAATTATTCACAGACACATAATGTTCAAATGCAGCTGAAATGACATTTGTGCTGGGCAGAGGGCTGGAAACGAGAGAGCCTACTCTGGGGGCTCCCTCAGAGACCAGAAGAGGAGTGTGTTTGTGAGTGGGCCGGGGAATGGGCAGGAGACATTGGACTACAACTCCATGCAAAGGGAGATACAGCAGACAGAGAAGCTACTACTGCCAATAGACTGATATAATGGTGGTACAGCTTGTCTAAGTACTATAGGTGACCCACATTCTGTCTCCAGATTTTGAGGGAGGATGCTGTGTCAATCACCCGTGCAAAGATCTCTCTCTGTTTTTGCAAAGGGAACCCAATTTTCACCCTTAATTAAAATGTATTAGATGCCCTTTGCCTTGGCAACTGGGCATAATTTTAGAAAAATTAACACAGAGAGAAATGCTTCCCAGAACAGATAAACAAATCAAATCAACTGGGCTGCCTCCACCTTACCAACACCAGTAAGCAGATCCCACGCAGGTAGGAAAGCCCAACCTAAAGTCAGGAAAATGTCTGACTGAGTAAATGCACTTACACCAATTTTGGTGCCTGAAGGGCACTAATCTGAGAGCCTGATAGAAGGGGAGTTAGAGACATTTTAATAAAGCAGAATCTCTCCCTTGAGCATGCCTAGCCACCAGCCACCCAGAGTTCAGCTACAAAGACTGACAACAAGAGAATTATAACCAACCACAGCCATCATGATAACAGCAGCCTCTCAGGCCTTCTCCTCTTCCTAACATTTATTTTTAGAGGTAGAACAGAACTGTAAGAATATAATATCACTCCTGTCCTATGAAGAGGCAAAAAATAAATTCAGGCCAACCGGTGATTTCTGGTGGTTGTTCAGAATGATTAAAACAGGGTTTGAGATGGAAACGGGTTGCAGCCATCGCTATGGGCCCATAAAAAAAATGATTCTGTAACTGGGAGGTGACTAGATGCCAGTGGAGTTCAGTGCTGGAATGTACCCAATGCCCCCATGAAAGCTCCAGGCAGAGTCACTGCTCCTCACTTCCAATAACAAAGCAATTTGGGTGTGTGCGGTCAGACCTGCTTTATGGACACACAGATCCATCTCTGCAGCATTCACAGAAGCAGATGCTGCAAGGTACACAGGCTGAATATTCAGTGGGTACTCCGTGGACAGCAGGCATGTCCTGGCCATCCCTCCTCCCATTCCTTATTATGTATGTGTATACAGGCTCCCCCTTCCTCTCCAGAAAACCTCTGGCTAGTAAACCCTCTTGGGGAATTATGCAGTGCACAGGACCACCAAGGTACCTTCAACACACGAGTTGATTGTTTGTCTCCATCTTATACTCCAGGTACAATACAACCATATTAGCAGAATTTATGAGGAGCCCCTCCCTGGGTTAGCCTTTTATACAGCCCCTTTTCCTTCCTGGGTTCTCCAGCTGGTGAACTAATTACCTCATTAACTCAGCAGGCTACCAGCATGTGTAAGTACTCCCTTCTACCTTAACCACACCCAGTGCCCTACATGTTCTAAATGACCATGGTGCTGGCTTCTGGAGAGCCCAATTTGAAGCTGTTAACAGCACCCCATCACAGTACCAAACACTTGTTTTGCACAACAAGTCATCCAGCCTATAACAGTTACTTCAGCCTTCATGCTGGAGTAGCCGGCATTTCACCACAGCTGAGCCTGCAAAAGATGCCCTAGAGGAGACGTGTAGCTGTACAATACATCTGCATCCTACTCAATCATGGAGTTCCTGTACCCTCAGGTACTCACACAGATGTCAGCATGTTCTATAAGATGGTGGATCCTCCATGAGTAATGGCCTCTACAACAGGCATAGCCTTATGCAAAAGCTCTTCAGTTGTGTAGTTTAACTGCCTAGTGCCTCCATGAGAGCCTGACAATGAGATCTGCCCAAATGCAGTATCTTCCTTATACAGGGGTCATGCACTGCATTTTCTTCTTGTGCCAGACTAGAACAACATAAATTCTCCCTCACATTCAACCTAGTTCTGTGAAAGTTATAAGACCAGTAGAGTCGCTGATAAAATGTTAATCCTGTTCCCATGTGACTAAGGCATGCTAAAATAATATACTTAAGCCTATATTTCAGGCAGTAGCAATTCCAAACTGCAAGCGCATTACTAAATGCCCTCCTTTGTAGCCAAGGTCTATGTGCCTGGTAAGATGCCAATATACTAGGAAGGATGGGTCATTGGTTCAAAGAGTACTATCCATGTGGGGGATAAACCCACATGCCCCCTCAGCCAGCTCCATAGCTTCACTAAGACTGAAAGGCGTAGCTGCAGTGGTACAGAATGTGGAGTATATCTAAATGTACCTTCTTTGCTTAGTTTATCCACCACACACATGGGTTACTTCTCTTCCTGCAACACATGTAGGCAATTTGGCCCTAAGTCACTCCATTGAGGTACAGCAGTTTCTCTAAAATTGTTTTGGAGAAGAGGGAATTATTAAACAAACTCAGGGTCTCAAAATGATAATCTAGCATTACTTTTTTTTGCAAAAAAATCCACAGATTTGTTCATAAATGTATTTAAATCTTACCAGTGAACATAGTGCTGGTTATTAAAAAGTAATTCTGGAGAAATTAGCTTGCAGCTACAAAATTAATATAATTCATTTATTACTTGCAGCCACAAATCAAATGCTGTTAACACGGCTGCATGCCATTTAATATGCACAGTAAGTTTCCATATGGCTTCAATTTTAGGATCCCGGTCAATCCACAGAATCACTTGCAGAATGCTCTGTAGGCACGTGAAGTCAGCTAGTGTTTACTGAAATAAAGGTCTAAAATAAATGTTTAAAAATCATAAAAAGAAAGACTCCATTTATTTTTTTCTTCCAGAATTGTAACCACCACAGGCCTGATCCAAAGCCCATTGAACTCAATGGTTGTCTTTCCATTGACTTCAGTGGGGTTTGGATTAGGCTCCACCTGTTTAAAGTTCACAGAATGTTTTTGACACTACAGATGACTTCATGCCACATCTGGAATGGACTGTTGGACTGCATAGCCAATTACAAAGAATAAAAATAAAGAGATGCTGTCTGTATATGCACCACAATATAAAAATGTAAAATAAAAATATCCTTCAGCTATTGTGTGGTGTGTAGGTATAGCTAATGCCATTATATACATATAGCTAGCTGATATTTTTAAAAGTAAGCACCTAACGTTAAGCTCCTAAATCCACATTGAGTCACCTAAATAAAGAGGCAGATATTCAAGACTGCTGAGGACCTCATACCTCCTTTGGAACTCGGTGAGAGCTACTGGTTGTTCAGCACCTCTGAAAATAAGGCCATTTATTTAGGTGCCTAAATGTGGACTTTGGATCCTAAATTTAGGCAATCATTTAAAAATCGAGGGTGTTGTACGTATGTATGTTACACAAAACATACACACACGTCACACTTTGAAAATTCAGCAGTAATTTGGAAGACATTTTCTTGGCATGTGCAGTACCTTATATAACCCATTAATTCTTAATTGGCAAAGTGCAGGGCTTTGTTACTTTTTAATTGATGGTAGTGTATCATCGAAACCATGTCTCTCTTGGTTTTATTTTAAAAGCATTGCAGAAGGCTACATTCTAACTAATATGCTTTATACAAATTGAGGCTGAAAAAGCACTTGTGAGAATTGGACTGAATAACTTAACTGCCTCGCATCAACAATTTTAATATACATATATTCTAAGACGGTACTTGGCCCCACTCTGAATTACATTGCACTACGGGGGAGTTGTGAGACTGCATTAGCTAATGTAAAGCACTCTAAGCATGTTAGGCAATGTAAAAATAGTAGACGTGAAAGCTGATGTGGGCAGTGGCCTTGTGTTACCACAGGGAGATGCAGGGGTCAGCAAAGCTGGAGAAAAGGGTTATCGGCAGGCGACACACCGAAGGGTTTTCCTTCTCCTGAGACAGAAGACGGCAAAGGTGAAGATAATGATGACCATAACGACGGAGTAAATAAATTAATGCCATCACGTTTCCTGTGGAGTGGCAGATGGTACAAGAAGAGAAGGGAGGGCTCTTGAGCTTTTGGAACCCTTGTAGAACACCTAAATACCACGGTAGGGATTGGCAGTGCATGTATTTAGATTGAAATAATAAAAAGCTGCCTATCCAAGGCTCTAGACGGCCTCACGAGTAACTAATAATACAAAATCCCAGCAGCAATACAATAGTCATTTCAGCCAAGAACTCAGCCAGCCACCTACAAAATCTCCTTTCCATTCCTTCCTTGTTGTGGGATTCATGCCCTCAGCCCTTTTGCTGTGTACCTAAAGGTCACCAGATTCAGGCTATTTCAGAGTGGACAGAAGGAGTTGAGGGGGTTCCAAAGTCCCAGAGCCCTCACAGAGTATATCCTTCCAGCCACTCCCTCTCTTTTTTAAGGAGGGAGATCCAGCTTCAGTGCCTCTGCTGCGACAGTATAGCATGGGGAAAGACACAACCCCTCAGGTAACTAGGTAGTGGAAATGCTGACAGGTAGAGCAATTCCATAGACAGAGGGCAAGGAGGATATGCTGCTGACATCACATCTTATTTCCAGAATGTTCCAAAAGCTACATGTGACAGATTGGGGGTATGTCTGTGGCAGACTGTGAACTCCATCTTTTTTTGTGAATGCCATTTTGTTCCAGGGGCTTCATTTTAAATTGTAACACTCATGGTATTTTGTGACTTGCATTGTGGATTTGAGCATCCAGTTTGTGATGGGGGCTTTACACCTACTAGTCAGACAATGTCTGAGAAGCCATCACAAAGCCATCTACATTGTAAACTTTTCCCTTCTGAAAAGTTGGGTTTTCAACTGGTAGGACCATTGATTTTGAATAACTCTGTACCCAGGGGAGAAGCCTGTTATTTCCCCAGCAAAAGCACATGGGTAACGGGAGGGACTGAGACTGTTTCAAAAGCTGGCTGCTTTTCTAAGCAAGAGGCAGTCCACTGCCACATACCAGAAGAAAAGGGCTGTAGGAGAGAGGAGGCTGAAATGGCTGCTTAGCCTATGGACTCACAGGAGGGATGAAATCAGACTTGGGAGATTGTATTCAGGACTGTTTGTTATTTTCCAAAGATCTGGAATTCTTTGGTGCAGCTTAAGATTGAAGTATCTGTGGTTAAGAAATTCCTTTGCCCAATCGGGGTAAAGGCGGTTGAGCTCTGGAGCCCGATATCCCAAGGAAGGGGTGCAGAGACACACAGACTGCATCTGGGAGTGTGATGCTGGGTATGTCTACACTGGAAGAGAAGGTGTGATTGTAGCATGCATAGGCATACCCATGCCATCTTTGATTTAGGTAGCTCTTGTAACAATAGTAGTGTAGACGTGATGGCATGGGCTAACAACCCCTGTACAAGACTGTTGGGGAGCCTGGGTATGTATTCAGGTTGCTAGCTCATGCTGCCACATGTACACTACTATTGTTACCTGTGCTACCTGGACTAAGGCTAGCATGGCTATGCCTACTTGGGCTACAGTCACACCTGGCACTCTAGACATACCCTAAGAGCATATTTACACTGCATTTGGGAGGAGTGACTGAGGCCCCTGTAGACATACCCGAGCTAGTTTCAATCTAGCTAGCCTAAAGTAACTCAAATAACAACAGCAGTGACGCCAAGGCATCACGACTAACCCTGCCAGGACCCTGAGTACACACTTAAGCATTCACCACTCATGCTTCAGTGGCTTCACTGCTGTTGTCACTTGAGCTAGCTTTGATCTAGTTAATCTACACATGCTGCAATCACATCTCCTGATCGCAGTGTAGACATACTCTTAGAGAATCAGAGTGAGAAACAATGCCCCAATGCTGCCTAGACCCCATTGGCTTAGGAGCACATGGGATCCAGCAGTTGGGTCTACTCACAAAAGGCTGGTGCCAAACCAGAAGGGGCAACTGAGCCAGTTTGTGAGAGTTTACATACCTTCTGGGAGGGGGAAAAGAAGCTAGTTCTATCAGTGGGGTAAGGAAGGCTACGGGGACTAGAGAGATTGTAGGAGATTCCCAGAGTGCTTTCTGTATTGCTGCAAACAGGCAAACAACATCAGCTGTAGAACAGTGTGCAACACCTGGAACAACAAATAAGGACAAAATCATGGATGTGAGAGTATTTTTTTCCATTTACACCAGTGGTTGAACTTATGCTACTCGTCTAACAAGTTGGCAGCTGGTTAGGTGCAGAACTGATCATCGATGGATGGGTTCCTCGTATTGCTGGGAAACTACATCAACCACAATCCAAGTGCTGTATATACTCAGAGAATCCAAGGTAAGAAGTAACATGTCTCAGATGGAAGGGAGACTTCCTCATCACCAAACCACAGTGTGCCAAGGCAAGTAAAGTGAAGGAGAGCAGCAGTACCACGAGCACACTGCCAGCTGTAAATAGGAGGCCAATTCTCACAAAAATCAAACGCAACCAACCTCTACAACCACCCTTTTACTGAACTAGCCTGTGCAAAGATGTAGGCACTTGACCCACTGCCATATTTGTGGGGTTCCAGCAGCTAATGGCTGCTACTACTCTGTGGTGACTAGTGTCGACCAATCCTTTAAAGAAAACAAGTTGTGTCAGCTCTTTGCAGAGCAACAAAGGCTGAAGTACAACATTGCCCTTGAGACCTGCACAGCTCTCCCAGCTAGGGATGCCAAACTGAGCACGGACAAGTGACCAAATGCAACAATTACACAAAAGCCTTCATGCCAAAAAGGGCTCCCTGGAGAAGTCCTCAGCCCTAACATTTCCTCTGAATGTCTGGTTATTTTGACCAATTGAGGCACCCCAGCATACTCTAGTAGGGAAGATGGGAAGGAAACGGGGAAAAAAACAATAGAGGCAGGCAGTTTTTATTTTTAAAATCCTGTTCCTTCTAGCACTTGTGGTGTGAGTAAGTGCCTGCCCAACTGTGAGCATGCTGTAAGGGAAAGTGGGCTTGCAGAAAAATTTCACTGAGTTTTATATACTAATTTCCTGAAATATGAGGGAGGAAACTGCCCTTTCTGTTCTAGCATTGTCAGTTGGTACAGAGAGTCTCACTTTTCTGTTATGTTCTCATGAGTTGGCAGGCCGTTGGGAATATAATGAGGCTTTGTGCATGCACCTCCTGGTGTGATGTTTTAAAACTTAATTTCTAACAACTTATTCCTCAGATGCTCTCCTGAATTTCTTGAGGCATAAGGACCAGTTGACTATGCAAATGAAAGAAGAGAATGTAGGAAATGAGTTAGACACAGAGGGAGTTTGCTGGCAAATGCCATTGCTTCCTGAGGGCATAATGGTAAGAGACATCTGCTACTGCCAGCCCAGCAGCAGTAGCCGATGGGGGTAGCTCTGCGCTGTTGAAAATCTTTAATCTGATGAATAACTAGAGACTGCCTATATTTTGGGGGGCAAGACACTTAAACAAAGATCTTTGGCTCTTGTGCTGCTGCTGCACATTGTTATCTACTAGAGACACAGATCATGATATCAGATGATTTTATGGAGATTTACAAGATTTTTGGCAGAATACATGACTACATTTGTATCTCTTGCAATTTCTCATTGCAATATGATGAATGGCAGGACTAGCCATGATGCACCTAGATGTGATATGATAGAAAAGACGCAAAATCAATTTGAATGGACAGGGATCGCATCTCCTGTATCTTCTTAAGATATCACTGAAATGTGCTGACCATTTTACCACAATGCATTCATTTAATTATCTGGTTTTAATGTTTGGATTACACATATGAACCACCTGCATTACTATAGTATAATTTATTCTGCAAATATTCCATTAATATGATAGATACAATGAATGGGTTGGTTTTTTTTTAATTATAGAGTGATTCTGTCAGTAATTGTCATGGCAATAGTAACTGAGATACGTTTATTATGTGATTCACGATACATGGTTGCAGAGTATTGTAACTGATGTGCCTCAGTAAATATTTTAGGACTTTGTGCCTTTTAAATTGTTTGGAAATACTTATTGTCACTAGTAAAGACTGGCATTTTTTTCTTTATCTTCCAGAAGATTTTGTCACTTGAAAAACTGGATGGGGCTTAGAGTAGCACTTTGCAGGGGAAAAAAGCCAAAAAAATACTTATTGGTAGCATTAAAGAAAATGCTTTGCGTTTTTCAGTTCTGAACAGAATGACTGTCTAGAGTGCCGCATGTTATGATCAACTCACAGAGTGAAATAAAAAGACCTTCCACAGGGGAACATCTTCAATTTAAACAAAAAAAACCTCTCAATATTAAATTATATATAAATATACAGTAATAAAAAATAGGCAATTTAGCAACTTTACCAGATGGTTATGAACATGCACAGTTCTTTCAAGTACACCCAAAGAAAATTTAAGTGACAAGGAAAAGTTGGAGAGAACACATTTTTCTGAAAGCTCTGCTCAGTGCACACAAGGAATTGCCATAAATATAAGGGGAAGTTCTGTGTACTCATCAACAGAAGGATAGATCCTTAGGGCAAAATCCTGCCTTCGTTTACACGGATACAGTGCCTTTTAAACTCAGTGGAATTACAGAGGCATGAATGAGAATAGAATTTGTCATTAAAGGTAGGCAAAGTTCACTCGTGTCATTGAAATACTCCCCATTTATACTTGATAATAATAATAAACACAAAGTATCTGTCTTCCCTGCAATCAAAGATGTGACTGCAGCACATATAGACTGACCTGAGGTAGCTTTGATCTAGCTAGTTCGAACAACAATAGCGGTGAAGCTGTGGCAGCAGAGTGTGTATGAGCCTGGATAGCAAAGCAAAGCATCTTACAAAAGTGAGTTAACATTGTTACTCCTCTTCTACACATGAGGAAACTAAGGCACGGTGAGATGTAGTGATTGCCCAAGGTCAGACACTGAGTGTTTGGTGACCTTTCACCTGAACACAGGCCAATCCTCATCTCTTCACTCAGAATCTGGTATCTACCCATCTGACCACATTGCCTTCCCAAATTGTCTGCCTTTCCCTGTGGTTCCCTGGCCAAATGGCATGCCAGTCCAATTAAATATTCCAGACATATCTTCCAACATATCAATGTGATAAAGATCATTGTTTCAT
The DNA here is from genome assembly GCF_020497125.1 of Mauremys mutica. Classification (NCBI taxonomy): domain Eukaryota; kingdom Metazoa; phylum Chordata; order Testudines; family Geoemydidae; genus Mauremys; species Mauremys mutica. The sequence continues at coordinate 207,455,169 of NC_059073.1, forward strand.
TTATATAATTTCTAATTCAGGAGATATGGATCCAATATAATTTCAAAGGGAAGAAATTTCAGAGAAAGAGCTGCTATTGCTGTTGTGTCTTAGGTAACTCAGCACTTACGGTACAGCAATATATATAGAGGTGGATCCTCAAACACAATTTCATCTCTGTCCCTTACCAATATCCCCCACCTCTCTGCCTGCAACATTACCATTGTCCTTGATGGGGTTATATCTTCCTTCCACATCTTCAGTTCTGCTTGTGTGTCACTGCCTTCAATCCAGTTCTGGGGGATTCTTTATTCATGCCCTTATTTCCATGTACCTGGATTAGTTCAAATCTCTTCTCCCTATGGCCTCCCCAAGATCCAGCTCTCCATTTCTCTTATACAAAAAGCTCAACTTTATCTCCTGCCCCTATAACTAACTCCTCTTTCATTTCATGAACCAGTTCAAAATTGCCTAATCTGTTTCCACCCTGGATCTCCAACACCATCTGCATATCTATCGTGTACCAGTCTCAGCAATGTTAGTGCAAGAGCCCTCTCCTCTCCAGTCTGCCGTCTGAGATATCCTTCCTGACCCCTCCACTCCCTCGGCAGAGAAAGCACCTATTCTCTTGCACTTCTCTCTCTCAATTTCATTTTCCTGTTATTACTTATTGAGGTAATAGTATAATTTAACTCTAAGTATTTTAGGATTCAGATCACCTGAAAGTTGCTGTGCAAAACGAAGTTGTATTTTATTGTATTGCATAGATTCCCCATTGTTCTGTAATATCTAGGAAAGATTAGATGAAATTAAGGACAGAGCGAAAGCATTTGAATGTTCCTGTCTGCTTGATCTAAGGCAGTTTCTTGCCCAAATTTTCTAAGATTTGTCCATGCAACTCTATTTAAACAAATGACGTTATACAGCTCAAACCTTGGGATTCAAGTTATCTCACTGAGATTTTTTGTGTACATAAACAGCAGTGGTTTCATCTGTGCAGTTAGCAACCTCTCCAAAGTTGCCCTGATCTGCTGTGCAATTTTGCATGCAGCAGCAAACCAGTTTGTCCAAATGTGAAGCCACTCTGCATCAGAGAGAAAGGGAGCTAGAGAATTTATGTTTGCGATGTGGAGAGACTGTCTGCGCCATCTTGTTGTGATTGGTCCAGTCCTGCTTCCTCTTGAAGACAACTATAATAATCATATTCATTTAAATGGCAGAAAACTTGAGCCTAGCGTTGTGCTGTGCCATGGGTTTCCTCTGTAAATGTTATGGGCTAGACTTATTCATTTGGCTTCTGCCCGCGGAATCTGTGCTGAGAGCCCATGGCAGCAGAAGTCCACAAGGAGTGCAACTGGGCAGGGCAAACTGCCCACAGCCCCCACTCCAGAGGAGAACCAGGAGCCAGCTGTCACAGCTTCCAAGTAGGCAGGGCCAGCCAGGGAGGGAATGGGGGTCAGGTTGGCTGGGAGATATGCTGATTTGGCACTTTGCCCAGACAGCCTCCCCTGGCAGGGTTTGAACAGAACCTTGGCTGGTTTTTAAAGCTACCCACCCCTAGCAGAACCTCTGGGGAAGGGTGGTGACAATGCTGCCGCTCGCTATCCCCGGTAGTGAATCCTTTCACTAGTTCAGTGGCTACCCGGGGCATAGAGAGATGTGCTTTAAATACCTTCCCCTAGTAGGAGTGTCCAGCCCAATGCGTTTATTTTATATAAGCCAGTTGTCATGACAGAAGCAGGAAAAGAACACAAGAAACTCTTTTCCTAGCAAAAGAAAGGCACACAGGAAACATTCACCGAAACGTAATAATAATAATAAAATAGCTCAGCATGCAAAAAGCTGGAGACAACTGGAATATATTCCACTGCATTTTCCCAGAGCTAGAAAGAAAGTAACTAGTTCATAAATTCCATCAGGAGCTTGGGGATTTTTGATGTAATGAGTTTTACAGTTTCAGAGGAGACTGCTTTGCTAATAATTATGTAACAGTAATTAAATCTGAAAAAGGCTGTACTCTAACTATGTTGATTTATTGCAGCTCCAACAAAGTACTCCTAGAGCGTGCATTGGAGTGTGCTGCCTCCTCCCTCCAGTTTTCTTTAAATTCTCACAGAGCACTGGGTCACAGATGGTCTGAGATGCGATATTTTCCCTATTAAATTCCTAATAATCTTTTTCTGAGGCTGAGTCATGGAAGCCTAGGGATTTCTCATTTTAATTAGAAGGTTTAAGGAGCTAACTCTGTTTGAAATTTTCTCCTAGGAGATATGGGTGCAGGTGATCCCATTCAGAAGAATGACACAATATCAAGGCCAACATCTCATTTCCATATTAGATTGCAGCTATTTTGGCATAACTCCTGATCTGGATGCTGATGATGCGCTGCCTGAGCTGGAGGCATGAACTTTTACCATTCAAAAACAAGATTATTTTAGGATTACATTTTAAGACGTTTTTGGCTCTATATGGATGTTTCCCACCCCACCCCCACACTCCGCTCTGTCACCCGGCATAGACAACAGTCATTTAGAAATGTAAATTATTTATTAATCTGATTGAAGCCCAAGTGTACATCATTCTGAAAGCATTACGGTTAAGGATGCTCGTACAAAGAGATTTACCATATTGTCCAAAGGACTAGAACTCAGCACACTTAATACGTTAATGTTTCTAATGGATTTCACCTGTAAATATTCTACATCATATAAGCAGAAAATTCACCACACAAGATATTTTATATATTGCCTCAGTATTTGCACTGCACCAAAATCAGCATCCCTCCCTGCAATCCAAAGGAGGTTATTCTTAGGCACTCATAGCTGAGTTTGATCATTTGTATGAATGCCTGTTGTTTAAGAGTTAGTCTGGTGTACTGTTCACATGTCCCTTGATAATCTATTGTAAAAAAAATACTTCTTAGAAGACAGCTGTTCAAGTTTCATCAACCTACACTGTACAGCCAATTCTTTTGCTTTAGAAAAATAATGAGCAGCATTTATCCTTTCAGTGTGGCATGCAGTTATCAAGAAGTCAGACCAGACCTTAGCTACCTTTTTTTAATACCACGTAGTTTCGCACATTCTACAGAATGGTTTTGAATCCATCAGCGAGAGCATTTTATGAAAATAAAAATTGCCAGCAGACCCATGTTGCAAAATGTTCAATATGTGAAAAATTAGATTTCATTGAAGTAGCTCTGGAGTATATGGACTTAATTGCAAACATAAAAAATAACTTTGTCCACATCAGAATACAGCTATCTATATTGTCTACATACATCAATGTAGATTCTAACTGGGTCTGTTTAGAGTCAGTTTTTAGAATACATTCAAGTTTTAAGGAAGGTTAGGGGGTTTGGGGGGGGTTTATGCATATAAAATTCTGTGTGTAATTATCAATTGTTTGAGAGGTTTAGATTTTTTTTTCTACACAAATCAGCTTGCTTGTCTATGGAATTTTATGTTCCTGGGGCACTGAAATAATTTGGGGCTTAATTTAGTTTAGTGGCAGGTATTTCTTTCTCATACCACAAAAACAAAAAATACAAGAAGGTAGAATAAATAATTTGCAATATTTTCCAAAACCTAAATGCACAGGGCCAGATCCTGCCTCCTTACTTTCATGCAATAATACCTTATTCTGCAAATACCTTGTAGAAATCAAATGGGACTACTCACGAGGTAAGGTGCTACCCCACATGAGCAAGAGTGGCAGACTCTGTCCCATTAGTGAAGTTTTAGAGAGGCCAAACCTTATCTGGGGTGTAAAGTGAGGGAAGAATTTGGCCAAAACTATTGGAAAAAAAACAAAAAAAGGGAGGTCAGTTTTACATGCAAAATACCCAGGTATTGTATAAAAATGAGCAAATGTAGCAAAAACTATTCTTCTGAAAGCCTGTGGGCCAAGCTGATGTTTCTAGAATCTGCCAGCTTTGGCCATATGCTTAGTGATTCCTTTTGTTAAGCCTAGGAAGGAGGTGGCTAGAGATAGTATGCTTTGCCAAACTAGTAACGCATGAGCAGGTTGGCTTCTGTGATGTATGTTTATAATACAGTTTCTTGTAATAAGAAGGGAAAGTACACCCAGCGCTGTAATTGTGTGGAGAATCCAATCGTGTTAATTTCCAAAAATCTGATGTAGTAAAAAAGGAGTAATGCTTTTCATGCCCCATGCACATAATGGTTGAGATGTTAAATGAATTCCACAGTGGAGGGCCGGCACAGAGTTCAGGGTATGTCCTTCCGTGGGCAATTTCTTTGACATTGTTACGCTTTTGGCTCTGCTCTGACAGTCCAGACAACGAAGTTAAGAACATCTGGAGAGAGAGAGAGAGAGAGATTCAAAACAGCCTACAGAGTAAGAATTAAGAATGGTGGATGTGAAACCAGGTTCTATAATGAGTTAAAGGGAAAATGTCTTCGAGTTCTGATTAATGGGCAGGGACACCTAAAGCTGCTTTGCCTGTCTCAGCAGTACATGACTGGTACAGCAGGGTAATGTCTAATAACTAAGCTTTGACACAAGAATTAAGTCATTTTGCAAGAAAGCAGGTCATTAGAAGCAAAATTGAATTATAAGTAATACTATCTCTATGGAGGATTGTAAATTAATTGGTTTTTAACAATAACATTTCTGTATTTTATTAAAGCAGTGTAAGAATTCAGTGAAGAAAAGAATGTAGCAGATAAACAGGGCAGGTGTTGATGATGCAAATGAAATAGATGACAGATGGTTAGTAGCACGATCACTCACTGTGTGTGTATAATGGATAGAGGTAATCAAATTCCTTTGTGAATTGGTGACTTTCTTTACATCAAGAACTTTAACTGTGGCATGCTTACACAGACTCTCCTTAAAAATTAATTCCACTTTATGCCATTATGGGAAGGTGCAGGCCACAGTCTTATTTACATAATGCCACACACAAAAGGGACTATTACAAATAACACTGGACTAGTCGAAACGCATACATTTAAAAAGTTGTTGCAATACTAAGAAGAATCCTCTTCCTTGAAACAGACTGCTCTAACTGAAAGCTACAAAACACCCCAAGCCATGCATGACCTAAGGGCTACCACCTGGCAATACAAAAACAAAAAACTATTTTAATCAAGGCCCCTGCAAGAAGATCAGTTCTGGCCCTCCACCCCAGGCGAAGGTATCTTCTCCGTACAGGAAGCAACTGAGTATGTAAGCAGCAGAACAATAAATACTATAATTTGACAGTGTGCACTAGATGCAATTCAAGCTATTGACCAATACATTGGTGGTGCTTTAGGGGAATTTAGTTTGATTATCTGAGAGCCAGTTGAGGAGATAACAACAGCCATGTTATGTATATACCAGCAGTCACAGCTTGAACCTGAACTAACTTTACAGAAATCCATCTTTATTGCTTGCCAAACTGAGTCTGCTCTGGCAGAGGCAGGACTACAGACAACATACCAGAAGTCACTCCATTAACAGTGCAAATGCCAGACCAGCATAGGAATGGCAGACAATATGATGGGTGGTAAGTAGTTCTCACATCTAATAAGCTTCATGAATCTCAGCATTCTATATTACATCAAAATAAAGTTATGCTTCCATTGTGGATCTGTTCTGCATGTAGGAATCTAGGTAGGATGCCCTGCAAGAACTTCCCAGTGTCATCAGTGAGGACAGAGGGACGCTTCATTTAATAGTGTTCTCGCTCTTGAAATTAGATATATGAAATGACATCTCTGGCCCAGATTCTCTAGTTGTTTTGCCTCTTTGTGTCACAGAGGTGGCAGAAAGGGACTGTGATCTGGTTGTAAATGCCCAACAGGTAATTCCCTGTTGAAGGGAAACTCTCTGCTGGTGCATTTTTGCTGTGTGCTTCTGCCCCCACCCTCTCAGGAGCAGTAGGGATGTCAGGAGTAGGGAAGAAATGTGGCACAGCGGAGCGCCTCCACAGCAACCCTTCAACATCATTTGTTCCATTAATGGCCTTAAATCAGTGGGAGAATTTAAAGCTTCCTGGCAAAAAGCTTCATCTGCGCTGAAGCCAGGGCTGGCTCCACATCAGGGAACTGGAGGATCTAGCTCTCTGCTGTACCCAATGATTTCAGTTTATTGTTCATTTATTGTGTGATGTTATGATTAACTAACATGTTATGTCATATATAATCATTGTATGCTAAACAGAGTTAAATTGTTGGCTTATAGAAGTATAAGATTGATTAGTAGTTAGAACGGATAATTATGTATTGGGTATGTAAATTAGTAGGGTGAAACACAAGGCCCACAGCTGAGGCCTGTAAGATTTTAGCTTAGCCATTCTAGGCCATAGCCTTAAGAAATGCTTGACATAAGTAAGTGACCAAAGAATGACTTTATGCCACAAGATTATGAGAAAAGATGTGCCAATGGGTGATGCTGATAAAAATTAACACTAAGTAATTTTTTGCGTACAAGATACCCTGTAGTCACATTTTTTAACACATGCCCTAACTGCAGGGTGCACTATGTGCGTAAATGCTAACAGCTATAGTCAGAATTACATTATAAAAAGAGGGTCCCCAGATTAGGAAAATTGAGCTCCCTATGGGAAACTCCAGCAGGAACCATCCCTTAAGAATATCCTTAAGGATGTGAGTATAACTATATTTGTAACTTGTGCTTAGGTCTTTATAGAATTTCTATATGCTTGGGTAATCATACCTTTACCAAAATTTGTAAAGCAGACTAGACCTTGTACTTGTGAAATGTATGTGTGGTCACTATCCTTGGTCTTCATTTGTTCCTAGAGACTCTAAATCTGAAACAAGTAACAGAGGTGACTTTCACTCTGTTGAGCTTGAAACTGTAGCCACCAGAGCTGAACCACATTACAAAATGTACTTTAAATAAAATAAAAGGCTACACTGGTCTCTGATGTTCCTGTCCTGAGCATAAATAGCTGCAGTCCATCTCACTCATGTTCATGAACAGCTCTGCTATATTACCATTTTCACCCAAGTGATTAAGTACTATGGTGATGGGTGTAATTCTGTACATATATGGCTGGTCTGCTGAATGAAAGTGATATTGATTCAAAGTACACAGCTTACAAAATCTAAACTCTATTTGGTGATTTACTGAAAGCAAGCAACGTCTGTCCTGGGCGATGCACTAACTATCTCATAATTTGAACACTGGTCCTAAAGTGTATATTTTATTAAGTGTACGTGTCCACAGAGCTTTGAACAGGTGCATGTTAAAATAAATCAAAATAAGGAAACCAATAGTGCTGGAAGACTATTATTGTGAATCTGCAGAATTCTATATTATGAAAGCTGACAGCCCTTATTTTTGGTTATTATGGCTTACTGTTAATATAACCCTATTATGGCTTTAAACTACAGGTTATCAAGGGATGTGTCTTTTCCTCACTTCTGCACAGAATGAACTTGTTTAATCTCCATCTCCTCTGTGACAGACTGCTTTAAATCTGACACAACAGACAATGCAACTGTTGAACCCTAAAAAAGAAGTCACCACCATACAAAAGAAGCTGGGATATTTGCCTTTGTCTGTAAGGGGAGCAGTTACAAAAGCAAAATAAAATTAAACACGGGCATTTGCTGTCATGCTGAGTATCCACAATTCCAGAGTGGTCTGTGGTAAGAGTGGCTAAACCTGGATGTGTAAAGAAAGTTCAGTGATGGACTTTACATTCTTGAACCAAAAGGTCTTTGACGTCAGATGAGAAAACATATAAAAACAGTAAAAGTGTGGGCCGTCTCTATAGGGGTGCCCCACCTTAATTTCCCCAAGCGCCCCAACAACAGATTTCAGTTTAACAGCCTAGGGGCAAGAAGAAGCCAACACGTTAACAAAACACCAGCTCCTTTTAACCACATTTCAGGCCAGGAAGCTTTACAGCAAACTGGTCATCAGACCCCAGGGCACCCAATCTTATAATCCACACCCATGTTTCTGGGTCAGGTTAGGCCAGTCTCCCAGTACCTGAGAAAGCAACTGCCACCTACTGCAGCCTGCTCAGCTTCTTCCCACCCCCCTCTCTCCTTGCTCCACTTCCTGTTCATATAGCTGAGCCCCACCAGGGAGGTCAGGGCCTTGATTCATGTTCTTGATTCTTTCGTTGGACTGGACTCTGGTGTTTGCTTAGCACCTACAGCTGCTCCCCAACAAAATGAAGTTGTACCACCTTGCTGCAACATTAGAACATGAATGGACCAGAGATTGTTACTGTACGCGATAGAAGACTGTGACTGTATATGAACTCCTGGCTGTTTTACTTTATTCATGCTGTATTTTCTGTTTTATGACGCTTTAATATTATGAGCAATTATTCTGGCTGATTCATTTCTGTATTTATGACTGACACCTGCAAACAGTTTAACAGAGTTATTATGGAATTCTATTATTTATCCTGTGGGAAGTGCGTATTTTATAGAGGAGGGAATATGCGGTGATGTTAGCTATTTTAGGCATTAGCTAGCGGTAGAGAGAAGACACTTAGGTAGTGTTATAATAATGTGATTGTTTGTGGCACAATCTTTGCCGGTTAGAAGTTCCTGGAATAAAGCAGACTTAAAGTGTGATTCTATCCTGAAAACTAATTATATAACAATGGTACTATTTGATCATCAGCTTTTCTCCTTTTATTTCAATTACAGCTGCAAACTTTCTTGACAAAATTAAGCGTTTAATTTTTTTCACCCCTGTTAATATGCAGAGCCAACACACTAAGGAATGAGCTGGGTTCAAGTCCACCAGCAGTAGAAATGTTTACTAATGTTTAGCACCCAGCCGGTAAGCTAAACCTGATAGAAGGCAGTGAGATGGTAATAGACTTTAGTCACCACACAGTAAGGTTAGCTTTGTATCAACCTAAAAGTGAAAGGTTCCATTATGAACCCACTCAGGCATTTATTCCCTTGCCATGGGTCATTTTGAAAAAGAAATACAAGGAAAGAATGCTCATCTTCTAGATGGGACCCCTGGTGAGACACAATGCAGACATTTTAGGTCTAGAAACCTTGAGAGTGTACCTTAAATGTACCCAGTCCCACACTCATTGGAGGGTATCACAGAATACTTGCCCTGACTAACACCCATAGCTACAGTTCATTCTTACATGGCACTACACTTGTGAATGGTTTCCATGGATTTGCAAATGCTTCATTATCAGGTTTTTGCACTCTTATCTTTCACTCACCACTTTGGAGGGAAAAATGTACTTCACAGTGTTAAAGTAAATTAAGAAACAAAGTCAAGTGAACACCGCCTATGAAACATTCATAATACTCCATTTGGATTGTGAGAAGCAATCTTTTGGAGGAATGGTAGGAATATAAGTTAAACCCCACCTTCCTCTCGGAGTGACAATCTACTCTGAGGCCACACTTTGTGGAAAGATCAAGGGAGGTTGGATTTACAGAGGAAAAACATCCTTTACAGTCTGAGGGTCCCTTTAATAGCCAAATGGACTGTAGGATCCCAATGTCAAAGAGAAAATAGAGAAATGAAGTGATGGTCAGATGCTTGTGTATCAGCCATAGTGCTAAGTGTCAGCTGTGATGAGCTTTAAAGTACTTTTGAAATCAAACCTAGTGACTGAGATACACACAGAAAATGCAAGAGAAAGTAGGTGCTATGGCAGAGCTGGCCTATGATTTCCCTGATTTGGGAGAACCAGATGTGTAAAGAGACTCTCAGTTTCATTTAAAAAGTGATTTCATGGCCCTTTTCCTAGCAGATACTGCCTTGAAAGAGTAAAGTGATATAAACAGATTGTTAGGGATAAAAAGTACAAGCATCTGGACCCTAAGAGTCAGCTCCATCCCTGTGCTGGCACCAAAGCAGATACAAAGAGCATACAGCTTGTACCTGCCTTAGTCAGAAGCTGCATGGGCTAGCTCCTACTGCAGTGATCCCTACGGATGGAGTTTTACAGGGACAAGGATTTAGAGTGTAAGAATGCCCCAGCAATACTAGTCCAGCCCTGATCCCCTTGTGCCCAGGCTCAGCTGGAATACCCCTTGTGCCTAGAGTTGCTGAAGAAGCAGCACAGAGAGATCTCCTTGTTTGGGGGTATTACTTATTACTGATGGCTGTCTAGAAATGCTTAAGCTGCTCATATGCTTCACACAAGGGAGAGACTGAGGCCTTGTCTACACTACAAGACTATTTCGAATCAACTTAGTTCGAATTTGTGGATTCGACCTTATGAAGTCGAATTTGTGTATCCATACTAAATACACTAATTCGAATTTCTGAGTCCACATTCACGGGGCCAGCGTCGACTTTGGAAGCGGTGCACTGTGGGAAGCTATCCCACAGTTCCCGCACTCCCCGCTGCCCATTGGAATGCTGGGTAGAGCTCGCAATGCCTGCTGGGGGAAAAATGTGTCGAGGGTGGTTTTGGGTAACTGTCATCATTCAACCGTCACTCACAAACGCCCTCCCTCCCTGAAAGCGCCGGCGGGAAATCTGTTCGCGCACTTTTCTGGTCGGTTACAGCGCGGACGCCACAGCACTGCGAGCATGGAGCCCGCTGCGATCATCGCTGCACTTATGGCCGTTGTCAACTCCTCGCACCTTATCGTCCACCTGTGCAACAGTCAGCTACTGAGAAATCGGGCGAGGAGGCTCCGGCAGCGCGGTGAGGAGAGTGGCGCAGACCTCTCACAAAGCAGGGTACGCCGGGCAGTGGAGATCATGGTGGCAATGGGTCAAGTTCATGGTGTGGAACGGCGATTCTGGGCCCGGGAAACAAGCACGGACTGGTGGGACCGCATAGTGCTGCAGGTCTGGGATGACACAGAGTGGCTGCGAAACTTCA